>NC_090273.1:21515000-22246250 GCF_040414725.1 Anabrus simplex | reverse complement strand
TTGGCAGCATATTATGTTTAGCCCACATGTAAGACGTTTGTTTCAAAAATGTGGCTCATTGTCAGTCGTGTCTGCTGCATGAGAAATATGGTTCTGAATTTGTACTGCAAAATGTGATTCAGCAGGGTTACCTCTGGGTTAAACGCGGTAGCACATTATTAAACAGGCTACTTGAGATTAGGAGAGTAGCCCAGGCGTTCATATCGGTTAAATTAATTTGATATTTCTGTGTATCTTAAATTAATCTTAATGGTTTCAAGCTAAAACGAGAGAAAATTTAGCGAATCTTAAAACGTTAATATATAGGTGCATACCCACGAGGCTGTATGGATACTGGTTCTACTCTTAGTGGGCGTATTGCGCAGAATTTAATTTTACTGAATTGATACGGTTTACGCGACGACGCAGATGCTTGGCTAGTACCAGAAATAATGATGCTGAACCATGAGCTGATCAATCATGCTCCTACCATGTCACTAAGCACTACTTATCAGCTGTTCTTTCTACAAGCATTGCACGTTGCGAACACAACACACAATATACAAGTTTAACAAATAGAAAGAAGAGCTAAGAAGACCGGAAGAGCCTGGACGGAAGAAAAGCGGAAGCAGGTCAGCGGAACGAACGCATGAAGGAGTATTGGATCCCATTTAGCAAAGCCCATGATTTAGAAGAGGAAGAATAAGAAGAAGAAGAGTATTGGACACAGAGGAAACTCCACACAAAGAGAAAGAAATGAAGGTGTAGCGTGATCCTAAGTTGCCAATTCGCTTGTTAAAAAACGCTCTAAACTGTAAATATATCAATATAACCTAGAATGTTACGTAAGTACACAATAGACCCCTAGCAACGGTGTAAATGACTTACTGTATTTAAGTGTTATCATGCCATAGCAATGTAGTTACGTGCAAGAGATGATCACGAATAAAGACAAGTAAATAAATAAACTGATCTATCGTATTGAAAGTTTGTAAATATTCACCGACTATGGAGGGACTCGATCCCACACCAATTGACGCACAAGGCGTGTGTCTCACTACAGCACCATACAGGCGACCACTACTGGATCGTAATTGTTTCTTATTTACTGGTGTCGTTCATCCTTCCACATTAATTGGAACTAACTCATGCACAAGCAAATGCAGCCTTGAATTAAGTTAAAGAGACTATTAAAAATTAATGTTTTTATTTTCCTTGATAATATGGCTATAAATTTTGACCTTCGGTTTCCTGCTCAGCTAGAGAAGATACCTGAAATTATATTTCAATAAAGTGTCTGTATTAGAAGTGCGAAAGTCTTTGCAGAGATGATCTTTCTTATATTTCTGCTTGTATCACAAGATGTCCTGGCAAAAGAAGATAGCGGTAAGTACCAATTTATAGAGGAAATTTTGGTCTCTTTAAAAGGCCAAGCATCTAATGGTGCTGTGTGACTGAAACTTTATTCAGATAATATATATTTTAACCCTCATTCTCATTATTATCATTATCCGGCTTCATGGTTAAATGGTTAGCATAGCTGGTCTTTGGTAACAGGGGTCCCACGATCGATTCCCGACAGGGTCAGGAATATTAACTGTAATTGGTTAATTCCGCTGGCATGGGGCTGGGTGTATGTGTCGTCTTCATCATCATTTCATCGTTGTTAAAACAGCTGTAAACTGTAAAGTGATCAATATAACCTAGAATGTTCCCCTGTGGGTGGGGGCGGTAGAATAACACCCACGGTATCCCCTGCCTGTCGTAAGAGCCGACTAAAAGGGGCCCCAGGGGCTCTGAACTTTGGAGCGTGGGTTGGTGACCACGGGGCCCTCAGCTGAGTCCTGGCATTGATTCCACTTACTTGTATCAGGCTCCTCACTTTCATCTATCCTATCCTACCTCCCTTGGTCAACTCTTGTTCTGTTCCGACGCCGACGCTATTAGGTTTGCGAGGGCTAGGGAGTCTTTCATTTTCACGCCCTTCATGGCCTTTGTCTTCCTTTGGCCGATACTTTCATTTTTTCGAAGTGTCGGATCTGTCCGATTAGTGTTATATAGAGGACGGTTGTCTAGTAGTACTTCCTCTTAAAACAATAATCACCACCACCTCCATCCATGAAATTTTGGCTCTATCTCTGGACCTCCGCCCAGCCACGGACAGGTTCAATGCCACGTTCCCGATGTAATTGGGGGGTTTTCTTCAAACACGCTCAAACCAGCGCAGTCTATTTTGTTGTAGCTCGGCGAGGCCGCGTACGAGGCTGCCTCGCACGTACTGGTTGCGTATTCCGTCGCTTTTTGTAACGTCACGCATTCACCTCTGCATCTTCATTTCCGTCCTCTGTGTCATGGTCCAGGCCAAATGATTGAGCCGAGTGGCCGCGATGCTATGTTGCAATGCACTGTTACCGAGTTACCTGTATTGGTGACTTGTCGCTCATCGATGGTATTGTAACAAGATCTTCTTGGGCATACATGACATGAAAGTACTTTACACTCAACACTAAGCCATCCCTTTGTAAATGTTATTTCCTATCTGTTCAAATGACATCCTACTCCGTATTACAGCTCGACTATGTGGTACCTATGTTTCGAGATGTCATTGGTGAGTGGCGTGGAATGACATAAAAAAAAAAAGCTTGAGTGGAGCTTCTAAAAGTAGAAGAGATCATAATATGAAGATAAAGTTGGAATTCAAGAGGACAGATCGGGGCAAATATTCGTTTTTAGGACGAGAAGTGAGGGGTTGGAACAAGTTATCAAGGGAAATCTTCGATTAATGTCCAAGTTCGTTGAAAATATTTAAGAAAAGCTAGGGAAACAATTGATATGTAATCTGCCTCCTGGTCGACAACCCTAAATGCAGATAATTGATGGTATTAGATGTTTGTATGTTTAGTCCTCAGCCCGAAGGCTGGTTGGATCCTCAACAGTTCCGCCATCAGCTGTCATAGATGGCCTAGGGATCACTGAAGAGGCGTACTAGGGAAATGAGGAGTGAGGTAGTTTCCCGTTGCTTTCCTCACCGAGCCAGAAGTTGCTATTGCACATCAGTCTGCCAAGCCCACTGAAATGCATGCACCAACTGACCCTATGAGCAATATTTTCACACCATTCATAGCAGGGACTGGCTGCAGAAGGAATGGCATTACTAGCATTACTCATACCTCAGTCACTTTCATTTTGTCAAAGCTAAGGATAAAGCTGAGACAGATCAATGAAAGTAACAAAATTGCTCTAGCCCATACCAGAAGACATAGTGCACTGTAAACACTAGGTCCTGCCATTATATTTTTATACGCAATGTTGATGGCACTTGTCCAAAATGTATGGTATTTTAGGTTTATAAATCTCCTTTTTACTCCTTGACATCCACCGATTGAGTACTTGAGATTTCGAAGCGGAATGCTATGCTATATCTAAAAAATGAACTTTCGAAGCACTATACGCCAGGAAAATATTAATTCTCTCGCATGTGTAGATTTAGAAATTGAAATTTTAAACATTATTGATTTTCACAAAGTGATAAATGAATTTTTCATTCGAAAGCAAGGAAAGAGTCGAAGATTAGCTCTCCAATTTTGTAAATGTGTTCAATTTAAACAAACATTGTGTTTTATTTCTTAAAAATATATTTTCTTCTGTTTTTAAAAATGTGTCAAGGGCCACTGTATGATTTTATGCCCCGGGGCCCTGTACATGCTAAAGAAGACCAGCACCTGAGAGTTGTCCAATGATATGTATTTGTTATGTTTTTAGGTGTATTTAACATTTTACAAATTTCTTCATTGACTTAACCTCGTGTCAGGTGAATATTCAATCTACTTATTTATTCGAAATCGACTTTCAATCTATTAGGTCGTGTTACGTACATTTAGTACGTGTTGAAGAGATGTTAGGTACAGAATAAAAATGGCCAGCCGGACACCAGTGGAATCCGAACCCACAACCTCCCACTGGTATCCGGTTGGCCATTTTTATTCTGTACCTAACATCTCTTCAACACGTACTAAATGTACGTAACACGACCTAATAGGTTGAAAGTCGGTTTCGATTACAATGTAGTCGTGAAAATTCAATACTTATTTATTGTTTGTAATTTACAGGCCTCTTGAGTAATCTTCGTATCGTTGGAGGACGGACGGCAGATATTGAAGAATTCCCATTCATGGTAATGCAGCTATTTATTTTAAGTTTTTAAAAACTAAGACCGCTTTCATACGAGGCAACTAATGGCGGCAACCGATTGCCTCTACTGCGAACAGGTCAAAAATTACAAGCTACTCGGCCGTGGTAATTCATGCAACCCCCTGTTGCTACTCGAGAAAGTGGTATGTATTCTGCTTGCTTTACTAGCTAGTTGCTTTAAGTCGCACTGACACAGATAGGTCTTATGGCGACGAGGGGACAGGATAGGGCAAGGAGTGGGAAGGAAGCGGCCGTGCCCTTAATTAAGGTACAGCCCCAGCATTTGCCTGGTGTGAAAATGGGAAACCGCGGAAAACCATTTTCAGGGCTGCCGACAGTGGGGTTCGAACCTATTATCTCCCGAATACTGGATACTGGCCACACTTAAGCGACTCCAGCTATCGAGCTCGGTGATTGCTTTACTAACCCAAAATAAAAATAAATGCAGGACAAGAAGAATGCAGGTTCACCCTATGCTCTCAGGATGACTGAAGAAAGGTCCTTATCACACTTTGTTTACCAGAGCTGTGCGCGGACGAAAGAAAATTTTCCAACTACTTCCGGAAGTCTAAACCATCGTTTGATGAAATATTACTCTCACTGTTACGCTCTGCCATGCATTTCTTCCTTCAGTTTTATTTCCATACTCATCGCCTAAAGCATATCAAATAGCGGGATATTTTTCCACTTCATATATCAGGTCTTGAGAGTTCCCTTGTTCATTTGTGTCCACAGTAACAAGGAAATGCACTTTTTAATTTTCCTTAATGTCTGTCTGTCTGTCTGTCTGTCTGTCTGTCTGTCTGTCTGTCTGTCTGTCTGTCTGTCTGTCTGTCTGTCTGTCTGTCTGTCTGTCTGTCTGTCTGTCTGTCTGTCTGTCTGTCTGTCTGTCTGTCTGTCTGTCTGTCTGTCTGTCTGTCTGAACACGCTTCACGAGAAAACGGCTGAAGAGAATTTAATGGAAATCGGTATGCAAAGTCGGGGAATAATTCGCTACAATCTAGGTAATAAATAATTTTACTCACTCAGAGTGAAATGGTAGTTTAGGGGAAGGCCTAAAATTTTATTCGCAAATATGTATGTTATTAGTTGTCGTATTTTAATGAAAATCGGTATACAAAGTCCGGGAATAAGTCGCTGTAATCTAGGCTGTAAATAATTGTATTCACGCTGAGTGAACAGGTAGTTTAGGGGAAGGCCTAAAATGTAATTATCAAATATTTATGTTATTAGTGGTCGTATCGATAAATACTAGCCTACATAACTAAAGTTATATAGCATTAAATTTCCGATCATTTATGTCTTATACATTGTTACCATACCGGCTATGATCTCAGAGATATTCATGAATTTGGATTTTTGTTACTAAGTCCAAAAGTCGAGTCAGGAGAAAATGGGTGAACAGAGAGTCGGAGAATAAGGAACTATAGTCTACGTTATAAATAATTGTATAAGACGCCCTAATATCACAGAGTCAAAAGGAAACTAAATGTGAAGGCCTACAATATAGAAAGCTCATAAAATTGATCTACAATAATATTACATTGACCAATGTTTGTCGTGATGTGCTGTGCTTTGTGTCTTCTGTTGCCACTCATCTCCGATAGATAGGATTACTGCTGCGTACCGAGTAATTTTTTTATTTGCTTTACGTCGCACTGACACAGATAGGTCTTACGGCGACAATGGGATAGGAATGTGAGGGAAGTGGCCTTGGCCTGAATTAAGGTACAGCCACAGCCAGGACTTTCCTGGTGTGAAAATGGGAAACCACGGAATATCATCTTCAGGGCTGTCGACAGTGGGGTTCGAACCCACTACCTCCCGGACGCAAGCTCACGGCTGCGCACCCCTAACCGCACGGCCAACTCGCCCGGCCATACAGAGTATAACAGCCTGCTTGAATATTGGCGGGAAGTAGCTGGGGAGTTAGCTAACTTTCTTCTTTAGCATACCATTCCTCTGGTTCATAAATTTTCTGATACTACTGGTTCGTAACACATTCGATCATCATGGCATTCCAGTTATGCAACCCCTACTCTGAGGCACTGATTGGAATGTGCAGTGTGCATATTTAACGGAATAATGGCAGAGGAGTATTCACGGCTGTCTGCGGCCTGGTCATTCCACTTCTGAAACTTTGGACTGTTAGATCGGCACCGTAGTACTGTTCGTTAAAAGTAGGAATTGTGCGGTTTTTTTTTTATTTGATGGGGTATTTTATATAACATTGCTTTTAATTGCTATATACCTACTGATGTTTTTGTAATGACCTATGTTGACTTCGGTTAGGAAAATCACAAAGGCAGTCTTTCTGAGAATCCCGTAGCGTAGCACGGGTTCATCAGCCAGTTTCAAATAATGTTTTAATTCGAGTGGCGGCGACTCCAAGTTGCGGCTACTAGTTGCGTGAGTGAGTGGCTATCGGGTACTGTTTCCGGGTGCGGCAACTGCAATCGCCACGTAGTCTCCGCTATAAGTTGCCGCAACCGATCGCCGCCACTAGTTGCTTCGTGTGAAAGGGCCCTAAAAGTCCACCACATTGTCATGCAACACTTCAACAATAAGTATATATAATCGTGAGTTCGTCAGTTCTTTAGTTTTTAATATTAATTTCACTCTGCCCTATGTAATGTTTCCGCTGCATTCACAGGTTTTATCCATTAAGTCGTACGAGGTCATGTTGGTTACCAAATGTTCTCATATTCACTTTCTTGCTAAGTCAGAGGAGATGAATTTCATTCAGTTCAGTCACTACTGATCTGCATTTAGGGCAGTCGCCCAGGTGGCAGATTCCCTATCTGTTGTTTTTTTAGCCTGTTCTTAAATGATTGCAAAGAAATTGGAAATTTATAGAACACCCCCCCCCCCCTTGGTAAGTTATTTCAATCCCTAACTCCCTTTCCTATAAACGCATATTTGCCCCAATGTGTCCTCATGAATTCCAACTTTACCTTCATATTGTGATCTTTCCTACTTTTAAAGACACCATTCAAATGTATTCGTCTACTAATGACATTCCACGCCATCTCTCCTCTGACAGCTCGGAATATACCACTTATCAAGAATATTACAATAATATTTAATAAGACCACCTATTCAATACAATACACAATACAATTCAAGAACCTTATGGTTAAACTTATACAAAATATTATGGAGTCTTATTAGGGACATGTTTCACCCTCTATTAGGAGCATCCTTGTAACATATAAAGTTTACAAATAATAACATTTTTAACATCATGACATCTTAAAATTCTGTCTGTTAGGTCATCAGCCCAGAGGCTGGTTGGATCCTCAAATAGCACCACCAAAGGCTATGCAGTTATAAGGAAACCGCAAAAACCAATGGCAGAACCCAAATGAGGCGTACTAGGCAAGATGAGGAGTTAGGTAGTTTGTCATTGCTTTCCTCACTGGACCAGAAGGTGCTACTGCAGCATGACTGATCCTATGAGCAACACCTTTCGTAACACTCGATACTAGTCGTGCTCCAAATGCCATTACTCAGCACCACCCATACCCCCAGCAGCTTCCATATTGTCACAGCCATGGATGAGACTGGGACTTCGGGGGAAGCTACACTTTGCTCTGGCCTAAAAATATCTAAAATATCTCAAATATATGGAGAGAATAAATGATGGTTAATAGAGGAAACTACTGATAAAATACACTTTTTTAAATTAATATTTAGAACATGATCATTCCTAACTTCTGTGGAGTGTAAAACCAAAATGGATCTTCTTCAATTTAGGTTACTATTATAACATTAAAATTCGTGGGTCCAATGACACCTTCTTCTAGGGTAAGTTTTGTAGTTTAAAACCCGAGTTTAACATTAATTCGTGCGTGATGTGACCTATGCAACATCAATTTTAAGACAAGAGGCATAAGTCAGACCATGTTATGCAATTGGATAAGAAGTATTCATTGTAACGTTAGAATTTAATTCATTTTTGTGATATATTAAACAAATTTACTTTACAACACAACCATTAATGTGCTCCTACGATATCGTAAACGTGTAAACCAACCAAAGAAACTGTCAAAATCGTCAATGATAATCTCATAAAAATATAGTGGCCTTAGTAGTCTGGAAATTGAAGAGTATATGAAAATTATAAATTTTGTATTATATACCAATTATTTCTCTTTTAATAGAAAGTTTTACCAGCAAATTGGTTTAGCTATGGGAGATCCTTTAGCCGTAATCGTAGCCGACATTTATATGGATTCAATGGAGCACATGACAATCATAACACAAATAAAAGGTATATGCTTATGGCTCCAATTCGTGGACGATACTTTTGTAGTTATCGACAAAAACGTCACTAATACAGTAGTAACGAGATCCTGGATTCTTTAAACAAAATTGATCCCAATGTAAAGTTCACTAAGGAGGATGAGATCAAGGAATCCTTGAATTTTCTTGACATAACGGTCACACGCGTTAATAATACTTTCGAATTTCAAATTTTCAGAAATCCTACACATTCTCCTATAACCTTTAAAAATTCATCTTTACATCCCAATACTCATAAACAGGCGTCAATCGTTTAATCAATAAAGTGAAGCTCTAATTGTCCACTAATCTCGTTCCAGATGAACCTAAAAGAACTAAGTTCGCCACGTTTACATATAATAATCCAGCAATTCATCAGATTGCAAATACCTTAAAGAAACACAACATTAATGTAGCTTTCAGGACAGCGAAAATTAATCAAAACATATTTTTAAATCAGAATAAAGTTAATCATAACAGCAGCCATTATTCAGGGTCTGGCATTTACAGGTTAACACGTACACAGTGTTTATATCCTTACATTGGACAAACAGGTCGGAGTTTCTATACGAGATATATGGAACATTACAATGCCAACAAGCATAATAAATACTCAGCGATGAGTTCGCACATGAAGGAAGCAGGACATCATTTCACATCCATAGAGAAATACCTGACTATTATTAGAGGTATAGGTAAAGGAAAACTTATGAATGAACTAGAAAATGTATATATCTTTTTAGACCAGGCCTTTAATAAAAACTGAAATCTTAATGATGTTGCTGAAGTTAAAAATTATTTATATGAGTTAACGCCTAAATTATTATGCATTGTGAGTTCAAAACAGATCAATATCCCTAATATTTTAAAATCTACATGTTTAAAAGCTCCCTCCACCGCGCTAAACACTACGCCCTCCCATCAGGTAGAGTCATCAATACAATTCCAGCTACAGAGCGTTATCCCGAATGCTCTCTCCCTGTGGGTGGAGGTGGTACAATAACACCCACGGTATCCCCTGTCTCTCGTAAGAGGTGACTAAAAGGAGGCCCAACGGCTCTGAACTATGGAGAGTGGGTTGGCGACCACGGGGCCCTTATCTGAGTCCTGGCATTGCTTCCACTTACTTGTGCCAAGATCCTCACTTTCGTCTATCGTATCCGACCTCTCTTGGTCAACACTTGTTCTTTTCCGATACCGAGGCTATTAGGTTTCCGAGGGCTAGGGAGTATTTCATTTTCACGCCCTTCGTGGCCCTTGACTTTCTTTATCTGAAATCTTCATTTTTCGAATTGTCAGATCCCTTCCACTTTTTCCTCTCTGATTAATGTTATATAGAGGATGGTTGCCTAGTTGTACTTCCTCTTAAAACATTAATCACCACCAAAAACTCCCGCATGTTCTAACAAAACTCTACGTCACAGATTTTACCGGTGAGTTTCTGATTCTCGTTGACTTTATAAGCATACTAGCAAATATACCCGTGCTTCGCTACGGCATTCTACATTGCATTCGGATATCGAAGTAAATTACTGTACACGTAGTAAATAAGCTTACTTTAAATTGCATGTCTCTTAGCGTTGTCCTAGAAACAGCATGGGGCGGTCCCTATACGTTGTTTCCAATGTAAAGTGTGAGTTGCGGAGTTGTGATGATAACGGCAGGCTCACTGGTCTACTACCATTCGCAATCAAGTTGGGAAGTTTTCATTTTAATGGCAGGGCCCCCTTTCCTACTGCGCGTACAATGGCAATGGTATGATGATACACGGGGTTAAAAGTCAGGTTGTGAGTTTCACAAATAGGAAAAGTCCTGACAGTTTGAATTCTGCGTTGATGGGGTGAAAGTTCCTTATGCGAATCATCGTTAAGTACCTAGGTGTTAATATAAGGAAAGATCTTCCTGTCATGAGGGTATTATTGCAACAGGTAACTATGCAAGAGTGAAACCTGAGAAACTCGACGATGTAAAACAGTTCCTAGTAACTCACTTGGGGTGATTTGCCTGCAGTGGCGTATAATGAGGGCTTCCAAGGCTATCGGTGAAGCCAAAACCTCAAGTGAGAGTGATGGAACTCTAAAGTGCATTATAACGCAAGCATCTGACACATTGTTCCATTTACAAAATATGAAAGAAGTGAAAAGAAACGTCGCACGTATTTCCGAGAGCAAGGCATCGGAGACATACTGCAGCCCAGGCTCTCGACTCGCCACACACGGTTTGCTGCTGTATAACGGTTAGGAGCGGGGTCCGGGCGGATAGGTGTGCTAGGCTTCGGTCCGTCAGATCGCCACTGCTAACTATCAACTATGCGTTACTCATCGTATATACTTCCTCACCTCATACTTCTGATAATAGAGTGCTGGTATTTAACATCCGTTTACTTCTACATCCGTGCAGGAAGACATTGCAGGGCTGCTATTATAGGAGCAATATAGTTTCTTCATTGGTAGTTCTGCTAAAATGTAATGCAATCTTTCAGGTTTAGTGTTCTCTTTTGTTGGTTGGAATCGAACCCATGATCATGGGTCAGACACCACCAATGATCTCTCGAGGAAGTAATTAACCAGTGAAGGATGGGTACGGCCGCTGTTAAATTCAACATTTTAATGATGATGATGATAATAATTACATTAGTAATTATTAATAATAATAATAATAATAATAATAACAATGGAACGTGGCATCTGTATAGGCTTGGTGGCGACCTAATGAGGATAAATTTAATGGCGAAGACGTCATAAACACCCAGTCCCCAATCCAGGGAAATTAAGAGTATTATAGGTTGATTCTGAAGACTGAACTGTAGTCATCGGACTAAAGGCAAGCATTCTATCCATTTAGCCACAAAGCCGGACTTTCATTAGCTAAACCTTAAGCTACCATCTCCACTGATCAGGGGTTGAGCATTGGCTGTAGCTTGTGAAGCAGCTTTGAAAACACAGCAGGCTTCTCCATTGGGTATTGGCTGCAGCTCAAAACGCTGAAGGCTTGACGTTCACTAAACCAACCATCGAAAAGGGGTAACCTAAGTCTAGTGGTAGCCCACGTCTTGATCCCAGCATACGCCACTCTTTGCCTGAGCTCCAGTTTCAAAGTAAGCTATAATATTGATTTTCAAGTTCTTAAATACTATGTTTTATGAAAACTTAGCAGAATAACAAAATATTTCATCAATGTTTTAAGGAAGATTTTTATTATTTCCCAAAAATCAGAAGCAAAAACCAACATTTGCCTAGGAGAGATTCAAAAATAGGCATTTGCATCTTTAAAAAGTTAATTTATAATTTGTTTATCATTCCTCATTTCCTGGCTTTTCATATTAACGATAGAGTTACCGAAGCTTTCAGCGGAAAAATCGCTAAAGTATGATGGTGGGTTAAGATTTTATTAATGTTTCCACTTTCCTGAAAAATCAACTCCGATGCATATATCAGTTTTTGTTTCTAGACCCCTCAATTATCATCCTGTCATTTTTTGAGAATATCAATATCCATGCCATATTTTGAGCATGTTCTACTATACACTAGCTCCCGTCTGGCAAGATATTCCGCTACGGTAATGGAGTAAGTGCGTACAGCCAGCGACTCAACGCCCAATCTCGGGCGGCGGTAAATAACTCGACTCCCTAAATGGTTCGCTCAATGTAGAAAGTGACACTGGAACCCACCACAAGTGTTTGACCCAATTGCAAAAGAAGAATGACGCAGATGTGAAAAGGCCAGGACAGAAGCACGTAAACTCCGTGCAGCACAACCCCGCCCTCCTCCAAGAATTCTGTGCAATCTGTGTGGATGCTTATTCCATGCTAGAATTGGTCTGCTCAACCAACGAAATGATATCCACAGACAGAAGGGAATTTATTGGAAGAAGTTAATTACTCGGAAACGAGTTAAAGTCAACGACTATACACTAGCAAAAATGTAGAAATTAACACCCAGGATGAATGATGATAGGGAGGTAAAATTTGGTGAAGGAATAATGCAAAGTAATACAGAGATCAATAGATACACACTGTACCATTTTTGAGGCTCAAGTAAATGAATAAGTTGCTACAGTCCGTGACTATGACGCCAGAATAGAATAACTCAGATGAGATCTCCGAACAAAGCCCGGCTTCGAAGTCCCATTTCCCCTACTAGAATAGTACGCTAGCTGCATCGGTAGAGCATTACGGGTCTGATGGACCGTGCTTAAGGGGCAATAAACTATCTATAAAGTAGGGGAACCTTAATAATGAGAAGAATACTATTTATAACAATCAATCACTACTGATCAGCATTTAGTGCAGTCGCCCAGGTGGCAGATTCCCTGTCTATTGTTTTCCTAGCCTTTTCTTAAATGATTGCAAAGAAATTGGAAATTTATTGAACTTCTCCCTTGGTAAGTTTTTCCAATCCCTAACTCCCCTCCCTATAAAAGAATATTTGCCCCAGTTTGTCCTCTTGAATTCCAACTTTATCTTCATATTGTGATCTTTCCTACTTTTAAAGACATCGCTCAAATTTATTCGTCTACTGGTGTCCTCCCACGCCATCTCTCCGCTGACAGCTCGGAACATACCACTTAGTCGAGCATCTCGTCTCCTTTTTCCCAAGTCTTCCCAGCCCAAACTTTGCAACATTTTTGTAACGCTACTCTTTTGTCGGAAATCGACCAGAACAAATCGAGCTGCTTTTCTTTGGATTTTTTCCAGTTCTTGAATCAATTAATCCTGGTGAGGGTCCCATACACTGGAACCATACTCAAGATGGGGTCTTACTAGAGACTTTTATGCCCTCTCCTTTACATCCTTACTACAACCCCGCCCTGATAACCATTTGCAGAGATCTGTACCCTTTATTTACAATCATGTCTGTCTGTTAAGTCATCAGCCCAGAGGCTGGTTGGATCCTCAAATAGCACCACCAAAGGTTATGCGAGTATAAGGAAACCCCAAAAACCAATTTCAGCACCAAAATGAGGCATACTAGGCAAGATGAGGAGTGGAGTAGTTTGCCATTGTTTCCTCACTGGGTCAGAAAGTACTAGTGCAGCACAACTGACCCTATGTGCAGCACCTTTCATAACACTCAGATGCACTAGTCATGCTCTGAATGCCATTACTCAGCACTACCCATACCCCAGCAACTTCCATATTGTCACAGCCATGGATGTTGACTGGGACTTCGTTGGAAGCTACAATTTACTCTGGCCTGTGCCATATGTATGTGATTACCCCAATGAAGATCTTTCCTTATATTAACACCTAGATACTTACAATGATCCCCAAAGAAAACTTTCACCCCATCAAAGCAGTAATTAAAACTGAGAGGACTTTTCCTATTTGTGAAACTCACAACCTGACTTTTAACCCCGTTTATCATCATACCATTGCCTACTGTCCATCTCGTGACATTATCGAGGTCATTTTGCAGTTGCTCACAATCTTGTTACTTATTTATTACTCTGTACAGAATAACATCATCTGCAAAAAGCCTTATCTCTGATTCCACTTCTTTACACATATCATTGATATATATAAGAAAACATAAAGGTCCAATAATACGGCCTTGAGGAATTCCCCTCTTAATTATTACAGGGACAGATAAAGCTTCGCCTAATCTAATTATCTGAGTCCTATTTTCTAGAAAGCGAGCCACCCATTCAGTCACTCTTTTGTCAAGTCCAATTGCACTCATTTTTGCCAGTAGTCTCCCATGATCTACCCTATCAAATGTCTAAGACAGGTCAATCGCAATACAATCCAATTGACCTCCTGAATCCAGGATATCTGCTAAATCTTGCTGGAATCCTACAAGTTGAGCTTCAGTGGAATAACCTTTCCTAAACCCAAACTGTCTTCTATCAAACCAGTTACTGATTTCGCAAACATGTCTAATATAATCAGAAAGAATGATTTCCCAAAGCTTACATGCAATGCATGTCAAATTGATTGGCCTGTAATTTTCAGCTTTATGTCTATCACCCTTTCCGTTATACATAGGGGTTACTATAGCAACTCTCCATTTATTTGGTATAGTTCCTTCATGCAAACAATAATCAAATAAGTACTACACTTCAGATATGCTACTATATCCCAACCATTGTCTTTAGTATATCCCCAGGAACCTTATTAATTCCAGGCGCTTTTCTAGTTTTCAACTTCTGTATCTTACTGTAAATGTCATTGCTGTCATAGGTAAATTTTAATACTTATTCAGTATTAGTCACCTCCCCTATCTGGACATTATCCTTGTAACCAAGAATATTTACATAGAGTAAGTCGGGGAGAGATGGCGCACATTTTGTAATGATCGTGCAGCAAGTCTTCGCCAACATTTCGATTAACTTATTTTTATGCTAGACGTTATTCCTTATATCTCTCCTCACTGCCTTTTGAAGGAAATGGTCTGAATGTAAGTAGATTACAGAAAGGGATCGTTTATATGAAAGTGTGTCACCTGCGCCATCTCTCCCGTAGTGTCCGGGTGAGATGGTGTTATGTACTTGATATGCTAAGGAGCGGAGAAATTAATAGTAAACTATGATTACGGGTTTAATACATTTATTTACCTTATTTACATTCACTTGTCTATTATTTCCTGGTCATTAATATATCAATTAATTATTTAAACTTCAAGATTCATCCCTCAGTCCTTTTAGGATATGATTTTGCTTAATCTCTCTCGTCCACAATCATTACACAAGTTCTTATACACTGAACACAATTCATGCAGCCACTTGTTGCAGACGGCGCGCTTAATCCAATCATCCTTCTTTTTTGTCAAATAATAGTTCTCCACACACTTGTTGCAATCGTCGGATATTGTATTATTTTGCCCACCTTGATTCATTTTGGCTGCTACATTGGAATGAGGTTTTCCTCCTTTCCTACTCTTTACCGTTGTGGCAGTGGTTGCAATTTTTCTTTGCAATTTATTCTTTTAGTTCACTGAAATTTCTCTTTTGTTGGAGATGTTACGCTTTAAAGTTTCATTAAAGGCATGTACCACAAACTTCGATTAGGCTGTAGCTGCTTCCTCTTCTCCATAATTAGTATAATTTGACACAGAATTTAAAAAAAACGCATATAGGCTATAGAATATATTTTATATTTTATTAACAAACTGGTCAGAGGATGGAAATACATTTTATACCTAAATGGAAATTCAAAGAATACCGCGCCATCTCTCCCTGAAATGTAGCGAGCCAACTCTCCCGACATTTGGGGAGAGGTGACGCACCCCTGCCCCAAGAACTGCGTTGGCCCAACATGGCGCATATCACACCAGCATAGTCGTTGACTAACCTAGTCAGCCGCCTGTGCCAATGCAAAGTTAATTTAACTTGAACAACCCAGTCAGTGGGCTTTTATATCATGCCGTAGCAAAACTTTAAAGGTAGAGAAGACGTACTTGCCAGAGATATCCATGAGTTCAGGCGAAATCACTCGCACCATGTGACATCCAACAGATAGCTTTTGTTCTCACGAACACACTGTACATACGAGAAGCAGTCGTCGAGCGATCTAGCGGGCGATTGCCGCACTGGCCTACCCTGCGCCATCTCACCCGGTGCGCCATCTCTCCCGGAATCACTACTGCTAACTGAATACGGTACCTAAGAAATGAGAAGAATGAATTCCACTTTTTTCAGACATAATTTTTAATACCTGAAAAAAGCACGTGGATATTATTTACACGGATATGCCACCATATTAAACACATTAATTAAATACACTACGATTTTCTTGATGATCCAATGTCTCTCTAGTCCTTTACCTAGAATCGCATTTCACTCTGAAAATATGTAAGACTTGAGAAGTCGTGCCTTCTCTGACCAATAAAACACTTATCAATTTATACAAGTACATTATTACACATGGAAATAATTAAATGAAGGCATATCCAGCGTTATTTCGTCTTGTTTATACTAGTTATTTATATATTCAAAATGACAAGTTATGTCGTCCTAGCGGACATGAACCCAGGTCCTGTGACTGTGTGAGACGCGAACTCCCATCTGAAATCCCTAGACGGTTTAATTTACAAAAATAAATGGAGGGAATTCTCTCATCTTTTAGAACTGTAGATCTATCCAACAGTGTTACTCTCTCGATGGTTGTACTGTATGTAATTTCGATACCGGAGAATGAAGACGAGCCCTTTGCAGTGTACTTTTCTCAATGCGGTAACAACATTACACCTCTCCCGTAGCCTCGACAAGGCCATATATTTCACAGGCCAACTGCCTGCTTCGCTCTCTTTCCAACTTTCCCTTTTAAACGCAACGGGACTATATGGTCCGGCCGGCGAACTATCTTGTCACTCATTATTCAATCTCATATATTTCTCAGGATGCTATTAGCATCAGTAACACATATCGGCTCTCATCTAGCCTTATTCATATTCTCAGCGTGGAATTTATGCATTGCGAATATTATTCACTCATTTGGGGAAAGATTCATATTTCCATTAACCTCGCATTTAATACAACCATCATCCGCCTGTAAAGCTCCGCCCCCATCTCACGGTACGCCCATTACATACATGTTACAGAAGAAAATGTTCTATCACTCGGGACAAAAATACGTTAACATTTGCGTTCTAAGTAAAACACAAACACAGTCACACCTCACTGTCTCTTCTTCATCATCCTTAACTCATATAGGAGGATTGCCTGACATATATGTGAAGCGTCAAACAAAGAGTTTAGAATCTCTGGATGATCCATATTGGTCATAAACTAACGGTAACTGGAGTGATTTTACGTTAATATTAAAAATCCCGTTAATTCCCATGATGCTTCACAATTAATCAACTCTAGGGCATTAAATGTAACATGCACTAGCCCCCATGAAAAATAAAATACGGTTATCCAACCGTGAAGAAAGAAATCAATGCAAACCCTAATAAGTAACTATTACCATCCCTTTGTAAACAGCGAAATCCTACACTACATTTCAAAAGAATCAGCATGCTGTTCATGTATTTATATTTTTACAGGAATTTCGACTTTCAAATCTTTTAGATTGTTACTCATCCTAGTCGGGATCACGTCCACAGCTCACTCGGAAAGGCACATAGAGGGGTTTAGCCGCTCATCACGAAGGCTCTATAAGATCACATCACGACTACGTCAGCAGCATGGAGTCCAGAGTTAGGCCGTAGTTGGGTCGATGGCATGATGGCTTGGTTCACGTACAATGTGGGAAGGTCCCCGGCGCTCTACGACGTATTGGATGAGTACAGACCACCTGTACGTCGGTCTTCTTCGGACGGTGATGGCACTGGCACACAAACAATGAGGTGAACTGACTGATTATAATTGCGTTAAATGACGACACATTATAATTACTACGATCAGAGAAACTCATGTACTCGAGTTCTTTAACCAAGCAGTGGCATTGTCCCTGTAACCCGCTACTTCACCCCCATTGTCTGTCTAATCCACTATCAGCAGTTTAGGTCCCTGATTACACACGTTCGTAATTTCACCGTCACTGGGTATCTGATCTGTCATCACAAACGGAGTTTAAACTCAGCCTAATTCAGCGCTAGTTTTAGGGAATACAGATTAACTACTGCGCTCGGGGTTACCACCCTGGTCAAATACATTGTCCATAGGCCGCTCTCTCTTTTACCAACTGATTAGTCACTATAACACAGTTATTTGAGCTCCTATGCTACTCTCTCGGCATTTATAAATCCGTGTACTTAGTTACACGATGGCGCAGCCTACTAGCGTTCGAATCACATTTGACTTCACTCCCGTATAGCTGAATCAATCATCTCACACATTACGTAATCGTTATAATTAAGATTTAAATGCCGTCCTCTGTTAACACCGACAAACTTTCACGTTCACTACTATATAATTATTTCACTAACAGTATTTCAGCTACCGGGCGAGTTGGCCGTGCGCGTAGAGGCGCGCGGCTGAGAGCTTGCATCCGGGAGATAGTAGGTTCGAATCCCACTATCGGCAGCCCTGAAGATGGTTTTCCGTGGTTTCCCATTTTCACACCAGGCAAATGCTGGGGCTGTACCTTAATTAAGGCCACGGCCGCTTCCTTCCAACTCCTAGGCCTTTCCTATCCCATCGTCGCCATAAGACCTATCTGTGTCGGTGCGACGTAAAGCCCCTAGCAAAAAAAAAAAAAAAGAAAAAGTATTTCAGCTTCATAGTCACTAATGAATAATTACTAGTTTGCCATTTACTTTGTAGCACTATGACAAAGAATATTGTTGAAGAATCATTCACAACGTACACAACGCGACTGGAAGAATCGAAGTGCGATACTTGCTTTGGTTCGCATCCCTTTAAATAGCGAAACTGTGTTAGGCTTGATGGAGAGTGTAAAACTTCTCCTTCTCACAAAATTCACTCCGCTAATAGGGGTTTCTCAGGATCGGTTAAGGTGTCATATTAAAGCTTGATTACCCAAGTTTACAATAATCGATTCCCATCAACCTCGTATGGTGCGTTTTGCTTTGATCTGGAAAGCGTCCTTTGGTAGCCCAGTGTGGGTGGAGCCTATGACTCGGGGAACTTTTAACTTCGTTCTAGCGGCCCGCTTTCACCAGATGGTCTGCACCTGGCTGGGTGTTTGTTTGCTGCGTACTTGGTCTTATTATAATTATGTAGAACACTTCTTGGTGTCATAAATCAGCATAAAATTCGATGCTTCTAATTTTCGTTCTTGAAAACAGTTGACGACGGTAGATTGATATTCGTAAAT
The DNA here is from genome assembly GCF_040414725.1 of Anabrus simplex. Taxonomy (NCBI): domain Eukaryota; kingdom Metazoa; phylum Arthropoda; class Insecta; order Orthoptera; family Tettigoniidae; genus Anabrus; species Anabrus simplex. The sequence goes on along the minus strand of NC_090273.1, from coordinate 22,227,073 downwards.
CTGCCGGGGAAAAGCAAAGAAATAATGTTTTGAGGGTTCAGTGCAGGGCTCCGTTACCTACTTCGCTCACTCAGTTCGGCGTGGCTATCCTTTTCTCTATAGCTCAAAGTGAGAACGCGTTTCATTTGCAGGCGAGAGTATAACTCGTTTACGGTGTTTGCACGTAATTAGAGCCGAGCCTCTCGGGCTGGCAGCGCGCTACTCGCGCCCCAGGAAGGATAAACAGGATGCTACCCTACTTATACATAGTCCAAGTGAGGATCTCTCCTCTAATGGGTTATTGAACCACTGGTGGATTGTATAGCCCTAGCCACCTGAACACAAGGATGGCCATGACCCAGATTATGTCCGGTATGTCCACTACCATTCCATAGCAACTGGTATCGTGACTCTCAGGATCACTTACTAGGCCACTCAGCCGTTGCGCATGGTTCACGAACTAGGACGTGACTACAATAACCCACACCACGAACAAAGAGATAAATAGATTGTGTCCCAAAATCATCGATTCATTTCCAAATCTCTCCACAATGTTCACATGGAATGAGGGCATATGACACTGTTAGTGGTTTGTCATTCGGATGGATATGTTAAGCCTTGGGCATATCCCTTAGAGTTATTCAACAGGAGCAGGCCATATGCCAACACCTCATCATTACGATCACCCCACACAGACAATCAGGTCGCCCACGGGCACCAAATAGAAAGACCCTTTCCTTTGTACACTGCAGCTACTATAGCAACACTCCATACCTCATTCAAACAGTAATCTCAAATAAGTACTTTAGATATGGTGCTATATTCTAATCCACTGCTTTCAGTTTATCCTCAAAAATCTTACTACTGTACCATCATGAGAGAATACACATCCTGATCCACATGTTCCTGTTCCATACCTCTTAGGTCTCCTCCCAACATGTCCCTGTAGAATGTGCATAATACTAAGATTACTATGATACTGAAATATATCCACTTTTTTTCATCATTTGACCAAATGATACAGGTGAGTGTACAATTTTAACATTTTAACTATTTTATTTAGGTCTTCCTGAGCGGTCCTCATCACGATTACGGAAAAGTACGGCAGTGTGGTGGGAGCATTCTCAACAAGAAATGGGCCATCACAGCAGCACATTGTTATGAAGAGTACGTATTGTACCAGGAAAAATGTTTATCTTTGAGGCGCTTGACACTAATTTGATGAGCATGGACTATATCTTAGGATGTAGCTTAAAAACATTGGAGTTGGTACAGAGAGGGGTATAGTTCATCGAATTTAGAGATTTTTTAATAATATGAGTTTATTGATCATTGAAGACAAGTTAATATCACCTTCATACAGCAGAATTGAAGTGTCGTGGCCGGCTGGTAACTCCGGACCCTGGGATGGTGCTGGATACGGTCTGGGTAGGAACCACGCCCCCTGGATGCGAAGTTCTCGAAGTTCTGGAATTAAGAGTTCTCGATTCTCCAGACGCACACGTTCCGGGTTCGATCTTTGAGACGTGACTCGCACACAAGTTCCCCGTACGGCACTCCACTTATTTGTAGCACTGTTAAATAGATATGACCTTTAAATTATTGCAATCTACTCGTACAATGAAATATGACAAGTGTTACTAAATCCTTGATTCAAACACTTCATTGAATCGAAAATGTTCATAAATCGTCACTTGAAAAACAGGATGATTGAACTGAATATTTGACCTTGTATTGGTCGAATTAATATGTAAAATGTCAAGTTCATGACGTGAGCTTACTAACACGGGCATGGTAAACTAGAATGTTCTATAGGGTTACTGATTATAGCCACCACAGTTCTCAATGCGCAGTTTATGAAGGTTCGGAACACATTGGCACATTTGCAATAAGCTTAGTAAAGGAAATGGTACTCGGAAAATGTCTTATTCCGTCGATAAGCAAAGTAAATTTTAAAAAATGGTACTTGGGAAAACTCTAACTCCATAAATTGTAAGTTCACTTATAACACTGGAAAGTTCTATGTTCCCTCGGAACATGGCATGTGTACTCTGAGTTGTCACAGTCTACTATGTTGACACGAGTCTAAACACAAGTCCCGATGCAGTACTCGGAAAGTATTTCATATTTGAAAATACCCTAAGTTCCACAGTTTGTCATGAAACATAAGTTCAATGTGGTACCGGTACTTGGAAAAAAATCATTCCATTCACACGAAAGTTTACTGAAGAGACACACTAGGAAAATGAGGAATGAGGTAGTTTCCTGTTGCTTTCTTCTCAAGTTGCTATTAAATATCAGTCTGCCAAGGCCAGTGAAATGAATGCATCAACTTCCCTTCGCCATCATCATCATCATCATCATCATCATCATCATCATTTTCATTTCCCCTTGTCCAGCTCTGATGGCACTTCCCCACTGTTGCCTCTCTTTTCACCACTCCTCTTCAGTAATTGTACCCTAGTCCAGTCTTCTTTTTCCTATACTTTTCTTGACAGAGTCCATCCCTCTTGCCCTCTTCCCTTCTATTTTAGCCTTCAGCCCTCGTTTTGGTATCCTTCCCTCCTCCATTTTCTTAACATGTCCAAACCACCTCAATTTATTCTACTCCATCCTATCACTCTGTTTTTCTACCCCTATCTCTTTTCTGACAACATTTCTTACTCTGTCTCTCCTTGTCTTCCCTACCCGACTGGACTGACCACTGACAGGAAGCTGTATACCGCAAATTACCGCATTTCCAGTTTTATTTATATGGTTTTTCTGTCGTAAATGGTGGCAATGGGTTCGCAATGAGGTTCTTGTTGGCCTAATATTGAGATCTGATAGTTATGCGCTAGGGAGTTTACTTTTTATTGTGTAGTGTGGGGATTATATTTATTAAATTGTGTTTACAAATCTTGGAATTTGTGACATTCTTGTGCACCTTGTCGTACTTTGAGCAGAAATGTTATGGAAACAAGAACAAAGTGATTTCTCGCTGTAACTTCGTCCTGAACAAGAATTTTAATTTATGCGCTAATTCGTTTTTTAATGATGTGGTGATTTGCTTTTCTTTAACTGTGTTAGGAAATATTCGTATATATATTGCTGTGTGCCTTTTTTGTATTACGAACAGGAAAAACAGAGCAAAGGGACACTATCATTTCACGAATTCTCTGTAGACCAGGACAAAACTACGGAGTGGCTAAGAGCAGGAATTACTCTCATCTTAGTTTTCCGTTTCTATTTCGGGTATTTACCTTCGTTCTTTCTTTCTTTCCTTCTTGCTTACTCTGTTTACCCCTCCAGGGTTGGCTTTTCTCTCGGACTCAGTGAGGGATCCCACCTCAAGGGTAGTGCCCTGGAGCGTGAGATTGCGCGTCGGGGGATACAACTGGGAAGGATGACCAGTACCTCGCCCAGGCGGCCGCAACTTCTATGCTGAACAGGGGCCTTGTGTTGGGGATGGGAAGATTGGAAGGCATAGACAAGGAAGAGGGAAGGAAGCAGCCATGGCCTTAAGTTAGTTACCATACCGGCATTTTCTTGGAGGAGAAGTGGGAAACTATGGAAAACCACTTCGAGGTTTCTGAGTGGGAATCGATACCCCCTGTACACAGTTGACCTCCCAAGGCTGAGTGGACCCCGTTCCAGCCTTCGTACCACTTTTTAAATTTCGTGGCAGGGCCAGGAATCGAACCCGGGCCTCCGGGAGTGGCAGCTAATCACGCTAATCAGGTATTTTTACCCATGAATTTTCTTTCATAGAATAATCCTTTAGGCGATGTCGTATTTGCCATATGAGAGCAACACAACACATTTTCATCCAAGATAATCTGAACTTTAACATTTAAACATTGGCAAGTAAGAATCACTACTGCTATGACGGCAAGGCCATCGTATGAAGTGTTGTTACCTGAGCAATGGGGCCGATGACCTAGATGATAGGCCCCTTTAGACAACAAGCATCATCATCGAGCAGAGAACAGTTTACAATGTATTTACTCAAAATACTTTTCTCTCACTGAATTTTTATTTAAAATTCTTCTTCTTCTTTTTCTGCTATTTGTTTTACGTCGCACCGACACAGATAGGTCTTATGACGCCGGTGGAATAGGAAAGGGCTAGCAGTGGGAAGGAACCGGCCGCGGCCTTAATTAAGGTACAGCCTGATGTGAAAATGGGAAACCACGGAAAACCATCTCCAGGGCTGCCGACAGTGGGGTTCGAACCCACTATCTCCCGGATGCAAGCTCACAGCTGCACGCCGCGCGGCCAACTTGTTCCACCCTACTGCATTTCAAGTAAAAATTATTGTCTGAATTTAGCACGGCCAACTTGCCCGGTATTTAATATTCTAGTGAAAAGTATGAACGAAATGTAATCTGAAACAATATTGAAAATAAAATTTAAACATGTTTGAGTCAAAATATATATGTTATGCATACAACGAATATGGAAAAACTAAGACTTTTATGTTTTGTCCAGCCCCCTTCCTGAGAGCAGCGCCTGAACAATTTTAAAACTGTAATTGAAGAATGACTCTTAATCTCAATATTAACATCAGAAGACAAAAGTATTGCGGTAAGTTCCGCTACGTATCTAAATGCCATGATAATAAAAACGATTACTATTATTCCTGACAATTAAGGAACGTCAGTTGGACTATTCTATCCTCCGCGGTTTCATTTCACGACGTTATGTTGGCACATATCAATGACAGTAGCCTTTAGGATCAATCATTTTAACAATATTAGTCAATGTAACATACTAGTTTATTCCCTAAATTAAGATACATCGGCAATCAGAGTCAATATCAGACCGTCAGCTGGACTAAGTCATCTCCCCGCAGTTTCATTTCACGACATCATTTTGGCAAATATCAACGAAAGTAACCTTTAGGATTAATAATTTTAACAGTATTAACCTATGTAACATTCTCCATAACTCTAAATTACGATAAATCGGCAATCAACATCAATACATTTTCCATAAAGAAGAATGCATTTCTACCGCAAATAGGTCGGCCGCCAGCGCCACGTGTCGAGCTGTGTAACTACTCCGATTACAGTGCGTGGACCCGATTGTCAAGGCCGGTAAGGAGCTACTGAGAGCGACGCATCAAGTCGGCCGTGGAAAACACATTGTCAGACACGTCACGAGAAAATTCACGGAACATTATTACACTAACCGACTAACAAGAAAGAATGTCTCAGTCCTCGCTTGACAAGCTAAAAAGGAAACGCACTACTCAGCGTTCCAACGTTACACGTTTTACTAAACAGATAAATGATTTCAGCGATACTGCGGCGCTGGACGATGTAGAACACTGCTTGGAACGCCTTAAAGACACTTTTGAGAGCTTAATCGTTCTAGATGATGCTATACACGATCTGATTGAGAACGACGACTATGACGAGGATATACAAGTCTGTGAAAATTACATAGACAGTGCTAAACGTGCAATGCGGAAGGCTAATAAACTTATAAAGGCAAAGAATTCACAAGACGCACATGCTTGCTCAGCTACTACTACATCACCCATAGCTACTTCCGAAGTTAAGCTTCCTACTATTAGAATGGAGACCTTTTCAGGAGACATAGAATCATGGCCACGGTTCTGGGAGCAATTTCAGGCTTCGGTGGACAAGAACTCAGCGGTATCGGTAATAAACAAACATGTATTCCTTCGAGGATATCTCGACGATGAACCCAAACATCTGGTGGATGGAATATCAGTAACGGCCGATACTTACGAACAGGTGAAGAAGATTCTGGAGTCCCGTTATGGGGATAAAAACAGAATTATTCAATCCCACCTGGATTTTTTGGAGCATCTGCAACCTGCACATTCCGACAGTCCTGAGATTCTCAATGCCACGTATATTGAGTGCCGCCGACGGATTCAAGCGCTGACAGCACTAGGTGAAGATGTAGACGTCTATGGAAAACTGTTAGCCCCTAAAATTCTTCGCGCATTTCCTGACGATCTCTGTCGCCGATGGCTACTTAACGCCAAGAGGTTGGAAATACCAGAAAGCAGTATCTCGCGTCTAATACAGTTTTTGAACGAAGAGGTGGAGTGTGCCTTGACTACGCAGAAGATACGTTGCGACCGGCCATTTTCGACTAGTTATACTCCGACGGCAGCGGCTCTCCATGTTAACACCAGACCTAACAAGCCGAAGAGAAAGAATATCAAACAAGTCACAGAACCGTATTGCGTTTTTTGTGAGAATCGAGGTCATTGGGGTCAAGATTGTCAAACAATAACGAACAACCAGGAGAGAACTGAAAAACTGAAGAAAGCGAACAGATGCTTCCTTTGTCTTAGACGAGGCCATCACTCTAAAGACTGTGCGAAGAAGAATAAGGTATCATGTTCCATATGCAAGAAGACACACCACGTGTCAATTTGTGGAGGAGATGAGAGAGAAGCTGTAGCGGTGGGCAAGATAGATGTAAGCACGCCCTCCAAATTCACGTATCTTCAAACTGCTCGGGTTTGGATAACTGGCCCGACTGGACTGACCAAACTTACACGGTGTATTTTAGATGCTGGAAGTCAGTCCAGTTTTATCGAAACAAGCCTCGTGGATCAGCTCAAGCTTACTGTTGTCGAAAAAAGGAAACTGTCTCTTACGGCATTTGAGTGTGATCGACACACGGTTACAACACGTAGGGTTGTCCAGTTTAACATCAGTGGCGTGTGGTCGAAAACTAATATAATGATAACAGCTTTCGAGAGCGAAAACAAGTATTCCCCGCATCCTGCTGTTCCACACGATGTCTATTCTTTATCATGCGCCGGAACGTTGCAATTAGCAGACCCCAAGGACAATAAAAGCGACCTCCCTATTGAACTTCTCATAGGTGGTGATCACTACTGGAAGGTGATCCGAGATGGCCAACCAATACGCCTTTCTGAGTCCATAGTACTTCTCCCGTCTAACTTGGGTTGGGTTCTTAGCGGAAACAAGTCAGGAATCTCAGTCCATCATGTCGCTATAAATCATGTTCACACAAGTCAAGAATTTGAACCTAAAGACGACAGCATGCGACAATTCTGGGATTTAGAGACCATGGGAATAAGAGAGCAGCAAGGTAGAACACTTTCTAGGAAGGACGCTACCATTCTTCAACAGTTTCACGATTCATTTCGTATGAAAGAGGGGCGGAGAGTAGTGTCTCTACCCAGAAAACAGGAAGTTATCTTGCCATCAAACCGCGTCAACGCCAAGAATCGCTTTAGATCACTTGAAAGGAAACTTCACGACAATGCTGAGTTTCGAGAAATGTACTGTTCACACATGACTGACTATATTGAGAAAGGTCATGTTGAAATGACTGCTGCAGAAGATAATCTAAGCGATGTTTTCTACCTACCACACCACGCTGTCAAGAAAGAGAGGAATGGAGCTATCAAATGGAGGATTGTTTTCGACGCTTCGTCACACGAGAGAGACTCGCCATCTCTTAACGACGCTCTGGAAGCAGGACCAAACCTCCTTCCTGAAATTCTGTCAACGCTAATCCGCTTTCGTACATATCGAAAAGCAATAGTCGGAGATGGAACTCAAGCCTTTTTGCAACTGTACCTAGATGAAAAAGACAGAGACTTAACCAGATTTTTCTGGTATCACGTCCAGAAGGGGGAAGATGGTAACTGGCAAACAGCAGATGAAATTGTCACGTACAGGTTCACGCGGCTACCGTTTGGTCTTACGTGCAGTCCTTTCCTTCTATCTGCGACTCTACGTGAACTGGCTTCAAGGTGCAGTAACACATACCCCACAGCAGCAGAACTCTTAGATCAGAGCACATTTATGGACGACTTCGTTGCTGGTGCTGACGACGACAATGGGGTCATAAGCCTATATTACGAAGTAAGCTCCATGCTCAGGCACATACGACTACCAATGGATAAATGGGCAACGAACTCAGAAACACTTAAGAGTGTATGGCAGTCTGAGAGACGAGATATCAAACAAGAAACTGGAGTATTAGGTATCAGGTGGAACACAGAATTGGACTGTATCCTTTTCGATCATCGAGAAATTATTGAAAAGCTAGCTCACATTCCTACCACGAAACGCCAGCTCTTACAAGGAACAGCAAGATTTTACGATCCACTGGGGTTATTCTCACCCGTCTCAATTGTTGGAAAGTTAATCTTCCAAGATACTTGGTGTCGAGGCATAGAGTGGGATGAGATTCTTCCACAGGATATAGCCTTAAAATGGCAACTTTGGATCTCGAGCATCAAACAGCTGTCACTTATAAACGTCCCGAGGTGGACTGGAATGTGTAAACAGATGCCAAACGCTACGCATATCCATGTGTTTTGTGACGCTTCTGAGAGAGCATATGGAGCCGCATTGTACACTAGAACGGTAACAGACGATAATATATCAATACACTTGGCCTGCAGTAAAAGCAGATTGTCTCCAGTTAAAAGGATTACACTCCCACGACTAGAACTTCTGGCTACTTTGATAGGTTCCCGCCTCTTGAAATATTTTTGCCAGTCAACAGGATTTGACAGCACGCGAGCTACCCTATGGTCGGACTCTATGGTGGCCCTCGGTTGGATACGGAGTGACCCAAATCGCTGGAAGACATTCGTATGCAACCGCGTGACAGAAATTCAAGACTATCTGTCACCGGTTCAGTGTCAATATTGTCCCAGTGAAGACAACCCCGCAGACCTTCTGACGCGTGGAATGTTAGCGACAGATCTAAATTCCTCTTCATTATGGTGGAATGGACCACAATGGCTTGCTGAGGCTCCCACTTCTTGGCCACAGGAAATCTCACGTCAGAAGGTATCACTACCCGAATCCAAGGAGGCAAACCCTCAAGTCCTTGTAATCAGTGCCAATGAATCACTGATAGATATTTTACGATATAGTTCGTATTGGAAGGTAATACATATCACCTGTTGGATTTTACGTTTCGTGGAGGTGACACGGAGAAGAGTGGAGTATCCACGCCATTTGACAACCACAGAATTTGAAGCTGCAAGGCTCTACTGGATACGCCGAGTTCAGGAGGAATGTTTCTGTACAGAGTTTACTGCCCTGACACGAAAGGAACCGGTACCGGCTACATCCAAGATTGCACGATTCCATCCACTTCTAGAAGACAATCTGATTCGACTTGGTGGTAGGCTCCAGTTTGCAGATCTTTTCGAGAATGAGCGAAACCCCCTACTTCTTGATGGCTCTCATCATTTCACTAAATTACTGATAAAAGAAACGCACGTAAGACTTCATCACATGGGAGTTCGTGTTGTGTTATCAGAATTGCGTCGTGAATTCTGGATTTTGAAAGCTAGGCAAGTAATCAAGAAGGTCATTTACTCATGCCTTCCCTGCAAAATAACACACGCCAAGAGATGTGAACAGATAGAAGCTCCTTTGCCAATGGACCGTGTTAAGTTTCAACGGCCATTCGCCGTTTGTGGTGTAGATTTTGCAGGCCCGTTGTTCGTGAAGGCTAGAGCTGCAGAGAAGAGATGCTACATCGTGTTGTTTACCTGCGCAACGACAAGAGCCATTCATCTCGAGCTTACAACTGACTTGTCAACTGATAAATTCCTACTTGCCTTTCAGCGCTTCGTAGGAAGACGTGGACTTCCGAACACCATGTATTCAGACAATGCTCGAACGTTTCACGCCGCCAACAAAGAAATATCCGAACTCCAGGAATTATTAGAAGATTCAAGAGTACAAACTCACTTGTCACACCACCATGTTACATGGAAATTTATAGTACCAAGAGCCGCATGGTGGGGAGGCTTCTGGGAAAGGATGGTAGGGTCCACTAAGATGTGCCTCAAGAAGATACTCGGACGAGCTCAAGTAGACGAGGAAGGGCTAAATACTATTTTGGTGGGGATCGAGGCCACTCTAAACTCGCGCCCTATTACCGTAGATGACAGTAACTCTGATATCCTGACACCTTCACACTTCCTCATAGGAGAAAGGCTGATATCTCTTCCAAGTACAGCAGATACTTCCATCTATCAAGATTTGACTAAGGTGTACAGACAGAGACAAAAGCTAATCTTACACTTTGAGCAAAGATGGAAAAGGGAATACCTCCTTCAATTAAGGAGTTACCACGAAGTGAAGCAGATCAAAAAAGAAACCGAACTACGGATAGGTGATGTAGTACTTTTACAAGAGGATCTGAAGCCTAGACTGGCGTGGAAACGAGGCCGAATTTGTGAACTGCACCGAGGACGAGATGACAGAATCCAAACAGTCATTCTTCAGCTCCCGGATCGCTCAATGGTCACAAGACCAGTGCAGCTGGTCGTTCCCTTAGAAATCGACCGACCAGGGTGGGGAGGATGTTGAAGATTATGACCATGTACAAATTAGAGAAATTTTACTTTTGTATGTTGACAGTTGATATAGATAATGACGAAACAGTTGACAGTAGATTATTGTATTGTATGTACACGAGACGTAATAAAAAATCACGATCAGCTAGTCTTGTAATAAACACGCTTTCAATTAACACCCGTAAAACATATCAATAATAATAATGATAATAATAATAATAATAATAATAATAATAATAATAAAATTATTTTACAATTGAAAACGCTTGTCAAGGAAACACTTGTACAGTAGTCCATAGAGAATATGTCCCGATAAATATTCATTTCTTAAAAAGTTCATGTTAAAGATTTTTTTAAAAATTTTAAAGCCAATTTATAAATTAAAAATTTATACAATTTTTAGTAATTGTCGAAAAGAAGAAATCTAGATTTCATATTGTGGCTCCTATTACTATTGGAGATGATAATATCACTAATTCCTAGTTGTCAATATTCTTTTTTAACCTATTTTCCTCTGGAACAGTATCTTTTGTCTTTTTGTCTGGTATAGTAGTGATGTGTTTTTTCTTGTTTACGAACTTGAGGAGGTGGAGGAGAGGGAATATTGGTGTGTCATTAACTTCCTTGTTGTTACCTTCTGCTTCAAAGGGGGAGGAACGAGAGAAGAAAAAGGATTTTCTTTCAAAAAACACAGAAAATCCACTTTCACACTGACCACTATTGGGAACAACTCGTTACACTCTGAGGCACAAAAAAGATCAGCATATTATAGTTATGTTAACAGAGCGTTTAGTATACCATTGTCCAAATCAGAAAGGAATAAAGAACTATTGTTTATCCAACAACAAGCCCTCTTGAATGGTTTCAACAATAACATGATGAATAAAACAATTAATCAATTTTTTGAGAAGCAACAATCTAAATTAGCAATTGATTCAAGTAAAACTGAGAAATACATCTAATTCACATATAATAATCCAAACATACATGTACCAGTAATTTCAAATTTATTTAAGAAAAATTTCAAAATTGCATTTTCTACCAATAACAACATGAAACAGAGTATTTTCAACCATGATACAGTAAATCTCTCTGAAAAAGATAAATTTTTTGATTCAGGAATATATAACTTACATGCTTTGAGTGCAAGAAATACATTAAACCAAATAAAATAATAAGTGAGTTGTTCCACCTTTTCAATACAAATTAAATAGTGTTTATTAATTAAACATTTAACAGGACTATTTTTGACCTATTTAAAGGTCATCTTCAGCCATATCACGTGTAGAACAATTGTTTTAAAGATGTTCTTAAAACCTATAAGTTTGACACTATGAAAAATTGTTTATAGAATTTCCTGAAAACACATTTGTTGTAAGAAATTAGTTCACTTAGTTCACGAGAAGAAGAAGTCTTAAAATATTCTTTGTAGTATTCAAGAATGTAGATACAATTCACAATTCACAGTCTTGATGAGATGGTGGTAATGGGCGTAGTGTTGTTGTGATAGAGGAGAAGTCGTCTTACGATGTTCTTCTTATCACTGCGAAGCATAGATACACTTTAAAATCAATCATAATCTTGATGAGATGTAGAACTGAGCATATATGCAAAGTATTGCCTTCGTAAAATGTGAGTTGAACAAATACAGGGTGAACTGTAAAAAAAACCGACAAACTGCAGGGACTTATTCCTGACTGGAAATGGAGGGAAAAATGTCCTATGAACATGTGTCCGGAAATGCACCGTTGCAATGGTTGAGGGCACGGGCGAATGAAACTTTCTCTGACTACTTGCAGTGTGTTTCTTCTGTTGCAGATAGTGTGACTGAAGCAGAGTACTGTCGGAAGCAGAATGGTCCGGTATTCATGTCGGAAACAAGCTGAGATGGTGTTTGTGTACGGCCAAGCCAATGGAAATGGTCAAGAGGCAGCACAGCTATACCAAAAATAAGTACTCTCACAGACACCAACCACATCACACAAAGTTTCAAGCCATTTTTGGGCATTTGTGTGATCATGGGTTCTTTCAGACAGAGAGGCGGCGGACTGTGTGTACACCAGATCTGGAGGAACAGGTTCTACAGGACATTGAGACGAACCCTAGTACAAGCTCCAGGCAAGTGGGCCGCCAACATGGTGTAAGCCAGACTACGATTATGTGTATCCTGCATGACAACTGCTATTATCCCTATCACCTGCAACGAGTGCAAGGATTATCAGCAGCAGATTTCCTTCTAAAGGAAGGATTTTGTTGATGATTTTTGCACCAGGCCATCACAGTTATGGGGTTTCTGTCTTCAGTCCTCTTTACCGATGAAGCAACCTTTACTGGAAATGGGGACCGTCAATCTGCATAATCGTCATCTGTGGGCTACAGAAAATCCCCGGGGAATGGTTGAAGCATCTCACCAACATTGGTTCAGCATCAATGTTTGGGCAGGGATTCTTGGTGACCACATACTTGGACCAGTCATTATTCCACAGTGCCTCAATGGAGGAATGTACCTAGACTTCCTGCAGAATACTCTGCCTGGATTGCTTGAGAATGTGCCTTTAGCAATAAGACAGGTTATGTGGTTTCTGCATGATGGAGCACCACCCCACTTCCACATTAGAGTTCGCCAGCACCTCAACAGCATCTTCCCCAGGTGCTGGATTGGACACAGAGGCCCTGTTGCATGGCTTCCTAGATCACCAGACTTAAACCCCCTAGATTTTTACCTCTGGGGACATCTGAAAAGTGTTGTGTATGCTGAACCAGTTCCTGATGTGCAGACCCTTCAACAGTGCGTTCACAACGCCTGTGACGCTATTCGGCGAAAGGCCGGAACGTGCAAAAAAGTGAGCCAATCCGTGATACAAAGTCTGAACATGTGCATTGCAGCCCATGGAGGCCACTTTAAACATCTGTTGTGACGTGGATGCGATTGAGCTCAATCAATCAATCAATCAATCAATCAATCAATCAATCAATCAATCAATCAATCAATCAATCACCAATGATCTGCATTTAGGGCAGTCACCCAGGTGACAGGTTCCCTATCTGTTGTTTTCCTAGCCTTTTCTTAGCCCTGACAGTAACACCATATGCTTTTCTGACGTGTTGTGCGAATGAATGCCATCTATTCCTCTTAAGGAGGGGAGAGTTATCCCCTCCACCACCTAAATTCCTTGTTCATTCCATCCGGTAACTTTAATATAACTTTAAATAATAGGCTTTGAGTGACACGTCTTCGAAACGTGTGGTGTAACTAAAGCGATATTTATAGACGTGTTACTGTCAGGGTTAAATGATTGCAAAGAAATTGGAAATTTATTGAACATCTCCCTTGGTAAGTTATTCCAATCAGTAACTCCCCTTCCTATAAACGAACATTTGCCCCAATTTGTCCTCTTGAATTCCAACATTATCTTCATATTGTGATCTTTCCTACTTTTAAAGACACCACTTAAACTTATTCATCTACTGATGTCCTCCCACGCCATCTCTCCACTGACAGCTCGGAACATACCACTTACATGTAATAAATATCATTTTCGGTCCGTATTGATGATATTAGATTGAAATAATAACATTAAGTTATTTATTAGACCACCTAATCAATACAAAATCGTGATTAGGTGGTCTAATAAATAACTTAATGTTATTATTTCAAACATACCACTTAGTCGAGCAGCTCATCTCCTTTCTGTACTGTGTTCCGGGACTATTTGTTGTCATTGCACGCAAACCGTTCATTTCCAGACACATGTTTGTAAGACTTTTTTCCTCCATTTCCAGTCAGGAATCAGTCCCTGCAGTTTGTCAGTTTTATTAAAATTCATCCTGTATATTACTGCAGTGGAAAGGAAATTCTACCCTGTATATAGTTGTGTATAAAGAAAACAATGTAAAAAATGTTGACGGTATCCATGGAGATTTTAAAAATGAAAGTGAAAAGGCACTTGAAGATACGAATTAACCCTTTGACCGCCAGCTTCATACGCGGTGTCCATGTCCTATACCGCCAAGGCCTAATGAGTACTTTTTACCTTGCAGTAAATTATTTGTAATAATTTCTGTTCAGTTTATGTAAATTGGATGGGTATTTTTTTGTTTTGAAGGTAATGCTTTGGGCATTTTATTGATGTAAATTAATGCACCTTTATTTTATAAATTTTTATTTTATGAAGTGATAGTTCAAATAAATATTTTCTTACTTTGAAAAAAAAGTATTTCATGATTAAAAACATTAAGAAAAATATATTTTTACTGCCAAAAACTGCATTATTATAGAGAGGTAGTGTTTCCTTTGCCACATGAAAAATAGAGCTTTATGTACAATATTACAGTTACAATACATTTATTATTATTATTATTATTATTATTATTATTATTATTATTATTATTATTATTATTATTATTATTACATTAATGTGGAATTTCCTAATCTCACATTATATGCAAATGCTGCAGTTCCTGGTTCATTTTAAGTAAAAAAGGAAGATTACTAATGTCTACTGTATTTCACACAAACTTCACACACAAAAATTCTCTTTTTACCTTAAAAATATGATACAAGGAACTATTTACTAATATTTAGACATGTTAATGACATGTTCTAGCAAATGTGCTTCGGGACACACAAAGGGTACACACCCTTCTTACACTGTTTACAAATGTATCTGGTCTTTTTCCCACCCGCGGGAGCTGAATTGCCTCTTGGTCATCAAGCCACTCGGCAGCAAGTTCCTCAACTAAACTTGTTGTATATAGTCTTATTTAATCCAATATTAGTCCAAAACATGTATTATACATTATTAAAATGAATAAATAACTTGGAAAATAATTTTTTCCGGAACGTCCGATCAATCGGACGTTGGCGTTTTTAGACTGAACCTCGAACGGCCGATCATCGGACGTTGGCGATTAAAGGGTTAAGTTAAAATTGTATTCTTTGTAATAAAATGGTGGAATAAATTCTTGTCTATTGCATATAAAAGAAAGGAAAAATAAATAAAATTAGAAAAATGCAAGAGATATTAATGAAATTTAAGGGGTGTAAAATATTGAAAGAAAGTAAGGAAATAAGCCAAAAAGTGACTCATCTTACATAACCAAGGTCGAAACTAGTCCCATTAAATGTTTAATTAACCCTGACAGTAACACGTCTATAAATATTGCTTTAGTTACACCACACGTCTCGAAGACGTGCCACTCAAAGCCTATTATTTAAAGTTGCATTAAAGTTACCAGGCGGAATGAACAAGAAATAGAGGTGGTGGAGGGGATTTATCCCCTCCTTATGAGGACTAGATGGCATTCATTTGCACAACACGTCAGAAAATCGTATGGTGTAATTCTCAGGGTTAATAAACACTATTTAATTTGTATTGAAAAGGTGGAATAACACACTTATTATTTATTTGGTTTAATCAAAGTCAAATGAAATTATTTCTCTAGATGCAAGAATACATACATAGGACAATCTGGCCGTAATTTTATAGTAAGATACACTGACTGACAGTGACAATGCAACACCAAGGAGGAGTGGTTCAAAAGGGATGAAAGTTGGGGAAAAAACAGAGACGGCACGGACGAATAATTGATGTTTATTTCAAACCGATATGCAGGTTACACAATGCTCACGGCATCGACTCAGTAGGATGTAGGACCACCGCGAGCGGCGATGCACGCAGAAACACGTTGAGGTACAGAGTCAATAAGAGTGCGGATGGTGTCCTGAGGGATGGTTCTCCATTCTCTGTCAACCATTTGCCACAGTTGGTCGTCCGTACGAGGCTGGGGCAGAGTTTGCAAACGGCGTCCAATGAGATCCCACACGTGTTCGATTGGTGAGAGATCCGGAGAGTACGCTGGCCACGGAAGCATCTGTACACCTCGTAGAGCCTGTTGGGAGATGCGAGCAGTGTGTGGGCGGGCATTATCCTGCTGAAACAGAGCATTGGGCAGCCCCTGAAGGTACGGGAGTGCCACCGGCCGCAGCACATGCTGCACGTAGCGGTGGGCATTTAACGTGCCTTGAATACGCACTAGAGGTGACGTGGAATCATACGCAATAGCGCCCCAAACCATGATGCCGCGTTGTCTAGCGGTAGGGCGCTCCACAGTTACGGCCAGATTTGACCTTTCTCCACGCCGACGCCACACGCGTCTGCGGTGACTATCACTGACAGAACAGAAGCGTGACTCATCGGAGAACACGACGTTCCGCCATTCCCTCATCCAAGTCGCTCTAGCCCGGCACCATGCCAGGCGTGCACGTCTATGCTGTGGAGTCAATGGTAGTCTTCTGAGCGGACGCCGGGAGTGCAGGCCTCCTTCAACCAATCGACGCGAAATTGTTCTGGTCGATATTGGAACAGCCAGGCTGTCTTGCACATGCTGAAGAATGGCGGTTGACGTGGCGTGCGGGGCTGCCACCGCTTGGCGGCAGATGCGCCGATCCTCGCGTGCTGACGTCACTCGGGCTGCGCCTGGACCCCTCGCACGTGCCACATGTCCCTGCGCCAACCATCTTCGCCACAGGCGCTGCACCGTGGACACATCCCTATGGGTATCGGCTGCGATTTGACGAAGCGACCAACCTGCCCTTCTCAGCCCGATCACCATACCCCTCGTAAAGTCGTCTGTCTGCTGGAAATGCCTCCGTTGACGGCGGCCTGGCATTCTTAGCTATACACATGTCCTGTGGCACACGACAACACGTTCTACAATGACTGTCGGCTGAGAAATCACGGTACGAAGTGGGCCATTCGCCAACGCCGTGTCCCATTTATCGTTCGCTACGTGCGCAGCACAGCGGCGCATTTCACATCATGAGCATACCTCAGTGACGTCAGTCTACCCTGCAACTGGCATAAAGTTCTGACCACTCCTTCTTGGTGTTGCATTTGCTCTGTCAGTCAGTGTATTTAGAACATGTGAATGCTGAAAAATATAAAAGATTCTCAGTATGGGAACACACAACTACCACACGTCAGAAATTTACCAACATAGAGCAAGACCTCACCATCATAAGAAAATTAAAAAAGGGCAGCTTAATGAACACATATGAAGACCTGTACATTCATCTGGACCAATTTGTAATGAAATGAATGAATGAATGAATGAATGAATGAATGATAACCTTAATGAGGCTATAGAGTATAAGAACCCATTATATGATCAAATTTTGGTGTATTTGAAAATACTTGAAAAAGATTACAAAAAAAAGAATTGGAATCTCTCCCTCTCCAGATAGCCCTATGATGTGTTCCTCCCACTTTGAAGCAGAAGGGAAAAACAAGGAAGTTAATGACACACCAATATCCCCTACTCCTCCACCTCCTCAAGTTTGTGAACAAGAAAGAGCACAGCACTACTACACCAGACACAAGACTGTAAAAAAGACAAGAGATACTGTTCCAGGGGAAAGCAGGTTTCAAAAGAATTGACAACTAGGAATTAGTGATATTATCATCTCCAATAGTATTAGGAGCCATGTTATGAAACCTAGATTTCTTCATTTCGACAACTACTAAAAAATGTATAATTTTTAATTTATAAATTGGCTTTAAGACCCCACATATTACTTTTAAATTAAATAATGTATTCTTGTTATTTATTCAACTTAATTCCTTTAAATACTGGTATATGTTTTCAAACATGTCAGTGCAAAAGGTAGAAGAAAAAAATTACTCCAGAATAAAATATTAGAATGATGCCCCAAAAATGCGGATGCTTCTGTTTTTCTTCTGTTGTAAATAAATAGTTGCCACTATTTAAGTTCCAACCTTCATATATGCTGGAAATAAACCTACGGTGAGAAATCAATACACCCACAAAGTGACGAGGTCCAACCCCTTATGCCAATTTCACTTGGCATATATATGCTGGAAATAAACCTACGGTGA
Organism: Anabrus simplex; assembly: GCF_040414725.1. Lineage (NCBI taxonomy): Eukaryota > Metazoa > Arthropoda > Insecta > Orthoptera > Tettigoniidae > Anabrus > Anabrus simplex. Next base: position 22,208,863 of record NC_090273.1, on the reverse strand, counting down.
GAAATTAATACACCCACATAGTAACGAGGTCCAGTCCTTCTTGCCTATTTCACTCAGCATATATACTGGAAATAAACCTACAGTGAGAAATTAATACACCCACACAGTAACGAGATCCAACCCTTTTTGACTATTTCACTCACAAGGTGATTTGTATGAACATGTTTGAGGTGCTGATTACAACACTGTATAACTTAAGTGCCATCGCCAATTACACTATAAGTTATGAAGATTCACTATTCTGCTCAATTTAGACCATATCGAACATGATATCGTGGCTTTAGTAACTTTAGGCACCGTAAACGCTTTCTCTAGCTACTTTAGTTATTTTACGTGAATGCTGTGGTCAATATATGCCGCGCCATGTCCAAGATCACCCGACACAATTGCCGATACGATATCTAGGGAAACCAGACAGACATTCCGCAAAAGGGACCTCCGTCTGTGTTGTATTTGCTTCCATCATTCATAAAGTTCCTTCTGTTTGTGGTGTTTCTAATTTTGTAGCGAGTCACTGTCACCGTAATCGTGTGATAGTGAATCCTGCCAATATAGTGAGTATAATTGTTAGCCATTACAAACACAAATGAAGATCCAGAGAAATTATGGTAAGTGAGAGAATTGCAGCTGCATTCATAATCAATGTGATAGATGAAATAGTGGCAAGCAATGGTAATCATTTACATCAAGAACATGCAATAGACTATATTGAAGAATATGAATATGCAGAGGAAGACGTATCTGATTGTGGAAACATTAGAGACGATCCAGAACCTGACTGTGAGGAAGAATCGTTAATAAAAAGTGATGAGTATCTGCCAAGCAGAGAGGAAGAGGTGAGCTCGATAGCTGCAGTCGCTTAAGTGCAGCCAGTGTCCAGTATTCGGGAGATAGTAGGTTCGAACCCCACTGTCGGCAGCCCTAAAAATGGTTTTCCGTGGTTTCCCATTTTCACACCAGGCAAATGCAGGGGCTGTACCTTAATTAAGGCCACGGCCGCTTCCTTCCCACTCCTAGTCCTTCCCTGTCCCATCATCGCCATAAGACCTGTCTGTGTTGGTGCGACGTAAAGCAACTAGCAAAAAAAAAAAAAAAAGAGGAAGAGGTGGGGAGCTGTATCTTTTGAAAAGATAAAGGAGATAATTTAATTTCAAGATTCTGGGAAAACCAAATGATTAAGCTTCAGTACAGTACAGAAACGATGTTGTATGGTGCAAGACGTACATCACCTACGATATTTACATCACATAGTAGGAAAAGGAGAGCTCGGCCAGCGCTCAAAACTTCCCCTGCTTGACGATTATGAGGCTGAAAAATTCAGGGTGGCAAGAACTGTTCTAGGCATTAAATGTTCATGACAGGGATATTTGTGCTTGGGGTTTAGAAAAGGCTCGAGAAATAGGAGACTCAATTCACTGGATCTATCCATGGATGGGTTGCACAGTTTAAACAGAGACACCATCTTGGTTCATGGGCAATAACAAAATGTGTAACCATTAAAGCCTGGAATACAGATGGTGACGTGAAGGAACAATGTGACAAGTTTCGCAAAGAGGTAATGTCCTTAATGAATACCATGGAACGTATACAGATTTATAATACCTATCAAAGTGGTATACGAAAAGAACTTCACTCATCGCAAACTCTGCGTTACAAGGGAGAGAAGCCGGTAAGAAGTTTGTTGTGGAGTGAATATTCAACAACTCATTCTTACACCATCCAGCCCATTACTATGGCAAGTGGATACATGTTTCCCATGGTGCTGGTTATTTTCCAGGAACCTAATGGTCAGTTTGGAGTGCAAGTAGCACAACACATACTGAAACCGCAAAATCTGCATCAAGTTGCTTCAAAGTCCGGCCTAATCACAAAACCAATCATGATGCAATTCTTCCAAGATGTCTACTTCCCATATGCAGCACAGGAGTCTCTTCTTCTGGTTGATTCCCTCTGGACATATCATGATAGAACATATATCGATGCTATCTGACCTCAAAATATGCTGTATACAGTCAAGACCATCCCTCCTGGGTGCACACCTTAGATTCAGCCGCTTGATGTGCTATTCTTCTGACAGTTCAAGGTGGTGCTGAAGCGGATTGAAGATCACATTATCCTTAACGAACTATTAGTTCACACCATCGTCGAGGGATTCCATTTTGTTGCTGATGTGCATTCTACACAATCAGTTCTGTTCTCCAGTCTTCGCTGACTTTGTTCGGTACTCCTGGACGGTAGCTGGATATGATGACTTCAGACCAGAGAGGTTTCAATCACCACCCGAACGTATTTTTGATGTTCAAAAGCCGTGTGACTTGGAAGACTGCTTATTGCAAGCATACATGAAGTGTTCCTACTGTTTTCGGCACTCTGTGGACATGCTCATCCTCGTAATCTTTCGCCAAGATCTACCAACAACCCATATTTTGAACTTGGTGTCTGAACATGTGCATGATTGTAAAGTGCAGTGTAATTGTCGATGGCACATATTGTGCATATATTTGTAATGTAACACTTAAACACAAATCAGAAAGTTTTTGCAAGTTGTGCTAACTCCCTTGCCAGCATATATACTGGAAATAAACCTACGGTGAGAAATTAATACACCCACACAGTAACGAGGTCCAACCCGTTTTGACTATTTCACTCAGCATAAATATACTGGAAATAAACCTATGGTGAGAAATTAATACACCCACACAGTAACGAGGTCCAACCCTTTTTGACTATTTCACTCAGCTTATATACTGGAAATAAACCTATGGTGAGAAATTAATACACCCACATGTAACAAGGTCCAACCATTTTTATCTACTTCACTCGGCATATACATAGAACATAAACCTACAGTGAGAAATTAATACACCCACACAGTAACGAGGTCCAACCCTTTTTGACTATTTCACTCAGCATATATACGGGAAATAAACCTATGTTGAGAAATTAATACACGCAAACAGTAACGAGGTCCAGCCCTTTTTGCCTATTTCACTCAGCATACATCATGGAAAAAACCTATGGTGAGAAATTAATACATTCGCAGAGTAACGAAGTCCAGCCCTTCTTGCCTATTTCACTCAGCATATATAGTGGAAATAAACCTACGGTAGAAATTAATACAGCCACACAGTAACGAGGTCCAACCTTTTATACATATTTCACTCGGCATATACATAGGATATAAACCTACATTGAGAAATGAATACACCCATACAGTAACGAGGCCCAACCCCTTATGCCTATTTCACTCAGCATATATACTGGATATGAACCTACGATGAGAAATTAATACACCCACACAGTAACGAGGTCCAGCCCTTCTTGCCTATTTCACTCAGCATATATAGTGGAAATAAACCTACGGTAAGAAATTAATACAGCCACACAGTAACGAGGTCCAACCCTTTTTGACTATTTCACTCACCATATATACTGGAAATAAACCTATGGTGAGAAATTAATACACCCACATGTAACAAGTCTAACCACTTTTATCTATTTCACTTGGCATATACATAGGAAATAAACCTACAGTGAGAAATTAACACACCCACACAGTAACGAAGTCCAACCCTTTTTGACTATTATTGGATGTGAGTAGCCCTCCCCCTGTGGGTGTAGGCAGTAGAATAACACCCACGGTATCCCCTGTCTCTCGACAGAGGCAACTAAAAGGGGCCCTAAAGGCTCTCAGCTTGGGAGCATGAGTTAGCAACCACGGGGCCATTCACTGAGTCCTGGCATTCCTTCCACTTACTTGTGCCAGGCTCCTCACTTTCATCTGTCCTGTCCAACCTCCCATGGTCAACACTTCTTCATGGCCCTTGCCTTCCTTTGGCCAAAACCTTAATTTTTTGAAGTGTCAGATTCCATCAATTTTTTCTCTCTGATTAGTGTTATATAAAGAATGGTTGCCTAGTTGTACTTCCTCTCAAAACAAAATCATCACCACCCCCACCACCTGTGGGTAGCCACGTATTGTTGGTTATAGGAGGACAGAAAAGAAGCTGGTCACCCTAGCACAAGTTAACGCTGGCTCAGGGCTCCTTATCACTGGCGTTTAACCTACCTAAGTGCACTGACTAGGTCACCATTGTCAAAGTTTAATAAAGCTCATTGTGATTATTCCATAACTTAATCCATAGGCATGTTTCTTTCCAGCGTGATAGTCGAAGAGATGTGTTTCCTGGCTGGAACTTCCTCAACCAATACGGGTGGGTCCTACCATTGTACAAAAAAGTTCTACCCACATGAAAAATATAGTCTAATCTACGTGCCAGTGAAGAATGTCCATACAGCGCAGAATGATATAGCTGTTGTCGAGGTTTGTACGCCTTGATTAATTGTAATAAATATTTGCTCAACTTACCAAATGAAAATATGAAGTGCTAGCGCACTGTGTTAAAAATAGGGGGTGATTAGACCAAATAAGCATAGTACAAACTGTAATGGGGAGAACAGGACTGTTGCATAACAGCCTGAAACAGTCCTTAAAGGAGCTGCAACTGCCCATCTGTCTGATTGGAGACTTCCAGAAATCTGTAGTTCTCAGCAACTATTAGCTATTGAATGGGTGGAGATATCCTAAATGTTACGTGCATAAAAACTTGTCAACTGCAAGGTATAGTTTTTATTTGTATTTCCTTAATGTCCAGAACCAAACTAGTATCAATCTTTGAAACAGTAAGCTCCTACATAATTTAGTCTTATTTGAGTCATAACAGTATATAAATATGTTTTAAAGCAGCAAGGAGCGCAAACTACTTTCCACTTCACAGCTTTAATTCAATAAAACCAACAGCAGTGGAAGAAGGGTACCTACATTTCAAACTAAACATCTTTCTACAGGGTACACTTCAATGCAAGCCATCACCGTGCCCTTAACACAGGCAATGTTTTTGTTCTTCATAAACAATTTCAGCTCTAAATCTGAAGATGATATGTCAATCTCCAGATACATCATGAGATCACTACAATTTTCCAATGCAACAGTTGGTGAAACAATTCAGGTGCACTGCACTGCTCAACACCGTTTCAACTTGCCACTTAGCACTCATCATCATCATCATCATCATCAATGTCCCACTCCAGTCACCCAGATGTGGTTAACAAGCCTCCTCCACTCCTTTCTGTCCTTTCACATTTCCTGCTCCATTACTTCCACCACATCCAATCCAGCTTCTCTAATGTCATTCCCTGATCCATCCACCTTCTTCTTGGTCTTCCAACTGATCTCTTTCTGTTAACTTCTCTTTCCAATTCTCTTCTTACTACCTATTCTTTTCCTATTCTTTCTATATGTCCAAAAAATCTCAGTCTTGTTTTTTGTATCTTCTGTACTAACGGTTCTATATTTAGCTCTTCTCTGATTTTAATATTCTGAAATCTATCTCTTCTTGTCTTTTTAACCGATGTTCTTAAAAATTTCATTTCTGCTGCTTGGATCTTACTATCTTGTTTCTTATTAGTTACCAGCATTTCTAGTCCATATGTTACAATTGGTACGGTATGAAATACTGTTTACATAATTTTAATTTTGTTCTCTTGGGTACTTTGTCATCCCATAAAAGCTCTCTGAGTTGTTGATAAAATGTTGTACCTTTACTTAGTCTGTTATTAATTTCAGGGTTGACTTCATTACTTCCATTAATAATGCTACCCAGATATGTAAACTGTTCTACATTCTCTAACCGTTCTCTGTCTATGTTCACTTGGCTTCTTTGTTTTCTCTTTTCCACAGTGCATTACTACAGTTTTTTTTTTTTTTACTAATTACCATTCCAAACTCCTTCAGATTTTCATTCCACATGTCCAGTCTCCTTTGTACTTCCTTTTCTCCCCCTTCCCCACATCACCACATCATCTGCAAATATGAAAGCATTCTCTTCATCACTACCGATATTCTGTTTTACACATTTTATGATTTAATCCATCAATATAATAAACAATAATGGCAACAGTGCACTTTCTTCCTTGAAATATTTTTTTGTATAAAATGTTTCAGAGTCACCACTCCCCACTTGTACACTGCTTTTACTCTGATGATACAACATTTTTTAAACTTATTAATTCATGATTTTTGTACATTCCTTTTCAGTAGGCATTCCCATACATGTTTTCTCTTTTTTTTTTTTTTTGCTACGGGCTTTACGTCGCACCGACACAGATAGGTCTTATGGCGACGATAGATGTTTTCTCTTAATTGTATCATAAGCTTTTTCCAAATCCAAAAATACGAAGATGATTTTCTTGTTCTTTCCTAGATGTTTTTCCATTATCCTTTGCACTGTAAATATCAAGTCTATTGTTGATCTATTTGGTCTAAAGCCATATTGTTCTTCCTGTAACTGTCTTTCTATTATATCCCTCAGTCTTTTGTCTATGACTTTCTCCATTATTTTTAGCCCATGTGATAATAGGGTTATACCTCTATAATTTTCACATTTCTTCCTATTTCCTTTTTTGAACAATGGTACAATGCTTCCTTGTTGCCAATCTTCAGGTATCCTTTCATCCTTCCATATGGCATTGAGGGCTCGGTATAGCCACAGTAGTTCAATGGTTCCTGCTGCCTTAATCATATCAGCATTGAATTTGTCTTTTCCACTTGCTTTACATTTGGTCATTGCTTTCACTGCCCTTTCAAGTTCCAACCATGTTATCGGGTCCTCTTCTTTTTCTCCATCTATTATTTTCCATTTTCTTATCTCCTTCTTCCTCCAAGCAGTCATCCTCATTATAAAGTTTATGAAAATACTTTACCATCACCTTCTGAAGACCCTTTTTGTAATATACAATGGATCCATCTTCTCTCACTATTGCCTTGATTTTTTTCTTTTTGATTTTATTACTCTGTATAACAGTTTCTGACTTCCTCAACTATCTTGCTCAATTTTATTGGTAAACTCTCCCCAACATTTCTCCTTTTCTTCCATGGTACTCCTTCTTTGCTTGTAGTTTCAATCTTTTGTTTTCCACATGTAACCTTTCTATCTTTTTCTCATCCCTTTGATAGGTTTTTTGGCTTTTCCTTATCCATTTCTTTCTTCAGCTTGTTCCTAAGCACTACCATCTAATAATAATCCTCAGTTTCTAGAAAGGAGTAATGATAATCTAGAACATGAGCGAGTCTTATGTCCCTACTCAATGTAAGCATGATACCAGCACTTACAGTGAAGTGTAATTCATCCAGACTACCCTTACCATTGCAGAAATAATAAAACACTGACATGAGACATGACACAGAAAATTATTGGCTGGGACTTATCCACATGATCCTCTCTCAAGCAATGCCTGTTGGTTCAATGACAGTTTGGAAAATAGACTATTGCTATATTATATCACTAGCAGATACCCATGGCTTCACTCGCATGGATTTTGTAACTTGATAAAAGTAATTGTTCCTCACTACTGTACTAAGACATTATCTGAAAATCCCCAAAGTATAAAAACTCACCAAAAAATTGAGTTTCGTTTACCCCGGAAACTCTTTGTAAATCACGTTGTGGTATTGCCTTTTGGGGCTAAGACAACTATGCGACATTCAACTGTACAGTCTCCTTCCAAGTTGAAAAAAAAAAGTCTCTTTATTTTTGAAGGAGATTCAAAATACCTATTTCCACATCTGTAACATCTTCAGTTTTTGAGATGAACCGTAAAGTGGGGTAACTTCGGCCATACAGGGTAACTTCGGCCATATAGGGTAACTTCGGCCACTGTCGAATAGCAACACTTATTTTCTCCTGCCTCCTATATTAAAAAATATGAACCACTTGCAACAACTAAAATGCACATACAATAGAATGCTCTATCAACACTCGGTAGTCCAAAGAACATTGGTGGGCTCATTGTCTTATCTGGTAACAGCAGAAAACAAACTGTTCTCTAGCCCCAGCATTCGATTCTCCATTCCAGTGATTTATGGGGTTAAAATGTAAGTACGTCTGGTAACTGATCAACCCAATTTGATGCATCTTATTCAAATGGGTTTTTCATCAAATAGTTTCGTGGCAAAATTTTGTCCTCTTCCGGGGTAACTACAGCCATGCCAAGAACATACAGGAAAATATTACGCAGCTGCGGGTATTGTAATTACAATCCTGTTTACTTCAAGAATACTTTAGAAGAGATTAATAAAGCCACAATAACAATAAATGGGGAAGTTTATCCCGACAGGGGGGGGGAGACAGTTCCCATTTTCAATGATAAATAGACGGATATTAGTTGACATGGACAATGCATATTTAAGAACTTGATTGATGGCCCAGATATTTTCTAATTTAGAAGACAATGTATTATGAGAACAGTCTACCAGATTGCTTCTTTTCCGATTTCCTTTTCTCTCCATAGAATTGGGCTTTATGATTTTCGTACCTTTTATGTATTATCTTTTGTACTATTACAAGTATTTATGCAATGCAGCATATAATTTATAAAATCATACAATGCTTGTATGCTTAGGCTAAATAAAATATTCTCTTCTTTGTGGAAAATGTGAATTTGAGCACTATACTTTTGTTTTATCACAAATCGTTTTAATTTGTTTGTGATTGTTGATACTCGGCATTTTGCAGGTTTTAAAAAACATTCACAGTGGCCAAAGTAACACCACATCAAACATGGCTGAACTTATATTATATTTTTCAAAAAATTAGAGGGAATATTTCACATTTTAATTTTTAAAATATACGAGAAATGTTCTTAAAATGCTGGAGCTCAATTGCATTTGAGTTCTTTGAATTTTATCATGCATTTTAACTTGATGTATTCGGTAACCCAAATCGTATTTTAATGTGTATTTGTGACCTTGTCATTTTACTAATCTTACAGGTATTTTCGGCTGATGATATCAAAAAAGAAGGACGAAACATGTCCCGACACTTGTTAATTGCTAATTAAACAAAAAAAATAGTATTGTAAAGGTGGAACCTTTGACTGTACTGTACCTTAAAAAGTATTCTATCAACAATACGGGCTTTAAGGGTTATAAATTTCATATTGTTGGTCCGATCTATTTATCACTTTCCTCAGAAACAATAATGCAGCCAACCAAAACTCAATCCTAAATTTAATCAAAGGTACTTTTCCAAGACAATTACCCTTTCTCCCACACCCTTCAGCCCCACCTTAAGCCCTCTTCCTCTCCCAAACCACTTCCACTCTTCCTAAGCCATATATAATTTTATATATGTCATTTCACATTGCATTCTTCATTATAAGAACTTACTGTTTTCCATGATTATATAATTTTTACAACACTAACCCCCTTTTATACTTCGTTCCAAACCTCTTATGTATATTCCTTGTATATTTATTAGCTACTAGCAAGATACCCGTGTTTCGGTACGGTATTATACTGAAATTTATAATTGAATGTTGTTTTAGATATATAATCAGCCGAAATTCGCGATCTGAATCGTTTTCTGCGAGAATCCGCCAAAATTCGCGATCTGACTCGTTATCTAATAGATTATGGCAAGTTTCCTCCCATTTTTCAATCTTTATTTCCAGCAATCGATTTTTTACTTCCCAGGCTAGGTCCAGGTATTCCACCCTGTCAGTTGGGTCCCTAAATCTTTGCCATCTTTTCTTATAAGCATTTTTAATATGGAACAAATCCTTCAGAAGATCCGGCGTGGTGTCGTCTTGGGTGCCTTGGCGGTACTGAACCCGCGGCCAGACTGCGTTCTTAGTCATTACCCGTCCAGGACCCGTTTCCAGCGTGGTCCGCACATTTGACGACGGTCCAGAACATTATTATTATTATTATTATTATTATTATTATTATTATTATTATTATTATTATTATTATTATTATTATTATTATTATTATTATTATTATTATAGATGTTCTGGACTCCACAGCAAGATGCAAGACCGCTACTTGGCGGTAAATTACATCTGCTGCCATTGTTATTGTTGAGAATGTGACCAGCACCAATGTCGCGCGTAGGCAAGTGTGCGGGATTTCTGGCGATACGAATAACATACTTCCGTGCATTATTGACCTTATTATAGAGGTGAACAATTGGACGGTCAATCTCATTCCTATCGTTTATTTCAAATGTGTTTAAATTTTTATTCATATGCCAGGAGAATCTACTGTAATATAAGAACGTTCTCCGAAGGAAAAGTTGGCTGTTGAAAACGAACCCAGGAAAAATTAAAAAGATCGGTTTATGATCAGAATAAGTACATCGAAAATATACAGCCTGTTTCCAGTCATTCGACAGGGTCAGGAATGGAATGAATAAAGCCCCATCTAGTGGCGACAGTAGGAATTGTGCCGGCTGCCGAAGCACTCCTCTGGGGCAATGATCGATGAATGACAAATGAAATGAAATATTGGACAGTGTTGCTGGAATGAATGATGACAGGGAAAAGCGAAGAATCCGGAGAAAACCTGTCCCGCCTCCGTTTTGTCCAGCACGAATGTCACATGGAGTGACCGGGATTTGAACCACGGAACCCAGCTGTGAGAGGCCGGCGCGCTGCCGCCTGAGCAATGGAGGCTCCTTATAAGTACATTATGAACAGCAAAATCAATTGGTCTCACCTCCTCTTACACCCCACCGCCGTTAAGTATATTTACCCCCCCCCCAAAAAAAATTAAAAGAAGGAGTGTTTCTTTATGTTTAAAGGAGATTCCAAACCCCAATGTTCACGTCTATTACCTTGAGTTTTGAGATATAAGTATCCCCATAAAAATAATTCGCTTTTTTTACTTCCTTTCACACTTCCCCCCCCCCCCCTTAAGTGAATTTTCTTTAATAGTAAAGGATCTTCTAAATAGCAATTATCACGACTCTAACTTCTTCAGTTTTTGATTTATGTGTCCTCATGAAAGGAATTCAACTCCTTTCCACTCCCGCCCCCCAAGATGGTTTCCCCCACAAAACGCGTATTTCTTTGTTTTTAAAGGAGATCAAAATACCAATTTTCACGTCCGTAACAACTTTAGTTTTTATTAGATGTATGTATTCTCATACAATTAAGTCAATTAATTTTAGAATTCTTCCCCCCCCCCCTTCATTGGATTTTCCGAGAATACGCGTTTCTTTATTTTTAAAGGAGATCCCATATACAAATTTTTAGTTCTGTAATATATTCAGTTTCTGAGATATATGTATCCTCATTAAAGGCATTCAACCCACTATTCACCCTTTTACACCCCTCCTATTAGGATTTACAGAAAACGAAAAAATACGTATTCCTTTACTTTTAAAGGAGATTCTAAATACCAATTTTTACATCTGTAAACTTCTAAAGTTTTAAGATATGGACACAATCATTTTAAAAATTCACCCCCCTTTTCACCCCCCATTATCCGGATTTTTCAAAAACGAAAATATATGTGTTTCCTTATTTTTAAAGTGGATCCCCAATACCAATTTTCAGGTCTATGATATCATCAGGTTCTGAAATATAAGTATCCTCGTTAAAGGCATTCAACCTCTTTTTCACGCTTTTCCACCCTTCCTATCGGGATTTTCCGAAAACAAAAAACGTGTTTCTTTATTTTTAAAGGAGATTCTAAATATCATATTTTACATCTATAAACTTTAAAAGTTTTGAGATATAGATACACTCATTTTAAAAATTCACCCCCCTTTTCACCCCCATTATTTGGATTTTCCAAAAACAAAAAAATACGTGTTTCTTTATTCTTAAAAGAGATCAAAGGTACCAATTTTCAGGTCTGTAATATCTTCAGTTTCTGAGATATAAGTATCCTCATTAAAGGCATTCAATCCATTTTCACCACTTTTCACCCCTCCTATTGAAATTTTCCGAAAACAAAAAAATACGTGTTTCTTTATTTTTAATGAAGATTCTAAATACCTATTTTTACATCTGTAAACTTTAAAAGTTTTGAGATATAGATGCACTGTTTTTAAAAATTCACCCCCCTTTTCACCCTCCCATTAATTGGATTTTTCAAAAACAAAAAAAGTACGTGTTTCTTTATTTTTAAAAGAGATCAAAAGTACCAATTTTCAGGTCTGTAATATATTCAGTTTCTGAGATATAAGTACCGGTATTCTGATTAAAGGTATCCAACCCCCTTTTATAACCGTTTTTCACCCCTCCTATTGGGATTTTCTGAAAACAAAAAAAAACGTATTTCCTTATTTTTAAAGGAGATTCTAAATACCAATTTTTACATCTGTAAACTTTTAAAGTTTTGAGATATAGATACACTCGTTTTAAAATTCCAACCTCCTTTTCACCCCCTTAGCGAAGGAATATCCAAAAATCCTTTCTTAGCGAGCACCTACATCTTATTATGAATCCATGCCCAAAATTTCATTTCTTTATGTCCAGTAGTTTTGGTCGGCGATGATGAATCAGTCAGTCAGTCAGGACAAGCTATTTTATATATATATAGATTACTCACCTGTCCCATACTAACATCTCAGTTCATTTACCACATTCACTTGTTATTCCATAATAATCTTACTGTTAAAATTAACATGTTCTTAAGATTTTGTCAAGAGTGATCTTTGCTTTGATATGGCTGATGATGACCCTAGATGGGTCGAAACTAGTTCCAATGTAATTTAAAAATATTGTGAATTTATTTTGTATTGAATAGGTGGAAACCTTTACTGTGTTGTTACTCATATGTTAATACGGGCTTTGTAATGAAATTTATTTTATGCAGTTATTATTATTATTTTGTATGGCAAAACTAGGATACATTATAAGTACATATAAATACATATTTCTTAAATAAGTATGTGATTACAAGTCAGCATTCAAAACTTAATGTCCAGACTTTTCAGCCAGTCCACTGCTTCTGTAGAGGCACTATGTAGTTCTTTAATGGATCCATTGAATCTTCTTTTTGGGCAGTCCATAACAACGTGCTGGATGGTCTGAGGCACATTATCACAGTCACAGAATGGGTCTTCAGATTTTCCCCACTTGTGAAGCGTTGCTTTACGTCCATAGGTATAACCTTAAATTACCCTACACGTGTCTCCTGGGTGGTGCTAAATAAGCAACGAAATTGGCTGCTGGACCTTAAGCTCTGCTTAACGGATATTCCAGCAAATAGAGGATACATTTAGCTTCGACTATAATTTTATGCAGTATTGCGTACTAACAATCGTTATTGATGATACTGCCTGGAAGAGTAAAACATTGCTGTTTCTGTAAATTTTTGGTTTTTCATAATGTATATGTAGCACTAGTGATTTGAATATTATGCAGAACAGTAAAATATTAACCCCTTTTAACATAAAAATTTTTAGCATGAACTCATTTGCCCCAGTGCCAGATTCCCTATCAGTTGTTTACTTTGACTTTTCTTAAATTTTTTCAAAGAACTTTGCATATAATCCCTGGGCAAGCTGGACTCATAACCAAACTCAAGAGCAACAACATTCTCCACTTGGAGCTAAGTGGTGTTAATAATACTTTCTCAAATGCAGTAAAAAAAAGAAATCTCATTATCATTATTGCTGAAAATCTAAATTGGAATGAATTTGAATGGATGAAAGAGAGTACATGCTTCTTTCCATCCTCTTGAATATCAACAATCCCACGAACCTACTATGCTGTCGTAGCAGGGGGAGAGGTGATACTCCCACGTGGCGCGTCCCAGGTGGCGGATGGGGGGGGGTTCCTAACCGGCTTGCCAGCAGACTTGACGGAAATGAAATACCTCTCGCGGACCGAACACACAACCCCTGTGGGTGGGGGATGCAGACAAAGAATACACCCACGGTATCCCCTGCCTGTCATAAAAGGCGACTAAAAGGGGCAACCAAGGGATGATTATATTAGAACCATGAAACTCCTTGTGATTAGTACCACCACGCGGGGAACACCATGGGTCACTTTTCCTTGCGCCTAGTACCACTATGTTAGGTACCAAATAGGTTTGTGATTAGTAGCAAACGAGAGCACGACGGCTTTTACAATACCTGTGATTAGTAGCACTATATGAGCGACACCATGGGATGACGGAACCCATTTTTCTGGCTTGCCTATGATTAGTACCCACTATATGAGGAACACCATGGGATAGTTCGAGTCCCTGTGGTTAGTACACTTAGGTGATGAACATCATAGGTTTGCGTTGCCTGTCAATGGTGCCGCAATGTGCGAAACAGCGTAGGTCTGTAATACATGTGTGAATTTCATTACCTGTGAGAAGTACCACAATGTGTGGAATACCGCGAGTCTACGCTACTCTTGATTAGTACCGCAACATGACAAATACCATGGTTCTACTTTTCTAGCGATAAGTACCATTATGAGGGGCCGATGACTTGGATTTTGGACTCCTTTCAACTACAAGCATCATCGATTCAGTATCGTGCTACAGAAGCAGTCCCTTGGTCAGTAATGCTATTGCTTTACGCCAGCTTCTGTGCATGTGAGGCACTGTGGGCCGGTTCCACTGATCATTTTAAATTCATATCCATCCATCCACCCATCCATCCATTCATTCTTCGTCCTCACATTTTGAATTGTGGTCAGTGGAGGATTTTGGGTTTTTAATTTGTCATTTCATTTTGTCTCATTTCATACCATTAGGGGTCAATGACCTAGATGTTAGGCCCCTTTAAACAACAAGAATCAATCAATCAATCAATCAATCAATCCATCAATCAATCAATCAACAATCCTTCTTCAAGTGCCATCTCCTCTCAGAAGATCAGCTGTCATCATAGACATTCTTGCTTTAGATGATGCAGTGCGAATCAGTTCAATAGTGGAACAGTTGAAACAAGTTTTCAAATTATCAATCCAAGAAATGCATCTTTTTCCTGATCTTCTTTTGCCTTGTATCTTCCCTTGAATGACCAGCTGCAGTAGATTATATTTCTCTCCTCAAAATACATGACCGAGATACTGGAGCTTTCTGATTTTGACAGTATTTTTTTTTTTTCTCTCTTTCCCATTCACCTCATTACCTCATTGCTTGTGAACTTATCTATCCAACTCAACCACAGTATCCTTCTGTACGTCTATAATACAAATGCCTCTAATCTGTCCATTTCTCTTTTCTTTATGGTCCAGGTCTCAACTATTTAGAACCCACCCATCAGGACCTACAAATCTTACTCCCTATTTCCCACATACCCATTCCATAGTCTCATTTAAATCCCCAGTCACCCTCCATTCAGTATCCCTACTGAACAGTATTCCACTGCTCCCTTAAACTTCTTCTGGGCTGCTGTAACCAGATCCAAAACATCCATTGGTACCAACATGGGAAATTACCACCTTCTCCTTACCCTCCTCCCTCTCTTCTATTTTCTTCAACATCTGCCTTAGCCTAATTCTGGATAATGCTCTACCCTGGTTCCCTTTCCTCCACATACTTTTCCCGCATGCTTGACAATTCAGTCACCCATGACCAGAGTCTCAAACCCACCCTCATTAGATCCTCTCCACTCCCGGTCTCCCTTAACTTCCCTGATGCCTGCAGAACCCACTTCCTCCTTCCTTCTCTCCCTCTCACTACCCTGTTCCACCTCCCTCCTCCAATCCTCTACTCTACGTTTTCCCTTTCTTTTGCTCCTTCCCTCCTCTGTAACAATTTCCTATGCTGATCTACCTGCAGTGATTCATACCGATTCCTCGCCGATACCTCTCGTGGGCCTACTCCCTAAGGAAAACCTGTAACCCTCATTGTCCTTGACCTTAAGACATTTGCCCACCTATCTCCCACAACATCTCCCCTTCCTTCCCTTCCCTCTCACTTACCTTCCGTATCCTGTACATTGGTTGAGGGAGGCCTATCTTCATTCCTGTCCTACCCTACTTTAATTCTGTTGGTATTTGCACATTATTTCACATTTCTTTGAAGAGGTAAAAGAATGTCTGAGAGAGGCAGGTGTAACCATAGGTTTTTGTGGAAACTATGGAGGATGAGGGAAGAGGAAGCGAGTCTGTGAGAGATATGAAAATTAAATAGGAATACGAAGAAATAGTCAAATATTTCGACTTGTACACAGTCCAGACATATTTATGGAATTTTTAACTATGGAAATTTATAAATAAAGGCAAACACACTTTTGCACTTGAATCTGTTCTGAAATAAATTAATGTGGATGGACTAACAGCTGATGAACTCAAAAGAAAAGTCAATTCTATTAGGAATATCTACATGAATGAACTCATAGTCAGGAACAGAGTATAGTAAAAAATCTGGTAGTGGCAAGGAAGAAATTTATGAACCAAGAATTCCCTAATTCAGCATGCTAATATCATACTGAGGAAGAGAGTTTGCAAAGATGGCAAGTGCAGATACTTAGGTGTAAGATTTGAAAGTAATTTGCACTGGAAGGATCATGTGGATGACATTGTTGGATAAGCATATAGATCGTTACATGTCATAATGAGACTACTTAAAGGATGCAACATAGAATTAAAATTATTGGAATATGCAAACAGTGTTTGGGATCCTCACCAAGAATACCTAATAAAAGAAATAGTTAGTGTGCAGAGGAAAGCAGCAAGATTTGGAACAGGGGATTTCAGGAGAAAGAGTAGTGTATCAGAAATGTTAAAGGAACTAGGGTGGGAAACTTTAAGTAAGAGAAGGGAGAAAACTAGACTTATAGGGTTATATAGAGCCTATACAGGAGAAGCAGCATTGGGAGATATCTGTGAGAGGCTTCAGTTGGAAAATAATTATATCGGCAGGACTGACCACAAATATAAAATTAGAAGGAATTTTAGCAGAAGCGATTGGGGTAAATTTTCATTCATTGGGAAGGGTATGAAGGAGTGGAACAGTTTACCAGGGGTGGTGTTTGATCCTTTTCCAAAATCTGTACAGATATTCAAAAAGAGAATAAACAGCAACAGAGAAAATAAATGAAATGTTAGAGGGCATTCGACCAGTGCAGGTTAGTGTAAATAAAAAATGTGTGTGAATAAATTAATTCCATCCCCTGGT
The DNA here is from genome assembly GCF_040414725.1 of Anabrus simplex. Lineage (NCBI taxonomy): Eukaryota > Metazoa > Arthropoda > Insecta > Orthoptera > Tettigoniidae > Anabrus > Anabrus simplex. The sequence continues at coordinate 22,191,942 of NC_090273.1, read as the reverse complement.
CTAAGGAGTTTGGACAGCCAAAGTAGGGGACTGCCTGTAGGGGTGAAGTACAGTGGGGACTTCGAGGGCCCTGGGACCGCTACGGTAGCTGTGAAGGCCCTTCATGAACTCTGAAAAGTGGTGGTAAAAGGGGCTCTGGTTAAGACGCAGCAGGTCCGTTTGCTACTTAGGTTCCAGAATGGGTAAAGAAAAGAAAAAGTAAATAAATGCAATGTAAATTTTAATCTTATACCAGTTGTATAGTATCATTTGAAGTAATTCCACATATTGTATATCAGTTGACTATATTTGTAAGTGGTACAGGAGATATTATAAGTAGAATTTTGTGAACAATGTAAATTTATTAAGGATGAGCTGTGTGTTTAATAGAAAAAATTGTTAGCGTAAATTATATAATATTGTATTATAGGAAAATTTTATTCTCTTGTTAATTTAATATTTAGTGCTTGACAATAATGTATTTTAGTGTACCATTTGCCACCGAGGTAGACACTTCATTTGCAAATAAAGAGATTTTTATTTTGATTTGATTTGATTTTGAGGAATGTTATTCAAATCTGGTAAGTATGATTAATTAACATTCACAAAAATATCACATTAAGATACAAAGTTAGATATTTTTCTCTTCAGGTTTTTAAATAGTTATAGGATCTTCTACAGTTATCTCTTTCAGTAAGATTGCAGAACATCCTAAATGTGATCTACTTATCTGTTATCTATTCTCTGATACCAGCTCCTTGGCTGAACAGTCAGCAGGCCCTGGGTTCAATTCCCAGCTGGGTCAGGGAATTTAATCTTCAATTATTTATTCCACTGACTTGAGGACAGGCTATTTGTGTTGTCCCCACCATCCCTGCAACATATACAACACTATCTTCCACCACAATAACACGCAGTTTCCTACACACGGCGGACTTCGCCCAACCCTGTCCGCAGGTCTGTCTTCCCAGGGCTGCACCAGGCCAGCCACACAAAATAATAATAATAATAATAATAATAATAATAATAATAATAATAATAATAATAATAATAATAATAATAATAAAAATAATAATAATAATAATAAATATCAAGGTGGATTTAGAGAGGGAAGTTCTTGCTCCGAACAGATTTTCAACCAGAAATCTATAATTTGACACAGATTAATAAACTCCAAAGACATAGTTGTAACATTTATTGAATTTAAAAAAGCTTTTTGACTCTGTTGATAGGGAAACCCTAGCTAGATAAAGTAATCCGTGAATTTGGAGTTAAAACTAAATTGGCAAACCTAATTTGTGAAACGCTTACAGACACTACCTCAAAAGTAAAATTTATGGGTGAAATATCTCGACCTTTCAAAATAAATACAGGTGTCAGGCAGGGTAATGGTCTATCTCCACTCCTTTTCAATTGTGTCATGGAGAAAATTGTGAGAATTTGGAATGAAAAACTGAAAGAATCCAAAATATTGCCACTCATACTGGGGAAGAAGAACAAAGGTGTTGCAATAAATTGCCTAGCATTTGCAGATGACTTTGCCATACTTTCAAAAAGCCTTACAGATGCAGCAATGTAAGTCAATCTCCTTGAAAAGACAGCCAACATGACAGGCTTGAGAATCTCTGCCGAGAAAACAAAATTTTTGACAAATATAAAAAGTGCCCCAAAGTTTTTAGTAATGGATATTGTTCAAATAGAAAAGGTAAAGAAATTCAAATATTTGGGTGAGACAATTCAATAAACTGTATTAGAAAAATCTGCTATAGAGGAGAGGATACAAAAGATGGAAAGAGCGTACGGTATAACTAAGAATACATACAACAAAAAGTGCTTATCAAGAAAACTTAAAATAAAGCACTACAACACAGTAGTGAAACCAGAATGCCTTCATGCCAGTGAATGTCTAGCACTGAACTACAAGCTTGATAAATTAGAAATATTAGAAAGAAGAATTATAAGGAAAATATTAGGTCCTCTAAGAATTGCAGAATTTTGTAAATTAAGAAGTTACAATTAAATTTACCAGAACATAGAAAACATATCAGAAACAATAAGGAAAAGGAGATTGCTATTTCTTGGACACATTTACAGAATGGATGACAATAGACTAACTCAACGAATCTTCAAGTACCTTTGGGAAAAGAAATCAACCACCACCTGGATTCAAAAAATTAAGAAAGACCTGGAAAGGAACAACATACGAGAAGAAGAATTATTGGAAAGAAAGATTTTTAGGAAGAAAGTCTTACAAATGGAAGGATTTCAAGGGAGAAAGGAAAAGAAAACAGACACAAAGTGGAATGAAGACAGGAAAAAGAAGCACAATTATTATTAAATGAAAAGCGCACAATGTGCAAAAACAGTTTTTGTACAGATGGTCAACTATGCTAATGCCATTCTTATTATTGAGGTTGTCCTCATTTTGCAGTTTTGTGCATGGTATCTTTCACAATGATCGTTGCACAGGTTACATATACAGTCTTCGTTCGGCTGGTGGAAGTTTTTGGTTTGGCAGAATCTGTGGTGAAATCCATGAGTGGCGTAACATGTAATTACGTGCCGTAGCTCGTAATTTGCTTGCTTCCATTCTTCCGTCATTATAGCGTCCGTGGAATAGAAGTCGGACCAAATAGCATTCCTTTTCTCGTTTAAATTTTGGCGCGCATTCTCGTAGGGCTTGGTGTTTGGTAGACAAAACTGTGTTTTGATTTCGTCAATGAAATAGTCCTCCTTGGTTAGAACATACATTAACCTTGAAGGGGCTGACTTCCCAATGCCTAGTACTCTCTTGAGATATCGAGCCTTGACTTTTTCTATTGTCATCAGGTCGCTGAGTGTGAGTTTTTCCCAGGTGATGCTAATCCCATAGGTTGCTATTGGTGATATGGCTGTCCTGAACAGTAGCATTGCTGTACCCAATGATATTTGTTGAGGTTGTTGAATGTTGTAGATGTCTTTTATTGCTGCGGCTGCTCTTTCTTTGACATGGATATTGTAGGATGTTAGAGTAGTTTGGAGGGTGACTCCAAGGTACTTGAATTTCGGCACTACTTCCAGAGGTTTGTTGTGCATGGTTATTGTATTTTTAGGTGCATGTTTTCCTCCTTTCCTAAAGGTCATTTGTTTAGTTTTGTTGTGGTTTATTTGCAAACCGTTTCTTTCTGCCCATGATGTGAGCCTATTGAGGACCTCTTGGAGCTCTTCTATGTTTTCTGAGCCTATTGCCATATCATCTGCGTAAAGTATAAGCAATGCTGAGGTATCTGTGATTGTTTCTGTGATGTTTGCTGTCATGATGTTGAATAAAATTGGGCTGATTGGGTCACCTTGTAGGACTCCGTTTGTTTGGGTTACGTTTTTGGATAGGGTTATGTTGTCTGATATTTGGACATAATTATATTTGAGGATATTCGAGATTATGATTGCTATCGGATGTGTAGCTCCTATTAGGTAATTGAGTTTCCAGATGAGTGTTGCTCTATCAACAAGGTCAAAAGCCTTACGATAGTCTACGAAGACTACAAAATATTTCTTTCCTGGATGCCTCAGTGTATCTTGGACCTGTTCTATTAGATATTTTATAGCATGTAGTGTGCTTCTTCCCTTTCGGAAGCCGAATTGATTTTCTGGTATCTGGGAGTCTATTTCTTCTGCAAGCCTGATTGTTAAGATTTTCATGAAGATTTTGAATGATGTATTTTCGAGGGCTATACCTCGATATGAATCAGGATTGTCAATTTCTCCTTTCTTAAATATCATTTTGATTGTTGACAATCTCCATTGCTCTGGAATTTCCCCAGTGTGCATGCATGTGTTGAATAGTTCTACCCAGTAGTCTAGCATGACAGGTAGAGAGTCTTTCAGGTGTTCTGTGCAAATGCTGTCTGGGCCGGGGGCCTTTCCATTTTTTGCTGCTGTTATTGTATTATATATTTCCTGCCTCGTTATGGGGATGTGATTTCCCGTCATTGTTACTGGAGTTAATTCAAAAGCTGTTGATCGGTGTTGGAGGTTGAGAATGCTTTTGAAATGGTTTTCCCATGAGTCCATTGAGATATTATTTGTTTTTGGTTTCCTAAGCACTAGGAACGGGTCATTTTGGGCGTTTGCAGCACGTCTCCTGGAGTCTTCCTCAATGTACTCCGTTCTTGTTTTCTTGATTAGTGATTTATATTTCCTTCTTTGTTCGACATATTGGGCCAGGTGACTCGGGTTCGATGTGTTCTTCGCTCGATGTAGTGCCAGGAGGGTCTTTTTCCTTTCATTGTAACAGTCTTTATTGAACCATGGTTGTGATCTCCTTACTTTCGTGTGAGTTTGGCATGATTGAAGGGTTCTTGTACACATTTCCACTGCTTCAGTTAGTTCATGTCGTTGAACTAATAGCCTTGCTTTATCTATCTCATCACCGATATGTCTTAGTTTCTCTGGATCTAATTTCCTGGATATTTTCTTACTTGGTTGTATTGGCAATTGATCTTTATGAGTAATTTCAAAGACTGTCGAGATTGGTATATGTTTCCTAATCGGAGCTATGGCTGAAGTCCATAATGCTTTTTGACTGAATATTTTAATGTCTGCACCTCTGTAAAAGACTAAATCTATGGCGCTGCTTCCATTCGAGGCTATGTACGTTTTCATGTAGGGACTGTTAACAAGTAATAATAATAATAACTTAAATGTTTCCACCTTTTCAATACAATATATTCACAAGATTACAAAATTATACGGTACTAGTTTCGACCCATCTAGGGGTCATCATCAGCCGTATTGGAGCAAAGATCATTTGTGGCGAAATCCTAAGACAATATTATTTTAAAGAATAACAAGTGAAATGAGATGTTATGGTAATAGTTAATAATACAAGGAATATACATAATAAGAGGTTTTTAACAAAGAATAAAGTATAAATGGGGTGTTGTAAAAATTATAATCATGGAAATCAGTAAGTTCTTGTATTGAAATGAAATATGGCTTAGGAAGAGGGCTTAAGGTGGGGCTGAAGGGTGCGGGAGAAAGTGTAATTGTCTTGGAAAAGTACCTTTGATTAAATTTAGGATTGAGTTTAGGTTGGCTGCATTATTGTTTCTGAGGAAAGTGATAAATAGATCGAAGAGTATGTTGGGTTTCTCTGAGATTTCATTGAGATTGTGACTGGCATTAAAGTATTGGTCTAGGTGTATGTAGTAATTTTCCATTATGTTCAGTAAAGGGCCCTTGTTTGCTAATACGAGGATGTCCATGTCTTGTTCAATATTGGTGAAATTATGGTTATAATCTTGCATGTGTTGGCCGATGGCTGAAAACTTGTTGTATTTTATTGCGTTAGTGTGCTCGTGGTATCTGATAATGAAGTTTCTCCCGGTTTGCCCGATGTAGGTTTTTTTACAGGTGGTACATTTGATCCTATAAACTCCTGATTTTAAAAAACTGCTGGTCTTGTTGATGTGTGAAGTATTGTATAAAACATTCATGTTCTTATTGTTGGTTTTGAAACAAGGCGTTAAAATAGCCTTCAAAACCAACAATAAGAACATGAATGTTTTATACAATACTTCACACATCAACAAGACCAGCAGTTTTTTAAAATCAGGAGTTTATAGGATCAAATGTACCACCTGTAAAAAAACCTACATCGGGCAAACCGGGAGAAACTTCATTATCAGATACCACGAGCACACTAACGCAATAAAATACAACAAGTTTTCAGCCATCGGCCAACACATGCAAGATTATAACCATAATTTCACCAATATTGAACAAGACATGGACATCCTCGTATTAGCAAACAAGGGCCCTTTACTGAACATAATGGAAAATTACTACATACACCTAGACCAATACTTTAATGCCAGTCACAATCTCAATGAAATCTCAGAGAAACCCAACATACTCTTCGATCTATTTATCACTTTCCTCAGAAACAATAATGCAGCCAACCTAAACTCAATCCTAAATTTAATCAAAGGTACTTTTCCAAGACAATTACTCTTTCTCCCGCACCCTTCAGCCCCACCTTAAGCCCTCTTCCTAAGCCATATTTCATTTCAATACAAGAACTTACTGATTTCCATGATTATAATTTTTACAACACCCCATTTATACTTTATTCTTTGTTAAAAACCTCTTATTATGTATATTCCTTGTATTATTAACTATTACCATAACATCTCATTTCACTTGTTATTCTTTAAAATAATATTGTCTTAGGATTTCGCCACAAATGATCTTTGCTCCAATACAGCTGATGGTGACCCCTAGATGGGTCGAAACTAGTACCGTATAATTTTGTAATCTTGTGAATATATTGTATTGAAAAGGTGGAAACATTTAAGTTATTATTATTATTACTTATATATTGTTCAATACGGACCAAAAACATGAAATTCATAACCATCACTGTTAACAAGGACATAGCCGGCTTCTTCCAGAGCCTCTTTAATCAAGGAGGAAGAATTTAAATTGTAACGTTGCCCTTGGAAGACTGGAACGCAAGAAGAAAGAATAATAATAATAATAATAATCCCTTTGGTATGGCCATTATTTCATTGAGGCAACAGAAAATACTCCAACCGATATGTTGTTTCACCTGTCATTGGAGGCATTTTAGAGCTATGCCCAGCAAATAATTTGGCTGCCCATAACATAGAGTACAGACACCATTTGTAGCTGCCCGATCTGGAACAGATGCTACGACTGCTATCTGCCCCTTAATTGGGACAAATACTTTTAACTCAATTCATCCCGAGCCCTGGGCTGCCACTTCCATCATCTACACTGTACCAAAGACTTTCTTCTCCACTGCAGATGCTATTGAGGTCTTTACTCATAACCCTGAGCTAGGGACCTCCATATTTATGACCACTGAAATGATATAAAATGAAGATGTCCGAAGATGATTGGGAGTGGCACTTATCCCAGAGAAGATACGAGAAGCACGACTTAGATGGTATGGTCATGTCATTCAAATCCCTGCAGACTCAGTGATACATACAGCTCCCCCATTTGATCCTGGAGGTTCTCGATCCCAAGGTCATCAAAGAAGCGATGGTTCGACTTCATCAAGGAAGACGTGCGTCTTGTAGGCATCACTGAAGCTGATGCCCTGGACCGCAGAGAAGTGGACCCTGTACCAATACGGGATTGAACGCTAGGAAAGAATAATAATAGTAAGGATAACAATAATCTATTATCATTTTCATCTTCTTTTCTCAGGCTTTAGGGTCACAAACAACATCTCTGTGACAACTCTAGCTGCTGCAAGGATGTGAGCACCCATAATAAATAGACATTACTGAAATAAATGCAGAAGACATCATGAAACTACAATTTTAACAACCATCGGTGTTGTTAAATAACTTTCCCGGACATAGCTGCAAAATTTAGTGTCATCATGTAATGTAGCCTTTACTTTGTAGGAAACTGAGGACAGTTACAGTCTTTTTTCATAGCTCCTATCATTTCAGGTTCCTTCCAACACAGTCCCTATACCAGTACATGGCCACTTTGCTCATGTGCAACACAAAATGTCCTTTCCAACAGAGTCAAAGTTGCATTCAATTATTCATCTGTGTACTGCAGTCAAACTTCCCAACTAATTCTTCCCATCGATCCCTAACGGTTGGAAGTAGTCTGCCGTCTGAAACATGTACTGATCCATACATTTCTGTGACGTGCAGAAACACTAAATCATTGCCTCCTGATATACGCTTCTTTCTTCCTTGCGATACGTTAATACTAGGTTACTGAGGTTATTATGGAAAGTGATGATGACTTTTTACAATATTCATCCAGTGAATATAAAGAAGAGCTGCTATTTTTTGCAAAAATAAATGAATATTTAGGCATGAGTAATTATTCTCTTTCTTTATTTATTTACTAGCTGATGTACCCGTGCTTCACTACGGAATTGTATATGGTATACAGAATTCTAGGTTACGTAGTGTACACGTTATGAGTAAGATTGTATTACATTACATAGCTCTTAACGTTACCCTAGAAACGTGACGGGGAAGTCACCAAATGTCTTTTCTTATGTGAAGAATGGGTTAGGAAAATTTCACTGTAAAGGTAGGCCCTGTTGCCTACCATCAGTCACAATCAAGTTGGGGAGTTTTCATTATAAGTGCACACACTCACTCTCCACCTGCCTATTTTTTACATCCCCAGAAAGACTGTCTTAATGGTTTTCCAAACTGAAATCAACATAGGTCAATGCAATGATGCCAGTAGGAATGCCACGATTAAAAGCAATGCTATCATATGAAATATTCGATCAAATGAAAAACCACACATTTTCTCACTTTTAACGAACAGTACTACGCTGCCGATCTAACAGTCCAAAGTTCCAGAGTAAAGGAGTGGAATTAGAGGTAAGGCTTTTTGCGGATGATGTTATTCTCTATAGAGTGATAGATAAGTTACAAGATTGTGAGCAACTGCTACGTGACCTTGAAAATGTTGTGAGATGGACAGCAGGCAATGGGATGTTGATAAACGGGGTTAAAAGTCAGGTTGTGAGTTTCACAAATAGGAAAAGTCCTCTCAGTTTTAATTACTGCATTGATGGAGTGAAAGTTCCTTTTGGGGATCATTGTAAGTATCTAGGTGTTAATATAAGGAAAGATCTTCATTGGGGTAATCACATAAATATGATTGTAAATAAAGGGTACAGATCTCTGCACATGGTTATGAGGGTGTTTAGGGGTTGTAGTAAGGATGTAAAGGAGAGTGCATATAAGTCTCTGATAAGACCCCAACTAGAGTATGGTTCCAGTGTATGGGACCCTCACCACGATTACCTGATTCAAGAACTGGAAAAAATCCAAAGAAAAGCAGCTCGATTTGTTCTGGGTGATTTCCGACAAAAGAGTAGCGTTATAAAAATGTTGCAATGTTTGGGTTGGGAAGAATTGAGAGAAAGAAGAAGAGCTGCTCGACTAAGTGGTATGTTACATGTTAAAAGATAAATGAAATTCACACACTACATATTTTCTTCAACTCACATCACAAAATTAACATCACAACTGTCAAAGGGACATAACACCTCAAGCTCTACACAACCTCATATAGTTTCCTTTTGACTTTTAATACAAGAAGCTACAACCACATCTACCAGCTAATTTTATTATAAATATAGCTACGTTTTCCGATGAATACCTGTCATCGCTCCTAAGCACTTGAACAAACTACCACTAAGAGTGACTTTTATTCCTAATTTATTAAGCTATTATAAGCTACTTTTGCCATCTCCAGAATAAGGCACCATATTTTACCAAATTTTATTTCAGCGCAGCAATTTTATCTACCAGCTAACCTGTCTTCACTCCTAAGCACTTGAACAACTTACTACCACTAAGAGTGTTTTTTATTCCTAATGTATTAAGCTATTATAAGCTACTTATGCCATCTCCAGAATAAGGCACCATATTTTACCAAATTTTAATTCAGCGCAGCAATTTTACGTTTTATTTTTAAACTTCTAACTAACCACTTGTTACCACATTTTTAAAAACAAGACATTCGCAAAAATCTATACAAATTGTACCTCTTACTTAAGTATAAAAACAATCAGGATCCTGATCTATCTTTCTTTTAGGTTTGAGATTTTTAGGCTGATGATGCCCTCAACATGGGTGAAACATGTCCCTGTATGTAATATCTTAAGGGGGGATGTAACCGAGAATGCATTGCTGGATTTAAAAGTTCACTGAGTCCACAATATAAGACATAAAAAGACGAAACTTTTCATAGTTAATTATAAATGATTGGGCTATTATACAACAATCAATAACTATCTATGTTATAAAAATGGCACCAGTACAGTCGGTTTAAAAAGTTTGTTACTTCCCCTTGTTTAGGTACACTTTAAAACAAAACTGCAAAATACTCTGGGTTGATTTTTTTACACTTTTATGTACATGACATTATCTCTAACTTTATGAAGAATTATGGAAATACAATCAGAAATGTATTTTTTATGGTAATTTGAATTTAGGATGTTGTAAATGATAGTAAAAAAATCAATGTAAATGCTTGCAGATTGAACAAATGATTAGATAGAAGCATAATTCTTCATAAATATGTGTACTGTCACTCAATAAACAGTGTCTAAAAATTTCAGTACTTTAGTTCTTGGGGTTTCAGAGAAAATTGTACCTTTGCGATAAAAATATTGAAGTCGAGAAAACAACACTTGAAAGTTGGTAATGTACTGTTACTCACATCTGAGGTACTTTGCCTCTCAAAAGCTACCACAATGATAACCCTGGTCTTCATCTTCATCTTCTCGTGCTCTCCTTCTGGACCTTTTCTCCATTTTGCTCTGTTTTTCCAGATGAGTTTGTGATACCTCTGCCTTGTCAATCCTTCGCTGGTCAATTTCTTGGAGGGAGTGTGTAGTGAAAACACCAGGATCCATTCCAGCCCTCTTTAGGACTTCAATTCTACCCATGTTCCCTTCATTAAAATACAGAACAGCATCATACACTGCTATATTCAACACCTTCAAACCACAAAATGTTGTTTTAGGGCATCTCAACCAAACCAGATTATTAAAACTCTCATTATTGTTCTGAGTTTTGCCATGCAAACAACGTTTCAGGAGTTCTGGATCAGCAAGAGACCTAAATATGGGCTTGATGGCTAGCATCACAGCCTCTGGAAGTGAATTATTGTGCCTATAGGTATGGATATCTCTGTTGTACTTGCACCACCCTTCCTTTGGACACAGATTGTGCACTGGATTTTTGTCAGTGGATATTTTGTGGAAAAAGGTAGCCCAAACAGCAGTTTTCATAGCATCAACACTGCTGTTGTTTTCTCTAATTGCCTTTCCATAATAAACCTGAAAAGAGTCTATTTCCTTCTGGGTAAGTCTCCCTCTCCCACCAAGTGGTTTCCCATCTTCTAATTTTTGGCCTTTACTTTCCTTCAGTAAACGACGCAGCCTGGATCCAACTCGTTTCTGGACATGGCCCACACATTCTAACTTGGTCACCTCACAGTCATATGGTTTACTGTCAACTACAGATTTAAAAGATTTAGAATCACCATCACCTAGGTAGTAAGTATATCTAACACCATACATATTTTGTGAGCGACAGAACATTTTCACTACAGAAGCTGGCTCCATACCACCACTTGATCCACTGTAATTTTTGTAACAAACATGAGAGTGTTTTTCTTGCCATTCATTCTCTAATTCAGTATTTTCTAGTTTCTTCCTAACAGAACACTCATGACAATATTTAGACATTGTCTCAACATCTATAACTTTCCCTGAGTCAATGCTGATTATGGATGACACTCCATAGAGAGAAGTGTGCCCACGTTTCATCCATGAACCATCAACTGAAACACAGAGATCTGTTGGAACCTCAGTGTTCTCCTCCAACACCTGTAGTTCAATTTCTCTGTCTTTTACAATTTGTTTCACAGCCACTGCCATGCTTTCCTTGGCCACATCACTGACATCTTTCAAAATATGTTTGTTTATTTTATCAAACCTTGCAATGGGTGGTGGCATATTCATCACACCACAAAATATATTACAAGCTTCCCTACCTTTCCCTATACATCTCATACCATAAGTTAATCTGTAATTACAGTCATAAATACCAGAGGATGTCTTTGAAGATGTCTCAGATGATGACCTGTTACTGCACAATTCACAAAAAATTGTCAGTTCACAAGCTAAACCTACTCTCTTCTCTTCTACAACACTGAGACACATTGAATTCTTACAATTCACACACACACATGAAGCACTAATAGCCTGTGACAACAATTTCAGATCAATCAGTCTATATCCAGAGGTAGAAAACTGTTCACCTTCAACTTGTACCTGGCCACGAAAGTCAGAGCGAAGTTTTGTAAATGAAGTTGATAGGTTATGTTCTTGAGCTGACAGTTCTGATGGCTGAATTACCTTCCTTGTATGAACATTGCCCTTGAATTTCTGTTTCTTGAAACAGGATTTGACTCTTGGCATGTTTAATAATTACTTCACAATCACAAGTGCAGAAAAAAGATCACACTTCAACAAAACCTCATGTAGGCCTAAATATCAACACATCTGTAGCATGGAAAATTCCAAAACAAAACACACTGCTACCTAGTGCCAAAACTACACATCATATTCCAAAGAGAACACATCTATGGAGATGTTCCATAGAGAAAAATAATTTTATGACCAGTGAGTAGAATATAATAAATATAAGATTATTGAATGACATAAAATGGGGTGTGGCTATATGTATGCAACATCATATATAAATTATTTTAAAAAATACTTCTAGTTGAGTTATGAGCTTGAAACTTTCACACAATATATATATAAGACCATACATACGGAAAAAATATTTTTCAAAATTTCGATTTTTTGACCCCTCGTCGGGTACATCCCCCCTTAAGAACTATATCTTAAATTTAAATAAAAAACACTTATGTATTGAACAGGTGGAATTTTTAATCTAATATTATTATTTGATTTTAAGTGTTATGTTCTGAGCTGTCAGCGGAGAGATGGCGTGGAATGACATTAGTAGACGAATAAGTTTGAATAGCGTTTATAAAAGTAGGAAAGATCACAATATGAAGATAAAGTTGGAATTCAAGAGGACAAACTGGGGCAAATATTCATTTATAGGAAGGGGAGTTAGGGATTGGAATAACTTACCAAGGGAGATGTTCAATAAATTTCCAATTTCTTTGAAATCATTTAGGAAAAGGCTAGGAAAGCAACAGATAGGGAATCTGCCACCTGGGTGACTGCCCTAAATGCAGATCAGTATTTATTGATTTATTATTGATTGGAATGACCAGCCGTCAGACAGCCGTGTTCCATGAACACTCGTCAATTTTGGGGGCTGGGGGCGAATAGTGTAGAGTCTCAGGACAAAACTATGCCCTTCTAATCATCTGTTTAATAGGAGTACACGATGAGTCGGAAAAAATCAATTCACTACACTTTGGGGGGGGGAGGGGGGGAATATCTGATTTTGAGGCAAATTTTTCCTCCAAGCCAGAGGAGAAATCTCCTCTCTGCTACTAATTTGCAATAAAATTAATGTAGAATGTAATAAAAGTGAAGAGGAAGAAGCTTTTCTTAAGAAACAGCTCTTTTCAGGGTTGAATGTTGAGTTATTTAGGGAATTATAGTGCTATAATTTGGAATAGGCCGAAATTGCAATTCTAGACCAGGTCATAAGTGAGCCTCTGCCATTATTCCTTTAAGTGTGCATGCTGATCATTCCAATCAGCGCATCAGAGTAGGAATCAAATAGCTGGAATGCTATGATGACCCAGTGTGTTACGTACCAGCAGTATCAGAAAAATTATGAACCAGAGGAATGGCATGCTAAAGAAGAAAGGTATTTAACTCTCTCTGTTTCCTACCAATATTCAGGCAGGCTGTTATACTCGGTACACAGCAGTAATCCCATCTATCCGAGATGAGTGACAGCACGAGAGACAAAGAATATCACAAAACACAATGGTCAATGTAATGTTATTGTTGATCAATTTTATGAGCTTAGATATTGTAGGCCTTCATATTTCATTTTCTTCCAACACTGAAATACCACTCCTATCATAGTCGGTACCATAAAACTGAATAAAACCTAAATGATCGGAAATTATATTCTCTTTGCTGATGATGTTGCATTGGTAGCATCATCAGAAGATGATCTTCAGTGGTCAGTATTTAATCTCCAGAAAGTCTATTCAAAATTCGACATGATCATTTCACCACAAAAGAGCAAAATAATGGCCTTTAAGGGGAAGGACCCTATCCCAAGTAAAATCTGTTTAGATAATAAAGTTTTGGAAAGAGTCAACGAATTCAATTATCTGGGATACAATTTATCTTACCAAGGGGAAATTGATATCTCTGCAAAAATAACCAAATTTACCAGAACAACAGGAATCATAAATCATATCATGAAGCCATCTCTTGTCCAAAAACACACTCGCTTACGTCTTTATAACACTTTAGCCAGACCAACGCTTTGCTACGGCAGTGAGGCATGGACAATAAGAACTCAAGACATTTCCAGAATTACAGCACGTGAAATGACATTCATGCGCAGAACAGCAGGCTATACGAAATGGGATCGTATAAGAAATGAAGATGTGCTTAAGGGACTGAATGTGAAATCAGTAATCAATTACATCTATGATTACCAAGAAAACTGGAAACGTCATGTTCAAAGGATGGAATCTGGAAGACTACCAAAGGAGATCCTACGCTATCAACCAAGAGGACAGAGATCTATAGGACGTCCAATGAAGCGATGGAAAGAAAATGCAAGACCGTAACAGGCCACATGGCCCAGTACTTGGAAGGATGATGATGATGATTATGACATAACCTCTCCTGCCCAAACGCCAACCTCACCTTCCCGAGATGAAAAAACCTGTTCCCAGCCCTGTTGACAGAGTCACGGCGGTATAACCATTACATCCATTATGGAGGAAATGCTGTGATTTCAGCTAGTCCATTAGCTGAGAGGTGGCAGCCCCACCAATGGTCTTACTTCCTTCAGGCTAGCAACCCGTCGGAAGGACATTTGATTGCTTTCAAGTCTTGCAAAAAGTAAAATGCAAGACCGTAACGGGTCACATGGCCCAATACTTGGAAGGAAGATGATGATGATGATGATAATTTTTATTATGTAGTACTTTTCAATAGGACCAATAACATAGGTATTTAAATATTAAACATTAAATTTTAGGCAGCTTCCCCTAAACTACCATAGCTTAAACTGTCGTTTCTTAATCCCCGACTCTATATACCGACTTTCATTAAATTCTGTCAACCCATTTTCTTGTGGCTTGGCGTTGACATGGACTTGGCAACAAAAATACAAATTCATTAATATCTCTGTTATCATAGCCAGGACGGTAAAAATCTATAAGACATAAATAATTGGAAATTTAAAGAAAAGGAAGTACAAATTCTTTAATGTTGCCCCCATTGCTGAATGTCATTTGAATATTTTAACTGCAGATCATACATTTTTCTGGGTATGCGATCAGGATCCATCCTTCGCATGTGACCATACCATTTGAGTCTATGCAGAGTTATGTTATCCTGCATTCTGCCAACCTGAGCCATGTCCCTGATGTTCTCATTATGAATTTTATATCGTCTTGTTTTGCCAACCATTGCTTGGATGAATCTCATTTCACCTGCCTGAATCCTTGCTTTATCCATTTTCTTCATGGTCCAGGTCTCACTCCCACATGTCAAAATTGGCATATAATAAGTCAGATAAATTGCTTGCTTGCATTTCAAAGGTACTTTTGGGTTCCATATTAGGTCTTGGACAACTCTATAGAATGTTCATCCAGCTTGAATCCTGCTGATAAGTTGCTCTTCAATGGAGCCTGTTGCTGATATCATGCTTCCTAGATATTTGAATTTGTTGGACATCTTGAGATGTTTACCCTCACTTTCAATGTAACCTTCAGGTTGACCATTTCTCTGCATAACCAACACTTCACTTTTTCCTGACTGAATCTTAGGCCGTACCCTTTAGCTGTTACTGTCCATGCATTGATCTGATCCTGCAGTTCCTCCTTGGAATCTCTCCATATACAGATGTCATCAGCAAATAGCATGACTTTCATTTTGTTGTCACCAACGGTTTAGCATACTTGTGGTTGAATCTCATTCATCACAGTAATGAAGAGAAGAGGTGACATAAGTCCACCTTGTCTTAGGTCCATAGTTATTCTAAACGGTTCTGTCATTCCTGATGGTGTTTTGATGAAACTGCTGATTTCTTCATATAAATTCTCAATTCGTTTTATTATATCATTACTGATTCCACTGTTTCTCAGCACTTCCCAGACTTTGTCTCTGCTTACAGCATCAAAGGTCTTTTTTATATCCAGGAAGGCCAGCCAAAGGACCTTATTATGTTCATAATACTTTACCATTAGCTGATGCAGTCCAAATATTAGATCAACTGTTGATCTGCCTTTCCGGAATCTGTATTGTTCTTCTGATAACTTTAATTCTATCAATGGTCTTACTTTTCTTACTAAAATCCTTTCATACAGCTTTCCCACTTGAGAAGTTAATGTAATTCCTCTGTAATTGGAATATTTCTTCCAGTCACCTTTCTTAAAGAGTGGAATGATGATACCTTTTTTCCAATCTGCTGGTATCTGCCCATCCTTCCATATCTTGTGAAAAAATCTATACATCCACTGCTTTCCTGCATCACACATAGACCTGATCATTTCACCAGACACTTCATCAATGCCTGGAGATTTTTCTGTTATGATATATTTCTATGCATATTGTATATCATTGCATGTCAGATCTGTTATAGTGTCTTCCATCCTTCCATCATTAACTAATCTATCTAATGGAATGTTTGTGATATCATTCACATTTAACAGCTTATCAAAATAATTCTTCCATTCCTCTTTGATCTCTTTGTCATCTGTAATGAGATACCCACTACCACTAGTCAGATAAATAGTCTGTTCTTTGTCCCTTCTCCTGGTTTATAAGTAAAGGTAGAACATTTTCATCATCAAGTCAGAGAGCTTTTATGGGATGACAAAGAACCTAAGAGAACAAAATTAATATTATATAAATATTTCATACCAATTGTAACATACGGACTATAAACACTGGTAACTAATAAGAGACAAGATAGTAAGATCCAAGCAGTAGAAATGAAATTTTTAAGAACATCAGTTAAAAAGACAAGAAGAGATAGAATTCAAAATATTAAAATCAGAGAAGAGCTAAATATAGAACCGTTAGTACAGAAGATACAGAAAGCAAGACTGAGATGGTTCGGACATGTAAAAAGAATGGGAAAGAAATGGGTAGCAAGAAAGGAATTAGAAAGAGAAGTTAAGGGAAAGCCACCAATTGAAAGACCAAGAAGAAGGTGGATGGATCAGATTTGGAAGGACATTAGGGAAGCTGGATTGGATGCAACGGAAGTAATGGAGCAGGAAAAATGGAAGGACAGAAAGGAGTGGAGGAAGCTTGTTAACCACACCTGGGCAACGGGAGTGGGACATTGATGATGATGATGATGATGATGATGATGATGATGATGATGATGATGATGATGATGATGATGATAACAATAATCGTATGGGCTCAGCTACCGTGTGCAGACATTTCGATTTGACGCCATCTGGCTGTCTGCTTGTCAATTTCGACGTTCCATTTTACTCTAGGTCCACTAGATGGCAGACCGAGTAAACCGGATCTCTCTTGGGTGTCTTTGGCTGAGATTTAATTAATTTTGTCGGGTAAATAACAAATGTATCACCAGAGATCTTTTACATGCTGACATCGTACGACATGGAGTATCAAATGACCACAAATAACATAAATATTTGAGAATTAAATTTTGGGCCTTCCCTTAAACTATCATTTCAGTCAGCATGAATAAAATGGTTTATAGCCTAGATTGTACATACAGACAGACAGATAGACAGACGTTATGGAAAAGTAAAAAGTGCATTTCCTTGTTACTGTGGACATGACCGATACAGAAATACCGTTCTATTTAAATTCTGAGCAATGTATGGACAAAACTCTTATTTTATTTACTGTATTGGGTTATGTTAGGCCTACATAAAGGTTTATTTTATTTATTTATTTATTTATTTATTTATTTGTTTATTTGTTTATTTGTTTATTTGTTTATTTATTTATTTATTTATTTATCATATGATGAATGTATTTACATACCGGGTGGTCCACCAGCCCCTTGCAATCCAGTTTTATACATCCCTTCACATTTACTACAATTCTAAAAGACATCGGTCGCTTTCCCTAAACCAGGGTAATTTAACAAAATGTGTGTTTACGGGCTACAAGACAGCAGGAATCATGAGCACCACTATTAATTCATTATGGGTACCTCGAATGAACCCGTAAAATAAGTACAGATATGCAGAACACGTAATTTAAAACAGGAGGTGGACGCACATACTGGGAGCACAGTATTGTATAGGCTGGGAAGTGGGCGCCGTAGGTCAAGTGCTGCAGTAGCACACATGGCAAGCAGGCGGGATGATATGTGTCAGTGGACAGTGCTCGAGGTAGGAAGTTCGAATCCCACATAAGAATTTTTTTAACAGCCAGTTGCCTGTTTTAAATTACATGTTCTTCATATTTGTACTCTATTTACAGGTTCATTTGAGGTGCCCATAATGAATTAATAGTGGCGCTCACGATTCCTGCTGTCTTCTAGCCCATAAACACACATCTTGTTATATTACTCCGGTTTAGGGAGATGGACCAATGTCTTTCAGAATTGTAGTAAATGTGAAGGGATGCATAAAACTGGATCACAAGGGGCTGGTGGACCACCTGGTATATATACATAGTTTCAGGATAAATGTGCATAATCACAAGTCCGTACAATACTACAAGTCTTGGTCTGATTTTTTGACCCAATCAACTGCTTCATCCAATGTGTGGTGAATGTCCATTAGCTTTCCTTTGAAAGCTCGGATTGGGCAGGAAGCAACAATGTGGTGGATTGACTGAGAAGGGGCTCCACAAGCACAATTTGCAGAGCTAGTCCAACCTCATTTGCACAATAGATAACCACATCTGCCTTGTCCAGTTCTTATCCGATTGATGATTTTCCACTGTGGCCTTGGAAGATCAAATCCTTGTACACGTTTAGAAGGGTTCTCAACTAGATGTTCGTTGACTACTGAAGACTGACCCCACTGGGCTTTCCATGAACTGTTAACGTGAAAAGAGGTTCTTTCAAGATCAGTTGCTGTACGCCAGGGTGGTTTCCTTGATTTCAGTCGTTGATGATCAGTGTTTGTAATATCTTGATGGATGGGTAGTTGGGGGTGCTGCTGAATGTTTTTCCAAACCTTTAGGACAGCTTCTGATCATCTTAGGGTTGGAGGTGGAATGTTGCTGAGAGCAGCAAGCCATAGCGTGTTCATGCTCCGAATGCATCCCGTGATTAAGTGCATTGCCTGATTGAGTTGTACATCAATCTTCTTAGTGTGAACACTATTGATCCAAGAGGGTCAGCAATATTCTGTAACAGAATATGATAAGGCTAATGCTGTTGATCTTAGAACATGAGTCAACAAAAACAATATAATTGAAATACGATACAGAAGAAACTGTCCCTCAATATGATATTGCAAATCAACAAATAAGAGAGCAACATAGGAATAACTTAAATAAAACATAAAATATGAGGAATTCTAAAGCATTTAGAATTTTTCCCATTCTCTTATTTTATTTCATATTTTGTGTTTGAATACTTGATATGAAAAACACGACCTAATAGGTTGAAAGTCGGTTTCGATTACAATGCGGTCATGAAAATTCAATATTCATTGACTTGGCCCTCAACGGGCAACTTAAATGCACTCTACAGTGTGATGGTAGTAGTACCAGACCTGTAGCTCAGATCCTTTCCAACAGAACAAAGATGGCCTAGGCCACCATAGCTCAATTGGTAGAGCAACCAACGCAAAATCGGGAGGTTGTGGGTTCGGATCCCACTGGTGTCTGGTTGGCCATTTTTGTTCTGTACTTAACATCTCTTCAACATGTACTAAATGTACGTAACACGACCTAATAGATTGAAAGTCGGTTTCGAAAATCAAGGAAACTTTGTATACTTCTCCTCTTGTTCATATTTCAGCTTTCTTTGGACTGTGTTTCTCCAATTCTATGGAGAAAGAAGGTATTCCTCCATGCTAGTTCATAACATGAACGAGAATCCATTCCAACAAAAGACAATTGTGTATCAATCCTGTAACAGATACGAAGTCGGCTCATGCGTATAAGAGCGATATGTGAATGCGTCCGTGTACTGACAACCAACTGCATGATGTAAAGAACCAATTGTTTCCCATGTACCACTTCAATTAAGATGCATGATTACAAAATTCTGATATCCTGGAAGATGATAAGGAAACAAATCAAGTACCCATAATAGGCTACTTTCTTCTAAATCCTATTTTGAGCAACATTCAAATGAAGAATGGAATTTCTTTATAGGTAAGAACGCATTTTCAACTGGATGGCGTGAAGGTAGCCGCAGTTCCACTTCCACTAGATGATCTATATCCACCTCCAGGAACGAATGCCATTGTTGTTGGATGGGGAAGACAAGAGGTAAGCTGGGCATTCCTAGTTCAGAAGTGGAACCTTCATTTCAAGGACATCATGATTAACAATAGCAACATCTCAGGTGAAAATACGTTCATCCATTTATTAAATTAATTCTTGGCGATCTTTTCGAGTACAGGTTTTCTTAAATTTTACAAGTTGCTTTATGATATAGATGTTGATTCCCATAGGGAACTTAAAATATTTGTCCTGAATGAGTAAATTTATAATACCAATATAATAGTCCGTTATGAGACATTATAAATTTTCCAGCTAACTCATTCCTGGTTGCCCGCATTTCGCCCTCGCGTGCAAAGTTGGGCTCATCAGTCGGGACCCAGCATACCTCCCAAGACGCAAGGCCAGTGACTCCCCAGTCCCCACCTCCCCAGTTACTGCCCTTCCCCTCCTCCTACTACCACCACCATATCTACTCAAGCTTCCCTTACTACTTCTTGTATCGTATCTGTCACCACCACTACTATGACTACCACCACCACCAATATCACTCATACCTCTGCTTCTCTTACTACTCTGACTATGTCTCATCCTTTCCTCCTCTTGCAAGCTTCTCTCCCCCTCCCTCCCATCGCTGCTCAAACATCTCACATTCCTTCTACGCAGCCATCTGCCGAGGGACATACCGTCGCTTCTCCGGAGAACGTGGTACGCCTTCCTCAGCACTCACCGTCTATCTACAGCTGCGTCATCCGAGGAATCGATCCCAGCATAGCGCCTGCCGTTCTTGCCCACGACCTCCGCCAGGCAGACATCCCTGTACAGTGCGCCTTCTGCATCTATAACTCAGATGGACCTACTTTCCTGGTGCGGATTCAACTACCCACTTCAGACGCCGTCCAGCGCCTCATCGCTTCCGGAATTCACATCTATGGTTGCCATCATCGTGTGGAACCTTCGCATTCTCCCCCACAACCCCTGCACCGTCCTAACACACCTCGCAGTCGTCCCCGGCCTGACCCTCCTCCTATCTCACCTCGTCCACATCTTCGATCACCTACTGTCCCACCCCCGCCTCCCTATTCCTGCCCCACTCCACCAACCCCTGATCTACTCCGCCTTCTTCTTACTTCCCTCACCAACTTCTCCTCATTCTACAATACCTTCGCCTTACACCTTTTCCCCAGGCCACTCTCATAAGTCATAGGCTATATCTATGTTCTGTATCATTCATATTACATCTCTGTATTTTAATTTAATGGAAAAAATAAAAAACTCACC
This sequence comes from Anabrus simplex, assembly GCF_040414725.1. Classification (NCBI taxonomy): domain Eukaryota; kingdom Metazoa; phylum Arthropoda; class Insecta; order Orthoptera; family Tettigoniidae; genus Anabrus; species Anabrus simplex. The sequence continues at coordinate 22,170,578 of NC_090273.1, read as the reverse complement.
GCAATACCAAAGTCCCCTTAGCCACGAAGCCTTTCCTTTTCTATCCAGCATTCTTCACATCGCCTTTTCCCAACTCCCAATTTCTACACATCTCCTCCTCCCCTCCCAAGCTCTCAGCCAGAGGGAGGGCGTAACCCTTCAGGTGGCCGGCCCCACCCCTTCAGGGTGGGGAATGAAAACTTTTTGCACGCACGCATGCCTCCCCGGTGTGCACTGGCCTTGCGTTTTGGGAGGTGAGCTGGGTCCTGACTGATGAGCCCAACTTGGCACGCGAGGGTGAAACGCAGGCAACCAGGAATGAGTTAGCTGGAAAATTTATAATGTCCAATAATGGACCATTATATTGGTATTATAAATTTACTAATTCAGGACAAATATTTTAAGTTCCCTATGGGAATCAACATCTATATCATCTGATGGCCAGGCAGGCATCAATTTTTGGAAATATGACATAGCTCTCATAGTGCATTGGCACTGCTGGTGGCTTCAAGTAGCCTATGCAGTGGTCTCCCCAGCCCACCTCGTTTCATTCCCCCACCCCTTCCGATATTCGACCTTCTACGTTTTCTTATCACTTCTCTTTCTAATATCACAGCCACCCTCCATCTCCTCACCTGGCATCTCCACCCAAGACCTCTCTTCTAACCTTCATCTTTCCCATTTTTGCACTTCACCTTTTCCCCGACCACCCTTGCACTCTGTTCTGAATATTGAATCCTTGCACACATCCCCAATACCTATAATACTATCCGCACACACCTCCTAATCCCATACATCAAATTATCCTCCTCCCCATAACATCGCTTCTCCAACCTGCCGAAACTCCTGGCCAGAGTGAAGGCGTTACCTTCAGGGAGGGGAATGAAAGCATTTGTAGTAGTAGTAGTAGTAGTAGTCTCCGCAGTGTGCACTGGCCTTGCGTCTTGGGAGGTGTGCTGGGTCCCGACTGACGAGCCCAACTTGGCGAAACGCAGGCAACCAGGAATGAGTTAGCTGGAAAATTTATAATGTCCAATAACGGACCATTATATTGGTATTATAAGTTGCTTTATTTTAAAGATAAAAATTTCATTGTTCCGTATTGAAATTATTGATGTTAAAAATTAAATAACTGGAGGTTCAACCTATTCAATACTCAAAAGAAAGAAACATAGCAATCACATTTCTATTTAAATGGGACCGGTTTCGACCTTAGTCTAGGTCATCATCAGCCATAAAAAACATGTAAAATGTTTAAGAATGTTGGAGGTCAGTTTTTCACTGTTAGGCACAAAGACACGACATCACATTCTGTTCTGCACAAAGTCACAACATTAACAATCAACTTGCGAAGATCAAAAAGGCTTGAATTCGCAGACGAACAGATCTGTAGATGAAAGCCGCCAGCTCCCGGTGACTACGTGGCACACTCAAGGTCACGCGCTGCGGCCAAACACCAAAGCAGAGTGGAGAACGTTTCGAAGGTCCAGAACCTGTCACGGCTGCGGGAAGCCAAGTACGTATATAAAAATGTACGATGCCAATTAGTATAACCGAACGAGCACCCGTACTCCAGCTAAGATCTTGGTAAACAGTTGATTTGAAAAAACAATTGTAGAGAGAAGAAAAAAATGTAGTAAAAAGCGCAATATCGGAAAACAAATGAAAACTTATATGCACAGTGCGCTATTTTAAAAAAAAAATTTAGGTTATGATTGAAGTAGTCGAAGTTGGCGCAAGACAAAAATTTTTGAAAGAGGAGAATAAATTAAACGAGGAAGAGTGATAGTGAAATAAGAGAAAGAATAAAAGAAATTGAAGTTAGATGGTAATGAGGAAAGATAAGATAGGGAAATGAAGGAGGGGTAGTTTAAGGTGGGTTAGGAGGGTGGGTTATTGGAGGTAGAAAATGTGGGTGGGAACTATGTAAGACATGGAAAATAGAATTGGGGTTATGGAATTTGGAATTTTTGGGAAGAAGAATTAGGAAGTCAAAAAGGATATTGGGTTTTTCAGAAATGTCGTTTAAATTGAAATTAGGGTTGAAGTACTGGTCAAGGTGGATAAAGCAATTTTCAGTAATGTTTAAGAGGGGGCCTTTGTTAATGATTTTAAGTATGTTTATGTCATTGTCAATACTGGTGAAATTATGTTTGGAGTCTTGTATGTGCTGTCCTATGGCAGAGAATCTGTTGTATTTAATGGCGTTGACATGTTCAGAGTACTTGATATTGAAGTTGCGGCCAGTTTGTCCGACGTAGGAGGAACTGCAGTTGTTACATTTAAATCTGTATACACCAGATTTAGAAAAGGCATTAGACTTATTTAGAGATTTAGAGTTGTGTAAGATATCAAGACTTCTATTGTTAGTTCTAAAAGAAATTTTCATATTATGTTTTTTAAAGATATTAGTTATTTTATAAGCATCCTGAGTAAAAGTGAAGGTGGAAAAAGCAGTTGGTTTTATTGTGTCTTTAGATAAAGTGGTTTTTGGACGGTGTTTGAATTTGTTGATGATGCGGTTAATGAAGGAGTTGTTAAAGCCATTAAATTTAGCAATGTTGCGGATGGTGTTTAATTCATTATTTAAATCTTTTTTGGACATAGGGGTGTTGAAGGCATGAAAAATTAAGCTGTTATAAGTAGCACGTTTATGAGCTTGGGGGTGCGAAGAATCTTGTCTTATTGTAGTTGCTGTTTGGGTTGGTTTTCTGAAAATTTTGTAAGATAAAGAAGAAGGATGTCTAGTAATAGTTAGGTCTAGAAAATTAAGAGTTTGGTTGTGTTCTGATTCGAGGGTGAATTTAATGTTAGAGTCTAAGTTGTTGAGATGAAGAAGTGTAGAGGCTGCGTTGGTTGATTCCTCATTTAATATTACCAATGTGTCGTCGACATATCTCGCCCAAAAGAGGATGTTGGAGAAATTATTATTATTATTAATTCTTGTGTTTTCTAAGAAGTCGAGGTAAATTTCAGCAAGAATGCCAGAAGCAGGTGAGCCCATAGCCAAGCCATCTTGTTGATAAATGGTGTTGTCAAAGGTAAAATAATTATTGTTGAGAACTAATTTTAAAATAGACATGAAGTCTTGAATTTCAAGTTTACTTAGGTTACTGAATTTGTTTAGGTTGTTGTTTATAATGGGGAATAATTTTGGAATTGGAATACTAGGGTACATGTTGACAATGTCAAAAGAATGGAGAGAAAAATTTGGTTGGATTTCAAAATTTTTTAATTTGTTGATTAGATCAGAAGTGTTTTTGATAGATTTGTTGGATAAAAATCGATAATTTTTTAGTAAAAATGTTTGGATGAATTTAGAAGTGTTGTATAGGGGACTGGGTCTGTAATTAATAATTGGACGGATAGGAATGTTAGTTTTGTGAATTTTAGGGAGGGCTTTGGCAGTGGGTAGTCCAGGGTTCATGTTTATTAGTTTCGTTTTTTCTTGATCTGTGAGGAGAAAGGAAACGTTTTTTAAAGTATGTTTGAGTAGGCGTTGGATTTTTGTGGTTGGGTCTTTTTTTATTATAGAAAAAGAAGGGTCACTGAAAAAGTTTTTGGTTTTATCTAAGTAGTCAGTTTTATCCATTATGACAGTAGTGTTGCCTTTATCAGATTTGGTGATAATGAGATTATTGTCATTGATTTTCTTTTTAAGATCTGAAATGGTTTTATTATCTTTAATTAAATTATTATTATTATTATTATTATAATTAATAAGAGAAGTGTTTTTGTTATTGTTAATGAAGATTTTTTCAAGTTTCCTTTTTACTTCATATCTGATTTCATCTTGTTCATCTGTTGGCATTTTGTTAATGGCTATTTCAGATTCAATAATTAAATTGGTGGCTACATTGAAAGTGTTAAGATTGGGCCAATTGTGTTTGAAGCCCTTCGAAAGGATTGAGTTTTCATCATCACTCAGAGTTGTTTTAGATAGATTTACGATGGGAGGATGGAATTGTTCAATAGTTTTGGAGGGTGTGTTACGGTTCTTAAACTGGAATTTATGTGAAGAAGAGTTGTTCTTGAGAATTTTGAGTTTTTTCTCAAGGGTTTGTTGTTTGATTGACAGTACATGAAATAATTTATCGTCTACTTGAGTTAGGAAGAGGTTCCATTGTGCACTCGGGAGAAGATTAGCAATTTCTAGATGTGTTTCGTATAATCTGTTGTTTAAAAATGATTTTTTCTTGTATAAGAAACGAATTTCGTTTTTTAGCCAAATTTTGTTGGTTATTTTTTGGGTTTTTAACATGTGAGGAGAAGAAATGTTTTTTCTGGTACAACTTTGAAGAAATTTGGGGGTAAGATTGTAGGATATGCATTGTTTCAGGAAGTCGATGTCTTTTCCTAATTTAGCGATCTTGATCTTAAGGCCCATGTAAGAGAAGGCTTTTTGTTTAGCTTGGTTAGCTTGTGCATTTAAAGATAAAAATTTCATTGTTCCGTATTGAAATTATTGATGTTAAAAATTAAATAACTGGAGGTTCAACCTATTCAATACTCAAAAGAAAGAAACGTAGCAATCACATTTCTATTTAAATGGGACCGGTTTCGACCTTAGTCTAGGTCATCATCAGCCATAAAAAACATGTAAAATGTTTAAGAATGTTGGAGGTCAGTTTTTCACTGTTAGGCACAAAGACACGATATCACATTCTGTTCTGCACAAAGTCACAACATTAACAATCAACTTGCGAAGATCAAAAAGGCTTGAATTCGCAGACGAACAGATCTGTAGATGAAAGCCGCCAGCTCCCGGTGACTACGTGGCACACTCAAGGTCACGCGCTGCGGCCAAACACCAAAGCAGAGTGGAGAACGTTTCGAAGGTCCAGAACCTGTCACGGCTGCGGGAAGCCAAGTACGTATATAAAAATGTACGATGCCAATTAGTATAACCGAACGAGCACCCGTACTCCAGCTAAGATCTTGGTAAACAGTTGATTTGAAAAAACAATTGTAGAGAGAAGAAAAAAATGTAGTAAAAAGCGCAATATCGGAAAACAAATGAAAACTTATATGCACAGTGCGCTATTTTAAAAAAATTTTTTAGGTTATGATTGAAGTAGTCGAAGTTGGTGCAAGACAAAAATTTTCACTATCACTCTTCCTCGTTTAATTTATTCTCCTCTTTCAAAAATTTTTGTCTTGCGCCAACTTCGACTACTTCAATCATAACCTAAAAATTTTTTTTAAAATAGCGCACTGTGCATATAAGTTTTCATTTGTTTTCCGATATTGCGCTTTTTACTACATTTTTTTCTTCTCTCTACAATTGTTTTTTCAAATCAACTGTTTACCAAGATCTTAGCTGGAGTACGGGTTCCCTTTTCGGTTATACTAATTGGCATCGTACATTTTTATATACGTACTTGGCTTCCCGCAGCCGTGACAGGTTCTGGACCTTCGAAACGTTCTCCACTCTGCTTTGGTGTTTGGCCGCAGCGCGTGACCTTGAGTGTGCCACGTAGTCACCGGGAGCTGGCGGCTTTCATCTACAGATCTGTTCGTCTGCGAATTCAAGCCTTTTTGATCTTCGCAAGTTGATTGTTAATGTTGTGACTTTGTGCAGAACAGAATGTGATGTCGTGTCTTTGTGCCTAACAGTGAAAAACTGACCTCCAACATTCTTAAACATTTTACATGTTTTTTATGGCTGATGATGACCTAGACTAAGGTCGAAACCGGTCCCATTTAAATAGAAATGTGATTGCTACGTTTCTTTCTTTTGAGTATTGAATAGGTTGAACCTCCAGTTATTTAATTTTTAACATCAATAATTTCAATACGGAACAATGAAATTTTTATCTTTAAATGCACAAGCTAACCAAGCTAAACAAAAAGCCTTCTCTTACATGGGCCTTAAGATCAAGATCGCTAAATTAGGAAAAGACATCGACTTCCTGAAACAATGCATATCCTACAATCTTACCCCCAAATTTCTTCAAAGTTGTACCAGAAAAAACATTTCTTCTCCTCACATGTTAAAAACCCAAAAAATAACCAACAAAATTTGGCTAAAAAACGAAATTCGTTTCTTATACAAGAAAAAATCATTTTTAAACAACAGATTATACGAAACACATCTAGAAATTGCTAATCTTCTCCCGAGTGCACAATGGAACCTCTTCCTAACTCAAGTACTGTCAATCAAACAACAAACCCTTGAGAAAAAACTCAAAATTCTCAAGAACAACTCTTCTTCACATAAATTCCAGTTTAAGAACCGTAACACACCCTCCAAAACTATTGAACAATTCCATCCTCCCATCGTAAATCTATCTAAAACAACTCTGAGTGATGATGAAAACTCAATCCTTTCGAAGGGCTTCAAACACAATTGGCCCAATCTTAACACTTTCAATGTAGCCACCAATTTAATTATTGAATCTGAAATAGCCATTAACAAAATGCCAACAGATGAACAAGATGAAATCAGATATGAAGTAAAAAGGAAACTTGAAAAAATCTTCATTAACAATAACAAAAACACTTCTCTTATTAATTATAATAATAATAATAATAATAATTTAATTAAAGATAATAAAACCATTTCAGATCTTAAAAAGAAAATCAATGACAATAATCTCATTATCACCAAATCTGATAAAGGCAACACTACTGTCATAATGGATAAAACTGACTACTTAGATAAAACCAAAAACTTTTTCAGTGACCCTTCTTTTTCTATAATAAAAAAAGACCCAACCACAAAAATCCAACGCCTACTCAAACATACTTTAAAAAACGTTTCCTTTCTCCTCACAGATCAAGAAAAAACGAAACTAATAAACATGAACCCTGGACTACCCACTGCCAAAGCCCTCCCTAAAATTCACAAAACTAACATTCCTATCCGTCCAATTATTAATTACAGACCCAGTCCCCTATACAACACTTCTAAATTCATCCAAACATTTTTACTAAAAAATTATCGATTTTTATCCAACAAATCTATCAAAAACACTTCTGATCTAATCAACAAATTAAAAAATTTTGAAATCCAACCAAATTTTTCTCTCCATTCTTTTGACATTGTCAACATGTACCCTAGTATTCCAATTCCAAAATTATTCCCCATTATAAACAACAACCTAAACAAATTCAGTAACCTAAGTAAACTTGAAATTCAAGACTTCATGTCTATTTTAAAATTAGTTCTCAACAATAATTATTTTACCTTTGACAACACCATTTATCAACAAGATGGCTTGGCTATGGGCTCACCTGCTTCTGGCATTCTTGCTGAAATTTACCTCGACTTCTTAGAAAACACAAGAATTAATAATAATAATAATTTCTCCAACATCCTCTTTTGGGCGAGATATGTCGACGACACATTGGTAATATTAAATGAGGAATCAACCAACGCAGCCTCTACACTTCTTCATCTCAACAACTTAGACTCTAACATTAAATTCACCCTCGAATCAGAACACAACCAAACTCTTAATTTTCTAGACCTAACTATTACTAGACATCCTTCTTCTTTATCTTACAAAATTTTCAGAAAACCAACCCAAACAGCAACTACAATAAGACAAGATTCTTCGCACCCCCAAGCTCATAAACGTGCTACTTATAACAGCTTAATTTTTCGTGCCTTCAACACCCCTATGTCCAAAAAAGATTTAAATAATGAATTAAACACCATCCGCAACATTGCTAAATTTAATGGCTTTAACAACTCCTTCATTAACCGCATCATCAACAAATTCAAACACCGTCCAAAAACCACTTTATCTAAAGACACAATAAAACCAACTGCTTTTTCCACCTTCACTTTTACTCAGGATGCTTATAAAATAACTAATATCTTTAAAAAACATAATATGAAAATTTCTTTTAGAACTAACAATAGAAGTCTTGATATCTTACACAACTCTAAATCTCTAAATAAGTCTAATGCCTTTTCTAAATCTGGTGTATACAGATTTAAATGTAACAACTGCAGTTCCTCCTACGTCGGACAAACTGGCCGCAACTTCAATATCAGGTACTCTGAACATGTCAACGCCATTAAATACAACAGATTCTCTGCCATAGGACAGCACATACAAGACTCCAAACATAATTTCACCAGTATTGACAATGACATAAACATACTTAAAATCATTAACAAAGGCCCCCTCTTAAACATTACTGAAAATTGCTTTATCCACCTTGACCAGTACTTCAACCCTAATTTCAATTTAAACGACATTTCTGAAAAAACCCAATATCCTTTTTGACTTCCTAATTCTTCTTCTCAAAAATTCCAAATTCCAAAACCCCAATTCTATTTTCCATGTCTTACATAGTTCCCACCCACATTTTCTACCTCCAATAACCCACCCTCCTAACCCACCTTAAACTACCCCTCCTTCATTTCCCTATCTTATCTTTCCTCATTACCATCTAACTTCAATTTCTTTTATTCTTTCTCTTATTTCACTATCACTCTTCCTCGTTTAATTTATTCTCCTCTTTCAAAAATTTTTGTCTTGCGCCAACTTCGACTACTTCAATCATAACCTAAAAATTTTTTTTAAAATAGCGCACTGTGCATATAAGTTTTCATTTGTTTTCCGATATTGCGCTTTTTACTACATTTTTTTCTTCTCTCTACAATTGTTTTTTCAAATCAACTGTTTACCAAGATCTTAGCTGGAGTACGGGTGCTCGTTCGGTTATACTAATTGGCATCGTACATTTTTATATACGTACTTGGCTTCCCGCAGCCGTGACAGGTTCTGGACCTTCGAAACGTTCTCCACTCTGCTTTGGTGTTTGGCCGCAGCGCGTGACCTTGAGTGTGCCACGTAGTCACCGGGAGCTGGCGGCTTTCATCTACAGATCTGTTCGTCTGCGAATTCAAGCCTTTTTGATCTTCGCAAGTTGATTGTTAATGTTGTGACTTTGTGCAGAACAGAATGTGATGTCGTGTCTTTGTGCCTAACAGTGAAAAACTGACCTCCAACATTCTTAAACATTTTACATGTTTTTTATGGCTGATGATGACCTAGACTAAGGTCGAAACCGGTCCCATTTAAATAGAAATGTGATTGCTACGTTTCTTTCTTTTGAGTATTGAATAGGTTGAACCTCCAGTTATTTAATTTTTAACATCAATAATTTCAATACGGAACAATGAAATTTTTATCTTTAAATGCACAAGCTAACCAAGCTAAACAAAAAGCCTTCTCTTACATGGGCCTTAAGATCAAGATCGCTAAATTAGGAAAAGACATCGACTTCCTGAAACAATGCATATCCTACAATCTTACCCCCAAATTTCTTCAAAGTTGTACCAGAAAAAACATTTCTTCTCCTCACATGTTAAAAACCCAAAAAATAACCAACAAAATTTGGCTAAAAAACGAAATTCGTTTCTTATACAAGAAAAAATCATTTTTAAACAACAGATTATACGAAACACATCTAGAAATTGCTAATCTTCTCCCGAGTGCACAATGGAACCTCTTCCTAACTCAAGTAGACGATAAATTATTTCATGTACTGTCAATCAAACAACAAACCCTTGAGAAAAAACTCAAAATTCTCAAGAACAACTCTTCTTCACATAAATTCCAGTTTAAGAACCGTAACACACCCTCCAAAACTATTGAACAATTCCATCCTCCCATCGTAAATCTATCTAAAACAACTCTGAGTGATGATGAAAACTCAATCCTTTCGAAGGGCTTCAAACACAATTGGCCCAATCTTAACACTTTCAATGTAGCCACCAATTTAATTATTGAATCTGAAATAGCCATTAACAAAATGCCAACAGATGAACAAGATGAAATCAGATATGAAGTAAAAAGGAAACTTGAAAAAATCTTCATTAACAATAACAAAAACACTTCTCTTATTAATTATAATAATAATAATAATAATAATTTAATTAAAGATAATAAAACCATTTCAGATCTTAAAAAGAAAATCAATGACAATAATCTCATTATCACCAAATCTGATAAAGGCAACACTACTGTCATAATGGATAAAACTGACTACTTAGATAAAACCAAAAACTTTTTCAGTGACCCTTCTTTTTCTATAATAAAAAAAGACCCAACCACAAAAATCCAACGCCTACTCAAACATACTTTAAAAAACGTTTCCTTTCTCCTCACAGATCAAGAAAAAACGAAACTAATAAACATGAACCCTGGACTACCCACTGCCAAAGCCCTCCCTAAAATTCACAAAACTAACATTCCTATCCGTCCAATTATTAATTACAGACCCAGTCCCCTATACAACACTTCTAAATTCATCCAAACATTTTTACTAAAAAATTATCGATTTTTATCCAACAAATCTATCAAAAACACTTCTGATCTAATCAACAAATTAAAAAATTTTGAAATCCAACCAAATTTTTCTCTCCATTCTTTTGACATTGTCAACATGTACCCTAGTATTCCAATTCCAAAATTATTCCCCATTATAAACAACAACCTAAACAAATTCAGTAACCTAAGTAAACTTGAAATTCAAGACTTCATGTCTATTTTAAAATTAGTTCTCAACAATAATTATTTTACCTTTGACAACACCATTTATCAACAAGATGGCTTGGCTATGGGCTCACCTGCTTCTGGCATTCTTGCTGAAATTTACCTCGACTTCTTAGAAAACACAAGAATTAATAATAATAATAATTTCTCCAACATCCTCTTTTGGGCGAGATATGTCGACGACACATTGGTAATATTAAATGAGGAATCAACCAACGCAGCCTCTACACTTCTTCATCTCAACAACTTAGACTCTAACATTAAATTCACCCTCGAATCAGAACACAACCAAACTCTTAATTTTCTAGACCTAACTATTACTAGACATCCTTCTTCTTTATCTTACAAAATTTTCAGAAAACCAACCCAAACAGCAACTACAATAAGACAAGATTCTTCGCACCCCCAAGCTCATAAACGTGCTACTTATAACAGCTTAATTTTTCGTGCCTTCAACACCCCTATGTCCAAAAAAGATTTAAATAATGAATTAAACACCATCCGCAACATTGCTAAATTTAATGGCTTTAACAACTCCTTCATTAACCGCATCATCAACAAATTCAAACACCGTCCAAAAACCACTTTATCTAAAGACACAATAAAACCAACTGCTTTTTCCACCTTCACTTTTACTCAGGATGCTTATAAAATAACTAATATCTTTAAAAAACATAATATGAAAATTTCTTTTAGAACTAACAATAGAAGTCTTGATATCTTACACAACTCTAAATCTCTAAATAAGTCTAATGCCTTTTCTAAATCTGGTGTATACAGATTTAAATGTAACAACTGCAGTTCCTCCTACGTCGGACAAACTGGCCGCAACTTCAATATCAGGTACTCTGAACATGTCAACGCCATTAAATACAACAGATTCTCTGCCATAGGACAGCACATACAAGACTCCAAACATAATTTCACCAGTATTGACAATGACATAAACATACTTAAAATCATTAACAAAGGCCCCCTCTTAAACATTACTGAAAATTGCTTTATCCACCTTGACCAGTACTTCAACCCTAATTTCAATTTAAACGACATTTCTGAAAAACCCAATATCCTTTTTGACTTCCTAATTCTTCTTCTCAAAAATTCCAAATTCCAAAACCCCAATTCTATTTTCCATGTCTTACATAGTTCCCACCCACATTTTCTACCTCCAATAACCCACCCTCCTAACCCACCTTAAACTACCCCTCCTTCATTTCCCTATCTTATCTTTCCTCATTACCATCTAACTTCAATTTCTTTTATTCTTTCTCTTATTTCACTATCACTCTTCCTCGTTTAATTTATTCTCCTCTTTCAAAAATTTTTGTCTTGCGCCAACTTCGACTACTTCAATCATAACCTAAAAATTTTTTTTAAAATAGCGCACTGTGCATATAAGTTTTCATTTGTTTTCCGATATTGCGCTTTTTACTACATTTTTTTCTTCTCTCTACAATTGTTTTTTCAAATCAACTGTTTACCAAGATCTTAGCTGGAGTACGGGTGCTCGTTCGGTTATACTAATTGGCATCGTACATTTTTATATACGTACTTGGCTTCCCGCAGCCGTGACAGGTTCTGGACCTTCGAAACGTTCTCCACTCTGCTTTGGTGTTTGGCCGCAGCGCGTGACCTTGAGTGTGCCACGTAGTCACCGGGAGCTGGCGGCTTTCATCTACAGATCTGTTCGTCTGCGAATTCAAGCCTTTTTGATCTTCGCAAGTTGATTGTTAATGTTGTGACTTTGTGCAGAACAGAATGTGATGTCGTGTCTTTGTGCCTAACAGTGAAAAACTGACCTCCAACATTCTTAAACATTTTACATGTTTTTTATGGCTGATGATGACCTAGACTAAGGTCGAAACCGGTCCCATTTAAATAGAAATGTGATTGCTACGTTTCTTTCTTTTGAGTATTGAATAGGTTGAACCTCCAGTTATTTAATTTTTAAAGTTGCTTTATGTCGCACCAACACAGATAGGTGTTATGGTGATGATGAGACAGGAAGGGACTAGGAGTGGGAAGGAAACAGCCGTGGCCTTAATTAAAGTACTGCCCCAGCATTTGTCTGGTGTGAAAATGGGAAACCACGGAAAATCATCTTCAGGGCTGCCAACAGTGGGGTTCGAACCCACTAGATACTGGCCGCACTTGAGCGACTGCAGCTCTCGAGCTCAGTGAGTACAGGTTTGATCATGGATTTATCCTTTCTCTTAAGTGCACCAGCATGTTAAATGTCATCAAAAATTAAAATTTTGGATTTCCATGTCCTTCAATATAGGAAGATTTTCTGAATTCAAAAATATATAACCTGTATAAGATCCTGCAACAAAAATCTAATTTAACTGCTATTTAAATATGACAGCACCACTAACACTCCCCTCAGCTGTCAGCTTGCATTTAGGAGATGGTGGTTTCGAACCCCACTGTTGGCAGTCCTGAAGATGTATTTCCAGGGTTTTCCATCTTCACACCGGGCAATTGCTGGGGTTGTAGTTTAATTAAGGCCATAGCTCCTTCCTTCCTGATCTTACCCCATCACCGCCAAAAGACCTACCTGTATCAATTCGACATAAACCAAATCATTAAAAAATCAATTTAAAAATCCAAAAGTAACACATTTTAAAAATTAGGAACCATCCCAGGATTCTCAGAAACCATAAGAGCTAGAGCAATCAAACTCAGTGCACTACTCTTTTGTCTAACGGCTACAATGAAGACATGGATATTTATTTATTTTTTGTAAAATATAAGTAGAATTATAAGTAGAAATATAAGTAGAAATATAAGTAGAAATCAAACTACAAACGAGATAGCCATCCAAAGAGGAGTTAGACAAGGTTGTGTTTTGTCTCCATTGTTATCAACCTTTATTCGGATAAAATTTTCAAAACAGCTTTAGAAAATCAACAATATGGAATAAAAGTAAATGCTGGCATAATTAACAACATAAGATATGCAGATGATACAGTCATCTTGTGTTACAATTTTGAAGGTCTCCAACTCCTGCTCAATAATATTAGTGCAGTAAGTGAGGACATGGGACTAAAAATAAATGTAAACAAGACCAAGTTCATGATCTTCAGCAGACGTGCCAATGCTGAGGCAATCTTACAACTAAACAACCGACAGATTGAGAGAGTAACCACTTTTAAATATCTGGGTGCTGTTGTCACTGAACAACTTGATCCCGAGAAAGAAGTGAAACAGAGGATAGCAATAGCACGAAAAACATTTACAAAAATGAAATCTTTCTTTTGCAATGACTACTTAAATTTAAAACTTAGACAGAGGATGGTCAAGTGCTATATATGGTCAGCCTTGCTATATGGTGTGGAAACATGGACTCTCAAGAATATATCAGTGAAACGCTTGGAAGCCTTTGAAATGTGGATCCACCATAGGATGCTCAGGATTTCATGGGTTGCACGACTAACGAACCAAGAAGTACTCAGAAGGGCAGGAGCAAGTCGGGAACTCGTTCAAACAATAAAACTCCGGAAGATCTCTTACCTTGGCCACATCCTTAGAAATGACAGTTACCTCATCTTACAGCGGATTGTACAAGGCAAAATACAGGGTCGAAGAGGTGTCGGGAGGAGGCGAACATCATGGTTTGAAAACATCAAAGAATGGACTGGAATTCACAGTGTTGAAAGACTTTTCCACCTAGCAAGTGATCGTACTGCATTCGCCACAGTGATCGCCAATGTCACGGGGACCTGATATGGTACTATGAAGAAGAAGAAGATAAGTAGTTTGGCACTAACGTCACCTAAGTAGTACTCTAGTGTAGTTATCTTGCTAGCTAGAATCTTGCTTGCTTTATTGTTGCATAATCCTTGTGTAGTATACAGTATTTCATTTTTATTCACATAATATATTCTTTTATTTTTGTTGATATTTTCATATTTCAGCGAAGGAAATTAAAGAATGGTTGAGGAATGTAGGTGTAAGGATTGCAGGTGGGAGGGGGCGTTATGGTGTATGAGTGAACAGTTTAAGAGTTTGTGGAATATAATTAGGCTTCCAACAGGAGATAGAAATGAAGGTAAGTCTCCCTCAAACAATATACAGGCTATGGTAGGTAGATTAGACAAGGAATGGGAGAAGTTGTGCAAGACAGGTGGGAAAATATTTAAAGGAAAAGGAACTTGAGGGCTAAGGAATCTGGTCGGGGGGGGGGGGGGGGGGAGGGGATTTCAGGAGAGGTATTGATAAGGAATCAACATAAATCACTGCTGGGAGAATAACAAAACTAAGATGGAGAAGGGGGTAGTATTACAGAGAAAGGAGGATATGAGGGAGAGGTAGAGAAAGGTGGAACAGGGACATAAGAGGGAGAGAAGTGAGGAGGAAGTAGGCTAGGTTCTGCAGCCATCAGAGAAAATAACGGAGACCAGGAGGAGAGCGGACCTAATGAGGTGGGTGAGGTTGAGTCTCCAATGATGGGGGAATCTTCAATTAGGCACATGGGGAAATGTATGGAAGAAAGGGAACCAGGGCACAGTGTTATCTAGGAATTAGGTTAAGGTAGATGTTAAGGAAAATAGAAGGAAATAAGAAGGGGAAGGTAGCAGTTTTTCATGTTCACACCTACATAAATGGAAATGTATAAGGAAAATATACAATCGGTCTGCCTTAGTCAATAGACAAATGTGTCTTAAAAGAACTTTGAAAATCACACAATAAGTACATGTTTTGGCCCTTTGAGTTAATAAA
Organism: Anabrus simplex; assembly: GCF_040414725.1. Taxonomy (NCBI): domain Eukaryota; kingdom Metazoa; phylum Arthropoda; class Insecta; order Orthoptera; family Tettigoniidae; genus Anabrus; species Anabrus simplex. The sequence continues at coordinate 22,155,360 of NC_090273.1, read as the reverse complement.
ACGCTCTAAAACATAACCAAAGAATACTGCATAGAGGAATATGTAAAGACACTCATTCTTGAAGTTCTTGACGTATGAAAAAGGAGTGTAATAGTGGTTATAACTGTACAAGTTATCAATTGGTAAGATACACAGAAAATATAATCGTTATGCAGAAATTCTTTTGATTGACAATTAGAAAAATGAAAACTAAAATACCAAGAGACAAGAAAAAACGTGGAGAATAATTAAATGAAAGGGGAAGAGTAAATTTAAAATATAATAAAATTTAAAACAAATGAATGTTGAAAAAGATGAACTAATAGACTGCCAGCTGTTAACTTTGGGAAGAAGAGGAAATCATGGGAGGGAGAACTTAAACTGAAAATTTATTAAAGATGTGATGAGTTGTCACTTTTCTATGTGTATCAAGAAGAATTTTAATTCCTCACAAAGAATGTTAGTCTCTTCAGGAATCTCGACTAACCCTCTGATATAAATGTATGAAAATGCTTTCACAGATGCTAAATAATTTGCCCTTGGTTTATGAAGAGGAATAGCCATAAGATCAGCTGATATATTTGGGTTGGACAGTGTGGAACACTCATCAATTTTATAACAACAGACCGAGAATGGGAAGATACGTCATGAACACGAAGATAATCCCGAGTGAAAGTATGGAAGGTGATCATAGATTATTAATTGTGGATGAAAACAAGTGGTGACTCTGAAACATTTTATACAAAAAAATATTTCAAGCAAGGAAGTGCACTGTCACCATTATTGTTTATTATATTGATGGATTAAATCATAAAACATGTAAAACAGAGTATCGGTAGTGATGAAGTGAATGCTTTGGTATTTGCAGATGATGTGGTGATTTGGGGAAAGGAAGTACAAAGGAGACTGGATATTTGGAATGAAAATCTGAAGGAGTTTGGAATGGTAATTAGTAAAAAAAAAGAAAACTGTAGTCACGCACTGTGGAAAAGAGAAAAAGAGAAGCCAAGTGAACATAGACGGAGAACGGTTAGAGAATGTAGAAGAGTTTACATATCTGCGTAGCATTATTAATGGAAGTGTCTGACTCGTTGGCTGATTGGTCAGCGTACTGGCCTTCGGTTCAGAGGGTCCCGGGCTCAATTCCCGGCCGGGTCAGAGATTTTAACCTTCATTAGTTAGTTCCAGTGGCCCGGGGGCTGGATGTTTGTGCTGTCCCCAACATCCTTGCAACTTACACCCCACATATAACACTATCCTCCACCACAATAACACACAGTTACCTACACATGGCAGATGCCGCCCACCCTCATCGGAGGGTCTGCCTTACAAGGGCTGCACTCGGCTAGAAATAGCCACACAAAATTATTATTATTAATGGAAGTAATGAAATCAACCCTGAAATTAATAACAGACTAAGTAAAGGTACAACATTTTATCATCAAGTCAGAGAGCTTTTATGGGATGACAAAGTACCCAAGAGAACAAAATTAACATTATATAAACAGTATTTCATACCAGTTGTAACATACGGTCTAGAAACGCTGGTAACTAATACTGTAAGAGACAAGATAGTAAGATCCAACCAGCAGAAATGAAACTTTTCAGAACATTGATTAAAATGACAAGAAGAGATAGAATCCAAAATATTAAAATCAGAGAAGAGCTAAATATAGAACCGTTAGTACAGAACTTACAGAAAGCAAGACTGAGATGGTTCAGACATGTAAAAAGAATGGGAAAGGAATGGGCAGCAAGAAGAGAATTAGAAAGAGAATTCAAGGGACAAAGACCAGTTGGAAGACTAAGAAGAAGGTGGATGGATCAGATATGGAAGGACATTAGAGAAGCTGGCTTGGATGTGGCAGAAGTAATGGAGCAGGAAAAGTGAAAGGACAGAAAGGAGTGGAGGAGGCTTGTTAACCACACCCAGATGACTGGAGTGGGACATTGATGATGATGATGATTTCTCTATAAATCATTGTCAATGGGTGGTGGTAGTTTTTGTTATAAGAGGAAGTACAACTAGGTAATCATCCTCCTGAACAAATTAAGTGCAAAAGAAATTTAAAATGAAACAAAATAATGAAATTGATGATAATTAATAATAATTTTGTGTGGCTATTCCTAGCATGGGAACTGCCTGTTTTTGTAGTGTTGTGTGTGGTGTGCGAGTTGCAGTCCCTGAGCCAGGGGAAATAACCATTTCAGTTTAAAATCTCCAACTGGGACTCGAACCCAGGGCCCTCTAATCTGAAGGCGACTATGTTGGCCATTCAGCCAAGGAGCCAGACAATTAATGATAGAAATCTCATATGTTCATTCATAGCTGAAAATCTATTGCACTTTTTTAGCATTAACATGTTCCTGATAACGGATATGGAAATTTCTACCAATTTGGCCAATGAGGATTGAAGTGCAGTTGTGACATTTAAGTTTGTAAACACCTGAATTGGAATATATGTTATTATTATCGAGAGTATGTGTGTTAAAATTACTGGAGTTAGTATCGAGTTTGGAACTAAGTTGGTAATCTGAATTTTTTTTTGTTATTATAGGTGAAAGTGAGGTATTTCTTTTTGATCTTTTGTTCTTTAAGCAAGGTTAATGGAAGGTTTATTTTTTAATTTGTGAATTATTTTGTCAACAAATTGTTTATCATTGAGTGCAATATTATAAATGTTGTTCACGTCTTTTTGGAAATTCATGGTTGACAACAGGATGTTAAGGGCTGTATTATATTCGATTGTTAAAAACTGCTTTTATTTTGGTAGCTGGGTGTTAAGAATCATTTATTATAATGTTGAAAGTTTGTGTGGGTTTCCTATAAATGTCATATGTAAATGACTTTTTTCTTTTTCTTGTACTGATGATAAGATCCAAAAAAATTTAAAGACTTGTTAACTTCAGATTTAAGGGTAAATTTAATATCTGGGTTTAATGAATTCAAGTATTGAAGCAAAGCGGCTTCCTTAATAAGGCTGATCAATAATAGTAAAAATGTCATCTACGTATCTCACCAAGAAAATAATACCTTGGAAGTTGTTGATAATTTTAGTATACTTCAAATTGTCAAGATAAATATTGGCTAAAATACCATCTAATTTTTGGCAGAATGTTGGTTATACCTATTCCCAACAAAGCCAGTGCTGACAAGTGTGAAAACTACTGCACCATTAGTTTAGTATCTCACACCTGAAAATTTTGAACATGTATTATTTACAGAAGAATGGAAAGACAAGTTGAAACTGAGTTGAGAGATGATCAATTTGGCTTCAGAAAAAATGTAGGAACACATGAAGCAATCCTGACTTTTTGTCTGATCTCAGAGGATTGAATTGAGAAGGACAGGCCAACGTACATGGCATTCGTAGATCTTGAGAAGGCATTTGATAATGTTGATTGGATGAAACTATTTGATATTATGAAGGTGATTGAGATCAGATACCAAGAACGAGGAATTATCTGCAATTTGTACAAATATCAGTCTGCAATGATAAGAATCGAGGGCTTTGAAAAGGAAGCAGCAATCCAGAAAGAAGTGAGGCATGATTGCAGTTTGTCCCCCCATTACTTACTTTTCATTGTTGATATAGAACAGACAGTAAAGGAAATCAAACAGGAATTTGGAAAGGGAATCACAGTCCAAGGAAATGAAATCAAAACCCTGAGATTAACTGATGTTATTGTTATTATTGTTAATGTTATTCGTTGGGACTGCAGAAGATCTGGGGAAATTGCTGAATAGTATGGACAGAGTCTTGGGTAAATGAGTACAAGATGAAAATAAATAAGTCCAAAACAAGGGTAATGGAGTGCAGTAGAACAAAGTCAGGTGATGCAGAGAATATTAGATTAGAAAATGAAGTCTTAAAGGAAGTAGATGAATATTGTTACTTGGGTGGTAAAATAACTAATGATGGCAGAAATTCTGTGTGTAAAATGCTGAACAGGCTTAAAACAGGGGTCACAAGGTCAAAAGATAATTTGAAGAAATGGGCTTACACCACATCATCAACCTTTCGTGACTGTGGAGTTCAACAAACTACAAAGCACTTATACCAACGTAGACTATGTCCTGTAAGATGTAACACTGATGATCTGATGTCCTCAAGCTCTGAAGCCATAGTGATTGCTTAACATTGGGCTAAAGTTATTTAGATAGTCATCTTTTCATTTTATCTCCTCTGTCTTAATTGTATGTAAGTATTATTATGTATTATATAGACTGTATAATGTGATGCTTTCCACATGAATAAATAAATAATTGATTAATTTGGAGGTTTCCTGTTCCGTTCTATCAGCACTACTTTTTGAACATTTATCAGAAAGAAGGCCAATTATTCTCTGCATTTGTCACAGCACTTAGGCGTGACCTCGCTGAGTGTGAAATTTCAGAAAAATTGGCAATAAACAATTAGTTTCTACAGCAGTGATGTTCCTTATAGCTCGGTTTATTTGAGGCCTGCATGATGGCTGGCTAGGAGAACAAATCCTACAGTCTGGTGTCACAACATTTAATGACATACTATTGAAGATTTGTGCCAGATTTTTCTACTTTAACCTTTCCACTTTGATGATTATTACAAAAAAGGTAGGAAGTGAATATGAATATCACTGTGTAAATCAACCTTCTTAAAAGTAAAAGTGATAAGAGTTCTTACACTGTAATCCTGACCACAGATGCCACCTTTTTGGCATTGCAGTGGCTCTCAGCCATTTCATAGAGAGAGCTAAGGGACCAATAGCCTATGCATCATATTCACAAACAGCACCCAAAAGAAATTACAGTCAAGTGGATTGTGAAGATCTTGTAATAATTTTCAGGGCTATGCACTTCTATAACTACCTTACTGGGAAGCACTTTCTTCTTGTCATTGACAACAAATTATCGTCATGGATATTTCACCATCACAAACCCCTTCCTCAAATGACATCAGCTCGCTTGTTGTGAGCCGGCCCTGTGGTATTAGGCATAGCATGCCTGCTTCTTACCGGTAGGCCCCGGGTTTTATTCCTGGCCAGGTCAGGGATATTTACCTGGAGATGAGGGCTGATCGAAGGTCCATTCAGCCTACATGATTACATTTGAGGAGCTATCTGATGGTGAAATAGTGGCCCCAGTCCATAAAACCAAGAATAACAGCCAAAAGGATTCATTGTACTGACCACACGACACCTCATAATGTGCAAGCCTTCAGGCTGAGCAGTAGTCGCTTGGCAGTCCATGGCCCTTAGGGACTTTTGTGCCATGTTTATCCTTGGGATCCAGAAGAAAATTGGGAAAGAATACATATTGAATATGCCAGTCTCTTTGAAATTCATACTTTTTGATTTGTGTAGATGGAAAGTCTAAATGGGCTGAAGTGAAAGTTACCAAGTAGGCACCTACTAGTTTAAGCACAATTTATTAACATCAAAATATTTTTGCAACTCATGAATATCTACAAGTCTTTGTGTCAGATAAGGCATCAGTCTTTCAGGGTGAAAAGTTTCACTCATACTGTGTACAACTAATGGACCTTTCTTAAGTTTATCACCCCTGGACATTCCTCCACAAACAGCCTAGCCGAACATAATATTCAAACACTTAAGAAAAAAAAAACTCATGGCTACTACGAACAACAAAGGAAAAAGTAAGGAACATACTTTTCCGATACAGGGTAACACAACTGCCTATGGCAAGTCTCCCGTCAAACTGCACGGTGCCCCAGTTCATTCCCTTGACGTGGGCAGGGGGACGTACATGTCTGCACTCTGCGACAGAAACCTATTCTCCATCTACATGGCCACAAAGGCAGAGGTGTGCACGATTCTGAAACTATGTCATGACATAACATTACTGCCATCAATATTTGTCATTTTTGCTCTTTTTTTTTCTTTTTTTTAATGGTTCAGAAGTCCTGAAATTAGTTCTCATTTTTACTTCTTTCTATTCTATACAGATTTTCTTATAACACTCTTAATCATGGTATTTGTTGTTCACATGCTCATGAATTTTCACTATATGTGGGAGAGAGAGATTGTTATGACTTTTACAACTTCTGATAGGCTGTGTAGCTCTACTTCTCTAGAGTATTCCAACAATCGAAATGAAATTGAGTTCAAGTTCTCATTTACTGATTTTATAATCATGTGCATATTTATTTTCATTCAAAGAGAGCCACATTAAACACTCGATAGGATGAACACAATTACTGGTCAGTGTTGGAAGAGTGAACAATTGAAAAGAAGACAAAGAGAAACATGAAAACAAAGGAACAAAGACAAAGAGAATGCCTTCAAATAGACAGGAATTTTTCCAATTTGTGAATCAAGTAATCCTGGTGGTGGTCCCATACACTGAAACCTTACTCTAGTTGGGGTCTTACCAGAGACTTACATGCCCTCTCCTTTACATCCTTACTACAACCCCTAAATACCCTCATAACCATATATGCAGAGATCTGTACCCTTTATTTACAATCCCATTTATATGATTACTCCAATAAAGATCTTTCCTTATATCAACAGCTAGGTACTTACAATGATCCCCAAAAGGAACTTACACCCCATCAACGCAGTAATTAAAACTGAGAGGACTTTTCCTACTTGTGAAACTCGCAACGTGACTTTCAAGCCCGTTTATCATCATACCATTGCCTACTGCCCATCTCACAACATTATCAAGGTCATTTCGCAGTTCTATTGCACTTCTGATGTAGGGTGACCAGATGCAAATAGATAAAAAGGAGGACAAAATAATTTTAAAAAGAGGACAATGCCAGAAAAAGAGAGGACACAAAAATCCATCATTGAAAGTCTGACTTTAGACATATATATTCTAATCTTCACATACATAAACAAAATTTATCCATTTAGATATTATACTGTAAATTCTTACCATATTTTAACAGTGAAACTATTTATACGCCTTGCTGGTTCTTTTCTGAAAATTCAGTTGCCTTCAGGAGTTTTGGTGTGCCTAACATATAAAAAGATAAACATGTAATTTCCTTTAGATTATATTGAACCATTAAGAGGATTTTCACAGATTCTACTTTGAAACACTTTCTATTATCAGCCCATTGTGCCGAGATCAATGAAAATAGTCTTCTACATTTGCATTGTGCCATGGTATAGGAAAAAATCTGCAAGTTTTAATAACTCTGAACTGCAGTCAACTGACTTACATGAATTGAAAGATCTTCACTGGGGTAATCACATACATACGATTGTAAATAATGGGTAAAGATCTCTGCACATGGTTATGACAGTATTTAGGGGTTATAGTAAGGATGTAAAAGAGAGGGCATGTAAGACTCTGATAAGACCCCAGCTAGAGTATGGTTCCAGTGTATGGGACCCTCACCAGGATTACTTGATTCAAGAACTGGAAAAAATCCAAAGAAAAGCAGCTCAATTTATTCTGGGTGATTTCCGACAAAAGAGTAGCGTTACAAAAATGTTGCAAAGTTTGGACTGGGAAGAATTGGAAGAAAGGAAACAAGCTGCTTGACCAAGTGGTATGTTCTGAGCTGTCAGTGGAGAAATGGCGTGGAATGACATCAGTAGACGAATAAGTTTTGAGTGGTGTCTTTAAAAGTAGGAAAGATCACAATATGAAGATACAGTTCAAATTCAAGAGGACAAATTGGGGCAAATATTTGTTTATAGGAAGGGGAGTTAAAGATTGGAATAACTCACCAAGGGAGTTGTTCAATAAATTTCCAATTTCTTTGCAATCATTTAAGAAAAGACTAGGAAAACAACAGATAGGGAATCTGCCATCTGGGCAACTGCCCTAAATGCAGATCAGGATTGATTGATTGATTGATTGATTGATTGATTGATTGATTGATTGATTGATTGATTGATTGATTGATTGATTGATTGATTGATTGATTGATTGATTGATTGATTGATTGATTGATTGATTGCTGCAAAGTAACATGTTAAATTCAGGATAATTACTACTCTTATTCAGGAATTGTTTGAAATTGCAAAACTGATCAAATTATTTCACATCAATTTTGAAAGGATTTAGACTTAGTTTGCAAATACAGAATACATTTTTCATCATCACAATAATCAATGTCACTTTTCAGCACCATCCATTTAAAACAGGCTTCCTTCAAATCCTGCGTATCTCTTGTTGTGTGTCACACATTAACATAGCAGTGTTCTGATGGGTATTGCTGAGAGAGAAGCATGCAATGTACAGAGTGGTAAATAGCAACTATTATCACAATACAAGCCACAAATAGAATAATTTCATATACTGAATATCCATAATTGGATTTCTATATCCATATTATATTGATAATGTTGTTGCATAATGAAGAATACTTGTAGAAATGATTTAGACCATTTTCTGGGGTCCAGGTGGATTATAAAAACAATCGAAAACTCTTCTTTTTTCTTTTGTGTGTGTGTGTGTGTGTGTGTGTGTGTGTGTGTGTGTGTGTGTGTGTGTGTGTGTGTGTGTGTGTGTGTGTGTGTGTGTGTGTGTGTGTGTGTGTGTGTGTGTGCGCGTGTGCGTGTGCGTGTGTGTGTGTGTGTGTGAATCTGCTTATTTTGGGATAATCATGGTCTGGATAAAAGAGGGCGCTGGTAACCCTATTCTGAGGAACCATTTGTATAACAGTTATGAGTGATGTGCAGAACAGTTGACCTTCCTCTGTTAGAATATGTGAACATAGGAGTTTCAAAAATGAAGGTAACAAGAGCTCACATGAAGAAACTTTATTGTACAGGCAGATATAAGGAAACACTGGACACTGACATGCATTACTGTTCAACATAGTCACTGCTCTTGTTCAAGCTGAGGGACAGGCTGTAGGGAGTATGGTCCAGAGGGTTGATTTCCTCAGCAGAGGAGCAACAGTGAATGTTGCCAGTTATTGTGACATAGGTACTAGAGTGTTTGTAGGTAACATTTCCTGGAAAATGGCCTGGACTTCTTTCAACACGTATGTTGCTGTATTACAATGCCAGACCACATGCAGCCAAAAGTACGAACGAGCTGCTATGATGCTTCCAGTGGGAGGTACTGGACCATTACGACATCATCATGATCTTTTTAGGAATGCAATTGAAAAGAATGGGTGTGAGTCCATCACCCTGACAAACACCAGTCTTAATTTCAAAAGATCTAGAGATTTCCTCCGTGAATTTCATTTGAGAACAGGTGTTGGTCAGAGTTTGTTTAATGATGGAACAAGTCTTGTTTCAACGCCCATCTTCTTGAGGATATCAGCAAGACTGAATTGGTTGATTGAGTCACAGGCCTTCTTGAAATCAGCAAAAGTCAACACAAGTGGTATGGTATGATTATACTCTCTAATGAAAAGATCTATTTGCTGCAGGAACAGGTCTTACAGAAGGCACCTTGATCTTCACCAATCTGCAGGTCAACAACTCATTCAATGTGACTTTGTAATGCTTTTGACAGGATTTTACAGGCAAATGAATGAAGATGCTCCTGTAGGTATTCACATCTGCTTTATTGCCTTTTTTTTTTTTAATGGAGAGGATGTATAAGTTGATTCCCACTCCTTAGGTATAGTTTCTGATTCCCATATTATATGTTGAAAGAGTTCTTTCATTTTGGCAACATAATTGAGACCAGTCATTTTTTGAAATTAAATGCTTCTTTTTCGTCTTCTTCTTCTTCTTCTTCCTCTTTGAAACTGAAACATGCAACCATTATTCACACGGTGTCAACCTCCACTCAGTGCTGTCTTACAACTGAGGACTGCCCTCCAAGCTGGGCACAAAAAGCTATGGGCACAGACTTGTAGCAAAACGAGAGCAAAAGCCTGCAATAGTCATTTTTTTATCACGTTTGCCTAGACATATCAGAAGAGGCGTGCTAGAGAAATGAAGAAGGGAGTAGTTTCCTGCTGCTCTCCTCACTGAGCCAGCCAGTGTTGTTTCATATCAGTCTGCCAAACCTACTGAAGGAAAAGATATCTTCTAACATTTAAATTTTTCTGTTTTTCTAAATGTCCATTTATTGAAAAATGCAAATTACGACACAAAGAAATTATGCTGGCAACCATATAAAGCTGTAAATTATGTTATGTTTGAGTGGTTTAAATGAATTGGTGCCAAGGGATTTCAATAATGGAATATGTGAGGAAGAAGAATTCTTGGGGACTGTACATATACTTTACTGTAGACTCCACCTGATGTAATCTTATAAATAAACTAATATTTCCTATGACTGATTTAAGTACTTGTTTAACAGGAGACAGGAGCGTCATCGGATGAGTTGCACATGGCTGAGATCTTCATCATTAGTCGGCAAGAGTGTCAATGGTGGTATCCTTATTACTACGTGAGTGATCAGCATATTTGTGCAAGACATCCTGACCAGTGGAGAGGGTTTTGTCGAGTAAGTTGAAGTTTTTGTTTATAAAGGCTGAGTCTGAGTGGTGCAGTGTTCAGTGTTCAAGACTGAGGAATTCAATTCCAGCTCAGTTAGTTTTTAAGATTGCTTATGTAAGGCTGAGGAATTCAATTCCAGCTCAGTTAGTTTTAAAGAGTGCTTATGTAAGGTTGAGGAATTGAATTCCAGCACAGTTAGCTAGTTTTTAAGAGTACTTATGAATGGGAATATTTTGTCAGTAATTGTTTGGTTCTTTAAAGACGGGTGAGGAATCAAATTGCATCTCAGCTAACTTTTAAGTGCTTACACTGTATATGGGAGACCTTTGTTAGAAGGACACTGGCTCATTAAAGAATCCCCTTTCAGCACAAAATTCCAGCATTTCATCATAACTAGCTGTTGAAAGGATCTTTAAATGTGTCGGTGTACAGAAAACCAAACCAAAAGTCACCAGGTGTGATTTTACACAACAGAGAGAGAGAGAGAGAGAGAGAGAGAGAGAGAACAAATTTTTAGTCAGAAATAATTTTCGACTGTAATGCCATTTGTTGGTTTAATCCTTGACTACTATCTGAGTACTGTATTTCAGCAAGTGGGAACCTGGGGGAGAAATTCGATCTGTATGACAATATTTCTTGCATCACAAATTCAAGTGATAATTGTAAATTCTTTGTTATGGGCTACGGTTATGCAACTGCCATCACTTTCATAAGTTCCTTTCTCTTTTTCCATTACTCCTTCATTCTCTGCTTTATCCTCACTTGTTTCTTTTTTTGAGAATATCCCAGTAGTTCTCTATTTCTCCTTGTACAGATTCTTCACTTCCACAATTTTCTTTCTCTACATCCTCTGTCCAGACCCAATATATCTGTTAGCTTTGAAGGACTTCTTTCACCCATGTTCTTCCTGTTCTTCTGAAATATGAAGATCTTCTAGTTCATTATTTTAATGTGTCACTTGCCTTTAGAACTTCTCAAGCTGTTTGTCAAATCGACTGTATTGCTATTGACCTAACCAAGGCTTCTGAAAGGGTAGATCATGGAAGACTACTAACAGAAATGAGGGCAACTGAAGGAGTGACTGAATGGGTGGCTACATTTCTAGAAAACAGAACTCAGAGAATTACAGTGAAGCATTATCTGATCATTTCCTCAAGGCAGCATTATTGGACCTTCATGTTTTCTTATACAGTGAAACTTCTCCAAAAGAGCTCCCATTTAAGCTGTAATAGTGATACTGGTGGTTAGCTCAGCTAATGGTTTCTGATGTAACATAAGATTCAAACAGGCAAAAGTAAGATATATTATTAACTTGGTACCATATTTTAGAATAGTGAGAAAGTAACCATAATCAGATGAAGAAGAACCAATAAGCAGAGTTCAGGAAGCATGTAAAAACCCAAAGGATTCAAAATTAGGCTGTGAAAAGAATCAATAACAGTTGTATGTTGAATAAATAAATTACAAACAACAAGCAAGAGGGTCGATATACAAGTGTAGCAATAACAATAAAGACTTGAGAAAAGTATAAAACATCAATAACTTGAACTGGCCACAAAACATTGATTACAATAAAGACATTTCAGATAAAATGAGGTACTTGAGTACAATTACACAATATAAAGCACCTAGAAAGAAGAAAGAAGAAAAACCCTATACTGTGGAAGGAAAGGGGGATGGCAGGCAGGGATAGGAAATGGAACCTTGCCGAGCAAAGTAAAAAGGCAGAATATTTAGAAAAGTATCACCACATAAAGTAAGAGTCTGTAACGCATTGAGGAGAATATTGAACTTAATGTTCCAACAGCCAGACTTCGTGATGCTTCAAATCCAAAACTAGTTATATGAACTAATCAAGCATAGCACTCGCACCAAATAAAATACGAAAATATACGGTGGCTTGAATAGAGCTGAGAACTTGGCCAGAGAGTAGGTGTTCGCTACTAGGTGGCCTGCCTCCTCCCTCAGGGGAGGAATGAAAGCTTAGTTAGATAGATAGAGGTGAGAAGTGCCAGATCCAGGAAGGTTATGGGAAATGAAGTCCCAGTGAATTATAAAATGTCTTTGCTCACCAAGTGTCCCCAAAAAAAAGTCGTGGGTGCAGAATGATAATAAGATGTGACCAGCACACACACACACACACACACACACACACACACACACACACACACACACACTACTGTCAAGACTGGACTGAGGAAGGGACGAAACTCTCAGTATATATAGGGCATTTGGAAGGTTCTGGAGACATGAAAATATTCAAAAAAGTCGGCAGAAGATGAAGTGCTCATGCTGTGACGATGACGCAGTGAGCGAAGAGACAGAGGCATGCAGCATTCAGTAGTATGACAGGCAGTGGTGCAATGTGTTGGTAGTATGGTGGTGATGCAGACATCGACGACAAAGGTAAATGAAGTTGCATGTAGACTTTTGGGGAAATGTTACAAAACCAACCACCCCTCTTCTCAACCACTTTTATTCAGCACGGAATGATATTCTGACAAGGCCCGTGTGTTTTCACTTGTATAGTAACAACTCTTTATTTCCTCTGAAATATAGGGAATTGCAGGTACAAATTCACAGTAGTGACAATGGTTTTTTGCATGCCATCCTGTAATTCCATTCATTCATCCTAATGATACTGTGCTTTCACCCTCCCTTCCTCCTATCTGCCATACAGAGACTCAATGTTGCTGGAAAATGTCTCTATTGTAATAGCTTGACCTGCAGCTGCTTTGCATTAAGCCCTTAACTTGAACTGCTCTTCTTTAGTAAGGGTGTGAAAGTAGGCAATGAGCTACTGTACTTCATGTTAAAATCTTTAAAAATGCACTAGTCTTTCAATTGAGAGCAAGTCATCATGCCAAAGACAAAAATGCATGTTCTTTCTCTAGAAGAAAGAATTTCCATGATTGAAGAAAAAGGGTGATCGCAACATGATTAGCAAATCAGTTTAATTGCAGGAAAAGCCAAATTCAAAATACAGTTGCAAATCGTGACCGTTACTTGAAGGAGTGGCAGGAAAATGCATATTAATGCACAAAGAAATCATGTTGGCAACCATATGAAGCTGTAAATGATATTATGTTTGGGTGGTTTAACTGAATTGGTGCCAAAGGATTTCAATAATGAAATATGTGTGGAAGGCGAATTCTTGGGGACTGTAAATATACTGTACTGTAGATTACACCTGATGTAATCTTATAAATAAAACTGTAGTGGATCTGCTGTCATTTTTCAATGTTTTGAGATATTTGTCCATTTAAATCCCCAGTCAGTCAGTCGGTCGGGCGGGCGGTCGGTCGGGCGGTCGGTCGGTCGGTCGGTCGGTTAGTTACAGGGAAATGGCTGAATAGATCTTAACTAAATTTCATATTTAGAGTATACTCATCCAGCAGCAGGTTTTGATATGCATGTGATTTAAAAATTGTTGAGTAGACTGGGGCATTTTAACCGAGCAAGTTATTTAATTTTTCTCATACACTATTGATTTTCTGTAAAATATGTAGGCCATATGTGTAGAAACCCTGCATTTTAAATAATTTTAATAATTTTTGTTCTGTACATCATTTCGTTTACTCTCCCCATGACAGAGAAGTTTACTATTTTTTTTAAGGGTTTTATGTTCTGCTGTGAGTGACAGAACATGCAGATTGACAGCAAGTCTACCGGTTGCCACAGCAACATCTCAGACTGGTTGCCAGCAGGGAAGTAACATAATGCCATTTTTAATCATTATTTGTGTAAACACGTGGTTGTCCATTGGGTAGAAGGTGAGAGAGGCGTCAAGTTGCCATTCGTAATTTATGATTTTCATGTTCCGTTTTGATTTCCTAATTTCAATGAAGGCCCCTTAAAGGATGTTCCACGTAATCAACACTACATCAATTGTATTAAATAGCCTGTTTTATTATTTCAGGACTAGTTTTGGTCCCTCTTCAGCTAACATACACAAACATTTAAAAAACTTATAAATAGCACACATACATACAGAAACCATGATATTTAAAATTCTTTTAAAATTCACACTTCACTAAAAGTTTGTTTCATTATAAATACTGAATGAAAAAATGAAATGTCGTGTGGCTTTTAGTGCCGGGATATCCCAGGACGGGTTCGGCTCGCCAGGTGCAGGTCTTTCTATTTGAAGCCTGTAGGCAACCTGCACGTCGTGATGATGATGAAATGATGATGAAGACAACACACACACCCAGCCCCCGGGCCATTGGAATTAACCAATTAAGGTTAAAATCCCCGACCCGGCCGGGAATCGAACCCGGGACCCTCTGAACCGAAGGCCAGTACGCTGACCGTTCAGCCAACAAGTCGGACATAAATACTGAATACTTGACAGACATGGTAATCATTGATGGGTACATAACGTGTTTCTTGTGGTTTATTGTGTTATGAAAATATTTTCTCTAATTAAAGGGGTATGTTCTCACATTCACAACTATGGAAAATGTATAAGTCTTTTAGATAATTTTCAACAAACATAATCAAAAGAACTTTATCATAGATTTTATGAGAGCAATGACTGCGTTGATAGTACCTCAAGGGGACCACAGTAAGTACTTAGGTGTTAATGTAAGGTATGATCTTCATTGGGGTAATCATATAAATGAGATTGTAAATAAAGGTTACAGAACTCTCCATGTGATTATGAGAGTATTTAAGGGTTGTAGTAAGGATATAAAAGAGAAGGCATATAAGTCACTACTAAGACAAAAATTAAGAGTACCGTAAGGTTCCAGTGTATGGGACCCTCACCAAAATAACTTGATCTGAGAAATGGAAAAGCAGCACAATTTGTTCTGATTGTTTTCTAAGAAAAGAGTAGTGTTATGAAAATATCACAATCTTTGGGGTAGGAAGACTTGGGAGAAATGAGACAATCAGTTCAAACTAATAAGGGAACATCGGCAATGGTTAAGTCGCTGATCGCGTGAAACTTGGAAAACACATTGAGGTGCACGTAAAAAGCATGTCAGCACCAATTTTGAGTACCGACATTCAGTAGGGCATTATTTAAGAGGCCTAAAAGTCGCAAAATTTCAAAGTCCCATGCGAACAGCGATGAACACCTGCTGGCCAATGCTTAGCCAGCACACTGTCTGCCTTGTGCCACACCTCTGCGCCTCCTCCCCTCCACCCCTCCTTCTCGTTCGCCACCGCACGTTTCCCATTTCGCCGCGCCTGACCATCTGCTTAGCACTATTAATAATCTTGACCATAGTGGCCGGTATTTGATCTGTATTGATTTGATCACAACAAATATGTAGGTGGATGGTCCGCCTAGTCAAACAGTCAAGCAGTCAAACAGAACCGGTGCTACACTTTATGTACTACATCAGCCTTCCTTATAGCTCTCCTTTGTAACTTCCACATTGTATTAGTAGGTTTACATTTTCCGAAATGATTATGAAAACGTTTGCAATGATTCCGTAAGTGCAATGTCATTGAGCATGTCAAAAATATTTTTCATCTTTGTCACAGTGAAGAAGGTCCACTGAACTTTCGGCAGCTGCAGCTTTATGACGCGATTGAGGGCGAGTGTTAAGCAGTCAACCGTTTACAAATAGGTTTTGACGCTCACTGGGTGATGTCACACTGCGTGACATAGGCCGTAATAACGTAGATTGAAGCGTTGTCCATTGCACTGCATGTGAAATTTTAGATTTTAGTTTTCAGCACTGGACCGTCTGATATGTTGATACTGATAACTCTCTCATTTTTTAAACAAACTTTTGTGTTCTCCATTGTTTCTGTCAATAAATATACATATAACAACATGTATTTTAATTATTTTTATTTTGCTTTTCAGAGCTTATAAGTTACTGTCTTGAAGGTAAGAGTCTCTATTTGGAGGACATTACAAGTTTGACGTACAGGTCTGATCAGTCGGAGGAAAATGAAAAGGATATTGAATATAGCGAGCAAGAACCGGGACATAGCCAAGACAGTGCCAATTCAATGGACACCACAGACTTACAGTATAAAACAAGAGCAGTCAAATTTGGTCTTATTGCGATAGATTGCAAGGAAAAATTTCACATGAAGTACCGTACGTCCACCATCCATGATGTCACAATCCAACAGTGCCCACTCTCAAGGGATCCATGACTTTAAAGCATCCTCAGGCTGGTTGTATGATATCAAAAACAAATTTGGAATTACATCCTGAAAAATTACTGTCATGACAGCAGCGAAAAAACTTGATACGGAAACTTACGTGATGGTGGAAGCCAAAATGTTTGTGGAAAACATAAGAGAAAAAATACATTTTCACAGACCATCACATGTTTTTAACAGCGACCAAAGTGGCTTTAATTTGGAAATGTACAGTGGCAGAACGTTAGCGTGCCAAGGAGAAAAGTCGATTAGCACAGTGGTCCAATCAATTCCCTCTAGTACGCACAGCTACACGATTATGCCTACCGTGTCAGCAGGTGAGCTACTCTCCCCATTGCTAATAGTTGTAAAGGAAAGAAATGGTGTTTTTCGTTCCCTTGTTAAGAAAATAATGTTTTCACACAAAACTATTAATATCGTGTGCACCATGTCTGGAAAGATGGGCAAAGCAGAAGTTCAGAGCTGGTATAATGACATCTTGAAACCCAGTTTACCCGATGGACAAAACATTTTATTGTTAAATTCTTTCTCTGGCCACAATGTGTTTGTTCATAGCACAACCAGGCGAGTTGGCCATGTAGTTAGGGGTGCACAGCTATGAGCTTGCATCTGGGAGATAGTGGGTTCGAACCCCAGTGGCGGCAGCCCTGAAGATGGTTTTCCATGGTTTCCCATTTTCACACCAGGCAAATGCTGGGGCTGTACCTTAATTAAGGCCATGGCCACTGCCTTCCCATTCCTAGCCCTTTCCAGTCCCATCATTGCCACAAGACCTATCTGTGTCAGTGCAATGTAAAGGAGGTAGCAAAAAAAAAAAATTCATAGCACAGAAGTGGAAGTTATGATGATTCCAGCCAGCGGAACAGTAGTTTGTCAGCTATTTGACGTGAATGGGTTTCGTATTTGGAAAGCGTATAAAAGACAAATGACTGGGTGAGTTGGCTGTGTGGTTAGGAGCGCGCAGTTGTGAGCTCGCATCCGGTGGTGGTGGTGGTGATTAATTTTTGTTTTAAGACAAAGATAAACAAGGTAATCATCCTCTCTGAACATATTAGTGGAAAAGAAATTTAAAATAAAAACAGAATTATTTATTCAACAAATTTGAAAATACAGTACAAATAAAACAAAAAATAATTTAATTAGGCTGGAAAGTTACTAACAAATCAAAAGGGAATGTGCGTTCTCTGACTAACAGTACATTTGTAATTTATATACCTTTAATTAGTCCACTGTCACACATAAAGCGGATGACGAGATCAGCAGTAGTCGCTTCATCGGCTAGTATGTGTTTGAGTGTTTCCTGCAGGCCGAGGCTCCGTCTTAGGCCAGAGAGATCAGTGCACTGTATAAGGATGTGGGCCACGGTCAGCATCACAAGAACACACTGCGGGTTCTTCCCTCTTTCGAAGATAAGAGTGGGTAGATCGTAAATGACCTATCCTCAACCTCCACAATACTATGGCCTCTCTCCGTGAAGTCCGGAAAGAACCGCCACACGGTAGTTCTCTTCTTAATTGATCTCAGCTTGTTGGGAGTTCAGACAGCTAGACACTCTGATTCCTAGGACGCCAAGAAGGTTCAACGTAGCTGAGAACAGGTCTTGGAGGTAAAAGTACTGCTTCCTTTGCAGCTTCATTCGCACGTTCGTTTCCCGCAATTCCAACGTGGAAGCCACATGAAAGTTATTCTGGTGCCAGCATCACTTAACCTGGCTAAAGGGTCATAAATCTGCTGCACCAGTGGGTGTTGCAAGAAACAGGCTTCAATAGACTGCAGAGAAATTAACAAGTCGGTACACATAAGAAAGTGGCTTCTTTCATCACGTAGTGCAAACTGCAGAGCCTCTAAGATGGCGTAAAGCTCTGCATTATACATGCTACATGCACTAGGAAGCGAGATCTTCATGCTCATATCATCAGTGACGAAAGAGCAACCAATATTATCTCCGATTTTAGAACCATCTATGCAGATATGCTTCACGGCCGGATATTGGTGAACGAAGTCTCGGAAACACCTCCGATAAACGGAGGAATCTGTGTTCACCTTGGGTCCATGGAGTAGATCTAGACTTATATCCGGTCACGGAACTAACCACGGAGGTACCTCGCTGAAAGTTTGTTCAAGACAACCACCGATATTGATATTCAGATCACGGCACAAGCTATAATATAACTATTCTCATTTTGGTTCCGTATTGAAGTTGACGTATGTCTCAAATATTATTACAATATTATAAGTCCACCTGTTCAATACAATACAATATGATCCACTATTTCATATGGTCAAATTTTTTTATACATAATACATAAAAGTCAATGGTACATGTTTCACCCTCCTTACGGGCATCATCAGCCTATATCAATCTTAAAAATATTACATATGGAGTCATTCTAATCTTATAAATTATAGGTTAAAATGTTGAAAAATGATTTTGTAAAACATTATACAATAACATCTAAAACAACGATAATGCACCAAAGTATGTTAAAAGAGAGTAAATTAACTGTTTTTGAAGATTAAAACATGGTTAAACATGAATTTTGAGAGTTTAAAACTAAAATGGATCCTTTTTTTTATAATATCATTAAGACTGTGATGGCGTTGAGTGTAAACACAATCATCAAAGAGGGATGTTTTTTCAATTCCCATAGTTTGAATTGAAGATGGTAAAATCACTGTCAGTTATTTAAAACGGAAGTGTGAACGTAATAAACATGTTAAAATGTATACGGTTGGTATATCTGAAAGTAGAAAAGAAAATGGAACTTCTTGTAGAGGCGTTGCTAATGATAAAACGTATGTCAAAGCTAGCGGATGTCAGTAATTATGTTGGTAGTCGATTTGATTTAAGACAGTCAAGTTGATGTTATAATTCCGTTGAAACGTTTGTTGGAAGAAATGATCAAGTTTTTCTGAAACAAAATGTAGAAGAAAGTTGGTTAATTAATACCGTACTGTACAAGAGACTTCCCGTACTTTAGTACCCGACGTACTTAATACGCACCATACGAGTAAGTACCACCTTAGGCATTTTTGACGTACGGGAATTCTTTTGTACAGTACGGTATTAATTAACCAACTTTCTTCTACATTTTGTTTCAGAAAAACTTGATCATTTCTTCCAACAAACGTTTCAACGGAATTATAACATCAACTTGACTGTCTTAAATCAAATCGACTACCAACATAATTACTGACATCCGCTAGCTTTGACATACGTTTTATCATTAGCAACGCCTCTACAAGAAGTTCCATTTTCTTTTCTACTTTCAGATATACCAACCGTATACATTTTAACATGTTTATTACGTTCACACTTCCGTTTTAAATAACTGACAGTGATTTTACCATCTTCGATTCAAACTATGGGAATTGAAGAAACATCCCCCTTTGATGATTGTGTTTACACTCAAGGCCATCACAGTCTTAATGATATTATAAAAAAAAAAAGATCCATTTTAGTTTTAAACTCTCAAAATTCATGTCTAACCACGTTTTAATCTTCAAAAACAGTTAATTTACTCTCTTTTAACATACTTTGGTGCATTATCGTTGTTTTAGATGTTATTGTATAATGTTTTACGAAATCATTTTTCAACATTTTAACCTATAATTTATAAGATTAGAATGACTCCATATGTATTATTTTTAAGATTGATATAGGCTGATGATGCCCGTAAGGAGGGTGAAACATGTACCATTGACTTTTATGTATTATGTATAAAAATTTTGACCATATGAAATAGTGGATCATATTGTATTGTATTGAACAGGTGGACTTATAATATTGTAATAATATTTGAGACAAGCAAAATTTCGAAACCCAACCGGCCGTGTGGCTTTCGACTAGTTTTGGTACCTCTGATGGTATTGGGTACTAAAGATGCATTGATAGCCTGGATATAGTGGCATTTCACAAATTTTGGCAGTGTATGTGAGCAGCAACTGCTGCCTCCTTATCCGTAAAGGTGGAACTCTCTCTTCAGCGAGTAGGCTGGGAATGGGACTAGTACGGAAAGCTCCTGTTGCCAGCCTAACTCCACTTTGGTGAAGACTGTCTAAAAGGGTAAGCGTAGAATTTGATGCTGAGCCATAAGCCACACTTCTGTAGTCAATTTGGGAGACAACCGTCGCCGTCTAAAATCATAGCAGCACCGCACGGTCAGCCCCCCATGAAGTACCACTGAGAAACTTAAGCATGTTAAGTCTCTTCATGCAGGCAACCTTCACCTAATGGATGTGGAGCTGCCACGTTAGTCTCTTATCAAAATGGAGACTCAGGAATCTGCAGGTGTCAAGCACTGGTAAGACACTGTTTCACAAGCAGAGCTCTGGTTTGGGATGAAAAAGCCGATGTCGACAGAAGTGTACAAGTGAGGTTTTTGCTGCTGAAAATTGAAAACCATGTTGCAGGGCCCATCTGTTGACTCGGTTAATTGCTTGCTGTAGCTGTCTCTCAGCAAACGCCACCCTTCCGGAACTGTAATGTAGAGCTAAGTCGTCTACATACAGCGATGGAACGACTGCGGGCCCAGCAGCGGCAACTATGCCGTTGGTAGCGATTGCGAACAACATGACACTCAGTACCAAACCCTGAGGTACTCCATTTTCCTGAATGTAATATTGAGAAAATGCATTCCCTACTCGGACTCAAAAGAGACGGAAGGACATGAAGTTCTCAATAAACATTGGCAAATTTCCCCAAAATCCCCTCTGGTGTAGAATGGAGAGAATCCCATATTGCCAGATAGTGTCGTAAGCTTTCTCCAGGTCAAAAAACATGGCGACTAGGTGTTCCTTCCGGAGAAAGGCCTCCTGAATGGTGCTCTCCAGTCTGACCACATGATCAGTGGCAGACCGATGAGAGCGAAAACCACATTGGTAGTTAGACAAGAGACCCTCCTTTTTCATGGCCCACACAAGATGCCGGTGAGGGAGTGTTTCCATATCAATGGCGCGAGGGAATTGTGATACCAATTCCCAAGCCAGGTAAAGATCCAAAATTTCTGGATAGTTACAGGCCAATATGCCTTACGAATTGCCTCTGTAAGCTATTTGAAAGGAGATTCCAGGTACTGAAGGCACATTCTGTACTCAACAATATGGCAGAGTTTTGTCCACACTTGTGATGACGGAGTATGTGCCGTGATGGATGACACGTACTTTTCCCACACAGCTTTCTTACTTTCTTCAATCAAAAACGGGCCTTCGTGCACAGACGCTTAAATGTGATATGATTGATATGATCATAGGATTCTGACGATAATGCTTAAAAGCCCGTCAGCGATCACGTATGGCCGCTGCAATTTCGTCCATCTACCAAAGGACCTGTTTCCAGCAACAAATACCGGACGAGAAAGGAATTGTTTCCTCTGCAGCAGCCAAAATTCCAGTAGTAATGGAAGAAACGTGGTCGTCACCAGACTCCAGCATATCATCAGCCATCACTGCACGTTTCAAAAATTCTGGCTAATTTGCCCGCCGAAAGAACCAGCGCTTGGGTACTATGGACTGTCTTTGATTCAAGAGAGATAGAATTATCGGGAAGTAGTCACTATCACAGAGGTTGTCATGTACTTGCCACCGTAGCAGGGGAACTAGCGCACGGCTGCACAAAGTTACATCCAGGTGTGAGAATGTGCCATGTGCGCTGCTGAAATGTGTTGGTTCCCCTGTATTAAGCATGCAGAGATTAAACAGGTTGATCATTTGCTCAAGCATCCTCCCCTAGCACAGGAAGATGGAGAACCCCATAGTACGTTACCGGCGTTCACATCTCCCAGCATGAGAAAAGGAGGAGGCAACTGAGTGATCAAATCTTGTAGTGCATGCATTTCAAGGTCATAATCCAGTGGAATGTACACGTTGCAAACCATTGTCATTACTGGCAACAGAGTGTGAACTGCAACTGCATCTAGATGAGTACGGAGCGGTACTTCTTCTCTGAAGATGTCGGAGCGAACTAGGGTACAAATGCCCCCAGTTGCCACGCCATCCACAGCTACTCTGTCTTTGGAATAAAGATGATATCACCTCATAGTAGTGTCGTGTCCAGGTCTCAAACAAGATTCCTATAGACAGACTATGGAGGCCACATAGATGGATAGCAATTGACATAACTCAGTTAGGCGACAGTGGTAACTACTGCAGTTCCACTCCAATAGTGCCATTGCGTGGATAGGTAAAGCTTCGAATTCAGAGCAATTTCTTGCCCTTCGTTCGGTTCCGCTGTCTTTGTCGGTATCATTTTTGCCACATCACCATCCACGACAATGAGTGGTTCAGTCTCCATTGTCTCCTCAGAAGAAGGAGTCGCAGTGACTGGACCCTCCGCGGACGGCGATCTCATTGATCAGGAACAGTGGACCTTCTTCCTGGAAGAACTAGGTTCTTCAGAAAGTGATTGAACAAGAGGGCATCGGGGCCTCTTGCTCTTACCCACCATTTCTCTCTTTTTTGGAGGAGAGCCGGCAGATGGCTTGCCGGATTTCTTCAGCAATCCTGTGACCCCCAATTGAGTTGGAGAAGGCTACTTGGGAAAGTCTTTCCCTCCACCCTGTTGGGGGAGGACTTCCCAGCCGAACGTTCCTGAGAAGCACCCTTCGCAGGCAACGTAGGCAATAACGCACCTTTCGATCCTTGTGCTGTTAAAACTCCAGTTTCTTTAGCAATTATCTTTTGTTGCTGGCTTGGACTTATCAATGCATTTTCAGTACTGGTGTTCTGTACAAAACTCTGTGGAGTGATCCGCACATTTGTGACCTTTTCAGCAAAGGAGATGGCGAACTCCGAACACAGGTGGTGGTGTGCAGTCAACCCTAGCATGTGCTCCCACTTCCCACACATTTTGCAGGTCGTCGTACTTGTACATCGCAGTGAGGTGTGGCCAAACTTTTGACAGTTATAACAACTCATTGGTGCTGGAATATACGGACGAACACTCAGACGATACATTGCTACCTTTATTCGTTCAGGTATGGTCTCAGCGTCGAAGGTAAGGATGAAAGCACCCACATCGAGTAGCGTATCACCCACACGCCTCTTCAACCTCTTCACATCAGCTATACCCTGACGTGCTAGGTACCAGATCATAGTATCATCGGAAGACTTAACCAAATCCCTGTGGAATATAACTCCCTTGCAGGGGTTAAGTGCTTGGTGCTTCTTGATTTTCACCTCTACCTATTCGAATAACTTGGCTTTAAGTATTTAAAGATAAAAATTCCATTGTTCCGTATTGAAAAGTATCGCAGTTAAAATTGAAATAATAAATAAAGAGGTATTGAATTGAATAGGTTGAACCTCTTTATTTATTATTTGGCTTTAAGTAGCCGCCTGGACTGTTCAGCCGTAGTTGTCTTGATAAGTACAGATCCATCGCGGAGCTTGCACATCTCGTCAACTTCACCAGCAACAATTTCTTCGATTGAATTGCTTATCATAAAAGGACATTCATCAAGGAAACTTTTACCATTGACCCTGGAAGCAACCAGGAATCGAGGAAGACGTTCGTCACTTACATAATCCACTGGAACTGAAGTATACCGCTTGCGTTTCTTGCCAATCTTAGACGCAGTTTTTTGAAGGGTGCCATCATTTGAAAGAGTTGAAATTGAAGAGAGAGGTTCCGTTTCTTGGTCCCACGAGTGCTCCAAAATATGAAGTCGATCTTCGGCAGAGCCAAGGAGTTGTACCGAAGGCAAGGCTATATAATCCAGAGGGCGCCTGGTATCTGGAGGGGGTTGCTAAGAACTACTTTCCCAGTAACCATGCATCACCTCGCCACGACCCAAAACTTGTGGTTGGGGGAGGATAAAACCTCCGTACTAACCTATTCTACTAGAGGAAGAGAGGGTGGTCAGACAGGAAGAGGAATGAAATTAAGAAGGTGAGAATAGAAGGGTAGAAATAATGATGAAGAATAAAGAACACAGACACCTCTCAGGCAATTCGGGGGACACCTTGTTAGTCTGGCTCTACACCGAGGCCAATCCAGCATGGGTAACCCTGAGCTGGCACAGCCCTCGAGATCAACAAGCACACAAGCCCCCACACTGACATCGAGGTGTCCCTAGAGGGGTCTCGCATCCAGGAGATAGTGGGTTCGAATCCCACTGTCTGCAGCCCTGAAGATGGTTTTCCATGGTTTCCCATTTTCACACCAGGCAAATGCTGGGGCTGTACCTTAATTAAGGTCATGGCCGCTTCCTTCCCATTCCTAGGCCTTTCCTGTCCCATCGTCGCCATAAGGCCTATCTGTGACGGTGCGACGTAAAGCAAAATAGCAAAAAAACAAAAAAGATAGGCAAATGTACTCCGGGCTGTGACTTATAAATACTGGCATCGTGGTGCACCACCATAACACCATCTTAAAGTTGCAATCACTGTTACATTTCTAGCTGACATCTCCTCAATTCAAAAACATGTGGAAGTACTTGTGGTACGGCATTGGATACTTTGATGATCATCCTGGACAATTTGAACACCCAGTAGTGTATTCCTTTGACAGTGTTGGTTTGGTATGTTCTTTGTGCCTGAATACTGGTTTTGTCAAATGGGCTTGGTGTACAAAGTACTTGTGCGTCAAACACTTATACGAGGAACACCACTATTGTAAAGCATACGTCCCATGATAAAATGATAGTGCCTGTTGTTAATCGTGTTTTGTTTCAATTTTCTTTTCACTATTTTTTAATTTTTTGAATAGACCACAGATTGTTTATTTTACTATCAGTTATTGACGGGAAGTTTGCCCGATGTAGTGTACATAGGGTCATTTTTTGTGTTGCCTTGTAATTTTTTGTTGTTGTACCAGTTTGTACAATAGCCATTTAAATTTTTACGTATGTAACTGCCATTGTACCCAGAAGACTGTAGTGTGATACTTTAATATTGGTACTTGTTGACTATATAGACCTTCATCAGCTATAACACAAAAGTACAGGTAAAGTAGGGGACTGCGTGTAGGGGTGAAGTACAGTGGGGACTTCGAGGGCCCTGGGACCGCTACGGTAGCTGTGAAGGCCCTTCAGGAACTCTGAAAAGTGGTGGCAAAAGGGGCTCTGGTTAAGACGCAGCAGGTCGTTATGCTACTTAGGATCCAGAACGGGTAAAAAAAAAATAGTAAATAAATTAATGCAATGTAAATATTAATCTTATACCAGTTGTATAGTATCATTTGAAGTAATTCCACATACTGTATATCAGTTGACTATATTTGTAAGTAGTACAGGAGATATTATAAGTAGAATTTTGTAAACAATATAAATTTATTAAGGATGAGCTGTGTGTTTAATAGAAAACATTGTTAGCGTAAATTGTATAATATTGTATTATAGGAAAATTTTCTTCTCTTGTTAATTTAATATTTAGTGCTTGACAATAATGTATTTTAGTGTACCATTTGCCACCAAGGTAGACACCTCATTTGCAAATAAAGAGATTTGATTTGATTGATTTGAAGTAAGACTAAAGGTCTGCCTGTGATTACTGTATATCTACTGCATATATAAATGCACATCTTTTTTATATTTCAAGGCTTTTCTTATTACATCAAACTTTACTACATTCCATGTCATACTCATATCAAAGTTGTCTATGCAATAAATTGATTTATATTCGACAACCATTGCTGCAATTGAAATGTGTTGTGTCTGTCTCTGCAAAATATAAATAAATTGATCAGTACAAGCACAAATAAAAACATTCTATCTATATTCCTTATACCAGAGTACGCAATACAGAAAATACCAGTAGTTTCAAACTTGGAGTTCATAATTATTGTCCTTCGTCGCCATAAGACCTATCTGTGTCGGTGCGATGTAAAGCCCCTAGCAAAAAAAAAAATTATTATTATTATTATTATTGTCCGCGATTTTGTTTCGTTATGACACAACGGATAGCGTACAAAAAATGGTGTGGGGGTGGGGGGCTGAAGGGATATAGAAAGAAGGTCTGGACCTGTAACCAGGTTTTGATATCCCAAAGGACCGAATCTCATTACATTCATTGAGATCCTCTATCCGGGCAGTTAATTTCTTTAAATAAAAAGTTATTTAACTTTGGTTAAATGTGGATGATTTATTTAATGGTAGGTGATTTAATTTAATTAATTTCATATGTATGTCTGCACTGAAGGACACTACCAACAGCTTTAATGCATTTTAGAAGTAAATAATAATTTAAGCGTAAGTCGGACGCGGTACCCCATCCCATGTTTGACCACGCCCGATGGTGCTTAACTCGGAGTTGTACCCACGAATGTGACAACTCACCAGAATTAGCAAGAATGAAAATATAAAATTTGAATAAAATATGGGTATATTAGTTTAGGTTATTTATTATCGATATGTGTGAAACGGACCGTCATTTAAAGGATTTCAATCATTAGAGTACGAAAAGAAGCAAAGTATAGCACCAGTTCCATTCAATAGCTAAACGGCTGGCAAGCGCTGGGAGAAGGGTAACGTGCGGCGGAGAACCTGTTGGAGGGGGGTAGGGGAGGAGGTGCAGAGGTGTGTCTCCAGGCAGGCAGTGTGCCAGCTTAGTATTAGCCAGCAGGTATTCATTGCTGATCACACGGAACATGAAATGTCGCAACTTTTTGGCCCCTTAGTTAATGCCCTAATGAATGTCGGCACCCAAAATTGATGCTGACATTTTTATACGTATACCTCAACGTGTTTTCCAAGTTTCATCGCGATCGATGACTTAACCATTGCCGATGTTCCCTTGTAAGTGGTATGTTCTGAGGTGTCATTGGAGAGATAGCTTGGGATGATTTTAGAAGATGAATAGGTAGAAAGGTGTTTCCAAAAGTAGGAGAGATAACAATGTGAAGGTAAAGTTGGAATTCAAGAGGTCAAATTGGGGCAAATAATTGTTTATAGGAAGAGGCATTAGGGATTGGAATAATTTACTAATGGAGGTGTTTGATAAATTTCCAACTTCTTTGAAATTATTTTGGAAAAGACAAGTTGATTATTACTCCATCTAATGATTGTAATGTGTATATATTGAATTTTTTTAGTTCTGTCGCATCTCTTTTGTTTTTCATTTGTTCCTTCATTATGTCTTTAACACTTTTTAGATTCTATTATTTAAATAACTTTAACCCCCTTTTTCCACTGAAGATGGCTCAAATGAGTCGAACCATGTTGAGTTTTATTACTCCATCTAATGATGGAGTCAAGTTATGTATTGAATAGGAGAAGTTTAAATTTTCCTTTGTAAAGCGAAAACTGTCAATAAGGAATGATTCTAATACCTTGTAACCAGTTATTAATTTTGAAAGCATGTCTAATATAATCAGGAAGAATGCTTTCCCAAAGCTTACATGCAATGCATGTCAAACTGACTGCCCTGTAATTTTCAGCTTTATGTCTATCACCCTTTCCTTTATACACAGGTGCTACTATAGCAACTCTCCATTCATTTGGTATAGCTCTTTCTTGCAAACAATAATCAAATAAGTACAACAGATATGGTACTATATCCCAACCCATTATCGTTAGTATATCCCCCGAAATCTTATCAATTCCAGCCGTTTTCTAGTTTTCAACTTTTGCATCTTATTGTAAATGTCATTGTTACCATAGGTATTTTTTTTTTTTTTTTACTTCTTTAGTATTAATCACCTCCTCTAGATGGACATTATCCTTGTAACTAACCATCTTTACATACTGCTGACTGAATATTTCTGCCTTTTGAAGATCGTCACATACACACTCTCCTTGCTCATTAATGATTCCTGGAATGTCCCTCTTGGAACCTGTTTCTGCCTTAAAGCACCTATACATACCTTCCATTTTTCAGTAAAATTTGTATGACTGCCAATTATGCTTGCCATCATGTTATCCTTAGCTGACTTCTTTGCTAGATTCAATTGCCTAGTAAGTTTTCTTCAATTTCTCGTTACTTCTACAGCCATTTCTAACTATTTTTTCCAATCTCCTCCTTCTTAGTCTCTTTATTTCTCTGTTATAATAAAGTGGGTCTTTACCATTCCTTACTGCCTTTAAAGCTACAAACCTATTTTCAGATTCCTCAACCATTGCCTTATGCCCATCCCAGAATCTGTTTACATTTTTCCACCAATCATAGTTACTTTTTAAAAATTCCCTCATGCCTTTTTCATCAGCCATATGGTACTATCTAATAGTCCTATTTTAAGACCTCCTTTTCTATCACATTTATTTTTAACTACGGAAAAACAGCTTCGTGATGACGAATACCATCTATTACTCCGGTTTCCCTATAGCTCATCTGGTTTTACCAGCACCATGTCCAGAATATTCTTCCCTCTAATTGGTTCCATCACTTTTTGAATCAGCTGTCCTTCCCATCTATACATATAAAATAACAGTTTTGTCTGTACATTGCTCCAATGTAAAAATAATAGAATTTCTGTATGGGTCATATCCACAGCAACAAGGAAATGCACTTTTTAATTTTCTGTAATGTCTGTCTGTCTGTCTGTCTGTCTGTCTGTCTGTCTGTCTGTCTGTCTGTCTGTCTGTCTGTCTGTCTGTCTGTCTGTCTGTCTGTCTGTCTGCACATGCATCATGAGAAAACGGCTGAAGAGAATTTAATGAAAATCGGTATGTAAAGTCAGGGGATGAGACCTACAATCTAGGCTGTAAATCATTTTATTCATGGCAAGTGAAATGATAGTTTAGGGGAAGGCCTAAAATTAAATTATCATACATTTATATTATTAGTGGTCCTTTCAATAAATACTGCATAACTAAAGTTGTATAGAATTAAATTTCCTATCATTTATATCTTATACATTTTTACCATCCACTATGATAACACTTATGACCAGAGCAATGTATTTATACCCTCTCCGTAAATAGTGCTGGCTGCATTTCTGTTGAAATTCATGTCTCTGGCATTATTTGCCAAACCAATCAACCAACCAACCAATCAATACTGATCTGCATTTAGGGCAGTCGCCCAGGTGGCAGATTCCCTATCTCTTGCTTTCCTAGCCTTTTCCAAAATTATTTCAAAGAAATTGGAAATTTATTGAACATCTCCCTTGGTAAGTTATTCCAATCCCTAACTCCCCTTCCTATAAATGAATATTTGCCCCAGTTTGTCCTCTTGAATTCCAACTTTATCTTCAGATTGTGATCTTTCCTACTTTTATAGACGCCATTCAAACCTATTCGTCTACTAATGTCATTCCACGCCATCTCTCCGCTGACAGCTTGGAACATACCACTTAGTCGAGCAGCTCTTCTTCTTTCTCTCAATTCTTCCCAACCCAAACATTGCAACATTTTTGTAACGCTACTCTTTTGTCGGAAATCACCCAGAAAAAATCGAGCTGCTTTTCTTTGGATTATTTCCAGTTCTTGAATCAGGTATTCCTGGTGAGGGTCCCATACACTGGAACCATACTCTAGTTGGGGTCTTACCAGAGACTTATATGCACTCTCCTTTACATCCTTACTACAACCCCTAAACACCCTCATAACCATGTGCAGAGATCGGTACCCTTTATTTACAATCCCATTTATGTGATTACCCCAGTGAAGATCTTTCCTTATATTAACACCTAGATACTTACAATGATCCCCAAAAGGAACTTTCACCCCATCAACGCAGTAATTAAAACTGAGAGGACTTTTTCTATTTGTAAAACTCACAACCTGACTTTTAGCCCCGTTTATCAACATACCATTGCCTGCTGTCCATCTCACAATATTTTCGAGGTCACGTTGCAGTTGCTCACAATCTTGTAACTTATTTATCACTCTATAGAGAATAACATCATCCGCAAAAAGCCTTACCTCCGATTCCACTCCTTTACTCATATCATTTATATATATAAGAAAACATAAAGGTCCGATAACACTGCCCTGAGGAACTCCCCTCTCAACTATTACAGGGTCAGACAAAGCTTCACCTACTCTAACTCTCTGAGATCTATTTTCTAGAAATATAGCAACCCATTCAGTCACTCTTTTGTCTACTCCAATTGCACTAATTTTTGCCAGTAGTCTCCCATGATCCACCCTATCAAATGCTTTAGACATGTCAATCGCGATACAGTCCATTTGACCTCCAGAATCCAAGATATCTGCTATATCTTGCTGGAATCCTACAAGTTGAGCTTCAGTGGAATAACCTTTCCTAAAACCGAATTGCCTTCTATCAAACCAGTTATTAATTTCACAAACATGTCTAATATAATCAGAAAAAATGCCTTCCCAAAGCTTACATACAATGCATGTCAAACTTACTGGCCTGTAATTTTCAGCTTTATGTCTATCACCCTTTCCTTTATACACAGGGGCTACTATAGCAACTCTCCATTCATCTGGTATAGCTCCTTCGGCCAAACAATAATCAAATAAGTACTTCAGATATGGTACTATATCCCAACCCATTGTCTTTAGTATATCCCCAGAAATCTGATCAATTCCAGCCGCTTTTCTAGTTTTCAACTTTTGTATCTTATTGTAAATGTCATTGTTATCATACGTAAATTTTATTACTTCTTTGGCCTTAGTCTCTTCCTCTATCTCGACATTATCCTTGTAACCAACAATCTTTACATACTGCTGACTGAATACTTCTGCCTTTTGAAGATCCTCACATACACACTCCCCTTGTTCATTAATTATTCCTGGAATGTCCTTCTTGGAACCTGTTTCTGCCTTAAAATACCTATACATACCCTTCCATTTTTCACTAAAATTTGTATGACTGCCAATTATGCTTGCCATCATGTTATCCTTAGCTGCCTTCTTTGCTAGATTCAATTTTCTAGTAAGTTCCTTCAATTTCTCCTTACTTCCACAGCCATTTCTAACTCTATTTCTTTCCAGTCTGCACCTCCTTCTTAGTCTCTTTATTTCTCTATTATAATAAAGTGGGTCTTTACCATTCCTTACCACCCTTAAAGGTACAAACCTGTTTTCACATTCCTCAACAATTTCTTTAAACCCATCCCAGAGTCTGTTTACATATTTATTTACCGTTTTCCACCGATCATAGTTACTTTTTAGAAACTGCCTCATACCTGCTTTATCAGCCATATGGTACTGCCTAACAGTCCTACTTTTAAGACCTTCCTTTCTATCACATTTATTTTTAACTACCACAAAAACAGCTTCATGATCACTAATACCATCTATTACTTCAGTTTTCCTATAGAGCTCATCTGGTTTTATCAGCACCACATCCAAAATATTTTTCCCTCTGGTTGGTTCCATCACTTTCTGAATCAGCTGTCCTTCCCATATTAACTTATTTGCCATTTGTTGGTCATGCTTCCTGTCGTTCGCATTTCCTTCCCAATTGACATCTGGCTAATTCAGA
Source organism: Anabrus simplex (assembly GCF_040414725.1). Taxonomy (NCBI): domain Eukaryota; kingdom Metazoa; phylum Arthropoda; class Insecta; order Orthoptera; family Tettigoniidae; genus Anabrus; species Anabrus simplex. Next base: position 22,123,545 of record NC_090273.1, on the reverse strand, counting down.
TCTCCCGCTACAATCACATTTCTTTCCATGTCGTTTCCCACATAGCTGACTATCCTATCAAATAATTCCGAATCCGCATCAGTGCTACCCTTTCCCGATCTGTACACTCCAAATATATCAAGTTGCCTATTATCTTTAGAAATGAGCCTTACACCTAGAATTTCATGTGTCTCATCTTTAACTTTTTCGTAGCTTGCAAATTCTTCTTTCACCAGAATGAAAACTCCCCCTCCCACCTTTCCTATCCTATCTCTACGATACACACTCCAGTGCCGTGAGCCAAAGCGTTATTTATTATGTGATTGCTAGTCACATGTTACCATGATTTTCTCCACTTACGAACACGAACTTCTGCTGGTGTGAAAGTTTGATATGTCTCCATCTCTTGTGTACGTCAAGCAAGAGCCCGGTCCTGTATTGTGCTGCATTCTGGTGCCATCTGTGTAAACTAGCTCACCTCTATTCCCTCCCTCCCAAGGGGCCAATCAGCACACAAGAACATTGAGACAGTGGTTACACTTGATTCAGCATCAAAAAGTCAGCCATTAGTGTTTTGGTGGTCAATGATGGGGAAAGACGCGATCCTTATCTGCTCTGTGTAATGACTTGTGAGATTCTCATGGATCCCGGATGAGTTTTTTGGGTTTGAGGGGCTTCTGCTCTCAAACGTTTTTAATGTTCTGTACTTACCATCCTCGTTTGGAATTTCTTCATGTGATTTGAGTGCTTTCTGACGACTGCTTCTATTGTAAGTAAGGATATGATAATCAAGCACTTTGTATGTAATAGACAAGAAAAATGTTCCACCGATCAATACATTTATTGTGAATGAATTATTGCACTAGTACCGTAGCAGAACACAACAAATCTCCAAACATATCGGTACACAACCTCCACAGCAACAACAGTAAGTACTTTTTTCATTTCACACATACATCCAGGCATTTCTTCATACATACGCTATACTCATATTAGCTTTTCTTTACAGATAACAACCATATAACGTGCATAGACGAGAGAAGTGTCACCACCAACTGCTCTAAAATTAAACCCTATCTTGCTGTATATATAAATCTTACCTGACTACATCAACAGTTGAATTGCACAGTACTCAATTTTCAAATTTTAATGACAAGAGTTCTTATAACATACCAATACAAAGTATATCAGCCATAGAACATTCTCGATATTCAACTTAATCAACACAAGAACTACAAGAGGATTGAAGAATGAATGCAACGCAACATGAACTCAAATTTTAATAGACATTTTAAAAATATACCATATTTTAATGTATTTAATGTGCTATATTTTTTAGTGTCTTATGATGTGGCATATATATTTTAATGTGTTTATGTACTCATGTCCATGCTCAATCAATAGGTTTTAGTTTATTCTAACCATCACCACTTTTAATCAGAGATATTTTAACGCAACATACTGCAATATATTTTACTTCCATTTTTCATTAGACATCCGGATGCTCTTACGTAACATCTTTGTAATTTTGTCCTATGACTGTAAATTTGTGTGCTAGCTGATGATGGCCAAGATAGGTCGAAACCGGTACTAGTGCAATAATTCATTCACAATAAATGTATTGATCGGTGGAACATTTTTCTTGTCTATTACATTGAATCCAATCAATACGGAATATGAAACTTATAAATAATAAAGCTTATAAATAATAAAATCAAGCACTTTTACACTTCCTGCAAGACGCTACAACTGTAACTGATATTTTAGCTACTGGGTTCTTAAATCTACGTGTTTGAACTGAAAATTTTAAAACACAAATGTGCATATGTCAGGTACAGTGGTTCGAAATTGCATCAACTAAATTCTGTAACCTTTATCGGCGCATAAAAGAAGAATTATGTAAAACCTATTGTAATTACAAAAGGACTTGTGTCAATTGTAAATCTAAATAACTTGTTTCTATTCTTTAATATTGTTATTTTACTAAATGATTTTTTGGTTAAGGCTTATTGCCCTATTAAGCATGTATTGAAGGAATTTTGGTAGGGTTGCTAACCAAGCGAGTTACTACATACATACATATCCCACGTCGTTCCATCTTAAGTGATGGGTCGGCAAACGAGGCTTCTCCACCAGTTGCGGTCCCTGAACTTCTCTCCTTCTTCATTGCTTTCCAAAGTATGTCCTCTCTGTTGAATATCAATCTTCACCATGTCCTTGTACCTGAGTCTTGGTCGCCCTCTTGGTCTTTTGTCTTCAAGTTTTAGATCGTACATTTTTTTTTGGTAATCTGTTATCACCCATGCGTCGCATATGTCCATACCATCTCAGTCGCTGCACAGTTATATTGTCCTGCAGTCTTACAACTTGAGCCTGCTTGCATATTTCCTCATAACGGACTCTGTCCCTCCATGTTTTGCCGATCATGCTACGGACAAATTTCATTTCTGCTGCCTGGATTCTACTAACATCTTTGTTTCTCATGGTCCATGTTTCGCAACCATAGGTCAGGATTGGTACGTAATAAGTTTCATATATGACTCTCTTACATTTTGTTGGTATTTTCTTGTTCCATATTATGTCTTTAACTATTTTGTAAAAGTTGCTACCTGCCTGAATTCTGTGGGAAATTTCCTTATCTATAGAACCAGTATCAGAGATAACACTTCCAAGATATTTGAATTGATGGTTCATCTGTAGCTGTTTCCCCTCCATTTCAATGTGTCCCATTGGTTGCCCGTATCTCTTCATGACCATAACCTCACTTTTCTCTTGGCTGAAGATGAGTCCATATTCTTTAGCAGATTCTGCCCAGGAGTTTATTTGTTACTACAAGCGTTTGAAATTGAAGTCTTGTCCAATTCTTATTTTAGCTTCATTTTCTTTTTAAAAATTTGTTTCCTATTTTGTGGTCTTTTGGCAACCAGATGTTCTTTTGTTCTTTAAAATGTATATGTCTATCGTTGTTTGGTGGCCCATGATTGGCCCTTTCCTTTATGTTTTTGCCCTGTGTTCGTTGCCATAGAAATCCAAATGTTGATGTGGAGGAATGGTAATTGTAAAAAGATGTTTATGAAAATGAATTGATGTCCTTGTAAAGGTTTTGGTTTTGATAGTTGGCTTACACGTTTGATTCTCCTAATTATTAGTGGGGTGGTATTTCTCACCTCTCATGCATAATTTTTCCAGCCCTATTGCGTTGATTTGAGTGAATTTTAAACTTTAACTTGGAATCGTGATTCTAACATTCTTCCCTCCCTTGTGGGAACTCCTTGGATGATATTTACCCCCCCAAAATGCATTACTGCACCAAAGAAATTCAAAATTTAAGTTAAATTCATTACAAAATTGAAAAAGGTATGTAACTGAAGGATGAAAACTTCAAGGCGTTTGAATGTAATCTAAAAAGGTATCTCAGGTCTGAGAAGGAAATTTAGAATTGTAGGAAAGTTCTTTAATTCTTTAATTAATTTTTAATGGTCGACTGTAGTTAATTTATTTTGTTGATTGAGCACTAAGCATTTCATTTTCTGTTTTGTTTCTTCCAACAAGGATGTCCCTTACATTTAGTTGTAATTTTTTAAATTTAATTAAAAGCCTCTTGATTACTTATGAAAAGACATTGTGTTTTGACTGTTGGTAAACAGTTTAATACAGTGACCAGGATTTTATTTTAACCATCCCTCTGGACTCACCTGATTTATTTATGGTGAGTACTTGTTTCTTTCCCTTACTTCTTGTTATTGTGGGTCTCAGATGCTTCTACATCTCTGATCTGTACATTTATTTTCTGTATGGTCAGAGCAAGTGTGCTAGGCACTTGACGTGATTGTGGGGTTTAATTACGTTGGGTGTACACACTGATATTCATGAATTTTTTATTTTTGTTGCTAAGTCCATATAAACGTCGAGCCATGAGAAAATGGGTAAACAGAATTTAATGGAATTGGTATACAAATGGGGAATAAGAAACTACAGTCTACGCCAGTGGTTCCCAACCTGGGGGAGATCGCCCCCAAGTGGACGATTTGGATTATCAGGGGGGCAATAAATAAGTGGGGGGCGATGTGGGGGTGATGAGTATTCAAAGGGGGAAAATTAAAATAGTACTGTACAGTAGAATTTGCCGGGTGTCCGACTCGTTGGCTGAATGGTCAGCATACTGGCCTTCCGTTCAGTTACATGGACTTGGTGCAGCTTATTGCGCCTGCCATTCAACAGCAAAATACAAATATGAGGGAATGTGCGAGTTCTGAAAAAAAGGTAAGAAAAGTGAACTTTTTTTATGCTATTTGCTTTACGTCGCACCGACACAGATAGGTCTTATGGCGACGATGGGACAGGGAAGGGCTAGGAGTGGGAGGGAAGCATCCATGGCCTTAATTAAGGTACAGCCCCAGCATTTACCTGGTGTGAAAATGGGAAAACGGAAAACCATCTTCAGGGCTGCCGACAGTGGGGGTTCGAACCTACTGTCTCCCGAATACTGGATACCGGCCGCACTTAAGCGACTGCAGCTATCGAGCTCGAAAAGTGATCTTTATTTTTACAAAAAATAAAAGAGCTTAGAAAATAATTCCATTCTTTCTCCGTAATGTCCTTTCTTGCGTGATCCTTCAGCGTACAATTGTACGGGGTGTTTTTTTAATTTCTCCCACTAACTTTATGTTGAAAACTAGTTCGCCCGCCATTGTAAAAAGGCACTTGTTCACTGGGAACTGAGAAACTAAACTCGCTGGTGACTGGCTCCGCGAGACACCTGGAACTGATTACAAACTAGTTACTAACAGATTACTAACTGGTAGCGCCGTGTGTGGCTTTCCATTGAAATACACAGGAAGTGACACTCAAGTAATCGGCCGGAAACTTCAGTTACCAATCAATTACTAATGAGTAGCTCTGTGTGTAGATGGCCTTACAGTACATTCGTCTTCAGTCTTAACTAGCCTTTGTGTGCTTCACCATAAGTTTTTGTGCGTGGCTTTTCTGTTTTTGTGCATTTGTTTTGAAGTGTAGAAGTTCATGCACAATGGATTCAAAAAAGAAGAAGTGTCATCAGTACTCAGCTGAGTATTTAAAATTTGGCTTTATTGCATCACCGCAAAATGTGCAGTTTCCACATTGTCTTTTGTGCGATAAAACATTTAATAGTAATGAAGCCATGAAGCCTTCGCGAATGAAAGATCATTTATCAAGAGTGCACAGTGATAAAGTGAGTAAAGAACTTAGATATTTTCAACACCTCAAAGCTAAAACTGACAAACGGCCTAATGTGAGTGAATTATTTAAAAAATGAGCAACCGATCTTGACAAAGGTCTTCTTGCTTCTTACGAGGTGTCTTTATTGATCGCTAAATGTGGTAAACCTCACACAATTGGCGAAACTCTTGTTTTACCGGCTACCAAAAAAAAAAATGTTGAAATCATGCTAGGCGAGGGCCCTAGTAATAAGATAAGTCAATCGGTTCCTTTGAGAAACAATACTGTTTCCAGGCGAATTGACGAAATGGCCACGGACGTTGAATCCAAACTCACCAGTTTGTTGAAAAAAAGTAAATTTGCCTTGCAGATTGATGAATCATCTGTGATTGATAACAAAGCAATTTTATTAGCTTATGTGAGGTTTATCAATGAACAAAAGGAAATTACCGAGGAAATGTTGCTTGCTAGAACTTTGATCACTGATACGAAGGGATCGTCAATTTTTAAAGTGGTGCAAGATTATTTTGAGGAAAAAGAAATTCCCCTAACAAACGTGAGCGTGTGTGCAACAGACAGTGCTCCTGCCATGTCAGGTCGTCATGCTGGGTTTCTAGCCCACCTTAAGAAAGAAGTGCCAGAGGTCATCACTATTCACTGTGTCATTCATCGTCAACATTTAGCTGCGAAAAAGTTGAGTGGTGTCCTGCATGAAACCCTTCAACTGGTTATTACTGGTGTCAACAATATCAAAGCTAATTCCCTCAAAGGCCATCTGTTCCGACAACTTTGCCATGAAAATGATGAGGAATTCGAACGCTTGCTTCTACATACGGCCGTGAGGCTCTCCAAAGGAAACTGTTTGCGCCGTTTCTTCAAATTATTTGATACGGTTACTGAGTTTCTCGACACGTCTGATCCTGTCTTAAGTGAGAATTTGAAGGTACGCACCTTACAGATATTTTTTAAAAAATGAACGAAGTCAATATAAGGCTTCAAGGAAACGAGATGAACCTTATCAAGGCCAAAGGAATTATTTCATCATTCATCGCCAAGTTTGATATTTACAAGGTAAATATTGGCCGTAAAGAGCTTATTCAGTTTCCGACCCTTAAAAAGTGTTCAGTGTCAGATAACAAGACACCTGAACTCCCAGAAGACAAAATCCTAATTTTTACTGATCACCTTGACCAGTTAAAAACTGACATGGAATCAAGATTTGAAGATTTGACCAAGTTATAAATTCCGGATTGGATTCTAGATCCATTCTCGTTTGAAGCTGTGGATAAGCTTGATAACTCTTTGCAGATCGAGTTCCTAGATCTGAAGTATGACTGTGAGGCAAAAATCATTTTCAAGCAGAGCGGTTACGAGTTAGCCTGGGTGAAGCTTATGGACACTTATCGACAACTGTGGGGAAAAACTGAACCACTTCTCATCTCATTCCCGTCAACATATTTAGTTGAAAAAGGATTTAGTTCTGTTGTCCAGCTCCTCACCAAACAAAGAAATAAGTTGGACATTTGCTTCAAAGGAGACTTGCGCCTGAACTTGACGAACATAAAGCCGGATATTCAAGCCTTAACAGCAATCCACCAAGGACAAGGCAGCCATTGAAATGGTAAAATAAAACAATAACAAAGTTTTCAAATTTTCATTTATTTTTTCAAATTTTAATTGTCAACTTTCTCAACTTTTCCAGATTCCAATTTAAAAATGAAAACATGTACTCCTGTTTTTTTTTTTTTTTTTAATGTTCGTCAATGATCTTAGAAACCGTAATAATTATTTCACTTCTTTGTTCTTAAAAGATATGTAACAAATGTACATTTTAATATTTTCTATTTTATTCAAGACTGAACGGATAAAACTGCTGTGGTTGTTTTTATATACAGAAATAAAATTGTTTAAAATAATAAAACTGCTTTATTATTTACACTTTAGTTCAAATTAAAATTAGGCATACAATGAAAATGAAAACCTATGTTATTGGTCCTATCGAAAAGTACTACCATACATAACAACAGTTTCAGGGAATACAATTTCTGATCATTTATGTTTTATTCAGTTTAATGGTACCGACTGTGATAAGAATGATATTTCAGAGTCGGAAAAAACTAAATGTGAAGGCCTACAATATCGAAAGCGCATAACATTGATCAACATTACATTGACCATTGTTTGTTGTGATGTTCTTTGTCTCTTATGTTGCCACTCAACAACGATAGATGGGATTTCTGCTGCTTACCGAGTACAACAGCCTGACTGAATATTGGCAGGAAGTAGCTGGGGTGTTAGAAAATTTTCTTCTTTAGCATGCCATTCCTCCATTTCATACATTTTCTGATACTGCTGGTACGTAACACAATGGTTCATCATAGTATTCCAGCTATTCAATCCCTACTCTGAAGTGCTGTTTTGAATGAGCAGTGTGCACACTTAAGGCAGAGGATGACCTGGTCTTGAATTACAATTTAGGCCTATTCCAAATTATAGCACCACAATTCATTAAATAACTCAGAATTCAACCCTGAAAAGAGGCATTACTTAAGAAAAGCTTCTCCCTCTTCACTTTTATTAAATTCTACATTCATTTCATTCCAAATTAGCAGTGAAGAGGGGGTTTCTCCTCTGACTTGGAGGAAAAATTTGCCTCCAAGTCAGATAGATTTTTCCGTCACCAGTGCAGTGAATTGAGATTTTCCAACTCATCGGGTACCCCTAGGAAACAGATTAGTAAAAGGACATAGTTTTTGCACTGGGACTCTCCAATATTCAAACCCCCCCCGCCGAAAACGGACGAAGAGTGTTCACGGATCAAGGCTGTCTGCGGCTTGGTCATTCCAGCTCTGAAATTTTGGACAGTTATATTGGCAGCATAGTAGGCCTGCTGTTTGTTAAAAGTGAGAAAATGCATGGTTTTTCATTTGATCGAGTATTTCATATGAAAGCATTGCTTGTAATCGTGCCATTTATACTGACGTCATTATAATGACCTATGTTCATTTCACTTGGGAAAACTACTGAGACAGTCTTTCTGAGGATGTAAAAAGGCAGGTGGAGAGTGAGTGTTTGCCATTATAATGAAAAATCCCCAGTCTTCATGTGAGAAAAGACGTTTGGTGACTTCCCCGTCGCGTTTCTAGGGTAACGTTAAGAGCTATGCTATTTAATTTAATCCTGCTCACAACGGGTACACTACCTAACCTAGAATTCTGTATACAATGTTGAATTCCATAACGAAGCACAGGTACATCTGCTAGTATTAACTATATTTGCTATTTGTTGGTCATGCTTCCCGTTGTTCACATTACCTTCCCAATCGACACCTGGTAAATTGAGATCTGTCGCCACAATCACATTCCTTTCCATGTTATTTCCGACAAAGCTGATTACCTTATCAAATATTTCTGAATCAGTGTCAGTGCTACCCTTTCCTGGTCTGTACACTCCAAAGACATCAAATTGCCTATTATCTTTAAAAATGACCCTTACACCTAGAATTTCATGTTTCTTATCTTTAACTTTTTCGTAGCTTACAAATTATTCTTTCACCAGAATGAATACTCCTCCTCCTACCATTCTTATCCTATCTCTACAATACACACTCCAGTTCTGTGAGAAAATTTCTTCGTCCATTATATCACTTCTCAGCCATGATTCAACTCCTGTTACAGTATCTGGCAAGTATATATCTATTAAATTACTTAATTCTATTCTATCTTCCACTTGGTCGACTGCCCTAAATGCAGATTAGTGGGGACCGATTGTATGATTGATTGATTGATTGATTGATTGATTGATTGATTGATTGATTGATTGATTGATTGATTGATTGATTGATTGATTGATTGATTGATTTATATACGTACTATAATAATACTACATGTTTCTTTTCAGGGTGATTCAGGCGGTCCTATTCTTGTTGGAGGGTTTCTGATGGGAATATCCTCCTGGACCGACAGGAATTGTGGAGATCCAACTAAACCTAATGTGTTTACATTTGTACCACACTACCGTGATTGGATCTATAAGAAAACAGGTCTTTAATTTTTAACGTGTTGTAATAGACTCTGCAGTACAGGACAAGTATCTCTTGATTGGAGGAACATTTTCATAGCAAGAATGTCTCTAAATGGTGAAACTGGATAACAGCATTTCATATCCTAAGCTCAGTCTCATAATCCTACCTTCTCAGACTCAAGAGTAAAATTCTTCTCCATATCACATGCCACAACAAGAATACAGTATTAGTTATGTATCATAAAGAACAGCTTTAAAAATTGTAAAGGTACTTGTAACCAGAACAATAGGTAAGGTTCAAACTTTTGAAAGTATGTGCTCTTTTCAAAAAATTATCAGTAGAGAAATGTAGAAAATAAGAAATAAAGTCCTCATAATTTACTACAACAGGCCTTCTCATATGCATCTCTCACGGGACGGGGATGTAGCCTGTTCGCACAGAAGGTTCGATAGTCCAAGGATCAAATAAAAATCTTTATTATAACACAGAAGGAATGAAAAAGAGTTTCACAGTAACTAGAAACAAAATTTCACATAACACTGCAACTGTAGATTTAAGATACTTGTCCAGAATGCAACATAAATGGCTTTCAACTGCAAGTTGTGCAAGAAAAGTTGAGTTTCTCAATGCAAACTGTCATTCAATTTAAATTGTACATGTCACTAGAATGTAGCACAACTGCTAATTGCATGCAATTTCTGAAGTGTCATCGTGTAAGCAGCAGAAGAGAAATGTGCCATCTGAAAGTAGCATGAACGGTTTAGATAATTTTTGTGGTCCAACTTGCCCAACTTCACGTAGTTTGATTTGGTAAAGGTGCTTGAAAAATTGTAAACACTACATGAAATACAATTAAGATAATGTATGTATATTTACTTTAAAACAATAAAACACACAATGTTAATTCATAATTTCCTTTATAGGCTTCAATGGATCAGAATACAAAGTAGGCAAGAAAGATGTCAAGGAAGTTGATGGAATTAATTTTATCAAAACAATGATTATAGAAAGCTGAAATAATAAAAGGGATAATGTTTAAATGAAGTTAGAATTGAGCTCAGCATGTGACTGGATGAAATTAAACAAACAATTCATAGATAGAGGTTTCACTTCATGAATTAAAGGAATCAATTGAGAGCAACAAGATCAAGAATTAGCACAAAAGAAGTATAAAGACGTGTGGTGTGTATGACATGAAAATTAGCATTTCTAAGACTAAAGTTATGTTGATAGGGAGGGAACCTCAGAGGATTGAATGCTATGTAAGGATTATGAAACTGCAACAGGTGGATCATTTCAAGTATTAATGACGCATATTCTCTCGAAATGGTAGTGTACAAGTGAAAGTGAATTAAGGTGCAGCAAAGCTAACGCAGTGAGCTTGCAGTTGCAATCAATGGTATTTTGTAAGAAAGAGGTCATCTTCCAAATGAAACTATCTTTCCAAGTGGTCTATTTTCAGACTGACTTTGCTGTTCAGCAGTGAATGCTGGGTGGAATCAGATTGTTTTACTCATAAGTTAAAAGAAACAGACATGAAATTCACAAGAATGATTACGTGTACAAGCAAGTGAGAACAAGGGCAAGAATGGGTAGGCAAATGGAGGAGGAGGATAAGTTATTTAGAAGAATGATGGACTCAGCTGTGGAAGGTAGGAGAAGTATAAGTAGACTTCTTCTTCTTCTTCTTCTTCTTCTTCTTCTTCTTCTTCTTCTTCTTCTTCTTCTTCTTCTTCTTCTTCTTCTTCTTCTTTCGGATGGGCCACCAGAGGACCACGTGCCAATTTCAATTCCTTCTTCTTTGTTCTTTCCTTTTCTTCCAGTAAGTTTTCATCTGTTCACTATGTTTCTTCTTTCTGTCTTCAGACCACTTTGAACCAGTCTTTTTTACTTTCCTACCTTGGAATCCTTCTATTTTCAATACTTTTTTCCGAAAGCCTTCTCTATTATTTATTTCTTCTGTTGTTATATTGTTTTTTTCTAAATCCTTTCTTACTTCATTGACCCAGCTTGTCGTTGATTTCTTACCCCACAAATATCTGAAAATCTTACTGGTTAATCTATGGTACTATCTTGCATTCAATATAAATGTCCAAAAAACATAAGTCTCCTTTTCCTCATTACATCTGATATATTTTCTATTTTTTTATATATTTCAGCATTACTTCGTAATTTCCAACCTTCTGCTGTGTTTTGTGGGCCTAATATTTTCCTCATGATTCGCCTTTCTAGTATTTCTAGTTTATCTAAATTATAGTTTAATGCCAGACATTCGCTTGCATATAGGCATTCTGGCTTCACTACTGTGTTGTAATGCCTTATTTTTGCATTTTTGGATAGGCATCTTTTATTGTAGATATCTTTGGTGACACCATAAGCTCTCTCCATTTTATGTACCCTCTCCTCTACTGCAGATTTTTCTAAACCATTTTCTTGGGTTATTTCCCCTAGATATTTGAATTTTTTTTTACCCTCTCTATTTGGCCAATATCTGTTTTCAGAAATTTTGGTGCATCCCAAATATTTGTTAAAACTTTTGTTTTTTCTGCAGAAATTCTTAAGCCAGTTCTTCTGGCGATTCTTTCCAAGACATTTACTTGGTAGACTTCATTATTTACAGAGAGGTAAGAACGCTAAAGGAACATATAATAGGACAGATCAGTGTGAAACAATTTCCACATCTTCGTACACTGTGGTCTTTTGACAGACAGGCTCTCTCCTCAACATTTACACTTCTTCTACAACAGCCCCCACAATTGGCTAGACTCAGCTTTTAGTATTTTAATAATAAGAGGTGAGGAACTAAACAGGGCTACAGAGCTGGTTATGATTAGTTAATTCACATAATCATGTGAATAGTGTAACAGCCTACAGTATAACGAGGTATGTATGTACATATATACAGTAAACACTAAAGAAAGTAGAAACTGAACATTTCTCTTTTACAACAGCTGATCAACTGAGTGGCATGTTCCAAAATGTCCGTGGAGAGATGGCATGGAATGACACTGAATGGCATTTTTAACAGCAGGAAAGATCATTCATACTTATTTTCAGCAGTTACCTGTTCTCAGATTCTTTCCTTTCCATGGCTTTAACTATTGTTACCTCCAAGCTGTCCTTAGCCCCCCTTGACACTTTCTTCCCAGTGGAGGCTAGCTAATGTTCCTCCATCTGCCAGACATGTCCACACCATCTCAGTACTCGAGCATTATCCTATCTGTAACCGCTCCTTCTACATCCGTCTCTATTTTTACATATTTGTTCCTCCGCCGATCCTAGCGGGTAGGTCTCACACCCCACTGTAACACATCCATTTCTTAACCCTATGTCTCTCGTCCAGTGTCCAACACTCTGAGCTGTATATAAGAATGCTTTCAATCTCGACACGCAACACCGCTTTCTCTGTTCGTCTGTATATATGCTGACTCCAAAGGATCTAACAGCTACCCAAGTTTGAGTTATTCTGTGGGCTATGTCCACATCACATTGGCCAGTCTTGTCCATTAGTAGGCCCAAGTATTTGAACACATCCATATTTCTCACCAAGCTGAACTCAAAATTCAAATTCTCACCTTGCTCACTTCCAATGACAAGATAGTCTGTTTTGTCTATCATCATCATCCTCATCCTTTGAGGGCTGGGGCATTAATGGCACTTCTTCTTCTTCTTCTTCTTCTTCTTCCTCCACTCCTCTTTATTGAATAGATCCACCTTGTTCTATGTCTCCCTCGAACTTCATGTCCATCATCTGTTTTGGTATTCTCTTCTCCTCCACACTCTTTACAGTACCTGTCCAAACCATCTTAGCTTATTTGTATCAATTCTCATATTTAGGTTTCCTATTTCAACTTCCTTTCTAACATCTTTGTTTCTCACTCTGTCCTTCCTTATCTTTCCTATCATCCCACACTTGTGGTGTCACGGGTACGAACAGTTTGGCACATGTAGATTTGGCCCTGTTTTACAACTGAATCCCCTTCCTGATACCAACACTATTGTGTGTTTCTGTGGTGGTTGAAAGTATAGAATGTCTGAATATGAAGAGGAAAATGTTAGGACAAACACAAGCACCCTGTCCCCAAGCCAGAAGAATTAATCAGATGCGATTAAAATCCCCGATGCAGCCGCAAATCAAACCTGGCACCCTCTGAGCTGAAGGCCTCAATTCTGACCATTCAGCCAAGGAGTCGGACAGGGTGAGCACTTTCTTTTGTTAGTATTTCTGTCAAGTGATTGTATTGACTAAAAGTTGAAAGCAGCACCTGAATTACTCAAATATTTAGGAAGTGATATCAATATGTGCAAGTTACATTTCATAAGTGGTGCTGGTGGTGGTGATTATTGTTTTAAGAGGAAGTACAACTAGGCATTCATTCTCTGATAACACTAATCAGAGGGAAAAATAGAAGGGATCTGACACTTCAAAAAATTAAGGCATCGGCCAATGAAAGACCAGGGCCATGAAGGGCATGGAAACGAAAGACCCTAGGATTCGCAAACCTATTACCGTCAGGGTCAGAAAAGAACAAAACTTGACCGAGGGAGGTCGGATAGGATAGATGAAAGTGAGAAGTCTGACACAATAAGTGGAAGCAATGCCAGGACTAAGCTAAGGGCCCCGTGGTTGCCAACTCACGCTCCAACAAAAGAGACCCTGGAGCCCTTTCAAGCCTCTTACGACAGTCAGTGGATATTGTGGGTGTTATTCTACTGCCCCCACCCACAGGGGGATATTTAATCAGTGTTAAGAGTAAAGAAGCAACAGAGGATTGAACTGGAGAAAATAAGACAGCTATGCCATGTTGAATCTCTTGGGTCGGGCCTTCTTATAAATTTCATGGGTTATTGCTCGTGACTTATTTGGGTGTGTAAGCCTTTGTTTATTGTTACTAACCCAAGTCAAGGCTTGGAAGTGGAGGCCTCGCCCACACATGCTAGAGAGGCATCCATGATTCCTCCACATGGGTGATACGGTGGTTCAGGTGAAGTGGGGCTGGTGATTGAGGTGAAGGCTCACTGCAGGGTGCTGGAACCAACTCATCACTTTGCTCCACGTAGCCTGGATGAGCCGTGGGTTGGGAAAGGGGCAATCCCAACCTAGGGGGAAGGTCATGGCTGTGAACTCAGTCATGATAATGCCAAGTGGAGACCACGTGAGTAGGCCTACTGAATGGGGAACAAACCTGGCTAGTTTCAGGCCAGGGGTGGACCACTGGATGGACGACTGAGGGACGGTCTCTGCTACGGAGGGCCTGAGTTGCGGGAGGACAATGTCTGGCTGTATGCCTCACCACGGATGGTGAGAACAACTCTCAGGACCCTAGAAGGGGCAAAAACCCTATGATTGATTGAAATATGGATGTTTATAAAGAACCAATTTCAAAAACTTTGACATCAAGGGAAGCCATGGAAGCTCCAGTAGAGCAGATCCAGGAGCAAGCCCAAGATTAAAAAATGGAGACAGAAGTCCCAATTGGACAGGCTGTCGCCGACTCAAACAAGAAATGGCAACAGAAGCTCCAGTAGAGCAGACTGCTACCACAAGCACACCAGGAACGTCCGTAGAGACAGAACTGAAGATTTCTGCATCGAAAATCAACAGATTTCATATCGACAGACCACATCGCAACAGTGCATATTACAAGGACAGGAAGAGAGCGAGGAAGGAAGCCAAATAGGGCTGGAACTTGGATGGAGAAGAAGCCAAGGAACAGGGATCAGTGAGAGGCTATCCATCCAACAACACCCAAAAAGCCAAGGTCGGGGGATAGTACACCATCAAGTTTGGCTACGAAATCGCCCACCAAGAAACAGAAAGAAGAGATGGTCATGTCCTTTTTGGAAAGACTAACTTCAATCAAGGTAGCAATAATACCTAAAACCTTTCCAGATGGGAAACTGAAGGAGGAAGATGTGAAGGAACTTTCATCTGCTCTGATAGGGCAAATGAAACCGCTGTTGGACGGATGCCTTCCAGGCTTTCTGGAGTCTTCAAGGCTGGAAAGTGGAGCAATGGTACTGATCTGTGCAAATCCAGAAACTAAAAGCTGGCTGGAACAGAGAGTGGCCAATTGCAACCCTTGGAAAGGGGAGAATTTGGAGGTGGCAGAAGCCAAGAAGGTGCTGAATACTACAAAGGTCATCACCAAGTTTCCTCCTCCATTTGACAAAGTAAAGGTTGATGATGTGCTTGTCAGGATACATCAGCATGACACCAAAATTCCGATGAAAGAGTGGAGAGTGCTGAATGCAACAACTACTGATGACACAGGAAGGACAATTGTTTTGGCCCTTAATGAGATTCTGAAGAGCTCAAGAAGAGAGGCCTTAAGGCCAAGCTTGGACTTGGGCAGATCAAATTTCAAGTAATTAAGGGAAAAACAAAACCTAGGATTGGCAAGAATGGTACTGAAAGCTAGCGTTGGTACTGAAAGTTCTACAGGCCACCTACAACATAAAAAATCAGCTGTTGCCAATTTCGTCAGGAAGTACAAGTCTGAGGCTAGCAATGTGGCCCTTATACAAGAGCCATGAGTAGTTAAGGGCAGAGTAGCAGGACCGGCGGAATCTGAAGGCAAGCTAATGTATGATACTATATCGAACATGCCTAGAACATGTTTACTTGTGAGCAGAAAACTAAAATGCCTTCTGTTGCAGGAACATTGTTCAAAGAACTTAGTGGTGGGCAAGATAAAACTTGGAAATTGGGAAGGTCCTAGAGAAATAACCATAGGGTCTGCATACCTCCCATATGACTCAACTAATCTGCCGCCATCAGAAGAAGTTGAGAACCTAATTTGCAACGCAAAGAGAAAAGGCGAACACCTAGTCCTTGGAGCAGATGCAAATTCACACCACACGGGATGGGGCAGCATGAACAGCAATGGAAGAGGTGAGTCTTTACTAGAGTTTATTATTGGAATTGAGTTGAGATACTAAACCTAGGAAACAAGCCTACATTTATAAATAAAAATCGTAGTGAGGTAATAGACATTACACTAAGCACTACGCATATTGGAAACTTTATTAAAGACTGGAAGGTGCTGGAGGAACCATCATTGGCAGACCACCAGCACATTCAATTTGCAATAGATGTGAGACTATATGGGATTGAGATGTACAGAGACCTAAAAAGAACTAACTGGGATAGATACAGAGAAGTTCTAGGAAAGGCTGTACAAAAAATTCCAACTAACGTGAGAGGACAGAAAGAATTGGATGAGACAGTGGAACTATTATAAGAGGCCATTATAAACTCATTCCATGACAACTGTCCTCTCAAAGAAAAGAAAAACACCAAAAAAGTAAGGTGGTGGAACAACAAACTAGCCAAAATGAAAAAAGAGGTTAGGATGTTGTATATAGAATATCATCTAGAAACGGTATATGGGACGTATATCATAGGAAACTCACTGAATATAACCTAAGAGATACGGAAAGCAAAAAGAAAATCTTATAAGACTGTTCTGTGAGAAAGTAGAATCACACACTGAAACAGCAAGGCTCCAGAAGGTTCTTAATGCAACCTATATAAATCAGGTGGGGACACTGGAGAAACCAAATGAGTTGTTTACTCAGCTAGGGAAGTACACGCTGGAGATCCTAATGGTGTGTCACTTTCCTGAGGCTGAGGAGATGACAGAAGAAGAAATGGTTGGAACAGAGACCGGAGCTCGAAGAGCAGACTGGAACTGTGCCAACAGAATAATAAAATACAACCATGTAAAATGGGCAATCGACACGTTTCACCCTATAAAGGCTCCGGGGCCAGATGAGATAGTTCCAATACTCCTACAGGAAGGACGGAAGATCCTCGTCAATGCCCTGATGGACCTCTTCAGAGCTAGTCTAACTTTAGGGTATGTGCCAAAATCATGGTCTGAAGCTAAAGCAGTATTCATACCTAAGCCTGGAAGGGCAAACTATGCCCAAGCCAAAGCATACAGACCATTATGTTTAACCTCCTTCATGCTGAAAGCAATGGAAAAAATTCTGGATAAATATATCAGAAGAACAGTGCAACTGAACTCAACATTACAAGAACTTGCTGTATGCATGTAAAAGAGCCGTTGGAAAGACATGGGGCCTAAGACCATCGATGCTAATATGGATATGCACAATGATCATTAGAACGTTGATGGCCTATGCTGCAATCATCTGGTGGCAGAAAGTAAGTCAAGGAAAAGTCGGCAGTAGATTGGATAGCCTACAGAGAATGGCATGCACAGCCATAACTGGGGCAATGAGAACTACGCCGACAGAAGCCTTGAACACTTTACTAGACCTCCCATCACCATGCAATTTCATAAAAGGACAGGCTAGAATGAGTTCATATAGATTGGCATAATCAGAGTGCTGGAATGCACAAAGACCCAATCTAGGACACTGTAAAATTAACAGAGTAATAACAGAGGGAAGTTATACATATGCCTTCTGATCATATGATACCCAGATAATAAAAAAGGAAGACTGGGATACAAGGATAGTTTGTAGGTAGGGGGCTAGACCTGGAGGTATGTAGTATTTCTAATATTTTGGAAGATGAATGGCAACTTGTATTCCATGGTAGAATACCACACACTGTATCCCCTACCACTTCCATGTAATACCGATTTTTAAATCCTTTTCTTGAAAGAAAAAACACCTGACTATATTAGATTTTTTTCCTTTCCCTGAAAGCTAGGCGAGACCGTGTCCCCACCTTGCCCCCGGGCATGTGCGCCCATGCTGGGATATCAACAAATGGAATACTGAAAAAGAAGATCTAGTGTGGTGGACTGATGGCTCAAAGACTGTGGATGGCACAGGAGGAGGGATCAATGAAGAAAGACCTGAGTGATCAATTCAGATGAGCCTGGGCACACACACTACAGTCTTTCAAGCGGAAATGATAGCTATCACAACATGTCTTGAAGAAAATCTGAAAATGAACTATTGGAATAAGAGCAGTTTAATTTTTATGGACAGCCAAGTGGCCATTAAGGTACTAAAGGCAGTCCAGATAATATCCAGAATTGTCTGATATTGCCACTCACTTCTCCTGAAGCATTGTCAACATTGTCAAAATAATATGGGTACCAGGGCATGCAGGTATAGAAGGAAATGAAAAGGCAGTTAAACTGGCCAGGAAAGGGGCAGAAGCACATTTTGTAGGCCCAGAACCTGTATGCGGGATTTTGTATGGACAAGCCTGACACTATATAGGAAAATGGGTACAAAAGGAACTAATGGAAAACTGGAAAAATACTCCAGAATGCAGGCTTGCAAAGGAACTGATAAAAGGACCAAACAAGAAGCATACTAAAGAACTGTTGAAACTCAGCAGAGAAAATATAAGATGGATAGTAGGACTGTTGACAGGACACTGCCATCTGAAAAAACACCAACATAGAATTGGAGTAATAAGAGACAATATATGTAGGAAATGCAATGAAGCAGAGGAATCAGCTGAACACGTACTTTTCAAATGTGAGGCGCTGGGTAGAATCAGACTCTCCACTACTAGGTGAAGAGACAGAAAAATATCCAACAAGACCCAATAAGAAAAACCTGAAGTTTTTTGAAGGGAGCAGATATATCTAGGTGGGAATGAAGGCAAAACATGGTAGTAAAAGATCTTAGAGGTAGACGCTAATTAGGAACTAATATTTAGAGACCCCATGAAGAAAAGGAGAAGAAGAAGCCTTTATTTACTCTTGAGGTGTTAATTAGAACTCCTCTAACTATCTGTATTGACAAACTGCTCTATCACTGTATTGTACTAGTAATCATCATCATCATCATCATCATCATCATCATGGAGTGTGGTCTCACAAGAAGCCCGGTGCAAGTCTTTGGAGTTTTGATGCCATATAGGCGACTTGCACTTCTGTGAAGATGGGGCCCTACCTAAAATGTTCTAATGCTGAAGACAGCACAACATCTAACCCCCAAGCCATAGGAATTAACTAATAAAAGTTAAATCCTCAACCCAGCCAGGAATCAAATCCAAGACCCCTTGGAAGAACATCAGCATGCCACCATTTAGCCATGGAGCCAAACACTGCATTGTGCTACAAAGGGAGCTTGCTGTGGTGATCCCCATAACACCGTTCCTTCTGTTCTTCAGACGACTTCACAAGTCCAGTATTTTGCCATTCACAGGGACTGATATAACACAGACATATGTGCATGTGGAAAGAAAGTTGGCAGGAGATCTGATTTATCCCAGTCAGTCCACAAGGTGGTTGTGGTGGTGATCATTGTTTTAAGAGAAAGTAAATCTAGGCAACCATACTCTGTATAACACTAATCAGAGAGAAAAATGGAAGGGATATGACACTGAAAAATGAAGGTATAGGCCAAAGAAAGACAAGGGCCATGAACGACATGAAAATGAAAGACTCCCTAGACCTTGATACCTAATACAGTCAGGGTCAGAAAAGAACAAGAGATGACTAAGGGAGGTCAGATAGGATAGATGAAAATAAGGAGCCTGGCATACACTAGGGCGTATAGCAGAATGTGTATTTTATTTGAGTACGAACCTTTGATTTATGCTAGATGGGAAAGATCTGTGTCCTTATGCTCATAATTTACTGCATGTAATATTTCTAGTGCACATTTTGGACTGATAAACTAAAGGACATAAGGCAAGTCATAGTCTTCAGTTTCCTATTTTTTATTTTCATTTTAATTTCAATTTTTATTTGGATTTAATAACTTCTAATTACAACTACACTCTGGACACAGAGCAGCTCGAGAATGTAGAGACTTGGAAGCAACATATTATCAAATGGGAGATCAAAGTGTGAGATCTGAAGCCAAATAAACCTGGTAAAATGAAGTAAATTTGTGTCCATGTCCTGAGATGGAGCAACTCACTTTAGGCACACCCCCAATGGAGGTGAGCTGCTGTATACCACTGTAGCCTCAAATCAGCCTTCCTGCAATTCTTACATATCTGGCAGTACCGGAAATCAAACCCAAGCCTCTAAGGATGGCAGCTAATGATGCTACTGGGTCACAGGTTAAGAACGCCTTTGCTAAGAGGCGTAATATCTTCACCTTAAGCAGCATAGAGCAGCACCTCAAAATAAATCTGTGAAAATCTTTGAATGGAATGTGCTGTTATATGGAAGCAGGACCTGGACACTCAGGGAAGCTGAGAAGAAAAGGATTGTGGCCTTTGAAATGTGGTGTTATTGGAGGAAAAAGTGACGGATGAAGAGGTTATGCATAAGGTTGAATTGGCACAGCCATGTTTGTGGAACCTAATTTGCAAGAGAAGGGAAGTGGGGTTGGGCATGTTCTAAAGTACAAAGGAATGCTGAAGACAATTCAAAGGAGTTGTGGAGGGAAGGAATGTTAGGCAGACCAAGGACAATGGAGAGCTGCTTGTGCCATGGATTGATGATACAAGAAGAACATTCTAACTGTAAATTTAATTTAATTTAAGAATTTTTATTAGTGTGCAAGCCGTTTTAAAATGTAACTATTTATGGTGTTGAACTTATTCTTCTTCTTCTTCTTCTTCTTCTTCTTGGTCTTTTCTCAACTTATTGAGGCTGGTGCTTGATGTAGATTTGGCCCAGTTTTACAGCCAGGTTCCCTTCCTGATGCCACTCTGTATTCACTATTGCATGTTTTTGTAGTGGTTGGTGGTGTGGTGTGGTGTGGTATATTTTGTGTAGCTGAAGAGAAGTGTATTAATACTAAACAAACACACAGTCCCTAGTCAGAGGAATTAAAAATATGCAGTTAAAATCCCTGACAGGGTCGGGAATTGAACCTGGGGTCCTCTTGAACTGCAAAACCGGTACACTGAGCCAGATAAAAAGAATTAATATATGCACCGAAGAAGCCTTTAAACAAGGCAATTTATATATATGTATATATGCTTAAAAATAAATAATTATTAAATAATAATAATATGATAAATTTTGCACAATGTGCATTTAGTTCTTACAGAAACTTGTCAAAGTTTTCTCTTTTGTTACACAGTATCAGATGATATCGGTCACAGTAGGCTCTGTATAGTTTACACTTGCAGTTATCGTCCGGGTCATGGAATTTATCTGTTAGGCATATCCGATGATAAAACCGTGTACGGCATATCTTGTCAATACGTGACGTAGATAATATGTGGCTTGTGTCCATTCCCTATCTATCATCGCATCTGTTGTCTCTTGTCTCTTCTTATTGAGTTCCTGCAGTACATCCAAGTAGGCTTTGGTAGCTGGTAGAAGCAGATCGAGGTGGAGGTCTTCGATGAAAAATTGCTCTCTTGCCAGTACATATGTAAGTCGGGATAATGTGTACTTTGACAGACATAGTGCTCTTTTGAGGAAGTTGGCTTTGACCTTTTCTATGTCTTTGAAATTTTTCTTCTTTAGGTGTGTCCAGACGGTTTCCAGTCCATATGTTATTAAATAATATGAGCCCAGAGAACTGACCTAGGGAGCAGATGTGATGTGAATATAGGAACTCAACAAAACCTTCTCCCCTCAACTCTCCAGTCCCTACTTATAAATAGAAATCCCATTACGTCATACACCCAGTGAAAAGTACGGTTCCCAGCCCGAGTGGGAAGCTGGGTCCATGAACAGACAGGTATTGGAGATCAGTGGAAGGCAGTAGGAAACCACCAAAGTTCATTTTTCCCAATATTACCTCATGGCTTTGCTCAAACTTAAATTAGATTCCGGAGTAAGTCCCTCAGTTGGAATTCCAGGGTGACATGGTTGAAAGAAGCCTCAGGAAATGCAAATCAATCCAAACCATCCCTGAACCTAGTTAGGGAGATTGCAACATGGAATATATAAGGTCTCTTACGAACAGGAAATCTATCGTTGAAAGAGCAATGAGCCTACATGATCTGGACATTCTCAGACTCGGTGAGACAAACTGGAAATGTGGCAACTTACCTACTCATGCAAAGAATACCATGTATTTTTCCAGAAGTGAGGATCTGAGTTGGAATGGTGGTACCGCAGTGATGTCTGAAAGTGGGACTGATGCTGTCATGGTGCGCCATACCCTGACGGCCCATTTAGAATATTAAATTACATTATTTGGCATATCAAACTGTATTATAAACATGAACTGCAGTTAGGCATTATAAGAGTAGCAGATTATAGCCGAGACCGGAAGTCCAGGAGACAGAATGTCGTTGGACACTTGCTCGAAGCTTTCCAGTGACCATGAGAAGCGTCCAATTTTACTCATAGTCAGCATAGAGCGCACGTGTAGAGATCGTTAAGCCGGGAGGTGTGCTGAGCCAATTAGAAAGCAAGGGCATGGCTATTATGAATATTGGACCGTGCAGAGTTAAAACTTCAGGATGACCAACATTGTTCTAGGACTGGTGTGTTCAACAAGAGAGTGTGGATAGTTCTGTTATTTGAGGCTTTTCCACAGATCTGAGAGCTAGAAATATTCAGGAATAAATTAGAAAAATTGTCTGAGCCATAATCAGTTTATTATAAGTGCGTTTGATATTAATTTCAGTGAAGTACAAAGACATTGTGTGAAACATTAGCTCTGATTGGCTGAGCATTTGAATCTTTGGGGAATCCCCTAGCCATAACGGCGTCTGTATAGATATTTAAGCGTACCACATGGTGGAGTGTTCTCCTTTTGTCTGTGTGTTGTTGAGTGGTGAGCATCACTCCTCTTTTGGCTGTGATACTTGAGTGTACGTGGGACGCGTAGTTGCTGCCATACAGTCGTACCGACCCAAGACAGTGTATTTCTTTTCTTGTGAACAGTGTTATTTAAATTATGTGCAGTAATAATTAGCCAAATGCGCTATGTCACAAATTCGCGCATTAGAGGAACAAACTGTAATTTCCACCGCAGACTGGTAATCGAGCGAGAGACGCCTTTCTGGGCATTACCATCGGGCCGGTCGCGTTTCGCGAGAGACTGTTCAATTCGATCCGCGGGCTGCTCCTAGAGACAGTGCTTGAACCCCTAACATTTACTGTGATTGTGAATGAGTTCTTGGTGTTACTTTATTCACGTTGGCTTGTAATTACAGCCGACACAGGGTTTGTTCGGTGCAACGTGCACAAAGAGTGGTGAAGAAATACTGACCAGAAATTTGTGTGTTGCTGTTATACAGGAACTAGCTTCAAGAAGATGGCATCATCCATTGAAGAGAGAAGATTGGATCCACGTGTTGAAACTGTGCTGACCATGGAATAACCTTTCATGGAAGCGGAGATGTAACCCGCTAAAGATGACCTGGGAGTCGCCAAGATAGCTCGCATGTGATATTTAAATGGCATGCTTTGTGAATTACAATAAATACTAGTTTAAATACTTTAGTTTAATTTTAGCCCAACGGTATGTGTTTATTTTATATGTGTGCTATTGTAAATACAGACAGGTCGGGGTTGCATGCTTTCTTTTTCTTTCTTTTACTTAATAATTAGTTAGATGGGAAATCGAGGGAGATGACAGGTTATATTTTGATTTTGATTTGTGTGAATTATGAATGTTATCTAGTTTAAGTTTATTCCTCTGATTTTTTTTTATGTAAATAGAAGGATTAGATAGCTGAAATCATCAACATCCCGAGTTACACACTCGCAGTGTTGAGACTAAATTTTTATTTAATTTATATTGAGAGATTAGGGACAGACAGGCTGCTTGCTGCATGAATTACAGGTGCTGTAAGATGTGTGGAGCTGTATGTACACCGTTGATTATAATAGGTTCTTTTAAAATGGCTTGGAGACTGTTTTGAACAATGATTAGGCAGGGAATCGGACCCTGATTGGTAATGAAAAGGCTGATGAAATTACAGGATAAATATGAGAATTAAGTGCATGCTGAACTATATGTGAAGTCAATGATGCGGACAGTGTGCATGCCTGGAAGTATTATGAGAAATATGTGAAGCGAGAATCAGCCTGTGATTTTATTATGGAGTATGATTGTGAATTAGAGATGCTATGAAGTAAATGTCAGGCCAAGAGATTATTACATATGTGTTGAGAAATATAATAGCATGCCGGCAATGTGTACGTCTGAATGCGAGTTTCCGAGCGGTTGTTGAAATATTAGCTCACTATGAAGGTCAGTTTATCAGCCAAAATTTACCATAGTTGTGAAGCGAAGAGTAATTTCCGTTATGTAATTTTGTCAATACAGTGACCAATTTCTGAGAGTAGTCTTGAGTTTTAATATTATTTTCAGCTGTGGTGGACGAAGGGCGCTGACCTGTGCTCCGATGCAGCAAGATGAACGGGATTGTTGCCCATTGTTTTCCTTGTGTTTATTGAATTATGTTGTTTCTTTCTTTTACAGGATTGTGTATTTGTGTGATTTAATTGTGATTTTGGTTTGATGTCTAGTTGATTATTGAATAACAGCCAGAGTGCTGAGTTGATGATTAAGGTTAGTCTAGTTCCGACTAGATCTTTGGTGAACTGCGTTTCACAGGTCGAGTCAGGGTAGTTTGTAAGTTTTTCACCCACCTGATCCAGAGTAAATACTTTTATTATTTTAGTTTGTTATGATTGTTGTAAATATAGAGTAGGAAAATGCCACTAGCATTTTTCATATTTCATATCGTCATGTTCTACTACGTCTGGAAGTAGATCACGTCCTAATTGCCCTTATCATGGCAAACCTTCCCGAAATTAAACAACTCTGTTGACTTGTGATTCATACGACGCTGTTACTCCTTGTGAATAGGAACTTTGCTTTTTTTTTTTTTTTTTTTTGCTATTGGCTTTACGCCGCACCGACACAGATACATCTTATGGCGACGATGGGACGGGAAAGGGCTAGGACTGGGAAGGAAGTGGCCGTGGCCTTAAGGTACAACCCCAGCATTTGCCTGGTGTGAAAATGGGAAACCATGGAAAACCATCTTCAGCGCTGCCGACAGTGGGGTTCGAACCCACTATCTCCCAAATTCTGGATACTGGCCGCACTTAAGCAATATAAATTCTGTACTTTGAATTTAGATTTTCTCATTTTGTTCTGTTTTGCGTTGATAATGTTTTTGTTTTTTATTTTAATTTGCTGAATTTAATTTTATTTCGATGCCGGTTTCAAGCCATTTTAATTTGATTTTTACTTTGTGAATTTTAGAAGGGTTTGGATTATTTTGTGCAATAAACCTATCTTACCCCATGTCAGAGTTTCTCATTCGCTCATTCGATATAAACCTCCATTATTCCTGTTATGATAGAGATAAGTTTAAACTTCAACTTTTAGACTTACCTGTGACAACTTAACCCACACTCTACCCACCTGAGTTAGTCGGATGTTTAGTTAGGAAATGGAGGCATCGTCCTAGAGGGTTCCTACTCCTGGGTACGGTACAATGGGATATGAGCCTGTGATAGAATCGTCTCATTAGGATGAATACTTCTTTACTTCTCCATGTAAGGTCACCATCATTTAGGTTTATGCTCCTAATGCAGTTGCACCAAATTATGAAATGGATTAATTCTACCATCAGAAACATACCTAAAGGGAAAATATTAAGCATTCTGGGTAATTTTAATGTGAGGATGGGTGAGACCATTGAAGGTCGTCACTTGAGATGTATGGTTGGAAGGCATGGTTTGCTTAGAGGAAACAAGCATAGTGAGCATTTACTGGAATTTTGTTTTAGCAATAACCTGTCTATCTGCAATACCCTCTTCCAGCATCACCAACAGTGTTATTACACAAGGATTTCACCTGATTTCATTTTGGTGAGGCAGGTGGTAGTGGTGACTATTATTTTAAGAGGAAGTACAACTAGGCAACCATCCACTATATAACACTAATCAGAGAGAAAAAAATGGTGGGGATCCTATACTTCGAAACATGAACGTATCAGCCAAAGAAGACAAGGGCAACCTAATACTGTCGGGGTCGAAAAGAACAGGAGTTGTCTAAGAGGTCAAATAGAATAGATGAAAGTGAGGAGCCATGGGACAAGTAAGTGTTTGGTGAGGCAACGTTGATGGACTTTGGTATTTGATTGCCCGACAGCGAGCCATCTGGTGACCAATGAGCATATCACTTGCTATTCATTATTGGAGAAATCTTCCTCGTGAACAGTCAAGATTTTCTTCTGAAAACACAGAGCGAAGTTCTCCGCAAAACATAAAGAGTTTCGCCTTATTTTCTTGACACGGCGTAAGCCTAAAAGCTCATATCATGTCTACAAGCAGGGGCCAAGCATCATTGTTAACAAGGTAACACTGTTCCACTTTATAATTCCTTCATAGAACACACCTTTTTGTACGGCTTTGAGGGTATTTAGGGGTTGTAGTAAGAATGACAAGAAAGGGGCCTAAAAGTCTCTGGTAAGACCTCAATTAGAACATGGCTCCAGTGTATGGGACGCACACCAGAATTAGTTGATATGAGAAGTGGAAAATATCCCAAGGAAAGCAGCACAATTTGTTCTGGGCAACTTGAAAGAAATGAGGCCCTATGCTGCGAGCAGTGATGATGAAATATCTTGGAATGTGCTACGGCAGTGACACCATCCCTGTTCTTTCATTGTGACGAAGATGTAGTTACTTTCTTCAGGAAAGGGTAAAATAATAATAATAATATGATGATGATGATGATGCTTGTTGTTTTAAGGGGCGTAACATCGAAGGTCATCGCCCCCTAATGGTACGAAATGAAAGAACAAAAATTTCAAAGGCATCCACTGACCAAAATAAAAACAAAATATGTCATGAAGAATGAATGGATGGACAGGAACCCAACAAAACACAAAACAAACAAACAAACAAACAAACAAACAAACACCAGTGGATCAGACTCAAAACAGATCGAAAATAACATTATTACCGACCAAGGAACCACTTATAAAACAATGATGCTTGGTGTCTAAAGGGGGTGCAAAATCCATGTCTAAGGTCCCACAGAATGGTACATGTCAGAGTAAAATAGAATCATGGTATGTGTCATGTTGGGGTATTAATCAGAAGTAGCGAAGACTCACGGTGTTCCACAAAAGATGGTACTACTCACAAGTATTGCAATACGTACAAGTAACGCAGACCTATGGTGTGTCTCACACAATGGCGCAACTCATAGCCAACGCAAACCGAGAAGGTTCCCCACCTAGGTGTACTAAACACGGGCACCGGTATTCCGGTGGTGTTCCTCACATAGTGGGTACTAATCACAGGCAACGCAGACCCACGGTGCAGCTCATATAGTGGTACAACTCACAGGCTATGCCCAGACCCACGGTGTTGCTCACATGGGTACGACGCACGGGTACTGAAATCCACCAGGCCAGGCTTTTACTGCTACTAATCACAAACCTATTTCGTACCAAATTTAGTGGTACTACTCGCAAGTACAGGCAACCTATGGTGTTCCCCGTGTGATGGTACGATTCAAAATTAGTTTCATGGTTCTAATTCAGTCAGCCCTTGGTCGTCCCTTTTAGTCGCCTCTTACGACAGGCAGGGGATACCGCGGGTGTATTCTACATGTGCGTCCCCCACCCTCAGGGGGTAATAATAATAATAATAATAATAATAATAATAATAATTCACTGATATCCACCACAATACTCTTCCTTGTCTGACACACTTCCAATGCTCCTGGGACTTGGAAATGATTGCAACCATGAGCGAACAAGTCTGAGCACCTGGCTCAAAGATCAGAGAAGAGTAGCCTGCCTCCCAAGGAAGGGAACCAGTCCTTCCTCGCTATCACAATAATGCAGAGAAATGGTTTAATTCAATGAAAAGAGGCTAGAAGAGGAAGGGTGAATATTTTGGTCATGTTTATGGAAGCTCAGATGTCTTTATATAACCAAGGGACATGAGGTCAGGAGGATAAGAACAATTGTTTTTTGTACTTTAGATGGAAATCATGTGACACAACCTGTCCAACTGGCCGTTCTCCTCGAGATAGACCAGGGCGGGGGGGATGTAGGGGAATGAGCTACTATGACATCTGATGCTCACTAGTTGTAGTTAATAATAATTTCATGTAGCTATTTCTAGCCGGGTACAGCCCTTCTAAGGCAGACCCTTCGATGAGGGTGGGCGGCATCTGCCATGTGTGGGTAACTGCACGTTATTGCGGTGGAGGATAGTGTTACGTGTGGTGTATGAGTTGCAGGGATGTTGGGGACAGCACAAACACCCAGACCCCGAGCCACAGGAATTAACTAATGAAGGTTAAAATCCCCGATCCAGCCAGAAATTGAACCCAGGACCCTCTGAACCGAAGGCCAGTACACTGACCATTCAGCCAAGGAGTCGGATGTTGTTTTTTTTTTTTTTTTTTGCTAGGGGCTTTACGTCGCACCGACACAGATAGGTCTTATGGCGACGATGGGATAGGAAAGGCCTAGGAGTTGGAAGGAAGCGGCCGTGGCCTTAATTAAGGTACAGCCCCAGCATTTGCCTGGTGTGAAAATGGGAAACCACGGAAAACCATCTTCAGGGCTGCCGATAGTGGGATTCGAACCTACTATCTCCCGGATGCAAGCTCACAGCCGCGCGCCTCTACGCGCACGGCCAACTCGCCCGGTGTCGGATGTTGTAGTTATTTAATGAGTCAGATGGTGACAACTGATGCTATTTACCAGAAAACTGTGTGGTTAGTTCTTTGCCAATAATAAAGGTTTGTGTTGAAATTGAAGACATCCTGTTTGTTGTCCCATTACTAACTAATCAAAATAAACACAGTGATACAATCTGTTATCTCAGCATGAGAAGAATAGTTAACATTTTTGTGCAGCATTAGTGAAGTACTTCTTTAGTGGGCCAAGCAATGTAACACATCATCATCATCATCATCATCATCATCATCATCTCACCTTTACCCACAGCCTTAGCAGTCCTTTTCACACAAATAGAAACTGTTTTCTTTACAGAATTTTAAAACATTGTGGGTGTGGCAGCCAGTGGTTTCGACAGTAGCTGGGACATATACGGCTGATGAGTCAATTGATATGGCACAAAGATTTTAATGCAGACGTTCTACTTGAGATGATGCATATTAACGGAGTGCTATGACATGTATCTACATGAAGTTGTATATTTTGCTAAAATGTTGGTATCTTCTTCCTGCTCCTTTTGGCACTCAACGAGAATCTGGTCCAGTTTTATGATTGAATGCCCATCCTGATGTCCCCGTACATATATTTTAGAAATGATATATTTATCCTGACAACTTCTCTGAATTAGCGGGTGCGATATCTAGACGTGCATTATACAGGTGTGCTGTCTACTGAGTGAAACTGAGGTTAACAAACCACCTGCTATGATAGTTATATCTTTGCGTTTATTAAAAAATTAAAAACATATTTGCATGTTAAGAAATTGACTCCTAAGGGAAAATTATATTTTTCCACCTTTCAATACACAGTTAAGAAAGATTTTACAAAATTAATAAATAATGAAAAGACCTTTTCTAATATTTTGGTTCCCGCTGGACCATCATCAGCTGGCTAACAAATAAATTAACAAGATACATGCTAAAACATTACTAGAAAAATATGATACATAAAAGAGATGGTGTGTTGTGAAAATTAAAAGTTCATTAAAATACAGCGCAATGATTTTAAAATGTCCACTTGTGAGTTACCATGCTAAATACATACTGCATTATTACAAAATATTGTTGTTACAAATTGTAGCATGGCAATTTTAAAATCCACTTCTTGTGAGTCTTAACATCTTTGTGGAGCATTAGCGAAGTACTTCTTTACTGTGCCAAGCAATCGTTCATATTTTATATACACAGTGTTTTAACATATGTAAAAATGTCCAGCTCATTGTCTGAATGGTTAACGTACTGCCCTTCGGTTCAGAGGATCCCGGGTTTGATTCCTGGGTGGTCAGTAATTTTAATCACTTCTGATTAATTCTTCTGGCTTGCAGAGTGGGTGTTTTTGTCTGCCCAAACAATCTCCTCTTCATATTCACACAACACAACACAATACACCACCCCACCCCACCCCACCAACCACCAATCAGTACAGAAATGTGCAATTGTGATTACATCCCTCCATATAGGGTTGCATCAGGAAGGGCATCTGGCTGTAAAACAGGGCCAAATCTACACGTGCAATGCAGTTCGCACCCGTGACCCGATAGGTGTGGGAAAAGCGGTACAAGAAGAATAAGAAGAGTTACATGTGTAAAAACAAAATCATTATATTATATTCTTATCATCATGTTCTGTTGGTGAAACGGACTGATATGCAAGTAATTATGGGAACTCCTCTCGGTTCATCTGTGGTGGACTCTTATTTAACACAGGGCAGAGCTTATATGGTAGTGTGTCTAATATGGAAAAATCACTCATTCAGATTGATTTCTTTATTTATTTTTATGGCAGCTATTACTTTGTTAATAACACTAGTACCTTCAATACTTACAAGTGTATCCAAAATGTATTCTACCCTATTCAATTTTATTCCCTCAGACATTTGGATTTTTACAAAACCTTTCCATCTTCCTCTACCCAAACACCATTGTTCCTCCGTAACTGTGTTCCAATCCAGGTTTCTTCTAATTATATTATTCTTGATTGTTTCCAACCAACTTAGTGTGGGTTGGTCTGGGTCTCTCTTTTGCCCTCCTTCCTACCTGGGTCTCCATTCACTTGAGCATCCTTCCTTCCTCTTAACATGTCCAAACTATCTAAGTTCTGTCAAAAAGCTTTTCTACTCCAATTTCCTCATTTCTTACTCTATCCTTTCTTGTCTTCCCTATCATACTTCTTAAAAATTTCATTTCACTGGTCTGGATTTTATTCTATTTTTTATTTTATTTTTTCAGTGTCCAGGCCTCTGCTGCATATGTCACTATCGGGTAGTAGTACATCTTACACAGGTCATTCAGAATCTCTGGAGATGATGTTTGAAGAGTAATTAGCTTACAAAAATCCATGTCTCCACTAACAATCATGTTCACTTGAAAAGCCACCATTTCTAGCTGTAGTCTGACAATGTAATTTTCATTGCAGTAGACATTTTCGCAGAGGTATAAGTCTATCTTATCCGACTCCTCCTCCTGACAGGCTTTCCAGAGGCCATTGATAGTGCATGGATGTCTATTTCATACAGCTTTTTTTAGGAGTAATCTCTTTTCTACTATTCATTATTATTTTAAGGGAAAAAGTACTTTTTGCAAGCCTTTCCTGTAGTTCTTATGCAAATGAATTGTTAACAGTTTTTCAGCTATCACAGTTTCTGATAAAAGAGTGCCTAAAGATTTGAAAATGTCACTTTTGGAACTGTCATGTTAGCCAACAGCTGACAGGGAGTTTCAGTTGTGCTGCTACATTTGAATACCATTTAAAATACACTCTTGTTACAGGAACACAAATATTTTATAAATTTTTGGATTCATTAATGATTACTCTATTCAAAGAAAGGAAAACCAAAATGCTATTTTTTTATGACTTCACATTAAGGTACACTTAAGGGAAGGATAAAAGAGGTACAAGAATTTATTAGAGCAATCCTTTCTAGCTCAGTGAGAAAAGAAGGATTTGTTGACAATATTGTAATTCAACATCTTTATTTCTTGAACTTGTAAATACCACACACCTGCTAAGCTCTTTCTTTATAAAAATACGACTACAAGAGGCAACAGGTAAGAAGCTGAGTTACAGAAGCTAGGACATTTAAAAAAGAAAAAAAGAAAAAAAAAAAAGAAAAATGAAGTTAACTGAAGTTTTAAATTGGTTGTAAAACATACTCAATAAAAACCAATTTTGTCTTGCTTATGAAGGACTTAATAGTACTTAGAGGAAATAAATTTCAAAGCAGGTTCTAGTACAAAGGGGCAGAAACCAACAGATTTATTAATAACAGATAATTGGTAGGGTTATTACAAGGCAAATGGCTAAATAACAAACATTCCTTCAAAACTGGTGGTGAAACACTGCCAGCCGATATCACATCATTTCAAAGGTAGAATGTTTAGATTAGTTCTCTTTTGGAAGTTTGTATACTCAATACCATTCCAACAAGAATGGTGTTGATTCCTTAGAACTCAAAGAATGTTCTGAGTATTAACCGTTATTGAAGTTTAAAAAAAGAAAAAGAAACAAATAATGTTCTTAACCACATTAAGAGGCTATGATTATAAAATGTAATAGCACCATCTTGAAATCAGAAAACTTTCTCTGTCTCATTTCTTCTTTTCCTCATAACCTAGAGAAAAAAAGAAACTGCAACCATTCTTAAAGTGTTGAATGTAGGGTCCAAACACATTATCTTATAACAAAACATTAACAACAATATTAAACTGAGTTGAGGAGCTAAGGTCAGGTGTGCCCTGGTTGGAGAGCTGGCCCAGCGCACACATGACCGGACAGGCCGAGTGTTCCACTCCTCGGCCAGTCGTACTCCTCTACTTAGAAACCTAGAAAAATTGGTACCTGTTTCACAAATTCCCCAATATACAGACAATAGATAAACATTATTATACAAAATGAACAACTATCTTTTTTTCTCATGATAACCTGAAAATGTACACAATATAATAAATCTCTTTTCAATATACGTCTTTTGTATTTTACGTTACATAGTTCACGATGCCGTTTTTTTCTTTCGTATGTACATCTCTCTTTACTATATATCACGATTATTTTACAATCATCTCATTCGACTTCAGGTCCACATCAAGCATCGGGACGGAAGGTCGCCCTGAACTGCTCAACAACCAGAAAAACAGCTAATAAAAATAAATCTCTATAGTAATAAAAAAATTATATCTGTTGTACAAGAAGAGGAACACTAAAGAAACCTTTGCTTTAACACAAACTAGTATGAAATCTGACATAAATGCAACAATGGAAATGAATAATTACCTATTTCATCTATTTTGTCACTCTCATTAAAAAAGTTATCAGTCTGAGTGGAATAGTCATGAGGCCCAAATTGGGAAGTTTTAAGTACTCAACCAGCAAAAGTACTGACTAAGCTCTTTATAATATTGAGAGGAAAAATGGCTCGTCTTGATTGGTAAAACATAACTGTATCTTACAAAGAGTCCAAACGTGGAATGTCAGTATTTTGCCAGTACGTCTTAATCGTCTTGTACTAATAGCCCTGTTCTAATGAACAGATTGTTAATTCTTTCCCCCGTTTTCTCTAAACGGGTGGAGGTCCGTTACGATACTGCAGCATAGGTTCGAAGCTGCGTGCAAAATTGTTGGTAAGGTTACAGTCCTCCTCACAGGTCGGTACTAATGAAGCGACACCCAGCAGCAAGAGCATCAGCGCTTGGATAGGTAAAGACGCCCTCAGCACTCGACCCAGGAACCTGTACCCTCGAGTCAACACTGTCGTGTCCACTCCATCTGCAGAAGGGTCCATGTTGGTACTTCCAGCATCACTAGAGAAAAATAATAATTTAATTTAGTAAAAGAACATAGTTTATTTACAATGAACCTATAACTAAATGTATGTACAGAACAACCATTCCAATGTATAATATCTAAATCTCTCCTTATCCTGCACTCACGTAAGTAAAACAATATCACCACCACCAGCTAAAAAACATTGCTTCATTTTCCTAATTTATCCAAAATGATAAGCTATGTATAATTTGTTTCTTATCTCAGATAAATAAAACTGATTGCTTTGAAAATCAATGTACAAAATTGTATTCAATAACTGACTGCTACGCCAGCCCTCCAGTCCAGGTGTTGTGAGCCTGCCTCTTACCTAGAGATCCCCTAGTTTGATTCCCAGCCAGGTTAGGGATTTTTACCTGGACCTGAGAGGTGGTTCAAGGTCCACTCATGAGAATGGAAGAGCTATCTAACTGAGATTACAGCTCCAGTCTAGAAAGCCAATAATTACAGAAGATTTGTCACTTTGCCCATGCGTAATCTCATAATGTGCAGGCCATAAAGTGGTCACTTTGTAGACCAGGGCCTATCAGGGCTGTAGTGCATTTGGGTTTGGATTATGGTTCACTTTTTAACCTAATGGTATGATAAATGTGCTTAATTCCACCTATCAGCCCCATAACCAAAGTTTGGTTTAAAAACCATTCATCATAATAATATCTTTCGCCATAATGTAAGTTCTTTAGGTATAGACTGTACGAGAATTTACGCAAGTACAGGCACATTTTGAACAAAAGCTTCTAACAAACTTTGAATGCATAGAACAGGAGCCTGTTCCACGAATTAACTTCACAACTTTTCAACTTTGTACTTTTTACTTTTGAATTCTTACAAAGTGCTAAGTCTTTCTGTTCCACCATGATCTAGGTTTTACTTTTCAATTTCTTTGCAAAGTGAAAAGTCTTTGCGAATGAGTGATCCGATCAAGTTTATTCCATGGGTAAACTGTATCTCCATGATTTTAATGCTTTATTTTTTGCGGCGAACTTGACAGTATAATTGTGGTACCGGTAGTTTTAAAGTTTTGATCATGGGAAAGAAAGATGATTACAAGAAGCTAGCTGTGCTAGAAGTTATCAAGGATGAGACCTGTGGAATATGTCTGTCTCAAAGAAACTTTTACTATGTGGTGTAAAATATTATTGTAGAACATTTTATCTGTATTCCTTTTATCTATCCAAATTTGGAAATGTAACTACTAAATTGTAAAGGGTTGTTATTGCCGAGTGATGTTCTGGAAATTTTCGTGACGCAAACTTTCGGAACAGGGTGTGTCTGCCTCTGTTGATTCTAGAAGCATGTTTTTACTAATTTTGGAAGATGGAAAGTTCGCGATTAGGGTTAGAGGATATTCTGGGCCTGCCCATTTGATTTTGGAGGCAATCGCCTTTTCTTTTGATTTTGTAAACAGTGTAATTAGTAGATTAATTTTATTTCCCTTTTGTCTCCAGTAACTTTGTATCACTCAATGCACACTAGTTTTTCCTCTGCCCCACATCAGAAGTGTTTTTGGTGTGGGAGCAAGCTGAACTGGCCTCTGCATCAAGTTTAAGTATTTCTGATTTTCCCCTTGTTTCCATTACATGGCGCAATTGTCTGAAAACACGTTAACTTTCACTTAATATCGTATTTGTATCATGTGGTTCCTATTAGCCTTAAACATTGTATTCTGGAAGTTGCATTATGTTAAGGTATCTTTAGTTAGCCCCTCTGACTTAAAAAGAAAAGCCCTGGGCAAATTACATCTAATTTGTTGTTTTGAGATATCGTAACTGGATTTTTGAATTGAGGGATTTTGTTTCAAATTTTCTTTGTAATGTTTATTTTGGAAAAAATATTAACAGATCAAGGGATCACCGTTGATTTTTCTTAAAATCCGCAACCTACGTATCCCCATGGTCCTGGTGAGGTTCCCACACCTGCTCCACATCCTTTCTTATAGTTGTCACATTGCCCAACCTCATGTTCATTTGTTTATACTTGATGCAGTTTATCTGATGTTTTCGTTTGTGCTAGAGGTGTTTAAGTGCTGTGTAATTTAAGTTTTCCTTTTTTCTTTACTAAGTGTCATGTAACCACTGGAAACCAGTTGCAAAGGAGAAACAGGACATTCTTTTTGGCAATTTTAAAATAACCTCTCAAATTATGACAAGCATAAATATTAATGAGAGTACCATCAACACATCCACACACAGAAGGAAATACACCCTTCATTAGAAATTCCGTCGCTATATTATGTGGATTATCATGCCAATGTATTATGTTGGTAAATATTATAATTACTGTACTGTAACATCTACGACCTTGGTAACAGTTCTGCGAATAATTGATTTTGATGTCCCATGCATTGCTGCTTCACCGTGCAGCTGGGCACCATTTCCTAACCAATGTAAGCATATAAGAATTTGTATTTTTTTCGGAAAGGGATTGACTTCTTTTTGTTGCATATTTCAATAAATGACCGATCATTTCTAGAATATAGCCAGCCTGCGTTGGGGTAATACAAAAATACTCGCTAAATTCCGTAGAAGTGTGGTTATGAAAATTAATCCTGCCCTTGCACGTTCTCCTGTTGGATTCTTCATCACTCTCCTCACTTGATAACAAAAGCTCTCGCCATAACATGTTTATATCACTAAACCAAATTCTACGCCGAGAAACAGGTGTGCATACTTGTTAATTAACAGATGAAAAGGGAATCTTCTCAAGTCAGTGAAATTTCTTCATAAGTAACTAGAACTATATTTAACTGACAACCACATTGTTCCCCTTCAGGCTCTACTCTTTGGTGCATATGTTATATGGCTTGTATTATAGTCTCTTACCCATGGAGGAGATGAGATATTACTAAAGAAATATTTTATTCCCAAGAAATCTTACAAAAATTAAAGGTCCATTAGAAACTTCCTATGACACCCAAATTTTATATACAGTATATACAGATATATTTATGTTCAAGTTGATCATTTTCACATTTCATATCTTCAAGCAGTTTATCAGATAATAACTTAGTACATGAAATGGATTCTAGTCTGGCATATTTATGAGATGGAAGTATAACTATATAACTGCATATCATGGGTTTACAACAAACAAAAATCTTACTTGTGAGAGAGAGGAAAAAGAGTTTTGAAAGCTTTCAATTTCTCACTGCCAATATCTACTCTCAGAATAAGAAAGTTCTCCTTAAAACTAAGCATTGGATTTGTTAAAACATCTAGAATAGCGCTACAGTCTAATGGAAATGTCAAAACCTCAAAAACTCACTTCATGGGTTTTGCTTATACACCCAAGATATGTCAGTTTGGCAAATTAATCGATGGCTATTGATTAAAAGGAAATGTTAATTTATTTATAAACAAGTTGTAGTCAACTACTGTTGAAAGAGAATTGGACTGCATTTAATAATAATAATAATAATAATAATAATAATAATAATAATAATAATAATAATAATAATAATAATAATAATAATGATGATGATGTCCCTTCAATCACTATAAAATTCAAGAGATTTTGTACTCGAGTCTCGAAATGTTGTCCTATAAAGCAGATGTTTAGCATGCCAGTAAATGAAAAGACTCACCGTGTAGAGGTACTATAGTAAAACCTTGTACATTTTTTAAGGGCCTTGGCAAAAAATTCACAAGTGTGAACAACGCTCAAATGAAAGTGTACATCAGACAGAATAAAAGGAAATAGTTCAGAAATGAATTATACAAGCCTTTAATTAAAAATACCATTATGTACTACTCTGAAAAGAAATCTTCACAGGAAACATTTTTTAAAGTACACAAGAACCTCGTTTATCTGGCCCTCATTAATCCAGATCTCCAGTTTGTCCAGATTAAAAAAATATAAAACATTATTTTTACTTGTACAGTATTTCTTTTACGGTGTTGAACTCTTCTTGAATGTCTCTTCCACCAAGGATAGTTAAGGACAGAAACTGGAAGTAATTCGGCCACGGTCCATAAAAGGTACCATCCTGGCAGGTTGTTTTTTTTTTTGCTAGTTACTTTACGTCGCACCGACACAGGTAGGTCTTATGGCGACGATGGGACAGGGAACGGCTAGGAGTGGGAAGGAAGCGGCCATGGCCTTAATTAAGGTACAGCCCCAGCATTTGCCTGGTGTGATAATGGGAAACCACGGAAAACCATTCCAGGACAGCCGAGGTGGGATTTGAACCCACGCTCTTCTGAATGCTATGCACTATTAATTCACTGATAGTGAATTTGAAAATGAAACCGGCGCTCCATCATAAGAAATAATGACTTGTGGAGATGCAACAGTGCAGCTGGACAAACTGATGGCCTATTTAGAATCCTTGACTAAAACCACACCAGCAGAACTGTTGTTAGTAAAATGTCTTCTGCGCACAAATGCTATACAAATGTCATCATCATCTTCCTTCCACGTATCGGGCCATGTGACCCGTTATGGTCTTGCATTTTACTTTTTGCAAGACTTGAAAACAATCAAATGTCCTTCCGACGGGTTGCTAGCCTGAAGGGAGGCTATACAAATGTAAAACAGAAAAAACTTAGTGCATAAAACAGAGTCGCAAATGTAAGAAAAGTGTTCTTATACTTTTTTGTACAATTTAAAAAAGGTATTAATCTATTAACATAAGTTGTACAGTAACATGTACTGTATTTGTTCTTAGTTTTTTTCGGATTATCCAACTTAGTCTGGATAAATGAGGTCCTTGTGTACATCAATTTAGTGAGCTTTTTCTTGGTTGCAGGCACACCAGGAACAGCGCCTTCCAATCACAATAACCCTGTCATAATTTTCCGACACCTCAGAAAGTTTTATTTTTACTGTCTCCAAGTCATTTATTTTAAAATCCACAAGAATGCATGTGGTTCTTCATTGGCACCGTCTACGTCAGCAACAGAATTTAAATTAGAAGTTTCACTAGCTATGACGACTTGTTTTCTGTTAGCATTGTCCTTTGCTATTTTCAGAAATTGCAAAGCACTTTTTCTTCCTTTCATTCATTGTCACTCCTGATCATTAACTTGTCCACGAACAATAACGTACCAACGGCTGTGAAGTGTAATGCACAGTGAACAAATCTCGTTACAGTCTGTAAACAGTGTCAAGGTTGCTGTTATTGCAAGCCACCTGGTGCTGAGCGGTAATTGCCAGTTAAAGAGTACAGTCTGTTTCAAATGGTTATGAATTTCATGTTTTTGGTCCGTATTGAACTGAGAATAATATATAAGTAATAATAATAACAACATAAACGTTTCCACCTTTTCAATACTAAAATATATTCACAAAATTATAAATTACACGGTACTAGTTTCGACCCATCTAGGGGTCATCATCAGCCGTATTGGAGCAAAGATCACTTTTGGTTTCTCTTAGTATGTATATTCCTTGTATTATTAACTATTACCATAATAACATCTCATTTCACTTGTTATTCTTTAAAATAACATTTCCTTAGGATTTCACCAAAAGTGATCTTTGCTCCAATACGGCTGATGATGACCCCTAGATGGGTCGAAACTAGTACCGTGTAATTTATAATTTTGTGAATATATTTTAGTATTGAAAAGGTGGAAACGTTTACGTTGTTATTATTACTTATATATTAGTCTGTTTCAAAGTCAGATTTTAAGAGCCAAGAGACAAAAATCAGCAAAAATATTTTAATGTATAAACAATATTTTGTACTTTTAGGGACTTCAAATTTAAATAAGCCTAATAAGCATTTTAAAAATGTTAAATACAATAAAATTGTATAGAAACTATAGGAATTCAACGGGGACAGCAAAGTTTTAATGCGTTACAGTGTTCCATGAATCTTGTAATAAAGCTGCGCCCAGTTTGGCCAACATATGAGAAATTACACTGTGTGTATGTCAACCTATATATTCCAGATCCCTGATTTTCATCGTTATTTAAATTAACTGTATTATCGTTGAAAAATATGTTTTTATTAGTGATGTGTGTTTTGAAGGCTATTTGTAAATCTCGGGTTTCTTTTTTTTAAATAAGGAATTTGTAATTTGGTGAATCGTGAATTGTAACTATCTCATAAATGTCTCTGCATCAGAAATAGGTCCGTCACCATAGCGTAACGGTTAACAGAATTAGCCGCCATCTTCAGACACCTGGGTTCGATTCCAGGTTCTGCCCGAGATTTACTAATGGCAGAAGTGCTGTTATATGGGTAAAATGCTGCTGCATACAGCTCACCTCCATTTGGACAAGGCCTGAAAAGCTGCACAACCTCAGGATAACACTAGTTTTCTTTGGCCAGAAATGTCATTACCAATATTCAATAATTGCTATCAAAATAGACCTGACTGAATGCAGTCCAATTCTCATTTTACTCAAGGCAACTTAATAATAATAGCTTAGTGCACTGTGATCATAAGACCATGCTTAAAAAAGGTCTCCTTTGGCAAAGCTGTGATCTTGTATAAGAATATATCCCCAATATTAGGAAAACTGTGTCAATATAACATCAAATATGGGCTGATGAAATTACCTGTATAATTTACCAATTAATTAATCTTCCTCTTCCCAGAAAAGACATATCAGTACCAGAGCTTATTTATAAGAGAGAAACACAGTTTTGCCAGAGAAGTTTTAGAAAATAAAACTTAGTCAGTAAGCTCAATAAGTAAGTGAACTATATTTACTTTGAGTGTTGTGACTCAGAATACAGAGAGGCTCCCACGGCTGCTTGGTCCAGAAGCTACGGGAAAATGTGGGATGAATATTAAACCAACTCAACAGTGCTCATACATCTACAATACACATTTCAACCATCTAAAAGCTAAAAAACAGTGTGCTTCAGCGTGAACATGTTAACCAAGTCTCAAAATTACTGCTACTTTGTACTTGAATCTTTAAGAGCAAACAAAACATGCAGTAATTCATAAAATAAATAATAGAATTAATTGATACTGTTAATTTACTCTCAAAATTACTTTTTTCAAATTTCTTAGACCAATAACCAATTCATTATTTCTAAAGAAACACCATATGCTAATTTAATGTCTTCCATAGTTCTACTGCTTTATGGTACGAGAAGTAATCATATGGCCTTCACTACAGTGTGCAGACATTTTGACACCACTTAGGGTGGCTGTTTTACTCCTTCAGATGGAAGAGGAACCTCTCTGCCAGGCGATCTATGACTGTTAGGTAAACAGCAAATGTGTCGTCAGAGATCTTTATACACAGACATCGTACAACACGGAGTACTGAATGGACATTTTTCTGCCCTTCAAAATTCTGACCACCTCTGCCAGGTTTGAATCCATGATCTTGGGAAAAGGAGGCTGACACACTACCACTGATCTACTGAGGGAACTAATGAATAATGTTTCTTTGATAAACAAGTTGCAGATAATAAATATTTTTATTCTTAAATTACTGGGAGTTGTTTTTCTTTCTTCCAAATTCATTAAAGATGTCTATTTAGTAATAGTGCAACTTATGAAGTAAATGAATAAGACTGATCATTAATAAGTTAAATAAGCCCGCCTTGTGGCCATGATCATTAAGGCATTGAAGTCTAAACAGTCTGACAACGCGGTTAGCCGGTTCGAGTCCCATTGCTCAAAAAAAATTCACCATCAGAATGTTGGCCGGCAGGGTAGGGGAGGTGGTTTTATACAATTTCTAATCACTAGACTGCTTGCCATAAGCCTGGATGAAATTCCAAATCTCTCTGCAGTGCTTATATGGAGTGAGGACATCTGACACTGGGATGGTGATGTTAAGCCTTCAGCAGAGCCAGTTGGTGCTATTCGACAGGAGTAGGCTATAGGCTGGCACTGGGTTTCACCCTCTTCCTTCCTTCTATCATATATCACGTCATTCATTTCATATCATTAACTCCTCTGATGAGGTTGATGTCGGGAAGGGCATCTGGTCATAAAAACCTGCCACGACAGATTCATCTCACTTCATACCCAACTCCACAGAGAAACAGTACAAGGTTTGGACAAACAACTAATAAATTAAATATATTTCATTCTGAAATCAAACATTATCAACATACAAGCTTGTTATATAAGCACAGTGAAGGAGGAATAGGGTTGTAAATTCATTCTATACTGAGAAATTTTAGTTGGGTATATAACCCACTAGGCTCTTAGGTGAACCATATCTGCTATCATGCTGCTAGATCAGGACACGAATAATGACTGATTCTATGAGATTAACAGAATTATATTCCTTTGACACTATGATATTTCCATGAGCATATATTATAAAAGGCTCTCTGGTAGGCATGTG
This sequence comes from Anabrus simplex, assembly GCF_040414725.1. Lineage (NCBI taxonomy): Eukaryota > Metazoa > Arthropoda > Insecta > Orthoptera > Tettigoniidae > Anabrus > Anabrus simplex. The sequence goes on along the minus strand of NC_090273.1, from coordinate 22,081,721 downwards.
TCCATATTTGTGTACGTACTAATATCAAGAACCACTCAAAGGATTTTGATGCATTTTTCATTGTTATATAGCATTTATCAAAAAAGGTTTAGGTGTATGGAACATACTCTGAACGATATACTGTATGGTCTAAATTGACGTTTCAGCCTATTTTGGCTCTAAGGAGGGGTTGTGAATGGAAACACAAGACATCCAGCCAATCCCAAGCCGCCGTTCGTATTGATTTATGCCGACTGAGCGCAATCTTGAAAGCTAATTGCCAACTTTATTGTGTACATTCACCATGTGGTTGAGCTACCTCGCTTGGCTGTATGGTATTCCGTACGGTTTGCGATCTACTCTTCACCAATTTGTGTTTTATATATTGTTATTCTAGTATTTATCTCTCTAGTATATTACAGTATACCATAGTTTGCAGTTAAATGAGTAAAACAGTCCTTATAACTCTTTTATAAAAAATAGTTCAGTGTAGCTGTAGTTGTATTTACATCCATATGTTGGTTAGTGTACAGTTCCTCTGCATCTACCATGCCTCAGTGTAGTTTGTGGAAGACAAGCAGCAAGAACGTCACTTTGAGATCAGTGGAGTGTTTCCTTTGCAGGCCATAACCTCCTTCCTGTGCCAAAAATGTAGCTGTCATTAAAAATAAAAGAAATGAAAAATTACTAGCTTATTCTCATTTTAGTGTTGGATGTTGTTAGTAAGTACATAAGCACCTTTGAAGTTTTTATGAATTTTTTTTTTTTTAACCTGCGACTCATTAGCTTTTCTGAGTTTAGTATTACATTTTACAAGGAGCTGTGTGCCGCAGTCGTATTGCATCAAATGTTCTCGCAGCAGTAGAGCACTGGGAACATGGGTTAGGCGATGCTCATGTGTTTTGCGAATTGTCAATTTTGAAGTAAAGCCGTGCAGTGCATAACCTACACCGAAAGAAAGCTGAACAGTGGTGATTTTAGCAAAGGAAGCTAAAAAAAATAATGACCATCTAAGCCCTTTCTTGGCTTACACTGCCTAAAACAACAACAGACCACAAGTAAGTGTGGAAGAATCGTTCAATATACTAAAATATACTAAAATGTAATTTGTCTGTAAAAGGTAGCCCTCAATAAGTGCTTTTATGTTAAAGTTTGCAGTAAATAATCAATCTTAAAATTAGAAGCAATATGTTGAGATAGTGTCCATATGTTAATGGAAAAATAATGGGAAAAAGGCAAAGATCAGTTTATGGTTTTCCTTGACATTGAGAAGGCATATGACAGCATTGCAAGAGAAAAGATATGAGAATGCCTGAGAAAAAGAAATGTGCCAGAGGGACTGGTGAGGGAAGTTCAGATGCTGTATGAGAACTGTACCAGCTGTGTGTGATTGGGTGACGGACATTCATCCTGGTTCAAGACCGAAAGTGGAGTCTAGCAAGGCAGCGCACTATCTCCATTATTGTTTATCACCATCATAGATGACATAATGAAGAACGTCAAGAAAACCTCTGGTGAACTAAATGCAATGGCCTTCGCTGATGATGTTATAATCTGGGGAGAAACTGAGGAACAAGTACCCAGTCGAGAATCAATGAATGGAAGGTTAAGTTCCAGGAGTTCAATTTCAAGATAAGCGAACTCAAAACAGTAGTGATGACAATAAACAGAGAGGGACAACCAGCAAACATCATGCTAGGAAACTATCCACTAGAAAGTGTGGAAAGCCTTACATGCCTCGGCAGTGTAATATCTTAAGATACATTAGTCACAAAGGAGGTGTCAAATAGAGTGCAGAAGATCTCTCACTTTTACCAGCAGATGCTCTTGGATCCCAAAGTACCAACAAAATCAAAGCTGGTTATGTTCAATCAGTACTTCATACCAATCTTAACCTATGGTATTGAAACCTGCATCCTCACTAAGAAAGACTCATCAAGGTTGCAGGCATCCAAGATGAAGTTCCTTAGGCCCAAAAGTCAAAAAACCAGACTGGACAAGTTAAGGAATTATGTGGTTAGGAAGGATGCTGGGATTGTTACATCATTATTAGATCGGGTCAGCATTTCGAGATTGAGGTGATTCAGGCATGTAATGAAGATGGAGCCGACTAGGACAGCACATGTTAACTTGGAGTGGCAGGGAAACGGATGGTGGGAAGTCCAAGAACCCACTGGATGGACATCGTAAAGATGGACATTGCAAATCGGGGAAGGACACTGGAGGACGTCATGAACAACAGAACGTATCTCAATAAGACAGAATGGAAGAGGCTCACCAATAGTACTCGGGAAAGTGGAAGTGAAAAATGATGATCACTTAATCTTTATTGAAATAAATTGTTTAATCACCTCAATTTTCTGTAAGATAAAAATACCCTTTATAGTATATCATTATGAATGGTTTACGAGTTGCCATTTTAGTGAAAGTGCAGGAGAGGTTTGAATATCGCAGAGGGAGAATGGAGCAGCTAACAGGAAGGTGGTAGGAAGGGCCTCGGTTAAAACATTGTACTCTGCTAGCTACAAACAGTATATCATCAAGAGGATAACAAATTTGTCTACAAGGAAATCTCATCATGCCTTTTACCATAAATTAAATTGCTCCTGTATGAAGCCAGGGCAGGTCGCTAGTTATCAAATTAGTAAATAGAAACGAAATTGAGTCGAATATGACAGCATTCCTGCATTTAAGAACAATCACCCTTTTACGGAAACCTATTGTTATTTCATAGTATTCCTAGCATCAGTCCACTAAACTTGTAAAACTATGGAAGACTAGTCATCAAACCACAGAAGAAAAGATTATGCTTACATCATGGGACAGACTGACTAGAGAAGTGGCAGCAGTACTCCTTCCACTCACAGTGGTTGAGGCAACTGCCATGCCAAGTTCTGATGGGTCACGTCCCAAAACAGCACCAAGTTTCAAGATGTAGATGCCCGTAAGTCGACGTAGGGATTGTAATCTCAGTCGTAGGTCTGTGAGGCGCGCCCACACGGAGCCTTCAGGTGCATCCAAACGCCGTAGGAGCTGGTCCGCTGCATCCTGAAGAGACATCACTCGTGGTTCACATCGCTCCAGATCACTGCGTAGCTCCTAGAAACAATCACAAAGTGCATATTGTACGCGCTGTAGCATGAAAAGCTATGCCATCATGTAATTTGTCACTGCATTCAAGAGTTACATATCTGACTGTAATTCAGTTACAATATCACAAAACCCTTATCATGTTAAAGAAAAAAAACATTTTAATAAAATATAAAATACAGATAAGGTATGCAGAGGATAAGAGAATCTTTGATCTTGTAGAACATAGGGTTAATAACTTTCTCAAGGGAACCATTTAGGTTTGACCAGATTGACTTTCATGAAAATCTGATGAATAATAATAATAATAATAATAATAATAATAATAATAATAATAATAATAATAATAATAATAATAATAATAATAATCGTATGGCCTCAGCTACCGTTTGCAGACATTTCGATTTGACGCCATCTGGCTGTCTGCTCGTCAATTTCGACGTTCCGGTTTACTCTGTCTGCCATCTAGCGGACCTAGAGTAAACCGGATCTCTCTTGGGCGTCTATGGCTGAGATTTAATTAATTTTGTCGGGTAAATACCAAATCACGTGAGATCTTTTACATGCCGACATCGTACGACATGGAGTGTCGAATGGATTCTTTTCCGCCCTTCAAAAATCCGACTACATCTGCCGGGTTTGAACCCGCTATCTTGGGATCTGGAGGCCGACACTCTACCACGGATCCACAGAGGCAGCTATCTGATGAATGATCAATTAACATATCCTAAATTAGCAGCAATCCTTTTGCAATACAATCAACAATAGTGTTATAATAAATGCTGAAAAATATGTAGGCATACTATGGTCGTCTGACGAAAGTGGGGTAAGGGGTGTGGAGTGCAAGCATGGTCACTGCACATCCACGAATCTCAAGTCGGAAGGCCCGACAAGAAACATCAATTCCGTACGCGGTGATTCTTATGAAGAAAGGCGCTGCTGTGAAGTTTCAAATTGGTAGTGCAATTGCATTTTAGTTAAACACTTACTGTGAGCAGAGACCTCGCACTGTTTGTATCTCTTACTCATGCCGTACCTACAAGCTGCCGCAACTTCTTGCGAGACGCAGATAGTAGAATGAACTTGTGTATGCACAGTAGAAATATACCAATAGCTCTATTTTGAAGTTCCATAAAACACTTGATACCGAAAATGAGATCTTGACAGGAATGGAATTTCACACTCTGTTACATCATCAGCCCAAAGGATGGTTGGATCCTCAAAAAGTACCAGCAAATGGTTATAGTGAAACCACAAAAACTGATAGCCATGCCAAAATGAGGCTAGAAACCTACTTCACTAACATGTACAATATGGAAATATATCAAAATATTCTCGTTTAAATACTTCTGGATCATTTATAACTGTATCTAACATATTATGTATAATGAAATTATGATCAGCTACTGTGTGTTAACATAAATTTTATGAGCATGAGTGGAGAAACTGCTGGATCCCTGCTCAGAAACACTTCTTGTCAAGCAGTGGACAGCTTAAGAGACACCAGCTGGCATGCAGTGATGTTCTGATGTATCAATTGATTATCCTACCCAGTTTCATTGCAATCGATACCCTCCTTACACCAAGTTCCATTTAGAACTGAGGTGACATTTTATTATTTTTTAAGTACAAAAGTATTATTTTACAGCAGAATAATTATTATGATTAAGTTTATGATGTCGTAATTGATCTTTCACCCACTCTGACTGCAATTGGTCAGGTCCAACCCAAAAGAGAGAAACAATTGAAGTAATTCGGATGGAAATATTGATAAATACAGAAAATAAAATGCACACTTACTCTGAACTTGTTGTATTTACTTTCAATAACACTAATATCATCAGCCAGATCTACAGGCTCTGCTAGTCTTATGGTCGTTTCGGTCCTTTCTAGCCATTCCACCAGTTCCTCGATGATGCGATGGAACTCGTGATTCTGTTAAGTCAAACAAGAATACCATATATTAAAATAATGCAGGTAATTCTACTATCAGTTAAATACTATTCGTGAACACCCTCTAAACAAGTAATGTTTAGGCTTATTTGGCTCTATCTGGGTGACTAATAGCAGCAAAATTTGAAGGTGTGCTTTATTAAGGAGAATTTCTGTTATCAAATCGGTAGAAGGAAACTTCAAAGCACCTACCTCCATTAAAGCCCGCTCTAGCTGCGTCTGCCATTGAGCAGCAGTCCGACAAACAGCGTCCCATCGAGAGTTGGTGGTGACAAGACGGGCTCGTAGCTGCTCTGCTCTGTCGCGATCCTCCGTGTGGTCGGCAAGGTGGGTTCCCACAATGTTTAGAGAAACCACAATGCTCTTATGGCTGTCCAGGTCCATCAAGAACTCCTGAAATAGATCATAATAGTCAGTGAGACTCAACAAAGCAGGAATATTGCATGTGTACTGTAGGTGGTCATCCTATAATGTATTCCATCTTTCAACGTATCATAACTGTTACTCCAAAAGCTCGTAACTCCAGCCGTCGTCAAAATCGAGGTGTTCAGTGTACTGATGAAAAATATCAAGAAACTCACAATGCAAAAAATATGATTTTCGTGCTAATGGCAAAAAACAAATCCACATTTACTGTAGTGCACATATTTCTGTTAAGCCAAAAACTCAAATTCATGACTTAGATATAGTCAGACATGAAGTTAGTCACTAAACTACGTTATCTCCAAATGACCTGACAATGAATTGATCCTGACAGCTCGTATATCCATGTCTAATATCATTTTCAAACTTTTAAATATTTATTTGCATAAAAAGAGTTTTCTTTTTTGCTATTTGTTTTACATCTCACCGACACAGATATCTGTCTTATGGCGATGATGGGATAGGAAAAGCCTACGAAGTGGAAGGAAGCAGCCGCGGCCCTAATTAAGGTACAGCCTGGTGTGAAAATGGGAAACCGCGGAAAACCATCTTCAGGGCTGCCGACAGTGGGGCTCGAACCCACTATCTCCCGATTACTGGATACTGGCCGCACTTAAGCGACTGCAGCTATCAAGCTTGGTAAGAGTTTTCTTTGTGCATTAACAAGCCATTTATTTATTTTTTCTAATTCTTATTGAAATGTTACATGTATCAAATGTATCAATATTTTTGTCCTTTGTTAAAAATTGAAACACAACGTTTTAGATTAACAGTAGCAATATGACTCTACACTATGCAATGAGACTAAAAAACCAGATCCAGAATAAGAGTCAACCAACTGCATGTGGCAGGGAAAAAGAGAGAAGAAAGGAATTTACCTAAACAAGAATACAAAAAATGCACATGCCATTTTCATCATCCAGAGAGGAAGAATTATTTGTGAGTAATGATATAGAAGACAGGAGGAGAATGGAGAGAATGAATAATGGAATAATAGGGTGGCCAACATGGACTATCATTGATTTAAGGCTGTTTTATGGTTTAGTTTGATTGACGATGACAACTTTTGAAATAAATCATCATAAATCTAAAGAACTATACACGACCACTGCACAACCTCCCATAATACACGGATATTGGTTAGAGTAGATTTCAGGGTGCATGGATCCCTCTCATAGCATCTCAAGAGGTGTTGAATAGGACCTTCAAGACTAGGCAAATATTCTCACATCTGTGGAGTGCTCAGTAAATGAACAGGCCACAATTTGGGAGTGATGGGCCAGTGCATTGTCTTGTTACATGAAAAGGTTTCTTTCAAGGTGCTGGAGGCAACCAAATGGATGGACATAATCAGATAGCAAGTTCCCATAACATTCGCTGGCGAGGGACGTTTGCAGATATACCATTCAATCGTATGTGAACAGTCCTCCTATGAGAGAATACTACCACCACTACCAACTGAGCTGTAACTTATTGGCAAAAGGGACCCATTGTGTAATGTCTGGGTGAGACACCCATACCCTGCCATCGTTGTGTACTAACTGGTACCTCAACTCACCTGATCAGGTGACCTTTTACCATACTTCGAAGTCCAAAGACAGTGTTCGTTTATCCATGTCAGTCACTGTATCTTCTGACGTGTGGTGAGCAAAGGTATCTTGTGAGACGGTGACTCCTGTACCTTATTGTGAGGAGATGGTTCTGATCTGCTTACACTTAGTCATTGCCCAGCACTGAATTCAATAGCAATATGCTGCACTCTAGGTCTGGCTATCATCTCTTACCATCCGAGCTAGATGATGGTGACTTTCGTCATCAACATGTTTCACTCCGTGGCAGTTGACACTGGTGGTGATGGTATTCCCTGAATCCATGTACTCGTGGAACACTATCGACACAGTGGCCCGTGGAAAGCTCGGTGTCTACACGACTTCAGAAATAGAATTATCCATACATCTGGAACCGATAATCTAACCAGAATCAAATTACTGAAGATCGCTTGCCTTGCTCATCCTGTGGTCAACTGTTACACGGCCAGTAGAAGGTCTGATGACATCGCAGTCGCATGCTATATCGTACTATTACATTTGCCATTTTGACAAAATGGCAGCTACTGGATCTCTAATTCAATGGAAGTAGTTATGTCAAGAATAAACTTGGAAACTTTGAAACACCTCACCCTAGTGTCTTTGCAGCTGTTTTTCAATTGCTACAGATTTTAAAAAATGCTAGGGTGTCAGAATTTGGTCGTACAAGAATTCTTTAATGTGCTATATTCAAACTACATGAAGCCATCACATTCAAACACCCGCAAGAGATTTAACCTCTCAACTGAGCATTTCCTATGAAACATGTAAATGTATTTGCTGAGATATATTGCAAAATTTAAGAATTCATTCAGTTATAGTTTATATACAGGGTGTAGCAATAAATTACGGCCAAACTTGCAGGACACATTCTTCACACGTACAATACGAAAATGTGTTATATGGACATGGGTCTGCAATCGCTAGGCAGTGTCTGCATGTCTGTGGAGTGTTCACTGAACCAATTTAACATTTTCTTATTCTACATATGAGGAATGTGTCCTACAAGTTTGGCAGGACCTTGTTTGTACACCCTGTATTGATTCAGCATCATACTGGTGCATCCGTGGGCCATCTAAGAAGCACAGTTTTGACAATCACAACTAATAAAATATCCACACACTGTTTAGCAGTTATTAAAACTCTGCTATATGGATGTAAATGTTGGACAACATATCAAATATATTTTGAGAGCATCAGCACTGTTTGAGAAGAATCCTTGGAATAAAAAGGCAAGACACACACACCAATGTTAGTGTGCATGAAGAGGCTCAAAGGCAAAGGAAACATTACAAGAATGTTGCAAAGGACAGTCACAAGAAGTGTAGAAAAATATTTTAAAATAAGATATGGAAATCAAATCACATTTGTTGAAAACAATAAAATTAAAGTAGCACCTGCTAATAATCAAAACAAATAGAACTAACCCGGTGGTCTTGGATGGTATCTTCCAGCTGCTCTATGTTACTAGGAGGAACCTGCTGATTCCTCTGTATTCCTTCCGAGAACTGCAACCACTGCTCCAATCTCCATAGATCGTTGTCTAGCTGCTGCCAGTTTCGCCGCGAACACAACGGACATGTCAGTCTTGCACTTTCACTGTAAGAAAAGTATGAATTCAAATATTACGTTTGTCTGCCTTCAAAATAATGGAAAGTATAGCAACCATATTCATTGGAGAATGTATTCCACAATATATGAATTGTTTTACATATTTCTTCCCTTCTACCAACTGTTAAGTACATTCCTCAATGAACAGAACTGAAGTGTAAGAGTACAAGGGCTACTAATGTAATTTCCACATCTTCGGTCTTGACGTGGGGAGTGTAGGACAAGGGGAAGGCCAGATAAAGACAGAAAAGAGAAGAGGCAAAAATATCAAGATGAATTAGGGTGGTAAATGATTAGGAACACACTTCCCACATTAAGACTGAAGATCTGTCAGGACAGTCCCTCAACAAGTGTTAATGCCCACCCTCCTGATGGAGAAGAGATTGATGTTGAAGAACTGGGCTGATGAGGAGAAAGTCCTCAGTGTATGAAAATGTGGAGATTGTCCCCAGATTTTGATGTTTTCGTGTCTCTCCTTGTCTCCTCTTGTCTCCTCTTTCTACTGCTCCCTCTTCTGACTAACGTGTCCGTGTTTATTGCATTGTTTGTTCCATTTCAATGATTCTTTCTATATATTACTTCATTTAAGAAGTGTTTATCCAGCCAGTGTGCTTCAAGAATTTATTCGGTTGTCAACATGTGATGAATGATAGTATATGTACTGTTTATCCCCATTTCAAATACTGTAACAGTGTGTCATGAAAAGAATGACCATTGCTTGACTACATTTTTGTTAAGAAGGAACCCATTCTTTTTCAGCATTGATTTAGTTAATGTAATTTAAGGTTTTTCACCCTGTCAAAACATGAAATGTAACACTTGCATACTTCATAGAAGGCTATGAATTACTTCCAAAATCTGATATTATACGTGGTGTTTACTAATGCTGATCACAAAAATTATGACTTCCCTAATGCCATTTAATCAAAATTAGGATGCAAGAATATGTTCTACGTAAGTAGCAGTGTTATGCGATCTTCCTGTTAAGAGATTCTTCATTTAATTTTGAAGTTAGTGCCAAAGTCAACAGCCATCTTTATTTTGTAGCTTGGCATTGATTGCACAGTTCTTCTCGAGGTAGACTAATTTAAACATTACCAAATCTTGGAAGTTATAAACGCACTAACATCTGGCAGAATTTGCATTAGTTACATCTGATATCACCATATGGAGAGGGTATATCTACCTGTATGTATACTCTATGTACCTCGCATAAATTAGATTTGCAATGTTTTTCCATCTATCTTGTCTTTACAAAATTATCATTGATCCAACGCTAAGAATACTTACAGCTTCGATATCTTCCTTAGTAACTCTATGAAAAGGAAAATAACGTTCATCTCCTGCCACGCTAAAATAAAACCTACTGAATTAAAATCCCCAATATTGATTCACAGTCTGGTAACGAAATTCCATGCTCTATCTGTAATAAATGTTATAAGTTGACGTTAGGAGTAAATATTCAGATAGGAAAAGCTCACCCTGAGAAAAAGAGAAATAAAATCATTACAGGAATATTGGGGAAAGCTTACAGTTGACAGAAGAAACCCCAATGGTCGCTGATCATGCAAGTGAAAATATTAATCCTATGAAGAGTTTGGAGGATAGGATTTCAAACATTATGCGAAACGGTGATGCTGATCAGCTGGAATCTTTTACTCCTGAGATTATGCGGTTCTTTGCAGATCAGGTAAATCAATTACCTGGCCCTCAACATCCTGCTGTTAGATATTACAAAAGTAGAAATTTACAAAATAATCATAAATATGACCATAAAACTTCTAGTAACCCACAGCGGAGGTCTAAAAGTCAACGAGAGAAAATCAGAGAGCATTATGCCTATGAGGTAGCCCAATACATTTATATAATCAGAGGCAGAAAATTGCTTACAAAATTTTGGACAAAACTACTAAGGCCCATTCTACTAAAATCCCAAAAACTATGATTTCGGATCATTTTGAAAGGGCTTTTGGTACCAAAAATAACAATTCTCCTCTTTCTCTTATGGAAAAAAGCACTGACAAAGTTGACATCTCATCAGGCCCAGATCATATTACAGTTTGTGTATTATGGCACCTGAAGGTTACTAAATTTCTGACATTACTCATCAACACGATGTTTCATTTTCCCTACCTACCTACAAAACTCAAAATGGCCAGAACAATTTTAATACATAAGGGTGGAGACATATTAAGGAATGGAGACCTATAACCATATATTCAGTGATTAGAATAATTAAACGAGTACTAGACATGAGACTGCGTTCATATGTCACACTAAGTCCTCACCAGTGTGGCTTCATGCCATTACCTGGAACTTGTGTCAACGCTTCCCTCGTGAATGGTGGCCTCCAGGATGCAAAACGTAACAAAAAAGGATTGTTGCATCATTCTTTTAGATAGCAATATAGTTGGTCCGTTATTGGACATCTTTTAGATGTCACAAAAGTATTTGACTATCGGACATGAACACATCAAACTATCTCTTTGACAATCTGAAATTCCTCCGAACTTATGTAGACTAATTGAAGCATTTCTTACAAAGAACACAGTTCAAGTGGAAGCTCATCATAAGAAATCACCATCGAAATTAAGTGAAGCGTAGCTCAAGGGTCCCCTGTTTAATTTAGCAATCAGTACTGTAATACAAAATCTCACTGATCACGACATATGACAACGTTATGACTATATTTTATCTTATGGTCTACCGCCATTATCCTCATTTGCTTTCACAGATGGCCTAGTCATACTCAGCAAAACCGAAAGTGATGCTGCTACTCTGTTAAATTTAGCTGAAAGCAGCTTTACAGAAATTGGTGTACATATCCATCCTCTTAAAAGCAAATCTATAATCCTGAAGAAAGGAAAATTAACTGAAGGAAACATCACTACACTCGAAGAATCAATAATCCCAGTGACAAAAACAAACAATGAACGAATCAAGTATTTAGGAATTGACTTCAACAACAGAATTTCTCTTGACAAACTAATAGGCCTAAGCACAATAACTTCTGACTTAAATCATCTGGTAAAAATAAAAGTTCTAAAACCAGAGTAAAAGATCAAGATTATTAATGAGTTTGTTTGGCCGGGTTTGATCTATCCTCTACAATATGCCCCTTTGACACAACTATCAAACGCTTTTCTTAAAGATCTGGACAAAATTATAAGTTCTGTAAAAGGAATAATGATGCTGCCAGTATACAGCATTACAATATTTGTAATCGCTTACTCCATATTCAGGATGTTCATCTACCGTACGTAATGAAGTTTTCTGAAGAACAAGATATGACACTACACAGACTTATATACAAAAAGAAAGTCTTCCCCCAAAGATTGACGGAAGAAAACTACGTGAAATTACTGTATGAGAAATCGATCCTTTCAGTCGTGGTGCCAGCTACCACATAAAGGAAAGGGAGTAGTGTTATATTCAAATTGCCTGAAAGCAAATTCCTGAATGACTCATAAATCATCTCTGTCCTCTTCTGAATACATAAGTGCAGTGAAGATGTCATGCAACCTCACCGCAGTCAGGTTGGTTCCCAGTAGGTCATTCAACACAACCCGTTGCCGCCAAAATGACTGCAACAAGACAGAAACCCTTGAACATGTGCTGGGATTCTGCTGGAGAAATGAGCTAATGCGCAACCATCACCGCCGCTGTGTCAGAACGTTGATTGCTCGAGGCTTGAGACAGAGTGGATGGGAGGTGCACCGATGACTGACATCACAGCCATCCACAGAGAGGACATTAAAGCAATGGTCTTAGATCCCACCATTCGCTTTGAAAGAGACCTAAATCAGCCTCGATATGTGGACCTAGAAAAGCAAGCTATTTATATTCTGTGGTTGCCTTACTTGTCATCCGAGTATAAAATACCTATCAATTGGTGGATTGTCAGAGGCCTGCTATTCGGAGCAAGAGGCAGACGTCGACCTTCCTACAAAATTTAAAAGTTCCATTCTACGAGTTAGAAAAAATAGTAATACAGATACTGAGGGACTCTCTGCAAATCATTCATTTCCATCTATACCTGAGAACGTGATTAACATTCCCCCCCACTAACCCTGGAGAAAAAAAGATAACGGCATTAACGATTAAATTTCCATTTTTTTGATGTTTTTAAACTCCACTGAAATTGTAACTATATTCCGGATCCAAAGGGTCATTCTCATTGGAGGACAGATCATTTATTTCTTTAATCTCTCTCTTTCTATATTTATTTATTTATTTATTTTCTTCATTATGGCTTGTATTGACAACTGATCACTATCAAAGGGAAGAGAATAGGTGGACCTTTCTCTACCCTTTGATAGTGACTTGCATACCTGTAAATCGTCATGTTTTATATTCCACTTATAATTATAAATTTTTACAGGTTACATTTCATGTTTCAATAGACTGGAAAACTTGAAAGTTTTATTGACTAAATATTGCTATGACTCTTGTGTAAATATCTCTTCCATCTACATTATTATCCAAGTTCATTCATATATATATTACTCAGTACCTACTATTCCTGATAGGAGATTCATAAGACAATGTAATGAACAAATGCAATATAAAATATAGAATACTGAACAAATGGTAGCATAAAGCATTGTATAAAGGTAACAAGAAACAAAATACGAGGGCTGTTTTTTTCAAGTTCCGATAGACCATAAATAATAGACGTATTAAGATAACAAGATGATTTTATTACCAAAAGATTTGTTCATTCTTACTTATTTTTCTGAATAGTCACCATGAAGGTTGAGGCATTTGTCATACCGAGAGACCAGCGTTCCTTATACCCTCTGCAAAGAAGTCTGCCGCCAGTCTATGCCAGATAAGGAAGTCTACTGTGAGACCCTACGTCACTTCTGGAGAGCGATACAAAACAAACAAAGAGGCATGCTCTCATCTGGTGTGGTTCTGATCCATGACAATGCACAACCGCATAGTGCCAATGTGACAAAAGAACTTCTAAAAGTTCAAGTGGGAAGTCTTTGACCTTACAGTCCTGACCTAGCACCCAGTGACTATCACCTCTTTCGAGAAATGAAGGCGTGGTTAGGTGGACAACGCTTCGCTACCAACGAAGAGCTTCAAGATGCTGTAAGGACCTACCTGAGCTCACTGGCGGCAGACTTCTTTGCAGAGGGTATAGAAAAGCTGTTCTCTCGTTATGACAAATGCCTCAACCTTTATGGTGACTATGTAGAAAAATAAGTAAGAATGTACAAATCTTTTGGTAATAAAATCATATTGTTATCTCAATACGTCTATTATTTATGACCTATCGGAACTTGAAAAAAACAGCCTCGTAAGTTTAAAAAGTTAAAAATAAATTAAAGGTAATATCCGAGTTTTATTACAAATGTAAATGTAGGTCATTTTGGCATTTTTTCCGGCTCCCAGACATGTCCAGAAAATGTAGGATGTCTTGTTAGCCTAGTCCTTCCTTGTGTTCTCAGCATTAAGTATATGGAATGAAATAGTTTCATATATTTGATCTTCACTGTCTTCAATGCTAAACTGTTTTTAAATCTTAAGATTCTGTTAATCTGATTTCAGAAAACATAGTGTATAATGCGTGAAACTTATGGGAGAACTCATGAGTATGCCACCATTTGTTATAAATTATAAAGCTGCTGTTAGTATGGAAGTAAGTCACTTAACTGTTCACATATAAAGTAGTATGCATCAGCATAGGAAGACCTGTGAATGAGAAGAAGAGCAGAATATTGTAAGCCACACCACACAAACCACCAGTTAGCAGAAGAAAGGGCACAAATCATGGCAGAATACAAGCAGCATAGTCAAGCTTAGTTAAGAAAAAGAGCAGGCTTATCTAGGCAAGGACACTACAAGAATGAAACCAGCATTAAGTGATGCAAATAATATAATATAGAAATAAGTTTACATTTATTTTTAATATCCTAACGAAAAAGCTTTTGTAGCTTAGAAAACTGGATGTGATGATCAGTTGAGTAGGTGCCATGTGTAACAAGTCAATCTGTCTAAATTACTGAAGTTTTACAAAGACTTTTGGTTTGTATTTCAATGTTATTGTAAAAGTCACAATTACATCATAAGATGTCAAGCAAGTGCTCTTGCAAAACTTCAAGAAATTCTGCAAATGTCTTCAATCTAAACTACAAAATTTCAATCCTTCATTTCCTGGCCTAGGTAAGATGTGCTTCCTTGCTACAATATCTATTATTGTGATATGCCTTTGAGTCAAAAGCAGCCAAGTAACACAGAAACAACATTCAGGAACAGAGACTTGCTGAAGATACACCAGTTACATCAGTGATCACCCTGCAGTGTATATGAAAAGAGAGGAGAAATTCAAAAAGTTACTGTAACTGGAGAAAATCACTGCAACTTGAGCAGTAACCTTAGTTTGATCTCTCCCTTTCAAGCTAATTCTTTGTGAAGTGATGTAATCTGTACAGTTTCAATCTCCATCAAAGCAGAGTGAGAATAAAAGTTTTCATTGGCAATCAGTTGATCAGTGGCAGAGTATCTGCCTCCAGATCTAAGACTGCAGGTTCAAACCCAGCAGAGGTAGTCAGATTTTTGAAGGGCAGAAAGAAATTCTTTAAGACACCCCATATTGTATGATGCTGGCATGTAAAAATCTCTGGTGACACATTTGGTGTTTACCAGACAAAATTAATTCAAATTCAGCTATAAACCACCAAACGGAGTTCCAGTTCTCTGCCATATGATAGAGAAAATGGAACATCAATATTGACACACAAGCAACCTAAATAGCAAGAAATAAAAATGGCTGCAACACAGTTGCAGAGATCATATGATTGCTATTATGACTATTTTACAGTATGAATGTAAAAAAGAAAATAGGAGTTATGCGTAGAATAGAAATACCGTAAATCCTGAGCAGCATACTGGGGAGTGAAAAGGACAGGTTTAATCGTGGAGGAACATACTTTGTTCCTGAACCAAACATATCAACATCAACATGTTCTATAACCACAATAATTAAAGGAGTTCAATATCAAAGGTTCACTAATCCCAAATTACTAATAAACATGAACCACTCCATCGTTCCAGTGATTAGATATCAAGCTTACTGTAACTCAAAATTCAATCTCACTACATTTCAAATCCAATGTTGAATAAAGCAAGTGAGAAGGTTTTCACCAAAATCTCTAGTGTACTCAGTCAATCTGATGTAATCAAACCAAACCCCATGCTGCTACAGCCCTGAGCGCCGTGGCCTACCAAGCGACTGCTGGCACAGCCAGAAGGCCTACAGATTATGAGGTTAGTTAGACAAATCCTCTCTGCTGTTATTCTCAGCTTTATAGACTGAGGCCACTACCTCACCGCCTGATAGTTCCTCAACTGTTCTCACGAAGACAGAATGGACCTCAAATAAGCCCTCATATCCCAGTAAAAATACCTGATCTAGCTGGAAACTGAACCCAGAACATTGCTCATCACATGGAGCTTGATTGGAATCTGGTTAAACTACGGTATATTCATCTATTATTTTGCGAGGTTCATCACACGATTATGTGGGATAAGCTATCACCATCACCCAGGAATTATCTTCATTTTTTGTGTTCCATCTGTGCTTGGGCTCTTTTGGACAAGGGAACCACAATCAGATCCTCAATAGCAATGGCAGAGAAAATGAAAAACAATGGTACAGAATGTGCATTATGAATGATCTGATTAATTATGTTGATAAAACATGCAACAACAGAGAAAAAAGCAAGAAAAACTTTTCATTGACTACTATTTAAATGTTGTTATTTTTTTACTCACTGCAAACAAAATAGGATTTATATTATTTCTTCACGTAGTCTAAGTACTGTAAGGGAACAACCAAGAGTCAAATCAAGTCATATATAGAGATAGGAACATGCAAATGAATACCTAACAGGATGATCATTCATCCTATCAGGTGTTCCTATCTCTCTATATCCGACTTGGCTCTTCACACAGTCTGATTATCATTGCTACAAATTCAAGCCTAATTAGTGTTCATTCTGTTAATGAATTTTGTGATCAAGAGCAAGGCTACAATTTCATGCCAAACAAATTATGGGGAACTTACCTGGCATCTACAGCACTCTGTTCCCTGGTGCGTGCCAGGGCACATAATTGCTCGTACCGTGAACATAGTGCACTAACTTCCGATGTCCGTGCCTGTTCTGGTGCCACACCGCAAGAGTCCATGAGGTAGTTACTCAGGTGTCTTGTTAGTTCTATAGAGGACTGGCAGCTTGCTAGAGCCTTAGCCTGAAAAATAAAACTTGCTTTTAACATCTAGAAATTTTATATAATACACCTTAAGTTTTCAGTCTGCCAAACATAAGATACAATCTTATAAGCGGTAGCACAATGACTTTTTTCACTCTATAAGAACAGCCTCAAATTCTTTTAAATCACTCATTCGCATGTGTGTGCAACAGGATTCAACAGCCAGCACAATTCTTATACACACCGCTAGATGTCCGCTTCATTCATTCCATTTTTGACCTGGTCGACTGACTGTAAACAGGCTGAGAATTTTTATTTTGTTTTTTCATTTGCATGAGTATTTAAATACAAGATTGTTTACATAATGTCAAGCTAACTATAACAATCTAAACAATCATACTCAGCTTGTCAAAAAGGAGACTTTAGCTTTCTAGGTAATCCCACTGAAGGTTCCAATGCAGACTTAGAGTGGAATGTGGGTTAGATTATATATACCATGTACTAGTCAGGGGCTTTCCAATAAGGGCCCCACCACCCCTATTGTACACTATTTTTAATCAGTTACACACTAAGACATTCCAAAAATAGTATTCCTGTCAGAAAAGTTCCACTACATACATAAACAGCTAGACAAGACCCACATTTCACTTACAGACAAACCGGTTTGTATTGGCTGCAGGCAAGAGCAGGTTCTGGGCTTTTTACAAGCTGAACCACTGTGAGAAATGTACAGTAATGGAATAAGAAAGTTCAAAACACATCTTTGTAGTTATTAACAGAGTGGACTCATTTGTAACATTTGAATGACTTTTCCAGTTGTTCATAATATTACTTATTCATATTCAGTGACAAATTTTACACAACGTAATCATTACTGTCTATGTAATTAAATGGGCAGGAATAAAGAAGTGCAAATCAAACCAAGCCTTAATAATGTTATTTGCTTTACGTCCCACTAACTACTTTTACGGTGCCGGAATTTAGTCCCGCAGGAGTTCTTTTACGTGCCAGTAAATCTACCGACACGAGGCTGACGTATTTGAGCACCTTCAAATACCACCGGACTGAGCCAGGATCGAACCTGCCAAGTTGGGGTCAGAAGGCCAGCGCCTCAACCGTCTGAGCCACTCAGCCCGGCAAACCAAGCCTTGAGTGCATACAAGTAGAGATTTGAAAGAATCTGAGGATGAACAAAATCAGTCCTTCTAATATTAATAAACAGTTTACTTTTTCAGGTGTATTCTAGAGTTTTATAAATGTATATGCTGCTATTGTGTTTTGCAGACTGAAAAACTTAAATTTATTAATTACTGTAAGTTAACATTGAGAAGCATGGCTTCCACCTTTAGTAAGTCTATAAATTTTGTGTTACCATTCAATGACAAACTCTGCCAATAATAAAAATATCAGAAGTTCAAACTTATTTTATTCTTGTTTGCAATATGAACAGTTACCAAAAGAATATGCTCAAAATTAGAACAAATAATTTCAGGTAAATTAATTCTTCCGTACTTCTTTCTTGAAGGAAAAACATCCCTTTGTAAAACGGTAATGATTATGTCTTTCAATAAATGGAACTCAAATAACGATAACAACAGTCGCAGCATCCTTGGCAAACCAGGCCTATGGTAACAACTAATGTGACGTCACTGATGGTACACTTTCTATTTCAACACACTATACAAATCCACATTCGTAGCATCTTTGGTGACCAAGGCCTCCGGTAATGACTACTGCGATGTCACTTCTGTCGCACATTTTGTAGTGTTACACAAATTTTCAGACGACCCCCAGCCATAAGACACATTCATGTCAAAAATATAAATCCACCTTCTTGATAAGGCTTCTTTATCCAGAATTTACCTGAAAGAAGGTGATCAGGACTTTGTTTGCTATGTGACAACATGCTGGTTCAAGTCTCAACTTACTAACAACCTTTGAGCTAGGTCATAAAATCAAACCTAAACCAAAGCTATGACAACACAGAAAAATGATGACCTTAACAGACAACAAGTTATGTAACTGTTGCATTTACTCACTTGTGAGACAAAACAGCATATAACAACACCTTTAATTTTTGGATGTTTTAAGAAAAAAAAAAAGGCATAAAATCGAAGAATTTTCTTCTTAACTTTGACTCAAATTAGCTGCAAGTGTTCATTAAACCTGTGTCACAGCGTAGTCACAGCTTATGGTGTTCCTCCTTACTCCCCTTCCACCTGACCATCTCATTATCAATACATGCTATGAACGTGCGTTTTTCTGCGGGTAGCTATAGTGAGTAAGTGTAATTCAGAAACCAGAAGCTATAAATGTCGAAAAATGAGTAAACAACCATGTTATATGTTTTCATTCAAGCACTGTGTTAAAGAATCCACAAAAGAAAATTATGTAAAGGCAGCCAAGTCGTAATTATGACATGCAACCATTTATAATATGGTACTAACAAAACCAAGAAGAAACTAATTATGGCAAAATTGTTTTGGATAGTGTAGAATGTAAATTACAAGAAAATGTATTTTTTTTAAAGCTGGAGTGGGTCACCAAGACAAGAAACAATCGTCCCATTGAAACAAGAAATGTTTCAGTTCAAAGTATGTGAAACTGTGCAGAGCTTTGGTATTTTGAAACTGAGAATGTGCAGTACATATAAAGTGCTGGAATATACTATGTTTGGAGAAGAGAATATACCAGAAGATTTAAACACAATTTATTTTCAAATTTGAGGCAGCTACCAGCGATCTGACTAATTATGTTCATTACAATGTTGTGCAGTGCCTGACACCTAGCAGCATGGATGAGAACCAAGTGTTCTGATACAAGTTGTTTTACTTACTGCAGGAAAAATCTACTTAATGTGAATTTAAAAAGACCTTGTTTCTAATTACTGTGTTGTAAATAACTTGTTTCATTTGTTAAATCCAATAATTATCTAAAGATCAAAAAAGGCATATCCTTTTGTACCTAAAAACCCCACTAAACTAACCTATTATTTCACATACTTGCCTGTTATACCCTCCCCCATTTTAGACGATGAAAATCAAGATAAAAGACCAAGGTCTTGCGGGTGAGTAAATATGACACTTTGTTAGTAATTATTAATCTTTCATAATAAGAATAGATAAATTAAAATAACTCTTAAATAATTAAGGTATAGGAATGAGCAACTGGACTGCTATAAACTCACCAGAGCAGACTTTGCAGGAGACCCTCCAATGGGTACCTGAACCAGTTCTTCTAACGTTTGCAGGTTGGCATTGCACTCCTTGATGGCAGAGTCCAGCTCATACAGGTACGCATCTCGAGAAGTTAGGCGCTTGAGGTGGGGTAAGGTGTCTACTTGTACAGCCGAGTCCTGCTCAAAGCGTAGTGTAGACACCTGGACACTTTCATCCACCTCCTGCACCACCCCACGTCCTTGCTCCTTCTAAAATTATAAAAAGAAAAAACTTTGTACATCTCTTCCTTGGTGGTAACCCCTTCCAAACTTTGCTTCTTGCATTCTGTTAAAATGCATTAGCAGCATCTTCTATGATAATGAAAATATGATTGTAACTAGCTGACAGATGAGTTTGATCTCCTAAATCTTTGCCTTACCTTACTTTTGTGATAAGTATCCACATTTGGCCGTCATAAGGTGCTAGCGTTGTCATCGGCGGCGGCCAGTGTATGTTTTTCACTTGCAATTCATGTACAGTCCGTTTTGTGTAAATTATGTTCATGACTCATCAGGCCAATTCTTGCATAGAAAATGCGATCACATTCGGCACACCTGAGAGAAGGAGGTGGACGTAGTTGAGTTTGTCCGAGTTCTCTGAGTTTTCTTCTGAGACGAGCCTCTGTTTGCAGTCTATGACGCTCAGTTTCAAACTGCAATACAGCAGTGGATGCGACTGTGTGGCAGCGAGGGCGATCTTCAGTAAGTGTGTGCCAATTACTGGGGTCAATGTTTGTGCTCTTGAAGGTTTAAGCTGATCCTTGTAGCGTTTCAGAGGTGCACCACATGGCCTCCTGCCAGAACTGAGTTCACTGCATAGTATCTGTCGGGGTAGCCTATTGTCATCCATGCGTTGGTCATGACCAATCCATCTAAGCTGGTAACCTATGATGGAAGCTTCTATACTGTTCATCTGTGCCCTTTCAAGTACTACAACATTGGAGACATAATCCTCCCATTTGATATTCACAATGATCCTAAGCTTCTTGAATTCACAGCGGTATAGAGTCTATGTTTCACATCCATACAATAAAGTGGAGACGACAGCTTGGTACACCATCAGTTTAATGGGTATATTTAGGTTTTTATTAGAAAAGACTTTGCAGGATAGATGTCCAAAAGCACAATGAGCAGCTCGTATTCTATTTTCTACATCCAACTCCGAGGTACAGTACAACGAGACGAGAGAATACTCCCAAGGTAGGGAAAGAAGTCTACTTATTCCAGAGATGTATCTAAGATGGTACATGTACATGAATTGCAATTGAAAAACATACACTCGGATACGAGTAGTGGCCGACGACGATGGCAATACCACCTTATGACAGCCAAATGTGGATACTTATCACAAGAGTAAGGTAAGGCAAACATGAGCTGGAGTAGCATTCCAAAGGTGCTAGCAGATACCAGCAAAATGCTGTTATGTTGTTGTATGCTGTGTTCAGATATAGTGCTAAGTAGTAAGAGGTACAAAACTGATGTTTGTTTAAATGGTCTCGAGAAAATATGTTTTGTACATCTCTTCCTTGGCGGTAACTCCTTTCACTGAAATGTACTATACACCCATATTAACATATCTCCTCAAGACCATTTAAACAAACATCAGTTTTCTTATTATCTATCACTATATCTGACAAGAACCTAGCTTACAACACCATAACATTTTGCTGGTGTCTGCTAGCACCTTATGACAACTAAATGGCAAGTTCTAACAGAGCATTAAAATGGAGGAATTATGTGGAGCAGAGGCAGGAAATCGGTATTCTCAATATATTTGTACTGAATAAACCTATATACTATTATCAGTTTACAGATGAATGTGATGTTCAGGAGTTGTTCTGCAAATTATGCGTGTTTTGTTACAATTAGTTTTGAACCACATGCAGAAATGTTTTAATGTCTATTCAGATGATGATGATGATAATAATAATGATGAGCAGGTGTTGCTTAAGGAGCACACCGGAAAGAAGAGCTATATAAAAGTCATTATTTGAAACTAAACCATCTCTACTCCATTCCTTCTTTAATAAATATGGAGGAATTTGAAAAAATCACTTAATCTGAAGGTAAATTTTGGTATGTTGATGAAATATATATTTACCTCTTTCTTGAGTTCATCTTCACACTGTAACCTGAGGGCAGCCAATCGAGCCTTTATGTCCTTCCAGAGAAGCTGATACTCGTCTATCATCTCTTGAATGGGCGCCAGTTCTTCAGGCCGACTCTTCTGCAACACTTGCAGTCCCAACTCATCAGCAATCCTCAGAACCCCACTCTGAGACTCCAGTTCACCTTCCAGTTTCTAGAAAAGCAAATACGATATTTCAACAATGTATGAATTCACCACAAGAATACATCTCAGCTGAGTATGGCATTGCTTCTATATATCTGAGCCAGCCTCCTATTTTTTCCCACTTTCCTGACTGACTTCCCTTGGTCCCAGTTTGCAAGGCCCTTAAATATTAATTTTCCTAATGTTTGTGGGTCTTTCCTTTTGATTAAGGAAGTGGGAAAGTTGCCTTATTGATCTACCATCATCTTACCTCCACTTCTTGTAGCTGCCATGCTGGCTGAGCAGCCTGTTCAGGTGTTGACAGATGCTGAATTTGAGTTAATCTCACATCCACCTGCGTCAAGCTCACCACTGCCTTCCCATGGGCTGCTACGAAGTCACGATAAACTTGAAGCTCTTGCCTTAAGCGTTCCAAAATTCTAGCAGCATTGGGTGCCAGAGCATGCCAACGTCTTAATGTATCTCGTACAAGAATAGTCAGTCGATGCAGACTCTCCGGCTCCATGCGGCTCTCCTTCGCCAGTCGTGAGAATGACTGGTCTAGGATCTGAAGTGCTGGACTTCGAGTTTGAACCTCTTTGACCACAGTCTGAAACATACATTAAAGTTATACTTCATTACTAGATACATCACAGATCTTCGATTCCCTCTTTTAGTAGTGAAAAGTATTAGTATCTGGATGAACAGAGAAAACTAATCATAATTGTTGCAAGTTATAAATCTCATTCTGTATTGATGGCTATCACTTTACAAATAGAAAAGTCTTTATGTTTGGAAAGGAGGACAACATAAAGACTTTTCTATTTGTAATCAATCATTCAAAAAATTAAACACATTCCAGTTTGGACTTTAAAAACTGTACCAATCACTCTGGTTTGGAGTTCATTTGTGGTCTTCAAACATTTTTTCCCTATGCAACCAATTGTATTCCTCCACTCCACACCACCAATGCCAGGTACCTTGGAATTACTCCTGACTGGACATTGTCATTCAACAAGTATCTCTCTAACAGTACTGCTATGTTAAGGACAAGAAACAGCATACTGTATGAACTCGTCTAACACCTCCCCACTACTTAACTGTTGACTATTATTGGGGAGAAAAATAATCTGAAAACTTAATGAAAGAAAAAAAAAATGAGAACATCTTTCCAGTGACCAGGCAGCAAGTGCAACATTTCATTTAACGATAAAAGTCACACTTCTGCACCACCTGTGCATTAGCCTTTGCCACTCTCTCCCTCTACCCTAGATTTTCCAATGCTGTTCCAGCTTTCGGCCTCTGCGTTGCAAGCATGGTCACATTTCATGTCTAATTAGGAAGCATCCAGTACATAAACAGCAGTAAAAATGTGCAAGAGAACAAATTTACGACATCCTTCAAGTTGATTCAATCTATAATTCAAAGGAGGGAATGTTCCACCTGTTCAACACAAAAATATAAAGTTTAATTATATTTTGTATTAAAACACTAGAACTAGTTTCGACCATTTGATCGGGTCATCCTCGGCTAGATACACGACTGGAATAGCACTCTTCAAAATAATACCGGTATGTTAGAAGACTGTATCACAGTTAAAATGTACACTTTGCAGTTAAAAAGGATTTGAACTTCTTATGTACCAGATAACGTTTCTTCACAAATTATATGACCATTATATGACCATATAAGAAATGTAATATGTAACTGAACTTTATATTCTTGTACGGATCAGGTGGAATATGCCCTCCTTTGAATTACAGATTGTATATGGACGACATGAAGATTATATGATATCCTACAAGTTGATCGTGTTAGAATATGTGGCAGAAACTGGAGTGAGAGCAGTAAGTCTTAAATACATACAGCCATGTATGATACATTATTGGCAGAACCAGTGAGAAAAATTATTGGGAGCGGAGAAAACATCTTCCTTCCACACTGTGGAGAAAGGAAAATATGAAAATGTGGATAAAAATAAGAGTTCAAAGATCATTTTAGAGGTTCTACACAAGTTGGACAGTACTGATATGCACAAGATGACCAAAGGCAACAAAATCAATCCTTTGGTATACAGAAGCACACTTGCACAAAGGTAAAAAGAAATTAATTTTAAATAGTTGTAGTAAAATATTTTATAAAAGTCACTTGGTGTTAAAACCAAATATTTTATATTTCAGGCAGTTGTTGCAATACTCAATGCGGCTCTGTTGAGGTACTTATAAAATATTAATTCAATTAGCTATTTTGTGTATTAATTTAAGGATGCTAGATATTCCTGTTTCTGCTTTTAGACCATGCCCACCTAACCTATATTATGTGAAATGTTCACCTATTATACCCTCCTCTAATTTTGAAATTGAAAAATAGGAAATGGGGGGGTGTATAAGCAAGTAAATCTAGCACTGTATAAACTTGCTGGTTTCATATGAGAAACTTCTGCACCCACCATACGTACATCTCCCAAATGCAAGCTCTCAGCTGCATGACCCAAAACACACAGCCAACTCACTCGGTAGATCAGAATGTATTGAAAAATAATACTATTTCTTGTAGGCAATTATATGTTGTTTTAATTGTTTTGAGGATAAAAGGCATAGCAAGTTTTGTCCCATCATACTTACCTCAACACGAGACACAAGTTTCTGCACATCTCCCTGAGAACCAAGGTCTGTAAGACTATCAATTTCATTAAGTACAGCTTCCTGCTCTGTCAGCCACTGTTCTTGCTCCTTACAGAGTTTGAGTAGATCCTCTAAGAGAGTCCAGATAGCCATGATACGACGTTTGCGCTCTGCAGACTGCCCACACACAGCTTTCCATCTACATGATAATATAACAAAACCTATGTTATTTTAAATATCATTATTACATTCAGCCAGAGCTTTCACTGCAAACAAAGTTTATGCACCACTAAACTTGATAATTTTTTTCACTGGGTTAGACTGTGACCCAGCTTGCCCTAAATTGTAAATTAATTTAAATTTTACAAAAATTTAAAATATTTTCTGACTAGGAATATTTCCTTCTCATTAGTGCATTTTAAGACAATGAAATGTTCATTGTAACAAAAATGCTTTGTGTGGTATGCAGGTTGGTTAATAAGCCATGCCTCCGAAGATATTTCATGTTCAAAAGTTTTTTCATAGCTGATATTTGTTACATCTTTATAAATGGTGGACTATGACGCAAAATAGTTTGCACTAATTGTACTAACCTCCTTTCAAGAGCCTCAGTGGCAATGGTGATGGATTCTGTGTTGACAGACGTCTTGCTAAGCTCACTGTTGCTCAGCAACAGTTCGTACAGATTTAAGACCTCACCCACATTACTACTCTGCATCTCAATGGTCTTCTGCAGCTCCTGGGAATAGCATGAGTAGAGTTTAGGAAAAGGATTTATAAAAGCAAATTCTGATCTTCAAAATTTCATACAAAAGTCCATGCTAAATTACACTAGCTTTATATTACAGCTATGATTACTAAGAACTGTTAATTAAAATTAAAATTTGGCATAAATATACCTTACCTCATGCTGATTTAACTTTTCATCAAAAGCATCTTTGTTACATGATTCAAACACTAGAGGAGTGGCAAGTTGAGTCTCCACTTGGTGCAGCCACACCTTAAGCTCAGCTAACCGCTGTTCAAGCTGAGCCATATTCTGAAAAATGAAAAACGTTGTCAATGGAATATCTCTTTTGATACCATTTCTAGCTACAAACTAGATAGTGAATGCATTTTTGTATTAATCATTCCAAAGGATCTAACCTCCTCCAGATTTGGAGAATTTGGCTGCTAATGATTGTTGTAATTGTGGTGTATATGATTTTAAAGGGTATTACATTTATGTTATTTAGCAGAAGCTTAAAATTTAGACAATTAAGAATTATTTTAAATCAAGGAAAATCCCAATCTTGTACGACACACTGGTTACTTTTTGTATTCTAAACAAGAAGTTTATCATAACAAATTAGTAGTTTGGTTAAAATTTGAGGAATGGGATATTTCTATGAACATTAAAAGGTTTTAGTTACCTGGAGGATATCCTGTAACTTGTTGGCTCTGGCTATACTCAGTCCTTTTAGTCTCTCCCAGTGCTGTCGTACCTCTGCTGTCTGCCGTTCAAGTTCAGCCCGCCGCTCTTGCTCTACCTCTGTATCGCATGCCGCAGCCAATTCCTTGCCAGCTTCCAGCAGCCAGTCTGCTTCACGACTCTTGAGGGAGACTTCAGCACTTAACTCTGTCTCCAGACGGCGTAGAACCTCTTGAGGATCACCTTCGATAGCCCGATCCAAACGACTTTCTACGTCGCTCACCCATACCAGGAAGCGTCCTCGCCTGTCACACAGAAAAAAATTGTTCCCTTTAATCACAATTGCAAGACAAAACAGTTGATCAAAACAAGTAGTCTAGACAAAAAATTGGAAACAAAGAGGCAATGGAAGCAATATTGGAATGAGATGGCAGAAAAATCAGTGTCTAATGGTAAATCATATGTTGATAAACTATTCTACACAAATGGAAGAAGATATTTGTGTTGAACAATATGTCTAACATAATACATCTTGCTGTGCAGTTTAAATTACTAACTGCTTAATTTCAGATTTTCTTTAAATTTTCAAGGTTACAAGTTATAAGAAGCAAAATTAGTAGTTTTACAAAGCCTTCCAGAAATACGGAAGAAAGAAACTTCATGTTACATATCTGCACAAGAAATGCCGATCACCAGAAATGGTTAGTACACTCGAAGGTACACCTCTACACTGAAAATGACTTTTCTGTCCTTTTTTGTTGCTCGATTAGGTCACACTAACCTGTCACTATGCTATTCCTTGAATGTGTTCCTATTCTCCTGCCTGGCTTCCAATCTTTGATGATTTTCATAAAATATATGTAAGATTAGTGTCTTCAAATGCATGGAAATTTCAAAGGACATTTTTTTCTGCATATTAGATACTAAATTTGGCACTAATTCTGTTTTAAGTAACAGTACTCATAGATCTGCTTACTTAAATCAAAATCCGAAATTGGATTCGGACACCGTAGGTAAAATTTCTCTTGTAGAGTGGAAAAGTATTACGACTGTTGGACTTGCACCACTAATGGATGCCAACAACAATTTTCACCCTAATCCGCCCAGTTGTACCATGCTCGATGCAAACTCTCCAGACAGTAGGTGCAAAATATTCCTTTAACATGCTGAAGCACAGGCAAAATGTTCATTATGGCAGGAAAAATGCTCATGAATATTTTTTAAATCCTAACTCTAATCCTGCTTGTGTGCTCTTTTTCGATATGACTAACAGTTCACCCATTATTTCGGTTTTTATCAGACACGTTAGGGAGAAACATTCATGGGAACAAGTCTCTAAAAAATGTAATTTTCTAAATCCTGCATGCATGCTCCTTCTCTGACATGACTGACAGTTTGCCCATTATTTTAATTTTTATCATCTAGTATAAAAATATGTAATCTAAAATCATCCAGAAGAAATAAGCTTTCTAATAATAATGTTATTTTTTATGTCCCACTAAGTACTTTTTTGACCGTTTTTGGAGATGCCGAGAAGTCAGAATTTTGTCCCGCAGGAGTTCTTTTACATGCCAGTAAATCTACCAACACGAGGTTGACGTACTTGTGCACCTTCAAATACCACCAGATCGAGCCAGGATCGAACCTGCCAAGTTGGGCTCAGAAGGCCAACACACTGCCATCCAAGCTACTCAGGCCAGCAATAACCATTCTAATGGTGAAAGAATTACTGAAATCGGTTGAGTGTTCTCTGAAATTATCCTCCACCAACAAACTTTTTCTCTATACTTCATAATAATAAACTGAAATACAGACATACAGAAGTAGCAACACAGTGTTAGGACAGTGAGGAATGTTTCCCCTCCCACCCTCCTCCACCTTAATTGGTGAGGATGCCTGCTCCCATGATGAAGATAAGAAGAAGAAATGAGGGCCCAAGAATAAGCAGATTGCAAGAATTGGAACTGATGAGGAGAGAGTCCATTTATGTGAAGAATGACACATGGTGGTGTTCATTGTTTTGCCTTTCTTTTCTGTTGCTCCCTCTTCCGCTACTGCGTTACAATTGTGTTTATAACATGCTCCTATCTTCATTCCTGGCTTTCTATATTTGATTTGATTTCTCATTTGTTTGTTCCCTTTCAAGTAATTTTATACCATTGATATTAACTAATACTTTCACAGAATTATAGTATTCTACAGAAAAATCCCCAAGATATTTTATCTTATTAGAAACTGAAATCTTACCTAGCCTCAAAGAGAGTGTACATGTTGAGCTTCTCTTCTATCTCATGGCAACGCAGAGAGAGTTGATGGCTTAATTCATCTTGTGTCTGCCACAGCAACCACACCCTTTGGTTCAACGTCTTCATGTCCATTGGACTAACACACTCCTTGAGCTGCTCTACAGTCACTCCCACAGCCTCGAGATCGCTCGTCAATTCCTGGAGTCGTGACCGCAACAACTACGTACAAATAAATAGGTAATAAGGACCTTTTCAAAATTATTCAGACAGAAGATAAACATATTAAAAGACAACCTTTTCAATATATTTTATTACGATACATATTCCAAGCAAGCTTACTAGCAGGAAGTTGTAGTCCGACTTCTAAATTGGTAGATGTACATCAGGTTGTGAGCAAGTGGTCTCTAGTTAGAACTGAAGATTGCATACAGGAATGTATTCAGAAAATAATTTTGGAGTTGGGGATGAGAAGGTGGACACTGAGATGTGATTCACCTGCTTGCCATGCGCATTCGTCAGTCTGGCAGTCTCTTTAGTGTCTGTTAGTGTGTAGTCAAATACTAAATGAATTTTAACTGTATTATCACACCTTACTTCTATTCAATTGTAATATATTTGTAATATTGTTCCTTTGGTGAGAGTTTTATTGTATAGTATTGAATGAAAATTTCAAAAAAATCTATTATTACCGCACTTTACTTGGTAAACTGTCAACCTTTACCTCTCTGTGGAAATTTGCTCAGAGAGCATCAATAACTTATCAATTTTTTCAGTTTTGATGCATATACCCCCACCCCTTCTGCCCGCTATATCCCATAAACCAGGGTACTTTTTGTTGTCTATATATTTTTTGCCCCCACCCCACCCCCCACTTTTAACTGCCAATCGCCACTACTGATAACCAGTCCAATTCCTATGACAATCTTACAACTGATATGAACGATATGAACACTACCAATACCAATGTAAATGCTATGAGACTCACCCTAAGATTTTCTAGCCTATTCTGCATTCCAGTGTGAGACATGGGCACATCTGAATCTCTGATCACTCCTCGAACGTCCTGGAATACCGTCTGAATGCTGGTCACACGACTGTCGTAGGTCTGCTGCAAAGACCCAATGCGATCCAAGAAATCTTTCCATGTTTCAAGTCCCGCCTTCAGATTTGAAATACGTTGAGAAATGGCAGCATGTTCCATTCGAATGGATGTGGCCAAAGCATCATCACAGAAGCGGAGCAGCTTGTCCTGCTGGTCCCGGAGTTCCTCTGCTTGAGCCTCCCCTATTGGAACCTTGTCCAACAGAGTCTGAAATAACACCAAGGAAAACAAACTTTTAAAAACAATGCCAATATCAGATCAATAAGTGAATGAAAGTTTGATGGAGTGAACGTTTCTTTAAAAATATGCAAGATTGTTTTTCTATATTTACTGTATAATAATTAAACATGTTAGGGAAACAGATTAAAGCAGTTATACATCAGGCAAGAACATGCTGTACAGGAAGAAAATAATCAACTAATTTCTTCTCACTACACACGTTTTTTTCTTTTAATCAAACTCCACCAGTAATGTACTATGCTTTAAATTAATTTTTTAGCCTCCAATCACATTGAAAGAAAACCTGAGATTTACTGCATCTAGTAAACTTTAAAAGAAAAAAGATGGATTATGAGATAAATATTAAAATTAAGAATCAAATAGAAGTTTCTAAATGTAAAAATTAGTTATTAGCCCGAGTTGCTTCATGAAGCATGTCACGAGGTCAGTTTTATCATCAAGTTAGAATGAGATATCAAGACAGATCATAAAGATCCACATAGTCGGTTATGAATGGAGCCACAGTGATAATTCCACCAACACAGCACAAAGAAGGTATTCTCCTTCTTCACTAAACATGTCATCCTACTAATGTTTAGAACATCAGATTTTAAACAACATTCTTTGTAGTACCATGGTTGAGCTTTGTATTTCAGAAAATCCATGACAGAAAAATACAGAAAAGCTTTACACTAAGTTCAACTAGCAGTTACTTGTATTTTAACTACTCATGCTCTTGTAATTGCTGTCCTTCAGACTAATGAACAAAATAGTTAACAAAAGCCCAGACTATTTGTTGAAATCTGAACAAAAACTATGAAGGGACAGTTTATTGTAGTCTATATCAGACAGGTTTAACAGTAACACTCTTAACCCTTACAACTCATCTGTCGGGTGAGGCCCGACATTATGACATTCCCGTTCCAGTCGCATGTCGGGCGAGACCTGACATGACATTGTATCGCCCACTGCTCGTTTGCCGTTTCTTAGCCAACAAAATAAACGATGCTAAACTGTACTGCCATCTTTTGGTTCAGCGTGGAACTTTGTAGAATCCAGATATTATTTGACAGTCTGTCAATAATCTATTATTTAGAGGGCAGTGTAGCCGCCAGCTGTCCACTAACGCACACAACAAACATGGACGCCATGTGCTCTTCTAGTCATATATAGTTTACTGTTCAGTGTTGTATATGTCGGGTAACAAACAAAAACACAATATTTTCGCACCTCTTCACCTTCCTTGTACCCTAAAAGTGAGCTGGCGATGTTTGGCTTGTGTACCGTAACCCAACACGTGCCTGATGCTGACGGCTGGCACAATTATAAATCAACTGATACCGATTTCAAGAAATCGCCGTTTAGCCTACAAACTACCGTGAGGTATGAAACCAGAGACTGAACAGAGTTTTTCAATTGCTTTTTGCTGATAATTTGTTCAGTGAAATTATTAACGAAACCAATCGGTATGCGATAACGATAGTAGTAATAATAATAATAATAATAATAATAATAATAATAATAATAATAATAATAATTTTAAAAATGCAAAATAATTCATCTTAAATTGCACATATTGCTTTTATTTGCTCCAGTATAGCTTGCTTAAAACGTGTATAGCCTAAATACATAATTTAAAAGCAAATGCTGCCTCCAAACCCGTGAAAAATGAATACAGGTCATATAAGATAAAAATTCACATTTAAAATAAGAGTAGTAGAGACAACACAGAGAACTTTAATTCGAGGGGTAAGGGTTAAACCACAGAACAATGAAATCAATAGAAATGAGTCAACCCCAAAAAGCTGCATTTACTTTATTTCTCTACATGTTCAGCTTGAGCAGTTTGCATTTAGAATCACTTCTGAAACAAATTATCATCGCTGTGTGAGCATCTTCTGCAAGGTATAACAAAATTCAGTATACAAACTCCTTTACAATACCTGTAAAGTGCAGACTCCTGCTGCAATGCAAGTTCTGCAACGATCTGCCATTGCCTTAACTTTTTAACGTGTTTGGTGTACTTGTATTATATACTGCTCACCTACGTCACTCGTTAATATTTCACTTTCATTTGCAACATTTTGAACACCATAGCACTTCGCCTAATTCAACCACACATCATAGTGTTAATTATATATTCATAATGTTCTTACTGCTTAGAAACATGTTTTAGGATTTCGTCAAAATATTGTGTATTGTTTAGATATGACTGATGATGACCCAGAGTAGGGTTGAAACTAGTCCCATGTAATGTAAATACATGCATTGTAAATATAACTATGTATTGAATAGGTGGAAAACTTTTCTGTTTATAATTTATATGCTGCCATTGCTAGTCGTACAAATTCAAAGAAGAAAAAAAAACAAGCTTGCTTGTAGTTTTACAAAATTGTTGATATTTTGATCACACCAATGGAACCTCGTGAACCGCAGCAACATGACTTTTCATTTCACATCGAAGACTCCAGGCATGTGCTGTACAGAGTAAGGCGTTGCAAGCACCTAAACAAGCTCTTTCTGTGATTCAATTAAAGTCATATACACCAGACTCTTTGAGTGCCCCTCCAACATGTGGGGTTGAGGTTAGGAGAACGAGCTTGTATTACAGCAGAAGGCCACACTTTTGAACAGTTTATATAAAGGATTACAATTCAATTGAAACGTACTCCAGGGTACTGTTTAACACATCAAACAGTACCCTACTTACCAATTTCTGACCTATGGTTATTTAATAAAATGATTTTTTTTCTTTGGTATCTTCTACCATTCCTAGATGTTCAACTGTTTAATTTTGTTATACCTGGAGTGGAATGAAGGACTGAAGGATTTGATAACTGAATGATAAGAATATATTTTTTCTTGATACCAAATTGCTGAATACATTTACAAGCTTGACAAGGTGGTGTTAAACCTACCTGAATGCACAGTTGTACTTTAGGCACTCGCCGCAAGTGTATGTATCGCAACTGAAGATGAGAGCGCTCTCGTTCTCTGTCTCGTAACCAGCCAAGCAGGCGAGCCTGATCCTTGCGGTAACGGTCCCATGCAGCAAGCCTATCCCGCACCTCGCTGTGCCGTTCCATAATGCGGGCCAGAGTCTCATTGTGCAAATTGGTGAGCGAGTTGAACTGCTCCACCACCGACAACTCGACCAGGCCGCCACCCAGCCGCCCTTCGTTGGCATCGCTCTTGGACAGAAGTACAGACTGCTGGCTGGTAAGGAGGTTCTGGTGGACCTAACAACACAATAACAAACATTTCAGCATCCGTTCACTGGTGGCGGAGGGAAGGTGGGGGGGGGGGTGATGGGGGGGAGGGGGGTTGAAATAATTTCCTAATTTTATACTGATAAAGAAATGGAAACACTTGGGTACTAAAATTGATTACTTCAGTGATAAACTACATGACTGAAGTGTTTGTTGAGATGTTTGAATACTATCAGCTGGCTTGGTATTGTTTAGCTGGGTTCAGTGGCTGAGATGGAAGAACACTTGCCTTCCAAGCCCAAGTTGGCAGGTTCGATCGTGACTCAGTTTGGTGGTATTTGAAGGTACTCAAATATATCACAGGGAGATCAGAATAAGAGTGCAAATGTATGCATGTCTGCATTTGTACACTCCATTTCATACCTGCAAAGAAGTCTGCCAAATTTTTGTGGTCTCTTTTTAGCCATAGCTTGTTGAGCGATAAATGACCAAAAATTAAACAAGAAGTTTGATGAAAATAAACTATATTCACTGCAGGATAAACAAGAAGATCCAGTAAGTTTCTTCTAATTACAAGGAACTTTTCAATTCATACTAACATACTGAAGCTAATGGACAAAATTACTATACCTTTAACAGTATCTAGCAATAGTTATTCATTTTATGTCCTACTAAAAACCTTTAAGGTATATGGAAATGCTTTGGTGCTAGAAATTTGTCCTGCAGGAGCTCTTTCACATGCTACACTGAGCTGAGATTGAAGTCGCCAATTTGGACTTGGAAGGCCAGTACTCTAAACCTGCCAAGATATCTAACAGTTTGGATTGCAGCAGACCAATTGCAATAAAGCTTGATAGGATGAGGAATTATAGCATATTAATGGTGCTAAAAGAAAAGGGGCAACAAGACTTAAAAGCTTTTGCATTTGCAGATGATGTAGTAATTTGGGGTAACTCAGAGAAAGTTGTAGAAGAGAGACTGCAGGGGTGGAGTCAGGAGTTTGAGAGATATGGATTAAACATGCACGTCTGCATTTGTACACTCCATTTCATACCTGCAAAGAAGTGGTGGTGTTGAAGGTACAGAAAGTTGGCAATCAGCCAGAAATCACTGCTAAATGGCACTAAGCTGGACAGTGTCACAGAATTTAAGTACTTGGGTAGTATAATGTCCAAGGATAACTTAGCTAAATATGAAGTAAATAGTCGAATCAGCAAAGCAATACATTTTTACCTCCAAGTAAGACAGCTACTATGGGATAAACAAGTACCACTCAAAACCAAGATGACACTGTATAAATCATACTACACCCCTATCTTCACACACAGCCTGGAAACCGCTACATTAACAAGAAAGGACAACTCGAAACTCCAAGCAGCAGAAATGAAGTTCTTACGCACAATGATCCAGAAGACCAGGAGGGATAAAATCAGGAATGAAAAAGTCAGAGAAGACATAGGACTGGAAGACTCCTTACTCCAGAAGATCCAAAAGGCAAGACTGAAGTGGTTTGGTCATGTGAAAAGAATGAGTGCCAACAGGTCTGCAAGAAAGGAGTATGAAAGAGAAATCAGGGGAAAGAGACCAGTGGGCAGACCTAGAGAAAAATGGACAGACTTA
The DNA here is from genome assembly GCF_040414725.1 of Anabrus simplex. Classification (NCBI taxonomy): domain Eukaryota; kingdom Metazoa; phylum Arthropoda; class Insecta; order Orthoptera; family Tettigoniidae; genus Anabrus; species Anabrus simplex. The sequence goes on along the minus strand of NC_090273.1, from coordinate 22,046,936 downwards.
GTGAAGAAGGATGTAGAGGAGAGAGGTCAGGATTGGGAGCGGATTGTGAACGAAGAATGGTTCATGGACAGAACATAATGGAAGGGGCTCATATACCACACCTGGGAAACTGGAGTTGGTCAACGATGATGATGATGAGGATGAGGAATTAAAACATCAGATCCTTGCTGCACACCTGACATTACATAGGTTATCACAAAAGAATGATTATGAACAGGAATACATCAGTCTCTTCACTTATGCTAGTAAAAGTTCATATCATCCACATTTATAAACAGATGGTCCAGATTTCATCCTACATAATATTTTAGCTCCCATAAGCAATACAGAAGTATCAAATCATAATATTACTATATTCATCATATACTGAACATGTAAGTAAAATAGGTTTGTAGAGTGTGAAATTGTATTGCTGTTGTCAAAATCTCATTTTTGGTCGAGTGTTTTTATGTTGCTTCAAAACACAACTATTGGTGAATTTGCACAGTGCATACACAAGGTGACATTAGCTAACTGCTCAGAGTCACCAAGCTATTTTTCAGCAATTAATTATAATACTATCCTTGATTTTATGGCAAACTGATTATTACCATTAAGTTTTCATTGAAGTTTGTCTGATCCAATGCAAACAGTTCCTTTGCAAGTCATTAAGCCTGATCTTTTACTACATTCAAGAATGCACAGAGGTAATTTACAGAGAAAAAAATATTAATGGTTTTTTTTTTTTCTCTCAATGTCTATTCTAATTAATTGATTGTTCCATCAGATTCCAGTGTGTTGGAATTTTTCTCCTAGGAGTTCAACATCCCAAAACAACATGGAGTGGTCACATTTAAACGTCCTTGAATGTTATCAACCTTGCCGAGATCTTGATGACCTACTGACTTCACAATCAAAGTCGCTCAGTGCCAATGAATTCACAGCCTTAGTAGAATAGTGGATTCCCCAGATGACAATGCAGCAATGTACTGATTTAGATTTTTAATTTTTAGAATTTACTGTATGCCACTCTGACAGACACACGTGACTATGGGATAAGAAAGAGCTACGAGTGGGAAAGAAGCCTTAATTAAGGTACAGCTCCAGCATTTGCCTGGTGGGGCAATGGAGAAAACATGGAAAACCATCTTCGGGACTGACAACAGCGGAATTCGAACCCACTATCTCTCGAATGCAGGTTAATAGCTACTTGACCCAAACTGTGTCGGTCACTTACTCGCTGATCAAGTACATTTACCAAGTTCATCACGATAATCTTACCTCGCAGAGATGCTGATGCTCTGTTAGACTATTGTAGTCCTCTGGTATGGAGCCAGATAGGAATGACTGGACATGAAGTAAGTACTCCTGCCACAGTCTCAGAGCAGCCGCTCCATCCTGACTCTTCACGAGACGGGCAGAGAGACGGTGGTACTGTTGGAAGGTTTCTCGGAAAACCTGCTGCCATAACTGAAAAAATCCATCATAATACTTTGAGTACAGCAAAAGTACAAAAGAAACAGAACAATGAGCCCGTGTAGAATAATAATAAACTTGCAGTAATGTCACATGGTAATTCCTGGAAATTAAACAATCAGATTTTAAAACCTGAATGTTTAAAGCAGAATTACCGTATGTTCTCCAACATTTTTGTTATTAGAAATTTCTGAACAGCTCTTATTCTTTTATAGGCACAATGTTATTTATATGGTAATCTCCTTACATGCAGCACCAATCACAGAGTTATCTAGAGCCTCAGACTGATAGATGAGAGGGGCGATGAAATGTTGGTATGCGAGACTGACAAATGAAGTCACCTTATTGGCTTCAGTAAGAGTTTCGCTGTTTTTCTCCCATCAATACAAATAGGTCATATAGTAACAAAGGTATAGAAAGGGCCAGGTCTGAGAAGGAAGCGTATGTGGCCTTAAATAAGGAACAGTTCCTGCATTTCCCTGATGTGAAAATTTAAAAATGTAGAAAACCATCTTCAGGGCTATCAACAGTGGACTTCAAACACACTATCTTCCAAATGCAAGCTGACAGGTACATGACTCAAACTACGCAACCAAATCCTGGTCACGCCATGCAAGATTTGTACTGTACAAAGCGGAGGCGGGACAGGTTTTTCTCCGGGCACTCCAGTTTTCCCTGCCATCTTTCATTCCAGCAACACTCTCCATTAACTTTTCATTTCATCTGTCAGTCATTTATCATTGCCCCAGAGGGGTGCGACAGAGTGCGGCACCCGGCACATTTCCTATCCTCGCCGCTAGACGGGGGCTTCATTCAGTCAATCCCTGACCCAGTCGAAAGACTGAAAACAGCCTGTGGATTTTCATTTTGAAATATAACTCCTACGTTACCCATTTTATTTTATAGTAGAATCCTGCTTGATACTACAAAGGCGTCTGGAGATTATGAGACGTTACTTTAAAACAAATTGATATTTCATGCAGGATTCGTTTCTTCTAAATGGAACACAAATGAAAGCTACCAGTATATTTTTTTAAAGAATACCTCCCCTAAAATTTGGATGTGCAGATTATTCGCGTGTATACGGTATCTCCACTCAAGTGATAACTGTTATATTACTGACCTACAGGGATAAACTCGTTCATAAAAAAAAGTCAGAATTATACAACAAAATTAAAATTTAGGTTATGAATGAAACATTTTAAACATTACTTACGCAACCACACTCTTCAAAAACCAGGTTCATCCATTCATTTCACTATCAGTTTCTAGAAGATGTAGGCTACCATATTTGTCTTACCTGTAGAATCTCGACCACAGAGGTCTCGTTCTTAGAGGGCCCCAGGTCCAAGTTTTTCTCTTTGAGGGACTGCAGCTGGCCCTCTGTCTTGCCAAGGTTCAATAGATGGTTACGGAGAGCTTCCAGTTGGTTCTCTGTGTCTTTCTGATTTGCCTCCTCCACCACCGTGAGGCTCTGCAACATAACACATGAAACTTTTAAATTATGGAGTAAAATAACTCAAATCTCAAGTATGGTAAGCCACACCACCAGAGCATGCCACAAAGCAAATAAAACTAGTAAGTTGGGGAGATGAGTGTGGGGGGCGGGGGTGGGATTGCCATACGCCCCAGCAAAAACTGGGTTTGTCCCTGATTCAAGGGTGGTAAAAATATCCCGGTCGGTTCAATAAAATTCCTGTATAAGTTTGTTTTTTTCATGTAGGCCTTACCTATCCATTAGGTGTGTGTTATGATACAATATTGAAATAAATTCTAACTTCCGCCATCAAATAGCCTCTTTCTTGCACATTTTGGAGTAATAACTCCCATGGTGAACAGAAATAGGCCTACTAAGGTTCAATAAATTGTTACGGAGAGCTTCCGCTTAGAATACCACTTCCAATAAAGTTTCCTCTTTGATAAATTCTAACTTCCGCCATCAAATAGCCTCTTTCTTGCACATTTTGGAGTAATAACTCCCATGGTGAACAGAAATAGGCCTACTAAGGTTCAATAAATTGTTACGGAGAGCTTCCGCTTAGAATACCACTTCCAATAAAGTTTCCTCTTTGATGCACAAATTGGTGTACGGAATTCATCATATGCGGTTCAAAATTATATTTCTTTACAACAGATCAACTCTGCCATCCGTTTGGGTCATTCTTGACATTCAGTATAACAAAAAAGCCACATGTATCCTGCATTAAATTGTTTAAATGTATACAGTATCAGTGGGAAAGCAAAGTAGCTTTACAGTACGATCTTCTAATAAATATGACAGGTAAGATAAGAAACGTGTAAGTATGCCTTCTTGAGTATGAAAAATTGATGTATTTAGTGTGAAAGTTTGCATTAAATAAAGCTCTTTTGCCGATAATACGCCGGTTTTTGTCGCATATATTTCTGTCCTGGTTTTGTGAAAAGAATTATGGCAACCCTGTGTGTGCAAGAACCGGCTCAAAGTTGGAACTCGTCTCAATACTCGTATGGTCTATTATCAACAAACCTCAATAAACTTTCAGCTTATATGTTGTGCTGATTTCATGTAATACATGCTGAGGAGCTGAGGAGCTGTTATGTAGAGAAAAAGAATGACTGATCTGACACCAGTGGGAAAAGACCTCATTTCACATCTCTCGCAGTGGCGTATACTGTTGGCTTCGAGGGCTATCGGTGAAGCCCAAACCTCAAATGAGAACGATGGAAATCTAGAGCACATTATAATGTAAGCATCTGACACTTAGTTCAAAGCAATGAGAAGAAATGTCGCACATATTTCTGGGTGAAAGGCATCGGAGACAGATCTTGCAGCCCTGTCTCTGTGTCCCTCTCCCCTCAACCCACCTCACCCAGCTTGCCGATGTACGCCCGATAGCTGCGGGGACCGGGGGGATAGGTCTGCTAGGCTTTGGTCTGTCAGATCGCCACTGCTTACTAACAGCCATGCGTTCCTTATCGTATATACTTCCTCACCTCATACTCATAGATAACAGAGTGCTGATATTTCACTCCCATTGCTTCTACATCCTTGTAGGAAGACACAGCAGGGCTGCTGTCATAGGAGTAATACAGTTTCCTTTTTATAGGTAGATCTGCTAAAATGAAATGCAGTCTTTCAGGTTTAATGTTCTCTTTTGTTTACTGGAATCGAACCCGTAATCATGGATCAGATTTCACCACTGACCTCCCGAGGGAGCTAATAAACCAGTGAGCGATGCGTACGACTTCTGGTAATGCTGTAAAATTCAAAATGTTTATTTAATAATAATAATAATAATAATAATAATAATAATAATAATAATAATGGTGCTTGGCATCAGTATAGGTTTGGTGGTGACCTAACGAGGGTGAAGTGAATGTCTATGACGTTACAAACACCCACTCCCCAAGCGAAGGGAATCAACAGTACAAGGGGGCTGATTCTGAGAACTGAAGCGGGGCCATCAGACCAAAGGCAAGCATTCTATCCAGTTAGCCACATCGCCGGACTTTAATTTGGTAAACCTTAGGCTACCGGGCGAGTTGGCCGTGCGCGTAGAGGCGCGCGGCTGTGAGCTTGCATCCGGGAGATAGTAGGTTCGAATCCCACTATCGGCAGCCCTGAAGATGGTTTTCCGTGGTTTCCCATTTTCACACCAGGCAAATGCTGGGGCTGCACCTTAATTAAGGCCACGGCCGCTTCCTTCCAACTCCTAGGCCTTTCCTATCCCATCGTCGCCATAAGACCTATCTGTGTCGGTGCGACGTAAAGCCCCTAGCAAAAAAAAAACCTTAGGCTACCATCTCCCCTGATCAGGTGTTGATTATTGACTGTAGCAGAGGCCAGGGTAGTAGCTTGTGAAGCAGCCTTGACAACAGCAGGCTACTCTGTTGGCTATTTGCTGCAGCTCAGAACGCTTAGCGCTTGACATTCGCTAAACCAACTATCTAAAGGGGGTAGCCCACGTCTTGGACTCAGCATACGCCACTGATCTCTGGCATGCACTGTGTGTAGGCCTAGTCAACACGACCTAAATAGGGTGAAATATTATTACGACCTAAATAGGGTGAGATATTATTAAGTACCTACAATGCGACATGAAAACTAAATATTCGGTTGTTTTCTGGAATAAAAGCATTACCTGGAAATCGCACAAATTAGTGCCTTCATTCTCCAGCTCAATGAGCCTATGCAGATTTTATAAAAACTGATCCGACAGGCTTTAATTTTCATAGTCATAACTATTAAATAAAAATGCTTAGGCCTACACACTACACACGATCACAACCGTCTAAATAAAACTAATTAAGCTCACCCCTCCCAGGTTTCCAACTCTTCACGAAAAGTTGTGCGATGGGGTAGGAAGACAGACTGTTCAAGGACAAGGTCATTATAAACCGGCAAAGTGGAACTGAAATCACTTTGCGGGCCACAGCTGGTCGCTCCCAACACAGCCAGCCATTAGGTAAGTTGAAGAGCAGAGCACTTATTGAATGTGTACAAGGTCAGGCAGCAGGTCTCCTAATTGGGGCGCTGCTGCAATTACACGCCACACGCCAACCACTTCGTCTGGCACGGGGAGGCACCTCAAGCGTTCTAGCAACACGGGGAATTCCCGCGCACACGTGGCCGTACTCAACAGCTCACAGACTCCGCCTTCATTGTGCGTCACGCGGCGCGTTTATTGGCTTAAAAACTAAACCAAAATCATTATGAACTAGGCCTATATGCGGCAACAGGATCATGGAAACATCCGGCGTCTAGATTACAAGAAAAAAGGGAGGTCATAATTACAAAAGAGAATTTCCAAACAAAAATCTACCACGTGGCAGTTAATCTCCTTATTTTGATTCTTAAATAACAATCATCAATGAACAGAATCCAGTACAGTCACCTAAAAATTATGACAATGAAATATGCTTAACAGCAATTATAACCCTCAACTGGTGACGTATTCCGGAAGGAACATAACTGGTGACATGGTGTCTGAGAGACGTCTATAATTTGAGCATTTTTAATGGAATCACATTTCATTAAGGCGAGGTTTATTCATTTAATAATGAAAAGGCATATCTTGACGAATGGTTTAACACATTTTATTACCAACTCCATTGCACCAAAAATTAAAAAAAATTCTGAATCCAAGTGTATGTCACTTTATGAAGAAGAAATCTAGGTTTCAACTTAGATTGCATCATCGTCGCTCATATGCATACGAATGGCTCAAAAACTACTTTCCTACACAGACTGAAACATAATCATTTCAGAAAACTTAAGTTTATCACACATTCACTGAAACTACAAAAACCCTCAATGCACTAATTTTTGCACTTTCAAAATACTCAAAAATATTACAAATATTCGTAATTTGTCTTATTTGATTTCTTTTTCGTCCAATACACACCCGAATCACATATTATATTTGTTTGCGTGTTTTCACTAATCTCAAGAAATACATGTAGGGTCTATCTTTTTCTGAACCCTTTGGAGCAAAAGTGGCCTAAGTGTTCAAATTAAGAAGTCATCTAAAGACATGCCATACATATCTTGTGAAACTTCGTAAATGAACAAAAATATTACTTTTGATAACTGGTTTACATTGCAGAAGTAATTGTTTGATTTGAAAGAAGCAGTGTAGAGAAGTATAACTAAAAGAGCTTCAAATTCCATGTCATCAGTGTCGTCAATTTCGGAACGATCCATGCGTTTGTATTTCTGTCTCATATTCCGCATTTTGACATTAGTCTATAAGTTGCACCATCTCCCCGGAAAATATAAAATCCCAGGCAGTTTTAGGTTCTGTTTAATTGCCAATTCTTGCATGGGCGCGTAACGCAGGTAACCGAATTAACTTATGTTGTGACTTGGGGTGCGTACATTTCTAGTAGGTTCTTTAGCGGACCATTTATAACGGGATTTTTACCATAGTAATAATGCTGTTCTGTGCATTCTTGATCTTCACCTTCACTACCTGTGCCTTCTTCTTCCGAGTCAGTACAATGATCACTTTCAATAGCAAAGTTACTGTCCACACCATTTTCAACATCACTAAATTCTGTATCTAACCACTGTGCTACCTGATCTTCGAACCCAGGACCTGCAGGCCTTATAGGTCGAGATGGACCAGCACGGTCTGCCATTGTTGAATTACGAACAAAAATTAAAAAGCTATGAGTTCACTTCGTATAACTTAAGAATCCACACATTAAAATGTTACACAACTGGTGACGTGGTGTCTACGAAGCCACTTGGAAACTCGTCTACACTTTGAGGAGAAAACGATAATACTGAGGGCGAATCTCTAATGATGAAACGTTTGTTCACAGAGAGATATAAAGGTACTGCAAACCAAAAGTCTCACTTCCGATTGTGTGCTTAGGGGTGTACATGTATCTCCTACAAGGAGTCTGTCAGACACCACGTCACCAGTTGAGGGATAATAATATATCCCCGCTATGTTAATTGTTTCACGAAATTCGTATTATTTAATAGTTTTGCGCCGTACGATGATCACTAGGGTGGCTGGGGATTGAACAGAAGCAAATTTCACCTTGGACTATAATGCTACTCGCAATCTACACTGCGCAATCTCTCTCTACCTTCAACTTAAACCAGGATAAATTTAGAGGTTTGGACCCTTATGCAGTAAGAAAAGGTCGACATCAACACTGACTAGTAGGAGGTGCTGATGAGCTCTGTAGCTAACAACATTTATCACTGTCGTGACTCGTTGGCTGAATGGTCATGCGTACTGGCCTTCGGTTCAGAGGGTCCCAGGGTCGGGCATTTTAACCTTCATTGGTTAATTTCAATGGCTCCGGGGCTGGGTGTTTGTGCTGTCCCTGCAACTCACACACCACACATAACACTATCCTCCACCACAATAACACGCAGATAGGCTACCTACACATGGCTGATGCCGCCCACCCTCATCGGAGGGTCTGCCTTACAAGGGCTGCACCCGGCTAGAAATAGCCACACGAAATTATGATTAACATTCATCACTGAGATTGAAAGTATATCTTGCTACGCGTTCCAGTAGTAGGTATAGCCTATTCTTATAACCTATTTCTAGGTTATTTCCCTTCAGAAACAGTTTCCAAAATGAGTGCTTAATGTTTTGCAGCCTATTTACGGTAGGGAATGGCCAACTGTGCCACGTACTGTAGATAGCCTACATACGGCTCAGCAAGTTGGGTTGCCTAGTAACAGGTGCTTCGGAGAGGTAGATTTCCAATCCAAATTCCCGATGTGTCGACAATATAATTAATTTTATCCTGTGCAGAGGGACCGCCTATTCTTACTGCTGCAGGTTCCTAAAATGAAGCAGATGAGTCAACAACTCAGTACATACAGGTTAAAGCATTATGCACGAGGAGATGGATATTTGTTACTGTTCTGACCAATGCCTTCGCTCACAGTAGAGCATTGGTAAACGTTCCCGCTAAATGTTGTTTGTTATTGAATGGAGCAGGGACATTGTTGTTGGATATCGCTATGTTGTTAGTGTATGGGGAAGGTCCAATAATTTCCGCAACATTAAAACTGATAACAGGCATGAAGGATAAGGGCAACAAATCACGAGGAAGTGTCCTTCATGCTGTCCTGGGTAGAATGAAGCGCTGTGAGGCACATAGCGCTTTGTGCGAAACAAGCAGGCATGTTCATTTTCACTGTTTGTACTGCTTACTCCAGGCAGAAAAAGAGTGGGGTGTCCTGTATTATAGTAACCTAGCTGTTTCCCTCCCGGCCAAGAAGGAATGCCATCGCTTATGGTAGACACTATTGTTCGAACGGAGTCCTTTTTTAAAACTCATTTATTTATTTATTTATTTATTTATTTATTTATTTATTTATTTATTTATTTATTTATTTATTTATTTATTTATTTATTTATTTATTTATTTATTTATTTATTTATTTATTTAATCCCCCTGGTGGCTATGATCGTTAAGGCATCAAGTCTATATGGTTTAAGTGTGGTTAGCCGCTTCGAATCGCGTAGGTGAAAAAAAATGACCATCAGAATGCCGACCGGCAGAGTAGTAGAGGTAGTGGTATTCAATTTCGAATCACTAGATTGTGTGAATGGATTCAATTCCAAACCTCTCCGCAGTATTCATATGGAGTGAGGGCACATGACGCTGATGATGGTGATTCGTCCGTCGGTTGGAGACGTTAAGTCTCGAGCAAACCCCTTGGTGTTCTTCGACAGGAATAGGTTATGTGCCGGTACGAGTTTCATCTTGATGTAGGATTATGGTGATGGGAGATGGGGTAACCCAGCGTCGGCACATAGCCCACTCCTGTCGAATAGTACCAAGGAGTCTCCACACAGCGGAGAGACTTTGAATTTAATCCAGCTTTTGGCACACAGTCCAGTGATTAAAAATTATATACCACCACCTCTCCTACCCTGCCGACTAACATTCAGATGGTGATATTTTTCCACCAACGGGACTCGAACCAACTGACCGCAATTATAAGAAACTGTTCGCCCTCGAGCATCGGACAAATTTTCCTGTATTACTGAAGTGACTTCTGAAACAATAGTCTTGATATGTTCAGTGCACTATTCATTATCTTCTTACAGGTCGTATGGCTTTTAGTGCCGGGATATCCCAGGACGGGTTCGGCTCGCCAGGTGCAGGTCTTTCAATTTGACACCCGTAGGCGACCTGCGCGTCATGATGAGGATGAAATGATGAAGACAACACATACACCCAGCCCCCGTGCCATTGGAATTAAGGTTAAAATCCCCGACCCGGCCGGGAATCGAACCCGGGACCCTCTGCACCGAAGGCCAGTATGCTGACCGTTCAGCCAACGAGTCGGACGTATGTTCGACTAACTATAACTGCATTGAATTATCCTGATTCCATTGTTTGGCCAACATAAACCAATCCACAGGAGCAAGGAATCATATATATATATATGCCAGCAAACTTGTAGGAAGGTAGCAACGAGGGTTAAGGAACATCGCAAGCACTTACGTCTTTGCCAGCCAGAGAAGTCTGCTGTGGCAGAACATGCCATACGTAATGACCATCAAATCATTTTGTATGCAACTTCTGTCATTTATACAGAGAAAAATTCGTTAGGCGATAGAAATCGCTAAACACCCGAATAATTTTAACAAAGGTGACGGCTTTATACTGAATAGATCATGGCTACCTTCCATAGTTAACTCGTCAACATCATTCACCTTGACTCTGGAGGCCCTGGATTGAACTGCATTTCTAATAGGGTCTCTCATCTTGAGTCTGGTTGCCAATACAATCTTTGTTATTGCTCTGAAGATGATACTGATCGCAGTTTCAAAACGCGTCAGCATATACTAAGTATTACACGACATAATATCCCCAAAATTAAGTATTATAATAATGTTAATGGTTTAACGTCCCACAAAACTACGTTTTCATAGCTTTCGGAGACACCAAGGCGCTGGAATGCTGTCCCGCAGTAGTGCCGGTAAATACACAGACAAGGCTGACGTATATGAGCACCTTCAAATATCACCGGACTGAGTCAGGATCGAACCTACTAACTTGAGCTCAGAAGGCCACAGTGCTCTACCGTCCACTCAGCTGTACCTATCTGAAGCACGTAGTATAATGGATATTTTGGAAAGAGAAAAGTATTCACAAGATATTCTGAGAAAATATTTGAATAAGATAATAAAAATTATCAGCCTCAGAAAAGATAACTTGCGAGCAAATTTGACAATGGCGTGGTATTATGAAGTACATACAGAAATTCGAACTAATTGAAATCGTCTGTCTGTAAGAAAATGCCGATACTAACAACTAATATAGGCTATACCTATGAAAAAATAAATGATGAAAATTTGCCAGATAATTAAGATAATCGTCATAAATGTGCGAATGTGTCCTTTTTAAGCTTCACGGCAATGTGCTATCACGCAAAATAAGCCTAGTTATTAAAGAAGTCTCAGGGCGCAATGACGTTGGTCTCGTGACCCAAATGTGTTCTAAAGAAAAAAAATAATTCTTTTTAATCCTCGCGAGAATGCGATCGATGAACTCGACTCGGCTGTACAGCTTCAATTGACACGCGAGTTCACTGCGCGTTTTCTGCACCCGAAGTACGCAGAAACCAGTGGATCCTGCTCCAAGTGGCCACTGCGGTCATCCTTTCAGCAACACCGTCAAAAGAACTTCTTTCGATTCTCGATGGTAGAGGTTTCTAATGAAGTCAGCTCACGGAGTGTGGAAGAAACCAGCAGATACATAAGATATTTCTCAAGATACTAAAATAGGTAAATAGTATGCATTTGTAGGGAAAATGACCTGGTAATTTATGTAGGGGAATCTGCAATATCGTCTGCACTCAATTGCTTAAGATACATCTCTTGATTAACACAATACCACCACTCTGCCAACCACTAAAATAATAATAATAATAATAATAATAATAATAATAATAATAATAATAATAATAATAATAATAATAATAATAATAATAATAATAATAATGGCTTTTACGTCCCACCAACTACTTTTCCGGTTTTCGGAGACGCTGAGGTACCTGAATTTGGTCTCGTTGGAGTTCTTCCACGTGCCAGTAAATCTACCGACACGAGGCTGACGTATTTGAGCACCTTCAAATATCACCGTACTGAGCCAGGATCGAGCCTGCCAAGTTGGTGTCAGAAGGCCAGCGCCTCAACCGTCTGAGTCACTCAGAGAAACACGTAGTAGTTTAATATATTCCTTGCCATCCCAAAAGTGTGTAGGAAAAGCAGTGAAGAATGAAAGATTCTGATTTTTGTTTCGTTAGAAACTTTGTTAAAAGTTAAGATTTTTTAAAACGATAATACCGGATATGAAAAATGTCATAGGACGCAGCCTAATAATAGTTTTCCGAATGTTTAAAGAACCCTACATGAAAAAAAAAGGAAGTAGGCCTACAAAGTCCAGTACTGTAACTCGTATCAGAAATCTCTTGACCCATTTATGAATAATTTCTAACAAAGATTCCACGACCTAAACGATGGAATTGGAGCATGTCATCTGTTGAGTAATTTCAAGAAGAAGCAGAAGAACGGAAGGAAGTTTCGCGTGACCTTTGCTGAAAGGGCCACACCCAGTGAACGTCAGATAATGGGATGAGAGCGTCATTTGAGGGTGGGAACAGGTAATGGCTAACATCAATACCACCAGGTAGGAGAAGAAAGGAAGCTTGAGAAGTTAGAGATGAACGAGCAGGCTAGTAATCCATCATTACCACGTCATTGAAGAAAAGTATAAACGTTAGGATCGTAGTACAATCATCAATAATTGTACTGACAAACATTAATCGTAGTTTTAAAGAGACTAACAAGTTAAGAAACAGAGGCTACTGCAAGAATTAAAAACATATCGATTTTCAGAAGCAGTTTTAATTATTCATTTTTAATATTCACTCATCATCGTGTTAGGAGCGTACATTCTCTTTGGTGAGGATGTTCTTCACATTTCCATCTAGCTGCATGCTTTGGCACTTCCTCAGTGCGCTATTAAAGGAAGATTTTATGGACTCGCTTCACATTTACTTATCAAGGGCAAATATATCCGATATTATCTTCAACATATTCATTAACAAAAGGTCATGGATCACTATATCAATGAAAGTAGCTACGATATCATAAAGTAAGTTCATAACTTAGGCCTACTTCCTCCAGAACTTAAATACAGTTTAACAGTCAAACCACTTTGAATCGGACAGGGACGAAAGACATTCTTTCCGAGACATATCTATATGAAAATGAAAATCCACAGCCTGTTTCCAGTCATTCGACCGAGTCAGGAATGGAATGAATGAAATCCCCATCTAGTGGCGACGATAAGAATTGTGCCGGCTGCCGAAGCCTGTCGCACTCCTCTGGGGCAATGATTAATGAATGACAGATGAAATGAAATAATACTTGAGTGTGTTGCTGGAATGAAATATGACAGGGAAAACATGAGTACCCGGAGAAAAACCTGCCCCTCCTCTGCTTGTCCAGCACAAATCTCACTTGGAGTGACCGGGATTTGAACCACGGAACCCAGCTGTGAGAGGCCGACGCGCTGCCACCTGAGCCACGGAGGCTCTCTAGACATATCTATAAAATCAGCAAAATAATAAAACTACTGTAGATGTAGGCCTACGTTTATTCCGACCTCTATCGCCAGCCTCCGTATCTCTTTCCTTTCTCTTTCCTGACGCCAACCCTAAGTGGAGGGATGTTTTCACTATTGCATGTTTCTGTGGCGGTTTGCAGCGTGTTTTGTTACGACGCTCACAAACTATCAGTCCTAGAGTTAGAGGAATTATCCCCAGCCTGGCCACTACGTTCACCATTCAGCCAAGGAGTCACACGAAAGATGTTTGTGGATACACAGTAGATTCCTAAACCCTTTCACAACCCCCACCCATCCAAACCCTCATACTCACACACCACAGAACACGTAGCTATAACAATTCATTGTATTAACAGTTTCTTAAGGCTCCCCACAGATTAGTATCAGAATAATATTTCACAGAGGCAGTAACAACCAAGCAGTTCCATTTAAAAACATACATACACAGATAGCAACTACTGATTATTTCTTTGCTAACTGGTTCATTAGTAAAATTAATACCCTTCTCCCCCTAGAATGTAAAGTTGTCTACGTGTCTGTTAATATTGCGTTCGTGAGAAATTCTCGTTAAGACTTGCTTCCTTGGTCGAGAACCTATTACAAAGTGAGAACAAAACCGTGCTATGAAGATAAGCTGTTTCACGAACTTCAATGAAGTGCTCACTTCCTTCCCTTTATTTCAGCTCGAGGGGCACTGCATGAGAATGGCAAGTACTGCAGTCTCATTTCCGGGCAAGGACACCCTCACGAATTTCTTACAACTGTGATCGAATCAAACAGCTTCTGCTAACAGATCAGCACTTCAAATTTCGAAAAAATAAAAATTTAAAAAAATAAAAATAAATAGGGGCAAATATCAAAATAAAAGGTACAAAACAACAGGATTATCAGCCCACCGTCCATAACATCAGTCGTAGGACGAGAAGAGGGAAATTTCCAATCTCTCAAATAAAGATAGCTTTTGCTACTGGTTTAACGTCGCACTAACAAATCGAAGGTTTCCGGCGACGCCAGGATAGGAAAGGGCTAGGACTGGGAAGGTAGCGGCCGTGGTCTTAAGCATCTGCCTGGAGTGAAATGGGAAAACACAAAAAACCATCTTCAGGGCTGCGATGATGAGGTTCGAACCCACCATCTCCCGAATGCAAGCTTACAGCTACGCGGCCCATATCACGCAGCCAACTCGCTCGGTGAATTACAATGATGTGAAAATGAAGTAAAAGCAAAAAAACGAACAGGGCTGAATGATAAATGAAAGCCTTCTAACAAGTGTTAGTACCGAGTGAGTTGGCCGTGCAGTTAGGGGCGCGCAGGTGTGAGCTTGCATCCGGGAGATAGTGGGTTCGAACCCCACTATCGGAAGCCCTGAAGATGGTTTTCCGTGGTTTCCCGTTTTCACACCAGGCAAAAGCTGAGGCCGTACCTAAGCTAGGGCCACGGCCGCTTCCTTCCCACTCTTAGGCCGTTCCTATCCCGTCGTCACCATAAGACCTATCTGTGTTGGTGCGACATACAAAATATTGTGCCGAGTCTGAAAATATCTAATCAGGACTCTCTGGAAATAGTGGCGGGCATCGTGGTGATACGGACTAAACTGAAATGAAATCGGTGCTCTCCGTGGTTTAAGGGTGGTACCGCACTAGGATTCCACGGCAATGACACAATCAGCTATGCCATGGCATCCAGCTGTTAACTGAAAAACAGCTGCCACCTTCGACGACCAGTCGAGCGAATACAAAAGGTAAAATATAGTGTAAGAAAATATCCTGATAAGTTCTCTAGCTACCTGTGTCTGTAGATTATACAGCTTTCTAAACAAAACAAAACAGCTTAAAAATCAAGTTGTCATGTTAGAAAGTGGCAGAGATGCTGTGACACTGCCTAATACAGTTTATGGCACTATAAGCGATGGGTCGTGAACTCACCTGCTGCACAGTGGAGAGGAAGGCTTTGGTGGAGATTAGTTCGTCCTGTCCTGCAGCCCTCGCCTCAGCCACTTCGGCTAACGCCGCCAAAGACTCGCGGACGTCCTCGAGACGTCGTCCTAGAGCTGCAACTTCGTCTCCAAGTGGACCAGTACAATCCAGCCCCACGTCCGCCGCGATTTGCGCCACCAGGCCGCGTAATTCACTCAGGCGAGCCTGGTGCGCCGACAATGTCTCTTCACACACCTGGGACACAATAGATATAAATGTTATTTAATAAATGTATGTTCATATACCGAAACTTTAAAATAAACACAAAGTGTTTCAAAATTATAGGTATAAACTGAAACTAGAAAAGATGTCCTAATAAGCGTAGGCCTGGAAACCAAGATATGGTGTCATCACATTTGCAACCTTTACAACGGTGTTCTTTATGTTTCACGTAACAAACTCCATGTAGGAGGTCAATAGCGTCTTTTACTTTTAGTGGCATTTCAAGCAGTTGTCAAGGAACCTCACACGTTTCATGTACGAACGTAACAACGGCAATGGACGGAAAGTAGCACTATTGTACTACGAATCTTTTCCCCACATAATTCAGCCATGATGTTGGTAAGCCAAGTGGTGCATTGCCGTTGTCTCATCCGTAAGTTATCGGTCATCTCTTCGTCAGAAAACGTGTGAGGTACCATGACAACCACGCCAAATGCTACAAATCTCTTAGTAAGTTACCTGGAACAAAAAGCACGAACAACGAATGTGATTAAGTCGAATCTCGGAAACAGTTTGTTTTATTGGCCGGTATTCATTCCTGCAGTTTGTACCTAGAATTTTGAAACACAATGTACAGTTTCACTGTCATACAAACTATGGAAAATAAGCTTTACAAATGTCTAGGGCAAACTGAAGAAAGTATTTTCTTTTTAGTAAATTTAGAAGTGGTTTTCTGCAGTTACTCCCTCTCTATGCAATTACGAGATCATCTGAGTTCTCGTTATCTCTACATGTAAGAGAACGTATTTCAAGCAAATTAAGATCCCTTCTCAATTCAGAAATTTTGAGTTGAAAATACGGACCAGGGTGAATTCGAAAAGAATTCCGAACACAATTTTGCAACGGATAAAACACAAGTACATTACCTCTGGAGACCAGACACCGTTGAAGATATCGTTATTTCCAGTACCGTTGCTTTCTTCGCTCATGGCTATAGTTTACTTCATGTTGATCCTCCAGTCGTTCCGCAACTACTGACTCATAAGGGACCACAAATACTGATAAGAGAGGATCCAAGGTCACATAAAGCTACCCTAACATCACTGGATCACCGAGGATAAACTAGCACGTTACTTCCTTTAAAGAAACTGAGTTAATCTCTCCTTGTACTTGAGGGATGATACATGATCAAGTCGTAGACAAAGGTTTCTAACCAGTCCTGTTATAATTACTCGTCAATTCCAGGACAAAATATCGTTCATTGCAACTAACGGATGAATCAAGTAGCGAATATTTAAGAATAACTTAAATAATGCATTTAAGCGGTCCGCCTATTCAATACATACCATATATAATTTATTAAATCTAGGACATGTTCCTTCCCCTAAAGGAGATCATCAGCTAGAATAAATTACATAATACATGAGATATAAAAATTACATTAATAGATTGGTAAGACAAATAAAAATACACTTCTATAAACAAGGTCATTTAAAATAAAATATTTGTAAACTTTATTAAAGTTCCAAAGTCATATTGTCAATAAAATTGATGTGAATTGTTCATGTTAATTTAATAAATTATATATGTATTGAATAGACGGACCGCTTAAATGCAATATTCAAGTCATTCTTCAACATTTGTCACATGTAACTTATGGATGATGAAAGGCTTAAGAGTTTACAATGGAAGGTAACAGCCCATCAATGAGAACGGAAGAACGTGACAATCTTCGCCCTATAATAATGAGAGTACTCCTTAAGCCTCTCATATTCTGTTCACTTTCTGACACAAAAACAGCAGTCTTGTGCGGAAGAATCAGCGTCAATCCTTGCATACGGTACCTCCTCCCGTGCTACGGTCTTTCGTGATAAAATATTGCCTATTCCACTCGTTTATTATATTTGTCCAATGCACACATTATCATTAATAATAATAATAATAATAATAATAATAATATAGCCTCAGCTACCGAGTGCAGGCATTTTTATTCTGCGCCATCTAGGCTGCCTGCGTGCCAGTTTCGATGTTCTGTTTTACTCAACAAGATGACAGAGAATAGGATCTCTGTTGGGGGATCTATGGCTGAGTTTCTGAGTTCTTATTTTTGCCCAATAAACACCAAATGCGTCATCAGAGATCTTTTACATGCAGATATCGTACGATCACCTCTGCCAGATTTGAACCCACGACCTTGGGATCCGGAGGGCGGTACTCAATCTCACTCTAGCTGAAGGCTGGTGATAGATATTTTCTAAAATCTTTGAACATACGTCAACAAATATATAATCATTATTCAAAATTCGTAGGACTTTTCGCGTAAAAACAAATAATCAGACCCTGATCAGTTTTAGATCCAAGGACTAGGGGTGACAGATGTCAAGTTTCACGAGAAGTAAATTCTAAACTCATACTGAACGACCTGTTGGTCTACGGAATACATTTTATTTATAACCTTCCGAAATAAAATTGCAAGATCCGTTTTATTTTCAAATGGCAATGTAAGAAACGGTATTATGCTTTTCACGTTCATTGAATTGTTAGTGGTCCTAAGAGAAGCCAGAAGACGGAAACTTTCTTAAAGATTCTTTACCGTATCAATACGTATGTTAGAAATTAAGCACTAAGTGACTATGAGAGTACCACTGAGATTAGGAGTGCGTGTACATTCGGAATGTCGAACTATTGACTTCATAATTAGGAATACGAGAAGAGCATGCGTTCTAAGTTAAAAATACATGCCGTTCAGATATTTAAAAAAACATCCTAGTGAATTTTCACCCCGGATGATACTGATCTATTGCCGAGCCATTATTCATACGAAAAACAATGTGTTGCCACATTCTATTTTTTTTTTTAAATACAGGATTGGTAAAGTAATGGTTCACAAACTTCTCGCCCATACTCTCGACAGTATTCAGTCTTAACAGGGTATTTCCGCATCCGTTGTACTTTCCTGTTTATATCCCAAAGTACACGGGGAAATAATATGATAAACAGAGCTAGCGACGCCAGTACAACCTGATTCATTCACTACTACTACTACTACTACTGTTTTCATTCCTTCTCTGAAGGGGGTGGTGGACCTCCTAGCAGATATCCTGGATTCAGGAGGTCAATTGGACTGTATCGCAATTGACCTGTCTAAGACATTTGATAGGGTAGATCATGGGAGACTACGGGCAAAAATGAGTGCAATTTGGACTTGACAAAAGAATGACTGAATGGGTGGCTCTGTTTCTAGAAAACAGAACTCAGAGATTTCGAGTAGGCGAAGTTTTATCTGTCCTGTAATAATTAAGAGGGAAATTACTCAAGGCAGTATTATCGGACCTTTATGTTTTCTTATATATATAAATGATATGAATAAAGAAGTGGAATCAGAGATAAGGCTTTTTGCATATGATGTTATTCTGTGCAGAGTAATAAGTTACAAGATTGTGAGCAACTGCAAAATGACACTGATAATGTTGTGAGATGGACAGTAGGCAAAGGTATGATGATAAACGGGGTTAAAAGTCAGGTTATGAGTTTCACAAATAGGAAAAGTCCTCTCAGTTTTAATTACTGCGTTGATGGGATGAAAGTTCCCTTTGGGGATCATTGTAAATACCTAGGTATTAATAGGAAAGATCTTCATTGGGGTAATCACATAAATATGATTGTAAATAAAGGGTATAGATCTCTGCACATGGTTATGAGGGTATTTAGGGGTTGTAGTAAGGATGTAAAGGAGAGAGCATATAAGTCTCTGGTAAGACCCCAACTGGAGTATAGTTCCAGTGTATGGGACCCACGCCAAGATTACTTGCTTCAAGAACTGGAAAAAATCTAAAGAAAAGCAGCTCGATTTGTTCTGGGCGATTTCCGACAAAAGAGTAGCGTTACAAAAATGTTGCAAAGTTTGGGCTGGGAAGACTTGGAAGAAAGGAGACGAACTGCGCGACTAAGTGGCATGTTCCGAGCTGTCAGTGGAGAGATGGCGTGGGAGGACATCAGTAGATGAATAAGTTTGAGTGGTGCCTTTAAAATTAGGAAAGATCACAATAAGAAGATAAAGTTGGAATTCAAGAGGACAAATTGGGACAAATATTCGTTTATAGGAAGGGGAGTTAGGTATTGGAATAACTTACCACCGGAGATGTTCACAATAAATTTCCAATTTCTTTGAAATCATTTAAGAAAAGGCTAGGAAAACAACAGATAGGGAATCTGTCACCTGGGCGACTGCCCTAAATGCAGATCATTAGTGATTGATGATGAAAATTACTTTCGAATACACGATCAACGGTGACGCCGTCTCTCAGGCTAGGAGATTTGTATCAGAGAAGGAGATGCGCGGAGAAGGTGAGAGGGTTGGCGGTCGTTGCCTACACTAGAACTATCCCTGAATTCGCCTTAGTGCAGAGCAGATGGTGGGGACCAGCCCTTCTCCGTCTCCCGAAAACAGAGGCGTAGAGCCACTGTAGAGCCGTAGCCACCCCTCTTCTGCTCGGTTGGCCGGTCGGAGTGCAGAGCAGTCGAATCATGGATCAGCCGTGGCCACTTGTGCGTCGAGTCCCACTCTGCATCCGCCGACCTTGTGATTCATTCTCAACTTCGGTCTACGTGAATAGAGAAAATATTTGCGTACGCACAAAATAAAGAATTCAGCATCAAATATTCAAATGTGTGTCAGTTTTTCACAATGTATAGTATTGCACATACTTGCACTGGATTCTTATCATCTGTGGTTCCTTCCCGGAAGATTGTGCTGCGGAACTTAAGATATAGCTTCGCGGTCTGTGGTGGTGGTTACAGCGAGCGCACGTCAGTACCCTCTGTGGATCGATGGTAGAATATGTGAGATCGCTGGTTCAAATCCGCCAAAGGCGGATGAATTTTTGAAGGGCGGACGAAAGTCCAGTCGGCACTGCATGTCGTACGATATCGGCGTGTAAACGCTCTGGTGGCACATTGGGTGTTTACCTGACAAAATTAAACAAAACGCAGTCATAGATCAGCCAACAGAGACCCGCTTCTCTGCCATCTGGTAGAGTAAATCGAAACGTCGAAACTGACACGCAGGCGGCCTAAATGACGTCAGATCAAAATGCCTGCTCCTGGTAGCTGAGGGTATACGATTCCAGTCTTACTATTACTGTAGTAGTAGTAGTAGAAGAAGAAGAAGAAGAAGAAGAAGAAGAAGGCCCCCTAATCTTTGACAATCAACAGATCACGGAAATAAAATGAAGTGTAAATCCATCAAAATGATCAGTCCCACAAAGGTACGAAAAGAAAAAGAAAGGAATGGCAATTTTATTCCTCTTTTGAATTGGAAATTAGAAAATGTACGATGTATATAAATCACCATTGTGAAATTATCATTCACTTATAATACCTGCCAAACTTTACTATTATTATCAGTCCATCGACGTGGACAAACTGTCTGAAGAACTTGTCCGATAGTGGTATTTATGGAAGAGCGCCAGCTCGAATTATTTTGGCCTAGATTTCAGATAGGAGTAGCAATTGCTTTAAATGGGGGGAGGGGGGGGAGAAGGTGTAAAACAAGTGAATTATAAACGTCTTCCAAGACAGTATTGTTGCTATTAAAAATCAATGTGGAATTTATGCCCACATAATCTAAATCTGTCTCTCTTAGTAAAGATATACGACAAAACTTGCAACCGTCCTACTCTCTTCTCTATGCACTTCGGTATTTCGGGTGATCGAACAGCTAGCCAAACACATTCATTAAAAGCCATTATTTCAAAGAGACAGAGAGAGAGAGAGCGTGTGTGTGTCTTATTCTAACCCTCCGTATGGTACAGAGTATTTTAAAGTTGTGCATGGTAGGCGCGATGCTAGTTCAGTTCCGGTAGCGAAGTGATCTGCGACCTCAGACCGACAGATGAGCGGGGTGATGTAGGGTAGAGTGGTACAATTTCGATGTAAGTACAATCCCGATCAAATTTAGAAAACCCGCTGTATTTCATTCTTCAATGTTAGTACCACTTACGTGTGGCCCGCTGTGCGAAGAGTGAAGCAGCTTCTTTGTGAATGTGAAAAATAACACATCTGTTTCTATTAATTTTCAAGAAACTGCCGATTTTACATTGCAAGGTGAGCGATGCTTCACTGCATTTCACGTTGTTATAAATTTGAAGCTATCTTAGCTAAGCTCTATGTCCTTTACTTGAAGTGTAAAGTGCTATTTATAATAACGCCAAGACGGGAGTATGATACTGCAAGCACTATCTTTTGTATTTCTCTGTAAATAGTTGATGGATCCATTGTTGAAGTACATGCGGTACATTTTCGATCAGATGGAATGGTACAATTTCGATACTAAATGTTTGCATTTTTCTCACTATAGATGCCGCACAGAAGGTCAGAGAAGAAAGCTTATATGAAATGGTCAATTACGCACATTCACTGACCTTCAGTCAGTTGGTTATCGAAGAAACAAACCCTTGCCTAAAATTCCTGCGACTCCTTCAAACAATCAACCCCAAATGGATCATCATCCTGTCGCCGAATGTAATGATTGACTGCAATTCAGAACTAATTCAACACCAGATAATTCAACCATTATGGAAACTTCTTCAACGTCAACTTTTAATGCAACAAGGACTGCATCACCCGAAAAATCTATGAAACATATCTTACCATCGCCTGAAAAGTACGGTAATCAACGCCAGAAATGTTAAAGGTAATATCTTCATCCCATTTAATATCAGGTCAGCATTTTCAAATTTTTAAGTTTTAAAAAATACCTTTATGAGTGGCAATAGCACAAATATAAATCAAAAGATAACTTACATGTCAAGCACAACATATCTTCAAGATGATACATCTCAACGAGAGCATTCGAAAGACAACCCGTGTGGATTTTCTCATCCGGATTATAACTGTGAGAATTACCTGATAAGAGGACCATGGTTTCAATGTGAGGACTGCAATGCGTGGCATCATGAAATATGTGTTGGGGGAAAAGGGAAGAGACTTTTTAGTATGGAAAATGTGTGTTATCAAAATTGCACCACCAGCGGTACAATTGCGATCAAAAACAGGCTCTTCTGTTTCGTACAATTTTTATAACGAGGATTTATTTAAATACTATTATTATAATGTGTGTCATTGTTTCAGATAGTACTACTTCATTTTCAATGTAAAAGAATGTTGATAATACCGCAAATGAAGTGTGAGTGCACAATTAATTAAAATTTGATCGAAAATCTACCACCTTACCCTAATCTTAATATGCGAGACTGATAAATGAAGTCGCCTTATTGACTTCGATATGAGTTTAGTACCGTTGCCATCATTCTAGTATTGATACGTTTATTTTGGCAGTGTAGTTTCCTTATGCATGTTCTTAGTTCAGTGAAAGTACAGTATATACTGTAACAAATGAACGTTAAACTTTGGTGTGCGGTAAGTTCTCCCAAATTAGATGGCCTGCGTTTTTCCATGAAACTATAAAGCTAATGGATACACAAACCACATTCTGAGACCAGTCTTCCAATAGCAGATGGATAAAGAAAGGCATGATGGTCACTTCATGCAAGATAAGCTACACTCAGCTAATCGGTCCCTGGTAGTCGCAAGGGAGGTTTTCTGCGATCGCGTGGTTAACTGGCCTGCTTGATCCCCCGATTTAAATCCCTGTGATTATTACCTGGTTGTGGTGATTCCGTTTCAAAAGGAAACACAACTGTGGAGTGGGGTGTTGAAAAAAATGTGTACGCCAACAACTTCAGCACGTTTATATCGTACATCTCATAGGCTAAGATTCGCCGAGTAAACTTTTTAGGAGGTGCCAAACGTGTTTGAGAGTTGAGGGACGTCACTTTGAACACTTCCTGCAGTTCGTACTTTTGACAGTGTATCGCTACTCTTTATTGTGATGTCTGAAGTTGAGCCGTAGCATTTAAGTATAATAAAAAAAGTCGAGTCCATCTATTAGATAATTTCCAGGAACTATATTTCGAATAGTCAATCATATTTGTCTTTTAGATACTTGAGAGTTGAACTTCAGGACGTCTTGGTCTCCTAAAAACCAATGAAAAAAGAAGACAAAAGAGGGAGCGCACAATATACGTTTGATGTCAACTAAATTTTGAGTCAAGATGTCATTGGTAGACTACTGTTCAAGAATGAAGGAAGCAGTTACGTTCATATCTCTCGAGGTGTGGTCCTTGCCAAAGCGCAATCTGTATGCTAATCGAGAGAAATACGTAATGTAATTAAGAAAAAGTCTGGCCACAAATAAAGCGAGCAGAATGACGCAAGTAACTTGTTCTCGTGGATGATGTAGTCGCTCTCGCTGAGGAACATTAGTAGTATACACCCATCCCGCCAGCTGGTCGAAGTTAATGAGTACTACAACTGGCAATCCCGAGGAGTCACTCCGCATGAAGTGATGCACTTTATTTTTATAAACAACGTCAACTACAAGAATGTTCATATAATGTTAAGTTTGAGAATGGCGACCATGAAATCCACTATGTTCTTACCAGCCGACTTCTGCTTACTAACACTTTGTGTCTCCAGACCATATACACAAATATAGAATTTCTAGCATGGTCCTGTGTGGCATATTATAAGACGATAATTTTTCTTTACATCAGTTCTTAATGAGTTTGTGGAACCTATTACTAGGAACCTATAAGTAAAAAGAAAGTTTACTTTTATTTTTTCAGTAATTTACAGGGATAGATGCATATTAAGAGCCAGAACTAGGAGCGCCTGTTCAGTAGAGGTGAGGTTAAAACGAATGATAACAATTATTAAATTAAATCCTAACTTGCGATGAAATCTGTAACAATTCCGGTCATTGTTGATACCTAGCTTCATTCTCTACTAAATTATAAACCTATCAATTGCTAATCCTACTTTTACTAGATACTTTCATTTCCTTCGAATCTATGACGGTATTAGGCTGGGAAACCTATCGAATAGAATTATTACAGGTTGTGCATTACCTGTTATTGAGCTGATCCGTTGAGATATCAGTCACTAGCGCTTCAATTTAAGGCAGCCACGCCAACAGTGTACACCCTATAATAAGCATTAGCAGCCTACCTATTATTTCAGGTAGCTTGTCCTAACGTTAGGCCTATGTGCAGAAATCCTTTTCCCGGCCTTGTTTCACAATACGGCACGAATCAGTTCCGAAAACAAACATGTGTGTCAAGGATCCGAACTCACTTCAGATTATCGCATTTCAACTTCCTGTTCTATATACTGTAACTTTTGAAACGTCTCTTAAGCAGCTGTTTAGAAGGAACGAAAAAACGAAAACCTACAACATGTCTTCCAGTCTTTGACCGGGTCAGGGATGTAATGAATGAACCATATAGGCTATTATTACAATGGGGTCGCCACTCCAAGGTGATATTAATGACTGATAAATGCTACGAAATGATAATGGAGAGTGTTGCTGGAATGAAAGATGACAGGGAAAACCGGAGTACCCGGAGAAAAACCTGTCTCGCCTCCGCTTTGTCCAACACAAATCTCACATGGAGTGACCGGGATTTGAACCACGGTAAAAATAGTTCGTGCGACGTGAAAATCAGTATCACACTGATCTAGTTTCATTTACACAGAGCCGCTAAAAGAATCGAAATCATGTTTTTAACGCTAAAACAATAATTCGCTTGTATTTTATTTTTGTTGTTTAAAAACTTTCTTACAAGCTGCTTTACGTCGAACCGACACAGATAGCTCTTATGGCGACGATGGGATACGAATACGAAAGGGCTAGGAGTGGGAAAGAAGGGACCGTGGCCTTAACGTACAGCTTGGTGTGCAAATGGGAAACCACGGAAAACCATCTTCAGGGCTGGTGACAGTGGGGTTCGAACTGTTTAAAAACACCTTGTCTCGTCGGCTGTATAAATTAGTTGCAGACTTTGGTTCCTGACTCTACCGAGCTCGATAGCTGCAGTCGCTCAAGTGCGGCCAGTATCCAGTATTTGGGAGATAGTGGGTTCGAGCCCCACTGTCGGCAGCCCTGAAGATGGTTTTCCGTGGTTTCCCATTTTCACACCAGGCAAATGCTGGTGCTGTACCTTAATTAAGACCACGGCCGCTCCCTTCCTACTACTAGCCCTTTCCTGTCCCATCGTCGCCGTAAGACCTATCTGTGTCTGTGCGACGTAAAGCAAGTTGTAAATAAATAAAAAGTTCCTGACTCGAAGATCAGTAGATGAACCTGGCTGACAAACACATGGCCGCTAGACCAAAATTACTATCCGACACACATTTCTGTTTAAGTTATATCTTTCATTTCAGGATTAAAGAATCAGTGTAGAAGGTAGCGTTACGAATTTTAAGAACCGTATGTTTTCGGAAAATACAAGCTTTCCAAAAATATACTGGGCTTGGTTCCCAGAGCTGCTCTCTACTCGAAATACTTCCGATATCTAAACTACACCTTTGAGGAGTTGAAATACCTAAATTATTTGTCTAGACAGTGCACGACGAGAAAAATGCCAGCTGCCGCACAGGAAATGAACAAAATATGGAAACACCAATGACTTCACCCTTCAACCCCCTCAAGCCGCTATAAATAGTTCCCGCAGTCATTTGTTCGCCTGTCTAGGAGGACAGCTTTGCTGGCGTAAAGCGGCCTCCGATTGAGAGAGACTTTCTTTCTTGGACGAGAATTAATCTGAATCGAGCTCTGCTAAGGCGAGATAGATACCACATTCCAATCTTCTGATCACTAACCTTAGATTAATACTCACGTGTCCTTTGTAATGACTAATTGCTCACATTCCTCGATGTTCAGCCTCTTCTGTACTAATTTAATAAGAACCTATGTTGTTTCCGTGAGGGACTTGAGAGCTCCTCGAAATTGATATGCATGACGTCACTGTGATAACCTTTGTTACAGCGGTGTTTGTATTTGAGTGTAATTTATAATTGATTGAGAACGAAGCGATCGTGGTATATATTCTAGGCGCCATTCTGGTATCCATCTGAAGAAGAGTTAGAGAAAGTCACAGAAAAAATTCTAGAATGGTCAAGAACTGAATTTCAACGAATGTCTCGTATAATTTGTTTTACACGAGGCTGAGTACACGCCGCATTCCAGTCACCCACACCAATCAATCCTACATGACACATCAGGTTATGGGTACAGTTTCCTGAACATTGTTGAGGTCCTCGTATTCCCAATGGGAAAGGTGCTCCAAACGAGATGTTCAAGTCACCAGTCAGCCAGCTTACGTCGAGGGAACGAAAGCTTAGTTCCGTCACAATGGTGTTTCAGCTTCTCAGCTTTCTCATAGCACCTGCAGTTGTTATGGCGGTGATGATCCTCCAGAGATGTTCATTAGAGAGTTTCTCTCGATTCTCTGGACATGAGAAAAAATCATTCCCCATCAACTGAAGTGTGCAAAAAATGCTGCACAATTGCAGTCCCTCTGATGGGCGAATCGTCCCTTCGTGCAACTTCCACTAAAGCCAGGTGCGAGATTTGCCAATTTCCCGTTCGTACAATGAAATAGACTTCCTTTAAGCAGTGCTTTATGAATCTAGATACGTTCAACATGAACATTTCCTATTTTACTATCCTACATGCACATGTCCAGTAAGTCGAATCAGATAATAAAATGTTCAGCTTTCTTGGTTTATTTCCCCCAGAACCGGTTACTTAGTTACGATTCTTAAAAATCCATTCATGCTCTATGCCCTTCGAGTGTATCTTCCTAACGGCTAGTTCTAACACCATGAAGAAAGAGGCATGAAGCAGCACTTGACAGAAACTAGAAAAGTTCTAATACTCAACAGCCTAATGAATTTCAGTTCAGTTTACGCCTTTTAAGAACTAGACGATATTAGGTTTGCGAAGCGTCGGGTGTCATTTTCACGCCGTAAGTAACTTTTCCCGACATCCTCATTATTTGAAGGGTTGTAATTCTTTCACTTGTTTCCCCTAATTAGGGTTAAGAGGGGATGATTGCCTGATTGAACCTGCTCTTACAACAACAATCACAACGTCTACTCTTCTCAAGAAAACAAACTGGTAGCCTATATACTTGGCCCAGAAACTGTAAAACGGTTGGAAACGACGTTCGAGAGCCTACTATTCTAATCACGAATATAAAGGTACAATTACTTTAGCACCAAAAAACGACATAATTAGGAATTTATTTGAAAAAAACTTCACAATTTACTTGGTATGGGTACTTTTTAGTTGCAGAACAGAGCCTTCCTGTTTTCCCACTCAGTAAACATGCAGCCTGCTGACAGCTTCAACCTGCACAACGTGCAGTAAATTATAATACTCTTCTTGAATAATGTTATCAGCAGACTTCCGCTAGTCAGCGTAATTATTGTATCTCCAAATTAACTGTTTACCTGAAGTTTCGATAAAAACTGATTCTATTCCGATGAAGAACGACTGATGGCAACCTAAAATTAAAAGAATGTCATATTCCACCATTCTAAAGTATGATAAAATGACAAAATGGAATTTTACTAACGTTATACAAACACCATTCCTAACAATAAAGGAACGTGAAGATTCCCTCCTTTTACCCTATGATTACTATAAGAAGCAGCCCATTCAAGTTTCAACACACCAGTGGACATTCGTATGCTTTCAGTTGTACTAGCTTAAAATAATTTATTTACATGATCGTCAAATTTTATTTCCTAAGGACATGTAATTCCTATGAATACAGTACCAAACAACGATATGATATTTCAGTAAGGGATAAAGAACGGCTATTAGTACAATCGCAAGAAACGAGAATCTTTGAAAGAACGTATATTTCTGGTGTTGGGCTGGAGGAAGTTTGACAAAATACGGAACACACGACAACCATTATATCCGAAGTCAAATTTGAACGGCCCATAGCGCCCAAATTATGCATTTAGGACTATTGATCCCCCTCTTGAAATATGATCAGTTTGGCGTTCCTTAAAACATACTAAGCATCGGCGGTGCTGTTTTGAATCATCCTATATATTCATTTTGGAACTAGAATTGGGAAGATGTAATTCAGCAGCAGTGATGGTAGACGGTTTATCAATTAGCTACTGGCAAAAGTCTCAACTATACAGATTTTAAAATTAAAAGTAATAAACTAGACAATACAGTATCTGCGGTACATATCAAATCACATCCTTGAATTATAAATAGTTACTTATTGTTTATCAAACCATTAACTTTTATTGACCGAATGACGAGATGTGCAGAAAACAGTACGTACGCCGCGATCAATTCTACCCAAGAACAAGAAACTTCGAGTTTCCTCTGTTTATTTCAGTCTTCCTAGAAACATTCTTAAGTAAGTTGCAGGTTCCAAAATTATCTGGAGGAAGTTGGGGGAAAAAAAGAAAAATGTCCCGTTGGAACAGCGCCAAGGTTCAATTATCTGACTTCTGAGAATTACTGTCTCCCTAAAAAAAAGCTATATTGTTTCGCTATCAGAATATGAATATTATTTCTTAATAAAAAATCAGAACAATCGCAGTGCTTATTCTTTTAACACTCAATCCACTTCCATCATCATGGAGTGTAGAACTAGGGATAGACGCAATATTGTTATATTACGCAGAAATAAACTTGGCAGCACTGTATAAAGAACCGGCTCGTTGAATGGTCAGTTAAGCGTACAGAACGTCGGTTCAGAAGACCTCGATCTTGATTCGCGGCGGGCCGTGGATTTTAACTGCGCATGGTTTATTCCTCTGGCTCGGGGACTGGGTATTTGTGATATCGTAACACACTTCTCTTCATCTACACCACGCTAGCAACAATCACAGAAACACGCAACAGTGAAAACTTCCCTCTACCGAGGATTAGCGTCAGGAAGAGCATCCAGCCGTAAAACCGGTACCCGACTCCAAATGCCTACCCCAATAAATTGGGGAGAAGGTCAGAAGAAGAAACTAAATAAGAAACTAATACAGCGTTTTTAATATAAGGAAATAAACTGCTTCTATTACGTTCACTTCCTAACGAAGTAACATTTTCTATGTCACTACACAAAATTATTATTTGGCATGATCGAAAGGGTAGCACAGTTTCGTTCACACAATATGGATTTACATTTCGCCACACGCTGTTGCCATACCGAACAACGCCCTCTCAATTCAATCACACGCAGACCATTCGAATCAAAACACTCCGTTGCCGCTCGTTGTGATGCGCTTAATAAAAAACACAACAATATGGCAGATAAAGTCACACACGTACCTCGAGACCTCCACTACCGATGCTACCCATAACCAGACTGTGCAAGCGGGGAGCTGAGCGCCGAGGAACATTGATCGGGGCGGGGTCCCTGGACCACAGCCTCCGACACCCCCTCTGACCTACATCTACTTCATCCTCTACAGCTACATGGATCTTCTTATTTTTATAAGTATTTAGGAAACCCTCCCCGGCATCTGTAGCAACTTACATAACAACTTCAACAGAAGTCCTGAGTAGCGTTCGAGCACCCCAACCGCATGCATATACACACACTCAATGCTCTTCCTAACGAAATTCTGTGCGGAGGGAAGGAATACACTATTGCATGTATCGAACGAGTTGGCTACACGGTATAGTGTAAGGAAGCTGTGAACTTGAATTCAGAAGACTGTGGGTTCGAACCCCACTGTCGGCAGCCCTGACGATAGTTTTCCGAGGTTTCCCATGTTCACACCAGGCAAATATTGGTGCTGACCTTAATTAAGGCCACGATCGTTTTTCTTTTTCTTTTTTTCTTTTTTTACAGTTAGCTTTTTGTCGAACCGACACAGACAGTTCTTATGGCGACGATGGGATACGAATGGGAAAGAAGCGGCCGTGGTCTTATTATACATATATATTACGATTTGCTTTACGTCGCACCAACACAGATAGGTCTTGTGGCGACGATGGAATAGGAAAGACCTAGGAGTGGGAGGGATTTTTTTTTACGTCACACAGACACAGATAGGTCTTATGGCGACGATGGGACAGTAAAGGTCTAGGAATGGGAAGGAAGCGGCCGTGGCCTTAATTAAGGTACAGCCCCATCATTTGCCTGGTGTGAAAATGGGAAACGACGGTAAACCATCTTCAGGGCTGCCGACA
Organism: Anabrus simplex; assembly: GCF_040414725.1. Taxonomy (NCBI): domain Eukaryota; kingdom Metazoa; phylum Arthropoda; class Insecta; order Orthoptera; family Tettigoniidae; genus Anabrus; species Anabrus simplex. The sequence continues at coordinate 22,016,168 of NC_090273.1, read as the reverse complement.
GTGGGGTTCGAACTCTATCTCCCGGATACAAGCTTACAGCTGCGCGCCCCCAACCGGACACCCAACTCGCCCGGTGGCCTTAATTTAGGGTACAACCCCAGCATTTGCCTGGTGTGAAAATGGAGAAACCACGGAAAACCGTCTTCAGGGCTGCCGGCAGTGGGGTTCGAACCACGGTCACTTCCTTCCCAGTCCTGTCCCATCGTCGTAATAAGACCTGTGTTTTGTCGGTGCGGCGTAAAACAATAACAACACTGCGTGTTTCTGCAGAGGTTCGTAGTGTGGTGTGTTGTGCTGTGTTTTGGGATAACCACAAACACACTGTCCCCGAGTCCCTGACGCAGTTAAAATACACGACTCAGGCAGGAATTGAACCCTGGGATCTCTGAATCCGCGGCCTCGACGCTGACCACTGAGACAAGCAGCCGGACAATTTTCTAGCTTTTACTAGCACTCCTAATTATTCTTTAGCCAATATCTGCACTTTCTTCCTTCCGTCAGGGGGATACTCAATGACACTTCAAAGAAACAGTCAACAGCTCCCTCTGCGGATGAGTGGTATAGTTCTGCCTCCGGATCTCAAGATTGCGGGTTCAGACCCGACAGAGGTAGTCTGATTTTCGACGGGCGAAACAAGGGTCCCTTCTACAATCCATGTCGTACGATGTCTGCCTGTAGAAGGTCTCTGGTGACATATTTGGCACTTACGAGACAAAAATAACTGAAACTTAACGCTAATGCCATCTGGTAAAAGAACGGAACGGCAAAACTGACATGGAGGCACCGACAATGGCGTCAAACAAAAATGCCTGCTGAGGCCATACGATTATTATTATTATTATTATTATTATTATTATTATTATTATTATTATTATTATTATTATTATTATTTCACAAATGAAAAGAGTAGCCGTCAAACATTCGAACTCGTTTCTAATAAGGAGTAAACAGACTTCGGTACCAATAAGAAGGGCAATAGAAAGATTTTCACTCTCTTTTCAAAAATCCGCTTCTGCTGTCCAAGACACTTATTCCGGTGAACATAAATTAACTTTCACAGAGTCTCCAAATAAAAAAGAATGTGCTCCACCTGAGATGGCTTATATTCAAACACAGTACATTATATTGTCAAATCAGAAACTGAAGCTTTCTGGTCTTCTGTGAAAGAACACAAGACATCTAACCTAGAATCACACTTTATGAAAATGGCTTAGTTCTTTCTATATTTCTGTAACTGTAATTATTAATTAAATAACATGCTAACTGTTTTAAGAGTCTTACATTTGGTGAGGAATTTATGATTCATGATTCCTTTGTGACAGTACAATGCTATTCACAATTTTGGTATTATAAGTTTAAAATCTTAGGATGTGATTGGTAAGTTGTAGCTTGCTTTCCTAATATTTACTCTTAACAGAGATATGTGATCTACAATCTCAATAAAATAAACAACATTATAGAAATAAATGTTTCAATTAAAGATCAAAGTATTCTAGATATCATGAGTGGTGTGTACTCTCACCAACTGACACCTACGTCTTGTTCTCGTTCTTAGGGGCAGCATAGCATGTTGCGGTGTGATCATCTCATATCGCTACAAATAGGTACGACGACACTCCTCTCTATTTCGCGTCTCTTACACAATTGGCTAATCCGGGACCATTAAGTCATTTCCAACAATAGACGGTTTCGACGGAAACAGGGCTACGATCGGTTTAACTCTGGCTGTACCCTTCTCGGTCTGCAGTTCCGATCTCACTCCGAAAACTGCCAGACTTTCTCACCAATACCATATCTCATAAAATCAGGAAAACAAAACCACAACCCTTGCGAATTTACTTGAAACTCTGTGGATCAATAGTAGAGCGTCGCCATCGGCCTCCGCATCACATTGTAGGTTCTAACCTGGCAGTAGTCGGATTTTTGAAGGGTGAAAAAATAGACAATGTCGTATGATGTCGGTACCGTATGTAAAATATCCCTGAGGACACATCTGGTGTTTACCCGCTAAAATTAGTTATCACTCGCCCGCACATCGCCAAACAGTTCCGCTTTCCAGGCCATCCGGTAGAGAAAATCGAAACGTCAAAAATGACTCGCATGTAGTCTATAAGACGTAAAATCAAAATTCTTGCACACAGTAGTTGAGGTCGTACAATTATTATTATTATTATTATTATTATTATTATTATTATTATTATTATTGCATCATCATCGACAAGAATTCTACAAATTGTGTTTTCTACTGGAACGACTTGTTTACCAAGTAATTCCCATTTACATTGTCTCAGCAATTACAAGAAGTGATCTCAGAATCAGCGATATCCAGTACAATAGATCATGAATATACTGAACTAGAATTAGAATATATCTTAAGCAACGAGCTTAGTACACATGAGAAAATCCATTGTGCGGAACATTAATGTGATAGTGACAAAAACTTGTGAGAGGATATATATCATCAGTTGATCTCTCGTCTGTAACCAACTCTCTCTTTAAATGCTATCGACATGGATAAAGGCCGTAGTTACCCTATCTTTATCCTAAGTTTAGCTTTTAAGCGCATGAAGCGTTCAGTAAATGTTAGCAGCACGACTTTGGTCAATTAAATACCAAATCGGCAAGTAATGACACGTGAGGAGATACAGATAAAATCTATCCAAACAAGAAGACATCTTGTTCAGTTGTGATTATAATAGAATCTACACAAAACTGTATTGTATCATTAACACGGGATTATAATCTAACACAGAATAAAGCAAAGTAGAAGAATCTTTAAGACATCTAGGAAGACATTATTGATCCGAATGTATGGCGTTTGAATGGACAAAATAGCCGTATTGTTAAGATTAACCCTCGTACAATCATAAAACAAAATAATTCGCCGTTATTGGACAACCTGTAAACAAACATTTTCACCGAAGGGTTTATTCATCAGAATTGATAACGAACATTTCGAATCATTCCAACACCATTTTAACGTACACTGGGCAGTAATTCTACAGTACACTTGAAGATAACGTGTGAACTGACGGATTCCTTGTTGTGTCGATTTAGCAGAATATTTTTATGATGAGAAGAAAACTACTCGAATCGCGAGATGTAAGGTTGTAAAATACAACGTAGATAACATTACTTTATAAATACATGAATCAATAAATTTGTGTATCCTTAATCACAACTGACTGTTGTGATCATTATATTAACACCGTATTTAACATCACAATAAGGGAACTTATTTGTGACCCTAATATTTCAGCTATACCATCCTCTATTTCTAGTGACTAATCGGAAAAACAAAATCACAGTATTTATTTTCATCTTTTAAGTTGAGAGAGGAGGTACACCTTTAAGGGTCAAAGAACTGCATTTTTCGATATACTTATTTACACTTTAACAAAATAAGTACCTCCTCAAGTAATAAAAATGTTTGTAAACGCCCATGCATGTTCCAACTTTTGTCATGTTTCTTGCTTATTTTGCTGAGTTTGTGACACTTGAAGGGACACTGAATTTAGGGACTCTTACACGGAATGGTCATTGTCGTGGGAAATCCGAGATTTGGATGAGAGTGACACTTGCAGGAGAGTAAAGGTTGCTCTTACTCCTGTTCGAGATAAGGGGAAAAGATAATGGGAAAATCCTTTTGACTATGGAACTACCAAATGGAAGGGTACTGTAAGAATTTTCTCTTTGCTGACTGTTACCTTACCTAATCTAACTAATGCAGATTGTAAAGATTCTTTATAAGAATTCCTGGTTCAATGCACACGATAGAAAGGTGATAATATGCTACCTGCAACGATTAAAACTATTACAGGGCTTCCCTCCTTTAAACAAAGCATTTAAATATCTGGTCTCACGTTATTCCGGGAGTTCTGAAGCCTTTTCTGTGACTAATTTTTTTGCATATGAATCTGCATTATAATATTAAAAAACTACTGAAGTTAATTTACATAAAATATTTTGCATGGCAATAATTTATCTGAGCAATATACTCTAGGATCTTTGTTGATACACCGGTACGGGATTTAACTTCTAAAATTAATTAGTAGTTTAAAAATGAGATACTGATATGGACTGTAACGATAAGACAGGGGGGAGGGGTATTTTGAAAGAATATTTTAGAGATTCTAAGTGGGTATAAGTCTTTAAATCGTTTAAGAAAACGAATTATGTAAATGTGCAATGAATTATTATCTTTATACTGCAAATCCCATTCGACTGCAAAATCGAAATGTGTTCAATAAATTTTCAGAAACTACGGTTTTTTCCTCTTTTAAATCTCAACAGCATTTCAAAAATGGTAATGGAGCAGAAAGTGTATCTCAAATTTAACATAAAACAAGTCTGTGTGAGCCTTACCTTGACGTGGTTTAGCGCCTCATCAGGCGTAAGCTGGGCCGTGCTATCCAAAAGCTGATCGGCCCACGTCTTGACGCAGTCGCTCGCTTCACGGTACTGGCGCCACAGACGAGCAGCGTCCTGGTAGCGATCACAGAGCTCCCGCAAAGACTGACAGGTGTCGTTCCAAGAGGTCACCGCTTGTTCCACCACCTCCTCTATCTTGGCGCTCACCTCAGGATCGCAAGAGGCTGCCAGAGGTTCTGCCGCTGAGCGGAGGTCATCGAGTAACTCTTCTCGTTGGTCCAGCGATCCGTACAGACCCTGAGGAGGAAAATAATAGCAGCGTCAGTGATGGAGTTCGGAGACAGAATCTGAAATTTGAACTGGGAAACACTGCCTCCAAAGGAGGCTAAACTTATAAACTAGTGGGGATTGTTTCCCATTACTAAAAACAATCATACTTTGAAATTCTATGCATTAAGCACTTCTATCTCCATATATTTTATTGTTAAGAAGGAAGCCACATTTTTTTCAGTGTCGACTTAGTTAAAACAAGTTTTCCGTCAGTCAATACACTAATTGTAACACACACAACACTGTAACATAGGGCCTACCTGTAAAATAGTTTATTAGTGCTTTTACGTGTATGTTATAATTATAAGTTCGTTATGGTGTAATAATTAATGTTTCGATAGAGCGAAAACCTTTAAAGTTGTATTTATCTCTTCACATTTCCTTTACACAACTAAGTTAACAAACTAGGGATAATATATATCATATTCCTCGGTTCCGAATTTAAATCGAGTCGTTTCTGAAACAATCCCTACATCAAACATAATTATCCATAAACACCAAAGTAGTTATTTCCAATAACGTAGTTTATGTATGGTGCTTTACATTGTTTTAAACTCATTACTCAAGAATGTCCTAGTAAGAGTCTTGATGTGCGTCAGCAAGTTATCTGGCGTAAAGTTACGACGTTCACATATCCTTTCGCACTCTCCCATCGAGCTGAACCAGGATCGAAACGCACTTTACGAGGTTACTTCTCAGCTGAGTCGCAAGTATTAATGAGCATATTGATTTACTCATGTTTTGTCCCCAACTACACATCATATGGTTAGCTTTCTTGAAAGTTAATAAGCTCCCAGGATGTGGTAGGAATCACACATATTTACCCTTGTCGGTCGAGCACCCTAGGGGCAAAGAGGTGAGGAGGGCCACCTAAATGGGAATACCCTCTCTCTGACCAGGCACGAGGATTACACAGGGTTGGTAGTGAAAGAAAGAAAGAAAGAAAGAAAGAAAGAAAGAAAGAAAGAAAGAAAGAAAGAAAGAAAGAAATAAATAAATAAATAAATAAATTAATTAATTAATTAATTAATTAATTAAATAATACAGTAATAATAATAACCTATGGCCTCACCACGTCGACTTTATGTTCTGTTTTACTCTAGGCCTACTAGATGGTAGAGTAAACTGCTCTTGGAAGTCTATGGCTGAGTTTTGATGAATTTTGTCGGGTAGACACCAAATGTGCCACCAAAGATCTTCTACATGCCGACATTATACCTCATAAAGTGCTGAATTGACTTTTTTCACATTACACTTCCCGGTTTTGGGATCCGGCGGCCAACACTCTACCAGTGATCCACACAGCCAGGTAGCTGCAGGAGATGGTGATTACTCCTTTGCCAGAATCTTTAGAGGGGGGCCCTCTAACATTTTTTTTTTTCTGTCTGCCGTTTTCGTCACTCATTATTGTTTCAGTCCCGATCATGTCAACAAAATGAGTTCTCTCTATTATTCTCTAGGAATCATCACCTCCACAGCCGACAATAACATTAAACTGATCATGATGATGATGATGATCATCTTTAAAAGAATTAAGTCCTTCCAATAAGACCGCTGTCAAGTCGCTACAACAGACTCGGTATCAGCTTCAGACTAGGTTAGATTAAAAGTGTCCATGATAGCCTCTCCGAGCGACTCTCACAAGGAGAGAGAGATAAACGTTGAAACAGCAATAGCCTCTTTATCGGTTGCTCTAGTTTTACGGATATCCCTCTCTTTCAAATCTGTATGCAGCATTCAAAACAACCGATAAAACTGTAGTCTATAACGTATTTTCTCTACATGGTTTTCAGGTCGAAAACAAGGATTTACTGCTAGCTGTAGCATGATGGGAAGTCCCAGTACGTTCATTGTATCTGACTAAAAGGGGGATCCCCAAGGGTTATTTTGAGAGTGTGGTAAGGCCATCACGGGTCGCCTAACTTAGTCTAGCATTACCTCCACTGAATACTGCAGTACTTCTCAATGCGGAACTTCTCTTGGTCAACTCCTGTTCTCTTCCGACTCCCGACAGTATTCTTTACCTCGCACCGACACAGATAGGTCTTATCGCGAAGATGGGCTAGGAGCGGGAAGGAAGCGACCGCGGCCTTCATTAAGGTACAGCCCCAGTATTTGCCTGATGTGAAAATGGGGAACCACGGAAAACGATATTTAGAGCTGCCGACAGTGGGGTTCGAACCCCCTATCTTTCGAATACAGTCTGATAGCCACCCAAACCTCGCACCACTTGCTCGGTGACAATATTAGCTTTGCGCGGCCTAGAATGCGTATCATTTTCATGCCATTCATGGCCCTTTCCTTTTTCCTGTCGATACGTTTGTTCTTCAAAGGGTAGGACCTCTATTATGATTACAATTTAGAGGAAATGATTATCTCGTATTTCAATTTTAAACAACAATCACCACCAGATGCATACTTCTGAAATATAACCAAACATACGAGCACAAACTCAACGTCTATTTATATGTGTTCGTTTATAACTCGAGAATCGCTGGACAGACTTCTATGCGGTCTTCACTGTTGCCTTGAGGATCTCCCGAGGAAGGTTTCCGTGTATTAAATATTGATCTGTAATTAAAGGCAGCAGCTTAAGCCGCCTAAATAGTTTAAGATACCTAGAAAGAATATTATAGAGCATTGAAAATTATATTTTTAAAAAGCCCCTGGGACAACATACCTATATTTAAAAGGTCATCCAAAAAGTTTTTATCATTGTTATTAGTACAAATCCTGCGCTAGGTACGGAAAGATCATACTGAGGCTTGGTTTAGCGCTGCCACATCTTCGTCCATGAGGACCAAATTGAGGATCTCTGTTTTAAAAGAATGATAGAACAATGAATACCATTTCAACTTCTATATTTTTGGAAGTTAATAATTTGTGGCTGAGCAACAAATAAATTAACTCAGAGAAAAAACAGTTTCATATTTTTAACACTAGTCTGCTTTCCCTTCCAGAAGTTTTCGTCTAACCCCACAGTCAAGGTTGATTCAAATCCATTTCGTTGCATTAGCTAAATATGGTGCATCACTGTGTTGCATTTAGCGATTTTTCTTTTTACGGAGTTCAAAAGACACTGTAGATTGTATACACAAAACGTGGTCGACGCAGGCGGAGCCGCGAATAAATGCTAGAACAGCACAAGAAAGCAAACTTACAAAAAAAAATGGATAATACATTTTCCTATAATACACCAATATACCTGGGACTGACAACAAGGATTGAGTACCTGAGTGAGGTTCTCTAGAGCGAGAAACCGGTGAATTAAGCGTCATTACACCATTTACAGCAAGCTACTTCAAACCAGCACAAGGCCGGGTCAGAACAAGGAAGGCTCATCGTTCTGTAGATATGCGTGCTCGCATGTCTACACCCCTTGAGCTGAAGCAATGACGAACGCATGACCTAAGGAATGAACATGTTGGAATGTGATTTAACAATTACTCGTACACACGAAAGAGCGTGTCGGGGCGTGGTAGCTAGTGGGACGGCCACTGCACTACATGTTACAATACTCATAACACCAGCGCAGGAAATGTGTGTCATCAAAGAACTAGAAGTTTAACGACCCTACTACGTTTGATGAACAATGACCCAGGTTTAACAAAAAGTACCCTCCTGCTATTATTTTATCGTAACAATTGTATTGTGATGATGATACTTGTTATGGTTCTAAACGAATGTTTTTCAACCGGTTTCGTGTACCCTGGTGGTACGGATCGAGGTGGCTGGATAACGTTTTAAAACATGAAAATGAAAACCTACAACCTGTTTCCCAGTGTGTGGCTATTTCTAGCCAAGTGCAGGCAGACCCTCCGATGAGGGTGGGCGGAATCTGCCACGTGTAGGTAACTGCGTGTTATTGTGGTGGAGGATAGTGTTATAAGTGGTGTGCGAGTTGGAGGGATGTTGGGGACAGCACAAACGCCCAACCCCCGAGACATTGGAATTAACCAATGAAGTTTAAAATCCCCGATCCGGCCGGGAATCGAACTTGGGACCCTCTGAACCGAAGGCCAGTACGCTGACCATTCAGCCAACGAGTCGGACAGGGATGTAATGAATGAAGCATATATAGGATATTAGTACGATGGGGTCGCCACTCCCAAAGTGATTTATTAATGACTGATAGATGCTATGAAATGAGAATGGAGAGTGTTGCTGGAATGAAAGATGACAGGGAAAACCGGAGTACCCGGAGAAAATCCTGTCCCGCCTCCGCTTTGTCCAGCACAAATATCACATGGAGTGACCGGGATTTGAACCACGGTATCCAGCTGTGAAAGGCCGACGCGCTGCCGTCTGAGCCACGGAGGATCGTTTTAAAATAATTAAATTTTAAATTATTACGAGAAATTGACTATCTTCGTTCAAGAGAATGAGTTCCAGCGTAATTCTGATGTGCTGGCAGACGTAAGAAACTAGGTTAAAGACTTCATACTTACTTCTCTGAAAGTATTGTTTCTCAAGACTGTATCAGGTATACATTTTCTGATCGAGACGCACTACCAGCATGGTGACCCGGATTCGATTTCCGGTACTGTCAGAAATTTAAAAATGGGAAGAAGGCTCGTATGTGGTTAAAATGCAAAATGCGACTCACCTCCACTGGGGGGAGGACAGGAGTTGACTAGCAGTGTTGACAGATCATTGAACTTTAGTGTGATTCTGCACCGAAAAAAGTATGTTTTTTAAAATGACCCTCTGATATAGGATTAAAGCACCACGCCGAGAAAATTTATTGGAATGCTTTTCGATGACATGTGTACGTGAACAACGATGTGCCATAACATAATGGGTGTGGAGGTGAACCTAATGCTAATATTGAGCAAATTTCAGCCTGATATAAGAACATTGTTTTCAGTGATGCAAGCTCAAGTATCTCATTATTCATTAGTATTACTCACGTTCACTCTTTAAATTACAATCTACGCCCTACAATTACTTTCCTAAGCATTAAGGAAGGATATTTTACTTTTCAGAATACGTTTCAGTCTTAAACGATTTAATTTTCTTTATTGTATTTATAAGTATTGGTAGAACTTCAAAAAATTGGAACACCTCCAAGTACTTCAGACAAAAAGGTCTAAACAGATAAGGCGCAGAGATCGAGCCTTGAAAGACCGGAGGTCTCCAGCATATAAGTACTGTACTTGTGAATTTGGTCACGACTTGACTCCGCAAAATTAGGAACATGTGAAGGAAATATCAGCCAAACAGATGGACAAATAATAATAATAATAATAATAATAATAATAATAATAATAATAATAATAATAATAACCATTCAAGTATGAGAATATTAATTTGTAATTTAGACAGAGTATTCTACTTTGTTTAATTTATGGTTATGTTTCTTTATAACTGATTAGTATTTGAGGCATTTTATTTCATCAGTAAATTCATAACTATGTGACCAATATTATCCCTCTTGAGAAAAGTCAATGACAACTCTATGCCTAGGAATGTAACATATGAAAACATAATTTCAAGATAACTTTCTCGAAGACGTATTTTCCGAGACCCAAGAGGTTGTGTTTACGAAGTTCGGCCTGAGCTAAAACTGAACGTGATTCAGGAAACGTCAACTTGTCTTCCAATAACAATATTGCTGACGTGCTTTCACCAAGCCATGCAGGTGAACAATAGGTGCTGAGTGGTAAGCACGTACTGCAAAACCTGACGTGCTGAATTGCAGCTTCAGTGATATTCCATCGCGAACATTACTGAGCAGAAACAACGCACGAACGCTCATAATCATGGGCGCCCGCAGGATCTTTTCCAGGGGGGAGGGGGGTTATGATGACAGATGCTAGATGACTGTCAGTAAGTTCAGTTTATTAAATAATCTGGTATGATATTAAACAATTGAACATCAAAAGTTTTAGAATTCAAGGGGGGGGGCAAGAGCCCCCCTTGTGTGGGGCCATGCTCATAATCACGAAATTTTGTGTTACAAACTAATTATTTATAATTACATTTTCCGTATTTAGACTTATCTCGTGGCTGAGGTATTTCTTAGGCTTCGGGATGTTTAGAAGAAAATTGCATGTATTATTCAGAAACAATAATGAACTTACAAACTATATAAGCCTAAAGGCAGCAGTTTCCAGGTGGCGGATTTTTCTGTCATTTTTTATATTTCAGTTTACAGTGAAATTTTTTACATTTGTTTTTCCCAGTCAGACGTTTGTTTTTAATATCTTATTGTAGAAGCCGCAAACTGTTTTGTTGCCACATCGTCGCGGCAAGAGAAAGAAAAATCAACAGTTTCAGTACAATATTACTCAAAGAACAAAATTGGTCACTTTTTATAATATGTTCATACCTTCATGATATGCACACATGTTGAAATGGAAAGCGTTCTTTGGACACTCAATACACGTCATCATTGCACGAGTCATAAAGCCGGGCTAAACGGCTCAGTCGGTTGAGGCACTGCCTTCTGACTGCAACTTGGCAGGTTCACTTCTGGCTCAGCCAGGTGGTATTTGAAGGTGCTCAAATATGTCAGCCTCGTGTCGAAGAACACTTGCGGGAATAAGTTCCGGCACCTAGGCGTTTCCGAAAACCGTAAACACTGTTACCGAGACGTAAAAACCAATACAATTATTATTATGAAACTTAAAGTGGTCCGTGGTCATGCACCAAAACGCCTACGTGGTCATTAGGAGTCTTCATAAGAAGTACCGCCATCTCTCGCATGGATAACAGCTTCACAACGCCGTCTCATGCTTCTGACAAGTCGCGGCATGTTCATTCGAGGCAGATATTCACACTTTTCCAGAATGGCGTCTTCAGTGTTTTCTCGCTCGGATGCATTGCTCCAGCTGGTCCCAAACTGGTTCAAGTCAGGGCATCAGGATGAATATTCCACTCGTTGCACGTGGTACTCCTGCGGGAATCTCCGAACGATGTCGGCATCGTGCGTTCTAGCATTACACAACTTTTTCTCCAAGTTGTCTCGCGTGACGAATTCAAGTGGCATTAAGATCTTGTCGTTGTAGCCTACCGTCGAGCAGTTAAGGATCCCTTGCGAATAATCGGGAGATCGGCTTTCGTGTCACACCGTAACACATCCACCTCCACAAGCAACATAAATTGTACAGCTGTCGGATGAAATCCCCCACCCCCACCCCTCCGTCGTCTTCAGACTTACAGACGACCATCTGAACAATGTAACACGAAACGGGATTCTTTCGAGAACAGCACAGGACACCAGTATCAGCTGCCAGTGTAGATCTCTAGCAAACTGCAGGCTCCTGCCACTTGAGCTGATCGTCCAGATCTAAAATTTACTTCTCGACGCCCTTCGCTCACTCGTACTCCAGAAGCCTTCTGTAGGTCGTGCTATAATGTACTAGTTTCGGAGAGCTTGTAGACGCACAAAACGATCCTGCACACAGTTGTTTTACTTTAGCGGGGCGCCTAGTAACCCCTCTAGTCCCCTGGAAACATTTTCACAGATACCAAAATCGTATTCTGAGCTGTCCCTAGAATTCTTGCAATGTACCCCTGCGAGCAACTTATTTGAAACAGTATAAATGTGGTTTAATCCGACGACAGCTGCTTCCCCCGTTGACTGTCTTGGTCCGCACGATCAGCCATGACTTGGAACACCAAATACTCTACAAAGACCAAACTTTGCACGCACTTTGAATTGAGGTCTTTGAATCGTACCCTTAAACTGACACTGACACCTCCCAAACATGCGGATGACAGTGGAGCTCTCTGTTATGTAAACACGACATGTTATACATTCGTATAATGTAGACAGGAACATCTAAAGACGAGAACAATTTCATTTTTTGAGCAGTGGAGTATGCAAATGCTTGTGTTAAACAAGAATGCACTGTGCTACATTTCGAAACTTGAACGTCAACAATTTAATCACTTTCCAGTAGATGAGTAGTGCGCTCAGAATTCAATAACAAAAGTTCATAGTGCGAAGAGTTTGAGTACATATTTCAATTTACGTTTTATTTCCTACTGAGATAAGAAATAAAAATTGTATCAACAACGTTAATATTATTTGCAGTGTTCAAAATGGTCCAGGAACCTTTCACAATGAAATTTTGTTTCAACAATGAATATTCCTGAACATTTTTTAATAATTTTCACTAAATTAGATAAGTAGTAGGTCTATTCCTTAAGACTTCAGCAGCAGTGAATAATACATCGAGTTTTACAAACCACACTCACAAAATAGCTGTATTTAGATTTCAGTAAGTTAATATGTTCTAACTGTAACATTTCATTTAAAAACAAATTCAATATAACCTGGATATAGCTGTTTATAAAATATGTTGTTCATGTAGGGGGTGGGGGAGATAGCCTAGGCGGAGCAATGTGCCTAAAATCGGCCCTACATACCACAGTATAAGGCAGTACTAAAAATAACGATTATGGAACAAGTGACAAACACATTATCGTACATCACAATGAGCTATGATTTGGAAAGCGGTCAAGGTTGGAGATATCCCTAACAAGCCCTGACCGAATTTTGTGGAAAGAAACAGATTCACATAAACCATTATTCAACAGAAAAAAAAAAAAAAAAAAAAAAAAAAAAAAAAACGAATTCCACATTCCACTCAATGCAAAAGTCTTCTCATGAAACGAAAGTAGGTAAACTTCATTATTATGTTTACAATAATTATGCGTTTACATTTATTGTTACTCCAGCTATCCTATACCAAGTAGCATTAGCCAGATGGGCAGAAAGCGTCCTAATTGTTTGAATCTTGTGACATGGAACAAGAGCAACCTATAAGGGATTCAACCTAATTTGACACTTCGACAATTTCCCATCTGCATCAAACAAGCTTGCTAGCTCTGCTACAAATAGGCTGTCCGCAGCAAATATAAAGTAACTGAGAACATTAACCTATGCCTTTGTGGCGTTCGCGGTGGAAACAATGGGATCATGGTTCAAGGAGGAAAAGCAGTTATTTTTCACATATTGGCAGACGAATTCTGCCCACCGAAACATAATGGTAATTGTGTAAAACGGGCAAATTAGATCATCAGCTCCTCGAAGTGATAAGTTACATGGAAATACCTCTTTTCTTCAACTTGCCATTATTCTTGCTATGCCGCAGGATGTCTATACAAGTGCTATTTGTTCGGGGCGTCGACCCATGTGGATCTTTTGCCCCTACTGGCACCATATTGTATGAACCTGCATGTAATTGAAATGGCAGTAGTGTGGAATGTTGTGTGTGAGGAAAGTAAGTTTAAGAACGTCACAAACACCCAGTCCCCAGGCCAAGGATATTAATCATTACAATAAAAAAAACCTGACCCGGTCGGGAATCAAACCCGGGGCCGCTGGGTGACAGGCGGATGCGTTGCCCCTTACACCGCGGGGCCGGAGTAGATAAGTGCTACAGTAGTTTAAATATAGCTAGTGGGTCGTAAAAATGCTGCACCAACAGAGGCCGTAATAAACAAGAATCGACCGATAGCGACGAACGAGAAGTCAGTATGCTTGCGAGAGTAGTATCGTCCATTAAAAAAAAAAAAAAAAAGCAGCTCTGCAGTGTATATTGTATATCGCTACATCACATTACACATTTCCGACTTACCTGAAATAATTTAAGAAAATGCTAGCTAAACAAATGACAGGGAATCTGCCATCTGGCCAACAGCGCTAAATGCAAATCAGGGGTGACTGATTGGCCGAGCAAGATTTCTACTGCAAGAATAAGCCAAAACGCCGGCTAACAGCAATTTCAGTAAACGTTTCACTGATTATGCTGATGCTGTTGGTAGTTTTCTACGTCTTGAAGAATAAAAACGCCGGTTACAGAAAGTGAAGGATCATGAACAATGAGATGATCAATGATTTTCGAGACCTCTCAAATCCACCATCGAGGTTGGAAAATACTTCACCAAGTGAGGTCAAAGAAGAAGGATAATATCTCTCTCTCTCTCTCGCGCGCGCGCGCGCGGTTCGTTGTGATTGTGTGTGTGTGTGTGTGAGAGAGAGAGAGAGAGAGAGAGAGAGAGAGAGAGAGAGAGAGAGAGAGAGAGAGAAAGAACACAATGTAAAAGTCATTAGTTCATTCATGTATCCTAGCCTTAAGAAGAAAAACCGCGATTATCAGCTCCCAGGGAGGATGACGTAGAAAGATTAAATATGCAGAAAAACACCCCTTCCTCCCAGAAACAAAAGAAGTCCTGGGTAAGCAACCGGAAAATACGCCTTCCAGCTGGAAGATCATCTTCGTATCGGTACTAAACATAGCTACTGATCGATCGATAATTACGAATCGTAGTAGGTCTGTATCATGGAGACGCGGCCTTGTCGACAGGTAATTGAAGCCATCGGTGTTACCAAGACAACCTCTGTTACTCTGCCGCCATGCAATTAGCCCCATTTAGCACGCACCACGCATCAATGACGTAGGAGACAGATCTAAACCTGGACCTGCTCTTGGGCTTACGCACGGCCAGATTTAGTGAACGCACATTCCTGAACGAAATAAACAGATGTTGGCCGATATACAGCCCCGCAGTAGATGAGCCAGTCTCCAACTCCCCAGTACAAGACCAGTTTACAAAATTAACGGTACTATATTATTTTCAAGTAAAGTTTCTAAACCAACATCCCGCGAGTAACCCAATGCATCCAACTGTGACATCTCGTGAAAGATCTATGATGATGATGCTTGTTGTTTTAAAGGGGCCTAACATCTAGGTCATCGGTCCCTGTGAAGGACCTAAATGTAACCCGCAACCTTTGGGAAACGGTAACATAGATACAATACTATATATCAACGTCGAGGAGAACCCACTGTGGGTGGGGGCGGTAGAATAACACCCACGGTATCCCCCGTCTGTCGTAAGAGGCGACTATGAATGAATATGAATATTCGTAAGAGGCGACTTAAAGGGGCCCCAGGGGCTCTGAACTTCGGAGCGTGTGTTGGCGACCACGGGGCCCTTAGCTGAGTCCTGGCATTGCTTCAACTTGTGCCACGCTCCTCACTTTCATCTATTCTGTCCGACCTTCCTTGGTCAACTCTTGTTCTTTTCTGACTCCGCCGCTGTTACGTTTGCGATGGCTAGGGAGTCTTTCATTTTCACGCCCTTCGTGGCCCTTGCCTTTCTTTGGCCGGTACCTTCATTTTTCGAAGTGTCGGATCCCTTCCCTCTTTTCTCTCTCATTAGTCTTATATAGAGGATGATTGCCTAGTTGTACTTCCTCTTAAAACAGTAATCACCACCACCACCTCGAGGAGATTCAGAAGCCATGGTGCTTCAAAACTGAATATCCCGTGGCAGACGCACTTCGCAGCCCAGGTAGATGGCCTTCAGATTTTGGAGCCATGTGGTCAGCGTAACGGGCCCGCTCTCAGCTGGTCTCGCGAGGCTGAATGAACCCACATCCAGCCCTCAATCCAGAATTTATTTAACTTGTTGAGAATCGAACCGGGGCTTCTAGGTGAGAGGCAAACACGTTACGTGTACACCACGAGGCTGTCAAAATTAAATACCGGTATCCATGAAATACGATTCACGTAACATCTGTAAGAAAAATGAACGAATGCGTTTTAGTACAAGCTACAGCTGCCACGACAAAGAAATAGCGGTTTCAAACTAACTCTTTCATATCTCCCCAACGACTCTAAATCCATCCGAATCCAACGTACAAAGACGATGGTGGTGAATATTCTTTTAAGAGGAAATATGAGCTAATCATAACGAAATCGTAGGAGAAAGACAGAAAGGTCCAACATTTCGAAGAATGAAGTACCGTACTGACAACAGCAAAGAGGAGAAAATGGAAGACTGTCCTGGCTTCTAAAATCCAATAACGTACCATCGTAAGTCTTAAGAAAACAAGGGTTGATCAATTTTTAAGGGAGGGGGGGAGCCCGCTCTCCCCCCGCGTGGCAATCAACTGAACTACATTGCCTCCGACATGCTATTAATTTCTAAGGAGAAAAGAGATAACAGGGAAGAGTGGGGGAGTGACACAAGGAGTATCTGCCTGTTTCCATATCAAACATGCTACCAAGGCCAGAGTTTGTGTTAGGTATGTGGTGTTGAAGCGTGGTATTAAGGGTCAGGGAAAAACCACATAGCCAGAAAGAGAAAGAGCCTACATGTAAAACCTGTCTGGATTGATCAAGGGATGTAGTGTGTCTCTTATAAGTGGAAGCAATGACACCCAGACTCCGCTAGGGGTCCCAAGGTCACCACTCTAGTTCCTAATTAAATCGGCTTTCTGTGCGTCCAACATATCGCAAACTATTTCTGACTATCAAAACAGGCTTTCACGGCCGCAGATCTTATAATCACAGGAATAGAACCAGCTTTTGGGTGGTTCTATTCCTGTGATTATTTCTGACTAGATTACAGTTCTTTTAAATAACTTGATATCTGAAGTAACTTACTTGAGTTGAACATGACCGATAGGAATGTAACTTGGTAGGATGATCAATTAAGGTATAACAAAATGCCAGCATGATAAATGAGCGATTCTGAACAGGAATTTAGTAAGTTTCCTCGTTTGTGCTAATAAAATATTATATTAATGACATGCACGTTTATTTATGGATGTCTGCCTGATAGACAAAATGGCCAGCGTAATAGTCTTCGGTTCAGAGTGTCCCGGGTTGGGTTCCCTGCCGTACCGTCGATCTCATCCGCGTTTAGTTAATTCCTCTAGCTTGGGGTTTGGGGCTGTGATCGTTTTAATACACATTTACATACAACACGCCAAACTACTAACCACCACCACCACAGAAAAACCCAATACATCCCTCCATATAGGGTTGGCAGGGACTGCCTGGCCGAGGTGGTGAAGAGGTGCTGGGTTCACCCGGAGTTCGATTCCCCGTCAAGAAGTCGAGAAAATTAAGGAACGAGATTTCCTCTCTCGGAGGTGTACATAACCCCGAGGTTCACTCAGCTTACATAAAAAATTAGTACCAGGTTAATTCCTGGGAGTAAATGCAGCCGGGTGTTCAGCTAACCACTCTACCCTCCCAAGTGCCGAGGTTACGGATAGTGGAAGCCTTTTCCTTCCACCCCTCCAATGGCTTTCGTGGCCTGCACGGGGAAGATTTTTTTTTTTTTTTTTGCTTTCTTATATAGGGTTGGGGTCAGGAAGGGCACTCGGCCGTAAACTGGGCTTAATCCACAATAGTTCAGACTCCATATAATTGGGAGAATGCCAGAAAAGAAGCGCGTTTTTATATGGATGATCAAGATTTCATTCTACATATTTTAGCTTATATTATGCGGTAGATAAACGATACAAACATATTAAAAACCTAATGGTTAATATACTTGTATAATGCACACATGTTAGTTGGTTTGTAGAACGTAAAATTTTGTTCACGTTGTCAAAACCTCAGTTTCGGTATGAAATGATTAATGTAACTTTAAAACACAACCATCGTTGTATTTCTACAGTGCATACGTAAAGCTAACAGCAGCTAACTGCTCCGAGCTGCCCAGCAATTAATTATAACCCTACCGTTGACTTTTATGGCAATTACTATGTTAATTGACCATTCACTGAAATCTGTCTTGTCCAATTCAAACAGTTCCTTTGTTAGAGCGTCCTCAGCTAAGTATGGCACGCCAAATGTTCAGGGGTTGTGACAGTGAATTTGCGGCGGCAGACTCCAGTAGGAAAATAACGAAACAACGAGTTATGCCAGAGTACTGACATATAGGATGAGTATACAAAATAAGCAGAGAAGTTAATATTTAATGATTATATAACAGTTGTTTTAAGGAACCTAACATCTATGCCCTACACGACATCCCTTTATCTAGTAGATCTAAAAGGTCTAAAAGACTAAAAAAAAAAAAAATTAGTTATCAAGACTGAGATTTCTTTCTTTCTTTATTTATTTATTTATTTATTTATTTATTTATTTCATTCATATCATTTTTGCCCTTAAATATGTGTAAACCAAACAGGTTGTCAGTCTTAGTAAGAACTCAGTAAGGTTTCTCCAACAAAGACTACGGCAGTACCACTAATGTTAACATGCAAGACAGGAAAACTATGTAGGTTCGTGAAATAAGTCGTGATTCCATGACGAGTTTAAAATCAGGCCATCGAATACAAAGTAGATACTATAACTGAAGATTGTATAGTTGATTTGGAGAAGTTTCATTAATCACCGTTGATATACAGCAATGTTAAGGGCATTATGAATGAACGTTTCGAATGGGAACACTTGAAGAAAGTGACAGCCCAAAGGTTCGTACCGCGCACCAAACCACCATATCTACAGGGGGCCCACGAACTGGTAGCACGCGAAAACAAAGTCTCATACGTACAGTTCATGATCCACTAACCCTGTTCAATGTTATCTAGAAATAACGTCAGACTGTCTTGGACTGAGTGCTCAATAAATTACGTCGAGTCCGTAGCATTACAATAGTCAGAATGTAATTGTTTGACCTGAGATATGAAGAGTAAAGTTTTGGTTTCATCGACAGTTTCCTCTTGGTTCAATGGTAGTGTCCGCCTCCGAATCCCCAGATCGAGGTAGTCTGATCTTTTAAGGGGGGAAAAAATTAGTCGGCATTCCATCTCGTAGGATGTCGGCATCTGTGACACATCTGGTGTTTACCCAACACAATTATATCATTAGGCTATTATTATTATTATTATTATTATTATTATTATTATTATTATTATTATTATTATTATATTGGAAAATTGAACAAGGGATAGTCATGATAGTAGACAAATTCAAATATCTTGGTGAATAGATACAGCCCAACGGTTAGAAATGCTGGAGCCGACCTGTCCTGAACAACCAGAATGATATAGAATTGGAAAAGAACAAACATTAAAGAAATAAACATCACTTATGTAAAATATTTTTTTAATCTTTGACTTTCCCACTCGTAGATATTTTGTGATCATTTTATTTAATGTGGAATAAGCAAGCAAAAAGAGCTCCGAAATTATTCTAGATCTGGAGTTATAATATAAAGTACTGTATTTAAAAATGTGCACAAAAGTTGACATGTTTCCGCTTCCAGATCCGTCTGTCAATCCGTCCAATTGCTTCGGGAGAGTCTTCTTGTGGTTTTAAAATCGTGATAACACTAATACATCGAACGTTTTCGGCGACGCAAGGAAGACACCTCCAGCATTTGCCTGATGTGAAAATGGGAAACTACAGAAAACCATCTTCAGAACTGCGGATGGTGGGATTCCAACCCTAAATCTCCCAAATTCAAGCTCGCAACTATGCAACCCGAACCGCGAAGCCAACTCGCTCGCTCATGGTCATATTAAGGTATTCAAGGAGATCGAATCCATATGTTGGTATAGAACTTAGTAACAACAAGCTTATAGAACGCTACAAACTGCTCCCACTGATCTTTCCTTACTTCAGGGGCAGTAGAAGATTTCTCTACTAGATGCACATTTAATTGATGACAAAAAATCTATAAATCCGCGAAAAGACACTGGAAACAATGAATATTGAATTTTAACGATCGCATTTTCATCGAAATCGACTTTAACGTAGTAGGTTGTGTTACGTGCACAAAGTTGAAGATATTACTTAAGATGATCGTTGTATTGTTTACATCTACTCAAGTAAAAACTTTTATTCCATGGACTATATCAGACTTGCCTATTCATTAAATACAGACCGGGCACGCTATGTCATGAAGTGACGTAGTAGAGACAAAGTCAGAAATGGATATTTTAAATCGAGTAATGACTACGTGCAATTCTAATAATAAAACATACCGGATGTGTCTATTCCTGAACACTGACAGCACGAACAACATGAAGAGCTGAGCTTCAAAACATATATAACACCACTTCATTTATTTACGAACTGAAAAAAACTGCAATGGAACAGGTGTTACAAATTACTCCTCTTTAGCTTTATTCTTTTCACTTATGCTAGTCTCCTCTCTTTCGCATATGCGGTTCGAATTTCCTTGTTCAACTAACATTCTAATTTTATTTAATTTTACGTCCCACTAACTACTTTTTCGGTTTTCGGAGACACCGAGGTGCCGAAATTTAGTCCCGCAGGAGTTTTTACGTGCCAGTAAATCTACCGACACAAGGCTGACGTATTTCAGCACCTTCAAATACCACCGGATTGAGCCAGGATCGAACCTGCCAAGGTGGGGTCAAAAGGCCAGCGCCTCAACCGTCTGAGCCACCCAGACCGGCCAACTACAATTCTCTTTGATCATTGAAGTTATAGGATACTCGAGGTTTTCCCCGCTTTTTCAAGGCTCGTCTCTTTCCTAATATAACACATTATGTATTGACTAAATAAGTGGTGAAAGAGACATTATGTCTTTAAAACTCAACAGAAGTGGTCCTGAATCCTACAAAATAGGACAAGACAGTACACATCTCAGCATCCATGGATTTAGGATATTTTTAGTCCCAAACTGAATTTTGAACTCAGTATGAAATCATCAGCCGGGTTGAGTGGCTCAGACGGTCAGAGCGCTGGCTTTCTGAGCCAGGTTGGCAGGTTCAATCCTGTCCCGGTCCGGTGGTTTTCTATTTGAAGGTGCTCAAATAAGCCCGCTTCATATCAGCAGATTTTCTGGGACGTAAAAAACTCCTGAGGGACAACATCCTGGCACCTCGCGTCTCCATAAACTAAAGAAGACATTCGGCTATCCTTATTATTATAATATTGAAATTACCAACAGTTTATGGTCCCTTGACAGCGAATTTAGAAACTTATCGTGAGGTTTGCCTTCGATTTACTAGCAAGACAGAAGGGTCTATGGTTATCTGAAACACAAGAAACGGGTTCTGAACGTGATTCGAAGAAAGGAAACTTCCGTGAGAAGCAAGGAATGAGATGCGTGCATTTTAATATCCGCCCACGGTCGTTCCAGATCCCAGCATTTGTGCTCACTGGCTAGCGTTCACTCTCTCAGCTGCAGTGCCCTCATCTAATTAAAACAGAACCCGCTTTAGTCATGAAGGGGGTAACGACACTCGCCCACTGCATAACACGACATTCAACAACTTGGCAGTGAATTTCTCTTCCTTATTATCGACCTGAAATGTGATATTTTGTGGAAGAGAGAGCTTCAGCAATGAGGGCGAGGACTTCACAATAAACACGAATGGAAGTCCGTATGCAGTTTACTGACAACTCCAGATCGACAGCCCATTTTGAACTGCCCTACGTTATCCTACACATAAGGAAGACAGATCAAAGGGTCGCATTCCACGCAGTGAACATGACTTATTACATCAAATGTAACAAAAGTCAATACTCGAACTTCTAGGGATGATAGAAGGGGTCAAACAAATATGTCCTATTAAATCATCATAGGTCGTAAATTGGAGCCTCCGTGGCTCAGGCGACAGCGCGCCGATCTCTCACCGCTGGGTTCTGTGGTTCAAATCCCGGTCACTCCCTGTGAGATTTGTGCTGGACAAAGCGGAGGCGGGACAGGTTTTAGGTTTTTCTCCGGGTACTCAGGTTTTCCCTGTCGTCTTTAATTCCAGCGACACTCTCCAAATATAATTTAATTTCATCTATCAGTCATTAATCATTGCCCCAGCGGAGGGCTTCAGAAACCGGCACAATTCCTCTCCTCGCTGATAGATGGGGGCTACATTCCATTTCTGACTCGGTCGAATGACTGGAAACATGCTGTGGATTTTATTTTTCAGGTCGTAAATTGATAACTGGGCTACTTTTTGACGTGTTTGAGAATGAGCTAACGGACATCTGAAGCAACATCACCACTCCAAAAGATTTGAGGGGAGAAAATGACTGGCAAACGTCAGACCCTGAGCTGTATTGCTCCTACTTTCGTTTGGCTCTTCAGTTTTATACATGGTGCCTTGTTTACTCTTACACTTCTTAAGTGACTGCTGATATAGGATTATACCTACGGGACCTCCAGTTTTATGTGAAATTCGAACCACGAGGATGTATTTTTAATTTTAATTTTAGGAGATACCACGTGCACTGGTCAGGATACGAACAAAGGTCCGCATTGGAGATATTTATTTAATATCGTAACAGCTGGAACCCTATTTTACAGGAGAATATTAGGGTTATAGTTTTATAGCAACTGAGAGTTATAACTGCAGAGATTCGGTCATGTCCTTATCTCCATCTCTAGGGATTGATGACCTAGAAGTTAATGCAGCCACAACTCACACCTCGAAAAACTTTAATTTTTAATACTTATTAATGCAATGTATATCAAATATAGTCCTACTCTTCCCCAAACTCATGTTTATATCGCAGAATAGAAACTCAATTATATTGTATAGTCACTATTACCCTTTTAACGATATTTTCAGAAATATCCATAATTTCAATTCCATCTCCCGTGGAAAATTATACCCTCGGAAATGTTAATAAACATAGTTTTAAAACTTAGAGGTGAACGTAAGTGACGATCATATCACGAGTCATTCCCTAACTCACTGTAATATGATACACCGATGAATATAGACAGAGTCAGTAAAGTCATAATGCTGGGAACTAGGCAGGTTATCAAATGCGACCTTATCAAAACTACCTGTTGTTAGTTGACTGTCTTACGTCACCGACCGTTTTATTCCCACACAATTACAGCTCGTGCCTGCCTTTACCACTGCAGAACCTTCACGGGTAGCAGGTGAACTCCAGAGGTAAAATGGAGATGTGTACGGAGAAACTGGTGCACTGCAGAACTTGACAAAATCCAACTCTCTTCAGAACACGCAGATTTGTGAATGCGAGACCTTCCTTAATCAATGGCCGTACAACCCTCCATATATAACACAAATCGAGAGAGAAAATGAACTTAGTCCGCGGGCTGATAGTTTCCTCTTGAGAGATTTGGTGGTAGTGGTGGCTGTTTCCAGGGGCAAAACAATGTTATTATAAATTTCTCTTGAAAAATCGAAGCTGAGACCTGAATTAATAAGTTGTAATTCTTGACTCAATTTTACATGGTATAGAGTTCAATAATATGCACATGTAAAAAGAGAAGTAGTAATGGTTCAAGATCCCGTCTGCTAAAAAGTTTTGATTAAATTAGTTTTATAATCACTGTACAGTACACACTGGAGCTCTCGTCAGGCGAATACGATTTTTTTTTCCTAGTTTATTTACGTCGCACCGACACAGATAGGTCTGATGGCGACGATGGGACTGGAAAGGGCTAGGAGTGGGAAGGAAGCGGCCGTGGCCTTAATTAAGGTACAGCCCCAGCATTTGCCTGGTGTGAAAATGTGAAACCACGGAGAACCATTTTCAGGGCTGCCGACAGTGGGGTTCGAACCTACTATTTCCCGAATACTGGATACTGGCCGCACTTAAGCGACTGCAGCTATCGAGCTCGGTGAATATGATTTTCTTTTCGTGTGTTTTTCTTTGATACTGACTCTTCATTTTGGAAAAATAATTAAGTGGAAAGCTTCACAATCTTCATATCCGAGCTTTATTTATGTTCATTATCTTCGTATACAACGTTAGATTTAGCATTTACAGGAAATCATAAAATGCCTCTCTTAGCAAAACTTACAAATCAGTTTCTTCTTATAGTTCATTAAGATCATCTCACGGCTAGGTAGGATTTATCTCACTGCCTGGTGGTTGTCTAACTTCGGGAATAATTTGAATTCCTATTTCGGAAATCTCAAATCTGATATGGTGGTGGTGGTGATTGTTTTAAGAGGAAGTACAGCTGGACAAACATACTCATAACAATAATCAGAGCGAAAAATTGGAAGGGGTCCGACACTTCGAAAAATGAAGGTATCGAGCAAAGAAAGACCAGGGCCACGAACGTGAAAGACTCCTAGGCCTCGAGAACTTAATATTGTCGGGGTAGGAACAGAACAAAGGTTGATCAAGGGAGGCTAGATAGGAAATATTAAAACGAGGAGCCTAACACAAGTGGAAGCAATGTCAGACTCAGCTAGGGGAACCGTAGTCGCCTCTTGTGATAGGCAGGGGATGTATTCTACCGCCCCCGCGCACTCTGATTTGCAATCAACTTAGTGTTCGTAGCAGTTGGCTTTGGGTCACTTTCAAACATAAGTTCTCAGACAATATGATGTGATATAAAACCGTGAAAAGTAATGAGATGTGTATCTCTGACAAACAATTGTTACAATTAACACATATTTCTTTTTCCTCTCTTCGGTACAGCATAAGAAGGATCTATTCTTTGTGGGAAACTAACAGGCCTCAAAGACCCTACCTTAGTCTTTTGTACCCGAATATTTTTTCCCCCCAATAATTGATGCATAATGTTAAGCACTAGGTTAACATAGTCCTAAAAAAATATATCAATATAAATTAGGAATATCAGAAATCCAGCATCAAAAGGATATTAAAAGATCTAAGAGAGTCCAACAGGCCTACTTCAGGTCTTTTTCTAGTAGACGGCCTATTAGGCGACCTGCATGTCTGAAGATGAGGGCCCCGACCAGGCCAGGAATCGAACCCGGGACCCTCTGAACCGAAGACCAGTACGCTGACCATTCAGCCAACGAGTCGGACACTTCAAGGCTGTCCATTCATGATGGAAACAAGAGCACAGTGTAATGTTTTAAAATAACTTACGCGATGAATATATACAACGTATTCGTAGTGAAGCTGAACTCTGTGGCCTACTGCAGAAAAGTTCGCGATGTGTCGCTCATCAATCCCACGCCTCTCCACAAGCTGTGCGGAAGTGCATACCGATAACATCGTGAATTAAAACTGAACATCCGGAAATTTTGAGCCAACTAACATATGGTATGAGAAGGCGATGTCGAGATCTATATTCGCTTTATCCGACACCCCAAGAAGCCTCTAGAAAAACAGGCACAGCAAAATCTTCTGTTCGTTATTGTGAGCAGAGCATATCTGACCAGAAAAAACTCTCGAAGTGTGGACTCCTAAAATAGAAGTTTAAAAACGCCCACTCAATTCAATGTAGGCGAAAGTACTGAATTACTCTCTCATACCTTCAGTCGAGGCTGTCATCCTGTGGATCACATACTGTAGGCTGATGTCTTCATTCAAATCTAGTCCGGGAGCTTTTTCCAGTTCAGCGATCGGCATGTAAGTATCTAAAACGTGATCTTGACCTTTCAGTTCCTTTCTTTCCACCCACCATTCCGAGCATAACCTTTTCCAGGGAGGCCAAAGTAAAACAGCTTTTGTCTCACTCCATTCCAAGGAGATTTTTGAATACTCCTAGTGGAAGATTTTATCACTAATTCTGCCCGTTAGTTTTCCTCAGAGTTCATGTTTCGCAGCCGTACGAAGCTTTAAAATGTGGCAATGACCAGTATGCATTTCGTTCTCTCACCGATGTCACTGCTTTCAAATGTGTTTTTCGAACTTATCATTCACTCCAAAGTTAAACTGATAAAATAACAGAATGGCTGTGAAGTATATTATTACACAAGTAGTCAAAATGCTTATCAACGCTCGACACTTTTGGCAAGTAAAAAATGTGCTGTAAACTGAGTATAGAATACTAATAGGTTCTATCGACCTGGCATTGCCACACCGTGGTAGGTTCCTACTTCCCAGTAGCAGTGCGTCATGTTTTTAAAATGTCCACTTGCAAAAGCGGGAATGCATCGTTACGCCCCTGGACGATAATCTTCACCAAGTAAATCCAGAGAAAATGAACACCAAGACCACGTGTTCGGAACCTGGTGCTCTTTAAATGACAGCTGGTGGTACTCTTGTCATGCGAATAAAGAACGAAGTTCTCGGGAGCAAGAACGTTGCTGTACGAACCGGAAGAAAAGGAACAGTTATTTGATGATTGTTGTTTAAAGGGGCCGAAAAGTTATTTGGCATGATGTATATATAACCCTTCAATTCAGTAGGGATTTCCTGAGAAGAATCAAGGTTAATTCAAGACAAGATGATTGCTCGTTCAAAACTTGAACTGATAGATTTCCAGCCCTCCTTAACGCAAAGAAACTTGCTCGAAAAGGAGAAATTTAGGGCCTTTTGGGGAAGAGAAGGCATGAGAAGGTTCTAAATACTGAAGTGTTTTCTCTCAAATATTTGGCAATTGACGTCTGCAAGAATGTTTACTTGTAGCTAGACGATCATTAAAATCCTCAGCTCAATGATCTCATTAACCTGGAGAAGTGTTTTAAAAATGTATTTATTTATTAAAGTATTGCGTGTAGTTTGGTGCTCACAATCTTAAAATGGTTGAGAATTCCTGACCTCAACAATGTTATACGTATATTTATGTAGATTCTGTGCACTTCTGAGCTCAAATTGTGCTTTATCACACCAAACCATTTTCCTCCTCACTAACTGTGTGTCGTATTGAAGCTACTCGCTTTCATGGGTTAAACTCAAGAATGCTCGCTCTTGTCCAACATATTCGAAAGTGGTGGAAGTGTTATCTAAACTGAGACTATAGTCGAGGAAGCGGAACGGACAGAATTGCTGTGTGTGAACATCACCGCAAAGTTACCAGACTAGAATTATGCACAACGGTCAGTCTTGTGGGAAGTAGCCATTGTTCTCGCGCCTCGCTTTTAAAATACTAGTGCAGCTCGAATGAATAACTGTGCTTCTTCCATTCCTTTTATCAATTACAGTATAGGAGTGATATGGCTTTTGAGAGACTATCCCTCTAAACGTTGAAATAGAAATTCTCGGCAAAGACCGTTGAGAACGGTCAGGACGATTTACATTTGTTTAGTGCTCTGAGAGCTTGTTTTCGAAAGAGATCGAAGAGAACTTACCCAAGAATGATTTATTTTATTCGTTACGGTCACACGAGAAGCCCCCGCCCCGTGTGTTAAGTTTTCTAAAACGAAAAGAACCTGCTCTAGGAAAAAAATAAAACATCGCCGGTCCTATAAACATATGTACAAATGGTAGAACATATTAGATCATTTTATGATCAAAAATGTTTGGTCAGCACCCTGCTTCCAATCTCGAACACTTTTTTTTTTTTTTAAATAGATATGGAAGGTACAGGGAAAGAACATGAACACACGCGATTTTTTAAAAACTTCGATATTTATCTGCGTGTCTATGGCTTAAAATACAGTATTCTCAATTTATCGTGAACTGAGGTCAAGGACAATCAGTTCATGGGCATTGACACTGTAGTCACCAGTATCTGTCAATAATCCATCAAAGCCTACAGAGAGTAAAACGTTTATTTCATGTTATGCCAATAAACTGAATAGGGGAGTATCGCTTATCACTTTTATTGGAATTGCCGGCCATTATTACATACACTATTGTAGCACAAGTTTCTATTATTCAGTCAATAAGGTGAGGAACTGTAAAAGTGTTTCAACTGAGCCTTAAAATTAGTTTCATCGAATTAAAGCGAAACGTACATTTTGAATTTAAAATATGGTTTCATTAATGTACTCCCTGGTGCTAAAGATAAACCAACATTAGGTACCGGTACAATTTTGCTAATATTTGTGACAATACCGAGAAACAGATCTGCGGTTTTACGTGACTTGTGATCGTAACCCAAAAATACGTGACCTGCAGTTTCTCTTTCTAAATCCTCTGAGTTTTCTCGATTCAAAAATTCAACCACATGTATTAGCCGGGATTTGAGTTGTGGTCGCCTTGCTGAAAAAACAATGTGACCACACTGCATTGGAAGTGTCAGAAACGTACGCAAATTGCGTTGAAGTAAGTACTACAGTAGAATGTTGGCATTTCTGGTAGCGGTAGAAATGTGAGGTTAGTTGAAAGACGCGAGTTAAATGGGCAGTTTTCGAGCAGGAATCTAATGTATTCTAGCTGATAAAGTAGATTACTTCATTGAACCACAAACGTGTACAGGTACTCCGGTAGGTATGTTCCATTAAAATGTATAAGTTAAAATGCTTGAGTCGATCGTACCGGTTACGTAACGATCGAAATGAATGTTAAACGATAGTACAAACCCAAGAATGACACTCAACAATACCGATCTATTCCTTTTATAAGAGTGTGAAATTAGCGATACTAAATTAATAATAATAATAATAATAATAATAATAATAATAATAATAATAATAATAATGTTATTTGTTTTACGTCCCACTAACTACACTTTTACGGTTTTCGGAGACGCCGAGGTGCCGGAATTTAGTCCCGCAGGAGTTCTTTTACGTGCCAGTAAATCTACCGACACGAGGCTGACGTATTTGAGCACCTTCAAATACCACCGGACTGAGCCAGGATCGAACCTGCCAAGTTGGGGTCAGAAGACCAGCGCCTCAACCGTCTGAGCCACTCAGCCCGGCCGATACTAAATTGGAATACAATTACGTAATATGAAAAATAATACCTCGAAAAATAAATTAATATAGGTAATAGTTTATTCACACTTGGCTTCTATTTAAAGCACCTGCAATACGTTATAATGTGGTCGGCTTAATGAAACAGGCACTATCCCGAATAAAATAATATTACACCTTGTTAAAAGAGCACCTTCAAAAATGTAAGTTATACGAGAAAATCGCAGAAATGTCAAAGTGAAATAGGCCTAGTTTCTTTCTCACTATTCACGTACATTCTGTAAACCGGTACTGAAGATTTAATTTCATGAAAATATTAATCTAATTTAACATGTGTTTTTTCTCTCCCGTACGCTCACAGAAATATTGGTAAGTGCGGGAAGTAACGGCCGCAGTACTTACAGTTAAAACACTACCACTTCAGCCACCAATCCAAACACACTAACCCGCCGTCGCAGAGCCGCGCGAAGCTCGTAGTGGCCATGACGTCAACGCCACCTTGCATCATCACCACCACGAGTTGGCTGGCTCTCTGGACTGGCCACAATACAAAGTGGATTAGCGCAGTTATTTTCAGCGAATGGGGGAATGAATGAAAACATAACATTTACAGGTGGTGACCTAGAAAGATCACTCGGTGCGAACTAATATGCCTCTCACTCTCTTCGGGGAGATGATACAGCAGTTGGTAAACCCAGCTGCTGACAACAATGTTTAGTATGGGACGTACCGAAGTAGAGAGCACTAAAGAGAGGCCTACCATACGTACTCGTTTATATACACGTTGTGACATATCGTGTCCGGGTGCAGATGAAAATATTCGTTATGTGTCCTCTATTTTTCTTGTGAAATTAGATTTTAAAACACCCATTTACATATTTTGTACCAATTTGTAAGCGGAATGTTCTGGTTTTATTCTGAAGTAGCCTACTGGTATTTAATGTATGGAACTTCGGCTAGAGAACAGTTTTTTGTACTCTAGCCAATTCAGCTGGAATAATATTGCCAAATAACAGTTTACTGAGGTCCGAGGATGAAACTTCAGTCAATAAACCTACATATTGTGTTCGTCTGGAACATCAGCACATGCACAAAGTCTTCTCACTTATGAAGAACAGGAGAAGGCAACGTGACAACGGAAAATGTTAAATCCTCGCTAAAAATTAAATTTAACTATCACTACAGCTGCAGTGACATTTATGAACCAATGAACAGTTAACATTTCGGAAAACTGCATTCTCAGAAAAGTGAACACGGTGTATGAAAGAACCCATAGCCAAAACGAGTCATATTTCTATAGGTAAGGTTGTGTTTTTTATGTTCTATTAAAAGTAGTCCTCGTTCAGAAATCGTAGCCCTAATCATAAAAAGTATGTTGAGCTGGAGTTACGTGCAGTAAGGTGGTCAGTTTTTTTGTTAAAATTCATCGAAGACTTACAGACTGTGAGATGTGTGGCAATCGAATAGCCCTACTTCTACTTGATGCCAGGCCGGGCCGTGTGGGTTAAAAAGGATGAAACACTGGCCTTCTGAGCCCAACTTAGCGAGTTCGATCCCGGCTCAGTCCGAAGGTTCTCAAATACGCTAGCCTCTTGTTATTTTTTACAGGAATGTAACAGAATTCTGTGTGAAAAGAAAATGCCTAGTCGCCTAAAATCAAAAATATATCACACACATTGGTGAGACCAGTTCTGGCTGGACACTATAAACGGTGAGCTAAGATCTTATTCCACAAGACGACTGGTGTGCACTGATCCGAAAAGCGGATTCCGCCCCAGACGGAAAATGCTATGATGATGATGATGATAACGGAACTCCTCTGGCACAAAATTCCGGCACCTCGACGTCTCCGAAATAATAATAATAATAATAATAATAATAATAATAATAATAATAATAATAATAATAATAATAATAATAATATAATAAATATAATAATAAATATAATAATAAAATTATATTATTATTAATTGCCTGCTGCCATTTCTTGATGGATACAGTACTTTTGTATCCATCTCTTGGCACAGGCCAGAGTAAAGTGTAGCTTTCACCGAAGTCCCAGTCTCATCCATGGCTGTGGCAATATGGAAGCTGCTGGGGTATGGGTGGTGCTGAGTAATGACAGAGTACTAGTGCATCTGAGTGTTATGAAAGGTGTTGCTCATAGGGTCGGTCGTGCTGCAATAGCACTTTCTGACCCAGTGAGGAAAGCAATGGCAAACTACCTCACTCCTCGTCTTGCCTAGTACGCCTCATTTTTGGTGCTGCCATTGGTTTTTGCGGTTTCCTTATAACCGCATAACTTTTGGTGGTGCTATTTGAGGATTCAACCAGCCTCTGGGCTGATGACCTAACAGACACATTATTATTAAAATTATACATGCACATTATTATTATTATTATTATTATTATTATTATTATTATTATTATTATTATTATTATTATTATTATTCGATGAGTAAAGCCGAAGGCAACAGGAACACCAAGCTAGAATTAAGAATGCAAATAAGGCATTTTACTCTATGAGCCCTATATTAGGCTCCAAGTTTTTAACAAGGAATGCAAAAATGATTATATACAACACAATCATTCGACCCGTACTTCTGTATGGTTCCGAGGTATGGAGTGTAACCAAGAAAGAACAGCAGCAGTTACAAGTCTTTGCGAATAAAGTTTATAGACAAATATTTCGCCCATGGTTCGATCCTATCTCTCAAAGCTGGTAGAAAAGATCTAATTAAGAGATTTACACCCTCTCTCAACAACACACTATAATGGATGTGATAGAATCCAACAGACTGCGCTGGGCTGGACATGTACTGAGGATGCAGGATAACAGAGCACCTGTAGATATATACAAGGGATCTCTTAATGGGAAAAGACCTTCAGGAAGACTCCGAAGCACCTGGAAGGAGGAGATCAACAAAGTATGCCGGACCCTCCAAACTGATAACTGGGAATAGCAGGCGCAATATCGAAAAGGGTGGAAGAGGATTGAGAGATCGGCACGGGAACTTCACGTCCCTCAGAAACCTACGGAGTGAGTGAATATTATTATTATTATTATTATTATTATTATTATTATTATTATTATTATTATTATTATTATTATTATTATTGTCACCTCTTATATTTTACAGGCCCTGGCGTTAGGTTTCGCCAGGTCTGAAAAATATTTCGTATTCCCACCTGTCATTGACATTCCTTCTCTTGCCCAATTCTGTAATTCATCGCCATTCTTCGCTAGATTTCTTAATAATAATTAATGTTATTTGCTTTACGTCCCACTAACTACTCTACGGTTTTCGGAGATGCCGAGGTGCCGGAATTTAGTCCCGCAGGAGTTCTTTTACGTGCCAGTAAATCTACCGACACGAGGCTGACGTATTTGAGCACCTTCAAATACCACCGAACTGAGCCAGGATCGAACCTGCCAAGTTGGGGTTAGAAGGCCAGCGCCTTAACCGTCTGAGCCACTCAGCCCGGCGCCAGATTTCTTATTGCTATCAGTTTAACACTGCACTAATGCAGGAAGGTTTTCAGCAATGATGAGATAAAGGGCTAGGACTGGACAGGGTGCGCTCTTGGTTTTAATTCTAGGCTGTCAGGGAAAACGAATATAGGCTAAATGAATTGTACTGTTCTCCCCTAGAGAGATATTAACATGTTTACTTTTAGTGTTAGGACCTAGTGAAATACTGTACATACAGTTTAGTTCTGACTAATGCTACTTAGACCAATGATCAAATTCCCTTCCAGGACTCACACCGTGGACTTACCCTATTTTGAACATTTTTTGACTTATACTCGTTTTCCCTGGTAGCCTAGAATTAAGGTACAGCCAAATTATTTGCCTGATGTAAAAAATAGAAACCATGAAAAACCATCTTCATGGCTGCCGATGGTGGGTGTCGAGCCACCATCTTCCGAATACACGCTTACAGCTACGCGATTCGTACCACGCAGCCAACTCACTCGGTACTATGGATTTTACGAAGCGTCGGAATGCCGGAATATTGTCCTGAAGGGAGGTTCTTTAACATGCCAGTGGATCAACTACTACAGGTTTCTCGTCAAGAGACTACGCTGGAATTCGATCCACTAGCCTAAACTAGCTACACAGCTGGTCAGGGTGGAGTGCAAGATTGGGATCGAAAGTATACAGGACATCCTCATTTCCCACCGTGCCCAAGGTTAAGCACTTCCATAAACAAGTGATTTGTCACTGAAATTCGAATGAAGTTCGCTATGGCTTCTTGTATAAAATAGGACATTTAGCACCAAGGCATACTGCTACAATCAGATCCATTCGGCGATACCATAAGAGAATAAACCATATCCCTTTCATGATGATACATCCTTCAAATAAGAAAGTCAAGCCTGCCCATTTATTGCATCTTTTACTGAAGTAGGTTCTGAACTATAACCGAGATCCACCCTCTCTTGTTTATAACTTAAAGGCGTGGACAAGGGAACCTTTATAGGTTGAACTCCAACCGATATCAATTAAATGCTATGATAAATGCGTCTGATTCGTTGACAAGTCCAAACAACTGAAAATGAAGAGCAGGAATTAGTAATAAAGAGAATAAATCAATTCAATCCGAAGACAAGTAATTAACAAGATCAAATTACCGTACATTACTACTGAATACTTCAAAACTAAAGGAGGCGTGTAACGCTAGACGGACTACTGAATTCATACACAAGTAACTTTTGAATGACCCTATCTTCCTTTCCTGGTCTGTATCCTGACATTTAAAATCCCAGAATTCTTTCTCGAGAATCAAAGATTCTTATCTGATACTGACCAATATTTCCTGTGGACATTACTTATATCGCCCATAAGTATTACCATTTCCACAGCACCAGCATAATATTAACTTAAAGAGATTTGCTCTGGACACCTCATCATTTCCATTCTACAGTACCGCACTAGAAAGACTTCCAGGAAGGATTTGAGAATAGAATATCCTCAAGAGGAAAGGCAAAATAAACTTTCCATCCTATTCCAAGGAAAAACTGATCCCAGATATCTGCAAGAAAAGGCCTAGACAGGAAAATCACGAAGTTGTTAACACATTTTAATGAATATGGCACATGGTGAAAGGTCCGCATTCAATGTGACGAACTTATTTCCACCACTCCCTCGTCGGTAGCACAGTTGGTTGAAAAAGCGTATGCTGAAGGCTGAGGTGTCACATCCCAGCACAGTTGATCCGTACTTAAGAATGCTTAAATGTGAGATGTCATGTCAGTAGATTTACTGGCAAGTTATAGGAAAACATTTCAAGGCTAAAGTTCGGCTCTCTTGGGACTCTCAAAATCATAATGAATTGCAGCATCATCATAATCTGTGTCTAGGAAGCAAAAACTGAAGCTCAGATTACACAATGTAACACAGGAAAATACGGGAAAAAAAATTGGAATCGAAACATGAGCAAACCCCTTTGCAATTTGACAATTACAACTTGTACACTCACGAATACACGTTATGGTTTTGTCCTTTAAAATAAGAAAGATAAAGCCGAGTGCAAAAACCGTGGCCTACGCAATTACTCTTACAACGCAGGCAACGGCAAGAACATAGGTTGATTCATTATATGTAGATAGGATAACATGGAGATAAACCAAAGGTCAATTACATCACCAGCTGTTAAATTCAACAACACACATCTTACTGTAACCCAGGTGCAAGGATATGGTTTACGGGGAAAGCAAAACGCCTGCACACTGCAAGCATATTATTATTATTATATATAATTCGCTTGGGCCACCAAGGACCACGTTAAGTCTTGTTGCATTTGACACTGAACTTGGCCTTCTTTAGAGCCCAAATTTCCCTCATTCTTTGTGAGTGGGCCTGCTTACGCTCCTCTGTCCAAGGGGCACCGTGTCTTCTCTTCGGTTGCTCGTCTCGGTTTAGCCCGTTCGTCAATATTTTCTTGCGGAAGAGATCTCTGTTAAGGGCGTCTTCAGCTGAGATATGTAGCATTTGCAGGTCCTCTTTGGTATTTCTAAACCAGGGAATTGTAGTTTTGGGATGTGAATAAAAAAAGTGAAAGATTTCTTTAGTTAACTTTCTTCCATCCATTCTTTTCAGATGACCGTAAAATCGTGCCCGTCTTTTTCTGATTGTGTCGGTAATTTTCTCTATTTTGCTGTAGACTTCCTTGTTGGATCTCTTTTGATGGATTCCATTTCTGTACTTTAATCCCAAGATTCCTCTCACAATTTTGCGTTCTCTTTTCTCCAGTTCTTCAAGGAGTCCTTTGTTGGCATTTAGAGACAGGGTTTCGGCTGCATATAGAACCACTGGCTTCAGAACTGTTTCATAGTGACGTATCTTGGTGTTTTGGGAAAGACATTTTTTGTTGTAGATTGTGCGGGATGTTTGGTAGGCTATTTCCAGTTTGCGTACTCGCTCCTGAAGTGCTTCTTTGTCCAGTCCATTTTTCATTATTATCTCACCCAGGTATTTGAATTTGTCTACTCGGGTGATGTCCCCGTATTTTGTATGGAGTTTTGGTGGAGCCTCTTTGATGTTAGTCATTACTTCTGTTTTCTCAAACGATATCTGCAAACCAGTTTGTTCGGCAATTTCCTTTAAAATTTCAACTTGAGCTATAGCGGTTTCTATGTCGTTTGAGAGAACAGCAATATCATCGGCAAATGCTAAGCAGTCTGTTGCGATCCCCTTGGATTTTGTTCCTATTCTCAATGGACTGTAGTTGGTTTCCTGTAATCTCACCCGCCAGGTTCTGATGATCTTTTCAAGAACACAGTTGAAGAGTATCGGGGATAGCCCATCACCTTGTCGGACTCCTGTTTTGATGTCAAAGGAATGCGAGAGACATCCGTGGAACTTCACCTTGGAATCGGTCAGGGTGGCTCTAATTAATGCCAGCAGTTTCAAATCAACTCCAAATTCATTTAAGATGTTTAGCAGGACTTCCCGGTCAATGGAGTCGTACGCTTTCTTAAAGTCCACAAAGACAGACACATACTGCTTGGACCTTAGTGTACAATATCTGATGATCGTTTTGAGATTTTGGATCTGTTCAGCTGTTGAGCGACCTTTTCTGAACCCTCCTTGGTATTCACCTATTTGATGTTCGACTTGTGCTTCCAAACGCTCCAGGATGGCAAGTGATAGAATTTTGTAAGTCACGGGTAGCAAAGATATTCCTCTGTAGTTGTTGATGTTCTTCATGCTGCCTTTTTTTTGTGTAATGGATGGATCAAAGCTATTTTCCAATCTTCGGGCAGGGTCTCCTTGTTCCAAATTTCTTCTATTTGCTTTTGCAAGATATCAAGTGATTCCTCTGGGGCATATTTCCATAGTTCTGCTACTACTGAGTCTTCCCCCGGCGCTTTGTTATTTTTGAGACGGGCAATATGGCGCTTGATCTCATCTCTGTCGGGTGGTCTGGAATCTGGGTACCTGAGTAAGGGTTCCTTGGTCTCAATGGCGCTTTGCGGTTTAGAGCAATTAAGTAAATTCTTGAAGTAATCTGCCAGAATGCTGCAATTTTCTTCATTTGACGTCGCCAGTGTGCCGTCCTTTCGCTCAAAGCATAGAGATGGTGGTTTATAGCCAGTGAGTTTGCGTTTGAAGGCTCTGTAGTACTCTCTGCTTTCATTCTTCCTAAAGTTTTGTTCTATCTTTTCAATGAGAGATTTTTCGTATTTACGTTTCTCAGTTCTGAACACCCTAGCTGCTTGGGCACGTTGGGTTTTGTAGGTTTCCCAATCATTTTCTGATTTCGTAGAGTAGTACTGTTTCCGCGCATTGAGTCTTTCTTGGAGGACTGATTCGCAGGTACTACTCCACCAGGCATGCTTTTTGCTTCTCTTGATTTCTGCAACGTCTTTGGCGGCCTCAACAAGGAGACTTTTGGCGTTGTTAAAGTCACAGTCATTTGGTCTAGCCTTCTCCTGGAACTCCTCGACCCTTTGCCGAAGTTTATCATTGTCGAAGCGTGTGATCTGTTTGGTTGTCTTCCTTGTGTTTGCGGGAATTGGTTTGAATTTGATAAGAGACATATAATGATCTGAGGCCACATTGATGCCTTTCTTTACCTTGACATTCATAATCTCAGGGCTGTGTCTCCTGGAGATTGCAACATGATCAATTTGGAACTCTCCGAGAGCTTGGACGGGAGAACGTCAAGTCATTTGCTTTCTGGGTAGATGGCGAAAGTGGGTCGACATGACCTGCAGGTTGTGATTTTCGCAAATGGACACCAGTCTTTTGCCGTTGGGATTGGTTCTTTTGTGAGCAGGGTAATTTCCTATAACTTTCTTGTACTTCTGTTCACGACCTAGTTGGGCATTGAAGTCACCCAAAAGAAGCTTGACATGGTGTTTGGGGATTTTGTTTAATTTTTCATCCAGTAGGTCCCAGAAATTATCAACTTCGTCTGGATCAGACTTGTTCTTATCGTTTGTAGGAGCATGTGCGTTAACTAGGGCGTAGGTTTTGTTTGCGCATTTAATTGTGAGTATAGACAATCTGTCATTCACAGGTTCGAAATTTGCAACCGATTTAAGGATCTTGGTTCTAACAGCAAACGCGGTTCCAAGCATCACAGCTCCATTGAGGATTCCTCTTTGCGCTTTGCTCTTGAAAAATCGGTAGCCTTCGGATTCAAAAATCTCTTCATCTGGGTACCTTGTCTGTATACCAAGCGAGCTGACTGCGCGGTTCGGGCCATGTAGGTGTTAATTTGCAATGCGGGTTCGAATACCACTATCGGCAGCCCTGAAGATGACTTTCCGCGGTTTTCCATGTTCACACCAAGCACATGCTGAGGCTATACTTCAAAGCCACGGTCATTTCCTTCCTAGTTCAAGTCGCCAAAAGCACGTTAAACCAGTAATAATAATAATAATAATAATAATAATAATAATAATAGCCGGCTTCTTGGCTGAATGGTCATTGCAGCTGTCTTCCGTTCAGAGGGTCGTGGGTTAGATTCCCGGCCTTGGGTTTTAGTCGCGCCTAGTTAATTCGTTTGGCTCGGGGACTGGATATTTGTGTTCACCACATCAACTACCACAGAAAAATGTGATAGTGAACATACCCCGCCACGTAAGGTTAGCATCCAGAAAGGCACCTAGCTGTAAAACTTTTCTTTTTTTTTTTTTGCTACCGTATTTGTTTTACGTCGCACCGACACAGATAGGTCTTATAGCGACGATGGGATAGGACAGGCCTGAGAATGGGAAGGAAGCGGCCGTGGCCTCAACTAAGGTAAAGCCCCAACATTTGCCTGGTGTGAAAATGGGAAAACACGGAAAACCATCTTCAGGGCTGCCGACAGTGGGGTTCAAACCCACAATCTCCCGGATGCAAGCTCACAGCTGCGCGCCCCTAACCGCACGGCCAACTCACCCGGTAAAACTGGACTTAATCCATACGTAGTGCTGAGCCCAGGTAATTAGGAAAAGACAAATACAGAAGAAGGGGTTGTTCTTAAATTACTATGGGACCGTGATCTTTCTTCAATCTCATCTCCTCTAAATCGAAATTATAGATCCACCTCTGGGCATAAACCCCAAAGAGATGAGTTTAAACCACGGTAGGTATCAAAGTGGCTCAGTTTCTTTGCCATGAATGGGGTTTGATATCGTCCGACAGAACTGAACTGCTTCACCGAATTGACGGTAACTTCACAACAGGTCGTGTCTCCCATAAAGGGGAATGTTATGATTCCCATCAGGACTATGAGGTAATGCTATCCACATGGCGTGATTCTATTTCAGCAGAGTCGCTCACCGACCTACTGTACACTAGTGGGAAAGCTGCGACCTGTTAACTGACAATGAACAGGCTGACATGTAAAGGCACCACATCTGAACCCTATTAAGACTGGAGAGGCGGAGGTGAAGAAGGTGTAACTTTAAAAGTTACGATTACAGCATCTCTAGTGACACATTTATCGTTTACCCGACAACATTAATTAAATTTCAGACCTAAGTCTCCCAACAGAGATCCGTTTCTCTGCTACCTGGTAAAGTAGAAAGGAACGTCGAAACTTACATGCAAGCAGCCTAGAAGGCGTCATTTCAAAATGCCTGCACAGGGTGGCTAAGGTATTATTATTATTATTATTATTATTATTATTATTATTATTATTATTATTATTATTATTATTATTATTATTATTATTATTATTATTATTTCTTTATGCTTTTGCTGACAAAACCTAGTGTTTACAGTGCACTATGTCTTCTGGTATGGGCCGGATTAAATTTGGTACTTTTATTGTCCTGTCTCAATCTCATCCTTGGCTTTGACAGTATGAAAGTGACTGAGGTATGAGCGATGCTAGTAATGCCATTCCTTTTGCAGCCAGTCCCTGTTATAAATGATGTGAAAATATCACTCATAGGGTTGGTTAGTGCATGCATTTCGGTGGTCTTGGCAGACTGATATGTAACAGCAATTTCTGGCTCAGTAAGGGAAGCAATGGGAAACTACCTCACCCCTCATTTCCCTAGGATGCCTCTTCAGTGACGGCTAGGTCATCTATGACAGCTGATGGCGGAGCTGTTGAGGACCAAACCAGCCTTCGGGCTGAATACTCAATATCATACCTACATTTCTTTCTTCTATCCTGGCCAGCTACAGACTACGTGAAGTAGCTCATCATTTTCTTCCTCCCCTTGCCTTCCCAGTATTTCTTCGTTCTTTCCCTATGTTCCCCCCTCCTTTCCTCCGTCCAGACATATTAGTTTGCTCCTTCTCTTTCTCCTGGAACGTCCCAAATTTCTTAATACTTTTTATGAAAATGACTGTGCAAATGCCACGTTTCTTGTGATACCCAGCTCACCCATGTCCTGTTTAACTTCGAAGAACCATCGGTTTTGTATTTTAGAATTTTTGTCGAAGTGAATTTCCTTGTTAACCTCTTTGGATTCATCCAGACCGAAATGGCCATAAAATATAATTATCCTTTTTAATTATTAATTAATGTTATTGTTTTTTACGCCTCCTAACTACTTTTGAAGGTTTTCGTAGACGCCGAGGTGCCGGAATGTTGTCCCGCTGGAGTTATTTTTAAAATTTTTATTATGATTATTATCAGCAGCCATACGCACCAAGTACACGAGAATGCTTCACACCACGTCTTGACCGAGCTCCTCGTGAGAAACGATAAAATATATTGTTCTTCCTATCGTGTGTCCATCTCTTCTTCCCAGACAATTATGATTTGATGAGCTTCCTACCCATTTAAGTTGAATGCGACTATCTCTAGATCATTATTGTTTGCGGGGAGTTCAAAATACCGAGAGTCAGCAGTGTGAATGGCAGTGTGAGCTAGGCGAGGGAGTTCTACAGTGAGAAAGTCAGGCGAGGCGGGTCTCGACTCGCGAGGTGTATATATAGCGATGACTGCGAGGTCCGTAACAGACATCCACAACAACATTCCTGCCTTCGTAGCTCTTCCCCATTTGAGACTACGTAATGCAATCCCTCAAAAACCGGGCATTTCATTTGTCCTTACGTGACATAACAAAGAATCTTGTGCAGTTCTGTTAACGGAAAAAACACGATGACAAAGTGCACATAAAAGAAGCGGTTGAACAATGCTAGCTTACTGTATACAAGGACCGTCTGTGCATTCCACGGAAGATGCGAATAGATTGTACAGCAATTGTGCTTTGAAAGTTGATACAATTTAAGTTTTCAAATGTTCCAGTTTCTACAAACGCTTAAACTGATTATATTGCTAGTTCCCTAAACCGGGATGCTGACGTTATATAGCCTACATATCTACCACGCCATATTCAACATTCACGAGTCCGGGTTAATAATCTAAACAATTCTACATTAAATAATAATAATAATAATAATAATAATAATAATAATAATAATAATAATAATAATAATAATAATAATAATAGCTTTTAGTGCCGGGATGTCCGAGGACTTAGGCTCATCAGGTGCAGATTTTTTATTTGACACCCGTAGGCAACCTGCGCGTCATGATGAGGATGAAATGATGATTGAAATTCACGACCCTGCCGGGAATCGAACCCGGGACCCCTGTGACCAAAGGCCAGCACGCTAACCATTTAGCTATGGAGCCGGACAATTATAACAATGGCATGTGATAAGCCTGGTGCAGGTCTTTTGAGTATACGCCGCATAGGCGACCTGCGCGTCTCTAAGAATGGGGCCCTACCTAGGATGAATTCTAATAACAAATACGAACATGTACAGTATTCATATTAACTTTAAAGTTAAAAAATGAATAACTGGTATCAAAATAATGGTACTACTTAAGTTCTTTCAAGGAAAACAAACAAAACAGGTGTAGGACCTATTGTTAACTCAAAAACGTAGAAGAATTTTATGTACATTTTTAATCGTTTCTTCTACTTCTAGAATAAAACTGTTCAACTTTAAATTTACATTTCTTATTAGCTCCCTCAGCCGACCCCGTGGTGTAGGGGGAGCGTGCCTAACTCTTACCCCGAGGACCCGGGTTCGATTCCCGGCTAGGTCAAAGATTTTTACCTGGACCTGAGGGCTGGTTTGAGGTCCACTTAGCCTACGTGATTAGAATTGAGGAGCTAGCTGACGGTGAGATAGCGGCCCCGGTCTAGAATGCCGAGAATAACGGCCGAAGGATTCGTCGTGCTGACCACACGACACCTCGTAATCTGCAGGCCTTCAGGCTGAGCAGCGGTCACTTGGTAGGCCAAGGCCCTTCAAGGGCTGTAGTGACATGGGGGAGGGGTGTATTAGCTCCCTCTGTGGATCAATGATAGAGTATCGATCTCCGGATCCAAAGATCGCGGGTTCAAACACGGCAGCGGTTGTCGGATTTTGAAGGGCGCATAAAAGTGAATTTCACACTCCATGTCATGCAATATTGGCATGTACAAGATCTGTTGTGATTAATTAAAACAAACATATATCGCCTAATATCTCCAGTTTTCTTTGCCACTTGGTAGATTAAAACAAAGCAAGGGCCGATGACCTTCGATGTTAGGCCCCTTTAAACAACAAGCATCATCATCATCATCATCAAAACAAAGCAAACCCATCTCAGTACAGGCTATGAAAGTTCTTAGGAGAGAGGAAGGTAAAGATTTCCATTACCCCATAAGTCATAACCTCTGCGCTAACAAGGGACACCCTTGACCTCAAATACTCTGAACCACATGATAATATGCTTATGATATAGATAGTTTATCACAAAAAACAGTGGTCTGTGACTTTTCCATGCATAACTCACCAGCTGCCTGCTAGCACTAGTAGCAGTTCCATTTCTGATGTCCATGATTTATTTCTGTATTGCTTTCCCGGGATAATTCACAAACTGGCCGGGTCCCCCGGACAAGACATTTTAAACCACTGTGACAGGAAATGGCAAGGAAGCGGTGTTAAATATAGATTTTCTAGAGATATACTGAGCTAACTCGGAAACTTAGTAGGTGGTCAGATATCAAGTTTTTCTCAAAAAAGAGCCACATTTCTCCCTAGTTACAGTACTGAATCAGAAATTGCAATGTAACATAAAGTTCATTTTATGGATTCTTCATCTCAGATCGACACCATATTTTCATTTATTTGGCATGCTTTGGCATCACATACAGAACAGCCTAGAAGCCAAATCTCTTGCTATATAGTGATAAAGTTAACCTTTAAATATCATGGATATGATTTTCTTTAAAAAGCTGCAGCAGCTGAAGGAGAGGAATTGTGTGATACTACACAGTTCAAAAAAATTAGGGGAACATGTTTCTGAACTTATGCCATGTTTCACAAAACAACACCTCACACCCAGGTATATTACCAACTAAACGTTTATTCTTTACCACTGAAGTATAGAAAAGAACATTGATGGATTCACGTTCATTTTTAGAACACAAACAGAAATCTCCCAATAGGGGCAAAAACAAAGTGATAACAGTCCTCCAGGGTGGATTTTTATCACAGTTAGAGACATTCACTATGGTGTATGTCCTCCACGAGCATTTATCGCAGCTTGGCACCTATGTGGCATGCTCCGTATAAGTCGACGGAGGTCACGTTGCGGTATCAGGTCCCATTATTCAATGAGAGCCTGTTTGAGGTCTTGGAGAGTCTGTGGTGGAACAGGACACTCACAAACATTTCTGTCAAGCCTATGCCACACATGCTCGATGGGATTAAGGTCAGGACTTACTGCTGGCCATTCCATCTCTTGAATTTCCAGTTCTTGCAAGACAGCTCTGGTGATGCGCGCTACATGAGCCCTGGCATTGTCATGCATGAGTACGAATTCAGGGCCAACACCGTATGCAGCAACCAACATATGCTGTAGCAGTATCTGCTCGATGTACCCCGCACCGGTAAGATTACCATGGACGACGACAAGATCCGTACGGCCATCAATACTGATGCCACCCTACAACATCACAGAAACTTGTCCGAATCGGTCGCATTCCTGGACAACATTTGGCATGTACTGCTCACCACGGCATCTCCATACACGTTGACGTCCATCACGCTATGTCAGAGGAAATCTGGACTCGTGTGTGAACAACAACACAGGTCTCCATGGGCGAAGTTGCTAGTTGACGTGGGTACGGGCAAACAGAAGGCAAGCTGCATGATGTTGCAGCGTTAAACAGGGCACTCGAACAGGACGTCTGGGTCGTAAGGATACTTCTCTTCACCTGTTCCTTATGGTCTGGTCAGACACCGTGACTCCAGTGACCCTCCTGAGGTCTTGTTGCAGTTCTCTGGCAGTTGCTGAATGACGCCGCAATGCACAGATGGTCAGATATCGGTCATCCTGTGTGGTTGTCATGCATTCATGACCTTGT
Source organism: Anabrus simplex (assembly GCF_040414725.1). Classification (NCBI taxonomy): domain Eukaryota; kingdom Metazoa; phylum Arthropoda; class Insecta; order Orthoptera; family Tettigoniidae; genus Anabrus; species Anabrus simplex. The sequence continues at coordinate 21,972,412 of NC_090273.1, read as the reverse complement.
CCAACCCTCCTTGTGAAATCGCCTGTCTCACTGTAGCAATTCCACAAACATTGAATAACTGACGGAGAGACAATGAGATCCACAGCAACACGACGAAAAGTCCATCCTTCCTGGATCAAAGTGACGGCCCTTGTGACTTGAATCTCGTTAAGATGTCTCATGGGACATGCTAGTTTACGTACAACGTGCTCAAATGACCGCAGTAGTCTGTGTACCACACAACGACACACGGACGCACCGCTATTCGCTTTGTTTTGAAGGGTCGCCTGACATTTAAATGCATGGCTACACCTACAGATCGAGTATAACTTCAATTTGACATACCCTGAGTAGCTAAGATCTCAAGGTATGCTGTACGGCCATTGGAGCCCCATCTACCAAATTAATGTTCACATACCAGACGTTACAAAACATGTTCCCCTAATTTTTTTGAACTGTGTAGTATTTGTATTGGTGTGTATGTTTGTAGGAGGGAAGTCTGACCTGTATCAAGTATACTTCCAAAATTTGTGTTGAAGTAGAAGAAAGTAAGAAACACTTTGAGGACATCTGGAAGAGGAGTTTGAACCCAATCACTTCTCAGATGTTCTTACAATGATAGAGTGCCATTGAAGAATACTGATGTATTTTACTTTATAACCGTAAGTGAAAGATGAGCAAGTCAATGGAACATCTGGTTAATCAAATACTCGCTACTTTTGAAATTTTACCTTGGGATATTTCCTTTCGTAAGATGCAGGACATCATTCACTGAGTAGTGTGAGAATAAGTATTTCAGGTAGATTAGGTTTCCTCTCAGGTGTCCAGAGCCCATGTACTTATCTGAAACGGGAGGCCCCGGGTTTGATTCCTGGCCATGACCAGATATTTACCTGGATATAAGGGCTGGCTCGAGGTCAATTCAGCCTAGAGGAAAACAACTGAGGAGCTATTTGACTGTAAGATAGTGGCCCCGACCTAGAAACCCAAGAACAATGGCCAAGAGGATTACTTGCTCTGAACGTGTCATCTCGTAACCTGTAGGCCTTTGGGCTGAGCAGTGGTCGCTTGGTCCACTCAGACCCTTTAGGGCTGAAAATGTTGTCCTGCTGTAGTTTTCTTATGAGCCGGTATATCTACAGACATAAGGGTGACGTATTTGAATACCTTAAATACAATCGGACTGAGCTAGAATCAGAACTGTCAACTTGGATTCAGAAAGCTAGCATTCCACCATCTGGGCCACTCAGCCTAGTGGACCACAGGGATCATGATCTCACAGGTTTAGGTACCGGTACACATCAAGTCATCTTATCTCCAAGTCCCTTTGGATGTCTTAGAAAACTTATCAATTTTATCCAGTGAAGAGATACAATGTATGCACCACACCTTCAAATTATTAGCACCTTTTGGTGAAGGAGGAAGTTCTACATTTTGAATAGAAGGGAATGACATCCCCATTCTACAAGCTGAAATATTTTGAGATCTTCCTAAAAAAAAAAAATCTGAATACATTTGTATATCAACTCATAAAATTTGAAATGCTGCTGATTTTAACCACCTGATGATGAAAACAGACAATAAACCAAGCTGAGTGAAGGAAAGAATGGAAGGGAAAGTGATTTATCTTCTCCCAAGGATGTAGTAGAAAAGACTGGTGCATACATAAAAACTCAGAGAGAAAACTTAATATTCCAACATCAGCTTATCATCAGTAACATAACAGTATACATAAGATAGGGATGAAAAAAAGCAATTCACTCAGAATAACTGCCTCATGGTTGGATTGCTCTACTTTGACTCCCGGTACTGTCTTTTATGCAGTCACTTGTACTTGTTCTTTCATTCAAACAAAATGGGAGTTAGAAAAAGTGAAATACTCTGTGGTGCATATATGCTTTATTTATTATGGCAGAGAAGGTATCTCAAGTAAGAGAATTTGATGTGCATGAATTAAAATGCCAAAAAAAAAAAAAAATTAACTATAGTCTGTATTGAATGGGAAGCATTTTGGTCTCGAGAGGCTACCCATGGGTTAGCATGTTGTTGTGTTATCCCACCCAAATAATGCATTGCACTCCGTACAAAAATTCACCGAGTTAAACATCAGTTACGTCCGGCCAAAATATGTTTACTTCTTAAAAACGACTGCAACAGAAACAACTTCCCATTTGAGATTGACTGTAAATGAACACTTTGTGTGTTTCCTAAAGCTCTTTTACTTGCAGATATATAACAACATGATGTAGTACAGAGTATTCTGTACTTAAAAATCTACCAAACTTGACTAGGATCAAATCTATAATCTTGGGCACTTGAAGCTGGGCATACTAACAACCCTTTTTTTTTTTTTGCTATTTGTTTTACGTCGCACCGACACAGATAAGTCTTATGGCGACGATGGGATAGGAGAGGCCTAGGAATAGGAAGGAAGCGGCTGTGGCCTTAATTAAGGTACAGCCCCAGCATTTGCCTGGTGTGAAAATGGGAAACCATGGAAAACCATCTTCAGGGCTGCCGACAGCCACTATCTCCCGAATACTGGATACTGGCTGCACTTAAGCGACTGCAGCTATCGAGCTCGATGATTTTAGGATTAGCTCAAAACTGTTTCTGGACATAGTTTTATTGAGGTTAGGTATCTGAAGAAGATATAATTTCATACTATTAAAACTAAGCATAGAAATTAATAGATCAAAGCTTCATTGATCAATATAAAGGGAAAAACATAATCACAAGTTGATTTTATTCTCTTTACTGAAATACCTGGGGCGATTGATGGTGCATCATGGAAGCAATAAGTCATAAAATGTGAAATGCAACTATAAGTTTTAAATTTATTTCCTGATCATAATTGACCAAATTTCTCATTTTTCTAAATACAAAATTATTTTTGTGGCCCACTACTCACTTCCTGGATATAGTTATGGCCCTCTGGCCTTCTGAAGTTGTAAATGTCTGGTCAAGAGAACTGTAATGGAAATGTATGGTTATAAGTACATTTTCCATTTGAATACACAATGACAGTTGTACATGTCCTAGAGGAATGGTTTCAATACTCTCATCTCTGGAGATTGCCAGGGTGACCATCTTTCTGAAGGACAAAAATGGGACATCTGCTCTCAAAACTTTCTTTCAACGTGATACAGTAGAGTCCCAGAAACTCAACTCTTGGTTAACTCGACATCTGCAGATAGTGGATAAATCATGAAATTAGTTTTATTATTTTTGGTTAAGTGGTACAACTAGGGGAAGTAAAATTTGGAACATACTGGAACACATTCAAAATTTTTGGGTACAAGCAACTTGTACGGGGAAATTCCTACCCACCGGTAGGTAGCAGATTTTGAAGGTGGGACAGCGCGTACATTCCTTTCTATTTAACATATTGACGAACAGAGGCTGCTACCCCATGTAGACCGGATAGTTCAAGCTTCAAGAAAGGAATTACACTGCTGCACTCAAACTACGGTAACTCGAAATGTATTTAAGATATCGACCGCAAACTTGGAACATGTTACTCACTAGGTTGTTTTGTAGTCTGTACGTTGTGATACTTTTCAAAGCAATACCATCTGTGGCTCCATTTAATAGTCTTTCTAAGCACAATGTAGTATGAATGCTGTATTTGTGACATTTGTACACTCATTGTTTTTAAGTATGCAAGGATTTCTTTTTACAGCTGCTCCCCATTTAGTCTCAACCGTTAATCATTAGAAATATCTAATTCACTGTCACTGGGTACCTAGTATAATCGGTCTGTACTTACTTAATCACAATTATCTGTATTCATCAGCAACTGAATACGCCGCGTCGTGTTGACATCTGCACTGGAGGGTTTTTTTTTTGGTGTAAATTGCTTTACGTCTGCATCGACACAGACAGGTCTTATGGTGATGAAGGACAGGGAAGGGCTAGGAGTGGGAAGGAAGCAGCCGTGGCCTTAATTAATGTACAGCCCCAGCATTTGCCTGGTGTGAAAATGGGAAACCACGGAAAACCATCTTCAGGGCTGCCGACAGTGGGATTCAAATCCACTATCTCCTGAATACTGGCCACACTTAAGCAACTGCAGCTATCGAGCTCAGTACACTAGAGTTCCAGGGAATAGCTCTGACATTATTTTGTTAAATACATGAAGGTTTAAAGAAAGAAAGATGCAGTTATAATTTATATCCCATGACTACACCATTTGGAACTCCTAAACTTGCCAAAATTTCATCATTAATCAAGGAAATATGAGGTGCATAAAAGCATGAATTCTCGTAGCCTGTCACGTACTGTTGGCTGTCACCTTCTCTAAGCTGAGAAACTAGGAGAATTCTCAGGGCTCATCACCCATGTAGCACATCAGACAATGAATCTGCATATAAATGTTGAAATACTTTGGTGTCATATAAGGCAATGTACCATGGGCGCGCCATCCTGTACAGTGATTCTCGGCACGTAAGTACACCCGTATATATATACGATGTTTCCATAGCTACCAAGACGGTACAATAAAAAAATACATCGACACTAAAATCTATGATCCCTCTACTCCACGACATGTTTGAAAGTAGTTAAAATTATAGCCGATAGATAGCACAACAAGCTACAAATGATGCTTGTGCGAAAAACTGGAGATCTCCGGGACCCATCAACAACCGCTGGCCGCGGTACTATGAAGATCTCCGGAACTGGTCGTCAATGTGTTAAGCTGGTCATTACATGGGTTAGACTTTCCACTGATGAAAAATGCATTATAATGGTTGAGTGTCATGCCGTAAGTTTATCTGCAGGAATTTCTTGCAGTTAAATTTTGTGTGCAGAAGTTTTCAGGTTGAGGAAAAATGTTGAGAAGAAGAGGAAACAAAATTGTGTGACTATGGACATGAAACTGGATGCATTAAAGAGACTGGACTGAGGGGAAAATGTAATTAAAATCGCAATAGACTTAGATGTTGGACGGACAACAATAATTGGCTAGAGAAAGAAGAGATCAGAGTCTGAGTCTTGGTACAAAAGATAATATGTACTGCCCTCTATCTGTTAAAAGCTTTCAGTATTTTAATATGATCTGAAATGAGTTTTATGTAACACTTCCACAAGTACGTAAATTTCAACATTTTCGTAATTCACCACCCTCTCAATCCACATTAGGTTGAGTTTGAGAGAGACTACTATACCATGAAAATAACTTATTTTGATTTTAATATTGCAATTGTGAACTACAAAAGGTTACAATTAGTTGTGAGTTATAAGATATGTCAACAATTTAGTCACTTTTCAATGGTCTTCATATATTTTTTAATTTTACTGAACAATATTAAACTAATTACTTCAGCACTATAAATTAAGTTAAAAATCAATATAATTTTCTCAACAGAAATTAAAACTTGCTGTGATGAAGTAATATGTTCCATCTTCATAAGTTTTAACTCAAAATGTTATAAAGGTATCTATTAGTGGTGTGCATTGTTGAACTTGATATGGGTAACCAAGATGGAGGAAGATGTGCCTTACTGCATGTGCAATCACCACCATACATTAGTGGAGCGTGTAATCTAAAATTCCCAAGTTTGCTCCAATTCGTTTGACAGGGCATGTTCGAAGTGAAGTTCGCTGACTATGGAGGATGACCTTGCTTACTTTACTGACGTTGCAAGCAGTGTGGTTCATCCAGATATGGGTTTTTTTTTTTTTTTGCTATTTGCTTTACGTCGCACCATTACAGATATGTCTTATGGAGACTATGGGATAGGAAAGGCCTAGGGATGGGAAGGAAGCGGCCGTGGCCTTAATTAAGGTACAGCCCCAGCATTTTCCTGGTGTGAAAACAGGAAACCACAGAAGACCATCTTCAGGGCTGCCGACGGTGGGGTTTGAACCCACTATCCCCCGATTACTGGATACTGGCCGCACTTAAAGCGACTGCAGCTATCGAGCTCGGTCATCCAGATATGTGTAAGCCCTTATGTACAAAGAGGGAAGAGCAGGAATTTGGAGTTATAAAAGGATGATAGAATGGTTGTATTAACCATTACTTTTGAGCTGTAGTTTACCATACCACGTGAATCGATGGATGGCATTATAGCTAAAATTCAAAACAGTGAATATAAACTAATCAAAAGAGTTGGGCTCAGTTCTGATGTTTGGAAGAAGTCCCTGCTTGTGGTCACTACAGAGGGTCACCAGATAACATGTTTCCTGTGAAATGTGCAATGCACTGTTAAGATTTAAATCCGGTACAACCCATTCAAAAAATACGTTTACAAATTTATTGCTAGCACTTCTCACCAAGCATTGCCCAGCAATACAAACCAAAACATAACTGGCGCATGTATTTTCATGTGTCAAAGATTTCCAACCATTCAATACTGTTGCCGTGGAAGGCTAAAGAATTAGGGCATGAACAGGTTAATATCGGTGCTAATTTTGGCAAAGTAGATATCATTGATGTGTTACAACATACTTCCACCATTAGTAGAAACAAGGACGGACTGAGAGGAACACCTCTACCCGAGACTGAGATAGTGTGTGAAGGACTAAGCATCAAGGGGCAAGGTCGAACGAACATAGCTCGCCTCACCTTCGAGAAACAAACCTGTGTCATAGTCATACTTGAAAAAGGGAGTGTATTTTGTTTGAAACTAGTATCTCTATAAAAGTCTTCACTCTTCCTGATGAATTTACATACATACAAGGCCATTAAACTTGACACTGCCATCTGCTCTTGAAATGTTGTAAAATAATACATATTTCTTTATTTATAAATACTTTTGGAAAGCAGGACAGAATGGAAACCGATGGGATGGGTGGGATGACATAAAATGGCAAGGTGGGACGAATAGTCACTGTAGAAATAGCCAAGCTTATTGGCATAAGTTTTCCTTCCCTACCCACCTGTTAAGTAAGTACTTGCTACATGATTTGTCAAGAAATAAGATTATCTTACCAACAAAATGTATTATGGGAATAGAGATAAAAACCAGACATTTAATCTTCAACTTACCTCAAGACGCTCTGTAGCCTTGAGCAGCCGGTCATAGTCCACTGAACCCTGCACTGTAAGGAGTTCCATCATGTAGTCTGCCTCCTGTACGGACTGCTGCACCAGCTCCAGCTGGCGCTCAAATCTTTGCCACAGAGCCAGTCTGCTACGCAGAAGACTCAACAGTTGAACACACCGAGTTTCGAGGGCTGAGTGTTGGTCTTGTAGTTGAGACATATCTCGTTCTACCTGGATAGGGGAGACCGACAGTCGCAGTCCCATAGGTAGTGTGTGCAGCAACTGTCGTATGGCAATGACATCTTGCCACAGAGCTGTCAACTCGTCACCCACCGCCTTAAACATAGACAAATAAGATTCAAAGTATAAAGTAGAATAAATACAAAACAAAATTCCATTATAGTTCAATACAAGATATTAATAAAAGGTTAAAGTACTTCAACATTTACCACCATCCTCCCCAAGTTAGAAATTAACTGGTGCTCATGTTCAGGGAAGCACCCGGACTTAAGATTAGATAATCCTTCCTATTTCCTATCCTCCTTTCACCTTACAACAGCATCTACTGTCAACAATGAACTGAGCGCGTTGGCAGTGTGGTTAAGGTCGCGTAGTTGTGTGCTTGCTTTCGGGAGATGGTGGGTTCAAATCCCACTGCTGGCAGGCCTGAAGATGGTTTTCCTTGGTTTCCCATTTTCACATCAGGAAAATGCTGGGCATTTACCTTAATTAAGGCCATGGTTGATACCTTCCAAATCCTAGCCCTTTCACATCCTTGCATCACTGAAAACTTCTGATGTGTTATTGTGACATTAAAAAAATCATTGATGATCATCGTTGGTGATCACCACAATTCATGCACTGACAAAGGTTGCATTGTCTCTATCCATACCAGGGCAGACTCCCATACTTTAAGGGACAACACTATATTTAAGGAGGAATAATCCTATCTTTGATTTGTCACTTGTTTGTTCCTTATCATTATATTATTCCATTGGGTTCCTTTTCTCCTTTTGTGTTTGATCTGTGTTCCTTGTCTTTTATCACTGTCATTCATCTTCATCTTTTCATCTCCTTCTTTCTTCTGTAAATATTTGGCTTTCTTGTTATCCTACACTTCCCTCATCAAGATTTGAAGATGTGGAGATAGTCCTTGTCCTTTTGTGTTTCCATGTTTGTCCTCATCTCTTCTTATTGCAGCTCCCTCTTTCCACACTGTCATTGTGATTGTGGTTTTTTTTTTTTTTTTTCAATTTGCTTTATGGTGCACCGACATAGAGAAGGCTTATGGTGACGATGGGATAAAAAAGAGCTAGAAGTAGGAAGGAAGCAGCTGTAGCCTTAATTAAGGTGCAGCCCCAGCATTGCCCCAGCATTGGGAAACCACAGAAAACCATCTTCAGGGCTGCCAACAGTAAGGTTCAAACCCGTTATCTCCCAAATACAAGCTCGCAGCTGCGCGACCCTAACCGCCTGGCCAACTCGCTCGGTGTCAATGTGTTTTTCCCAGTCATGTTCCTATGTATTTCTTCCACCCCTCTCTTTTCACAATGGACTTTCTCAATTTAGGCACTAATTTCCAATGAACACACACTACAAACCTGGCAGTTCCGAACAGCTTGTTCAACAGACTCTCTTCCTTGCCGCTCGCTGGCTTCACACTGGTCTAGTACACTGGTGGCTCGCTGATGGTTGCGACGGACACGGGACATACCTTTCTGGATGGCTTGTAGTTTGTCACGAAGCAGAGTTGCTCCCTCTAACTCCTCTGCCACCTGTACCTCCAGGCGACCAGCTCCTCCCAGCAGTGCTCCCACCTTTTCAGACTCTGCAGCAGAGAGGAGACCTAGTCGGCCCAGTTCTTGCTGGATATGTTGGACACGACCTGTCATCACCTGAAACATCAGTGCAGAAATATTTATAAAATTGCTACATAGCACTATTTTCAGATATTCAGATATTTTCATTCCTGAAGTTAAACTGATATATCACTCTTTTCAGTCACCTTATTACTTTCAGTTTATTGATTAATTAGTCTGCTAGCCATTGTGATAGCTGAAAGTTAGCATGGCATAAGTGAGAGTTAACAGTTCAATGGTTAATTAACTGAAACTGAAGAATAATAGATGATCAAGGACTCCTGTGCATAATTGCATAATTTAACCCTTTAATATTTGGAACTGATTTCAGTAAAAATGAACTTGCATGCCTGGTGTTAATATTAACCTCACAGCTGGTCGTATCAAGTTAATTTGTCTATCAGTAGTTGTTACTTCTTTGAATAATAACAAATTAACTCTTCCAGTGCCTTAAAAAATGATTCTCTATGGGACAGGACCAACTAATATGTCTATTTACATTGTTGAAAGTAGTATGTTTTACAGATGTCATTTCATGAACAACACTGTATGGTGACATTTCTGTTTCTAATGATAATGATAACCATTTCATTGATTGTTTCTTAGTCTTACTGCAATATACAGTAGAAACTAAATTATACGTTCCCGGAAACTACATTTTCCCGTATTATTCGTTCAAATTATACGGTCCCACGAGCATCCTAATTAAATCACGTTGTAAAAATCCTGCATTATCCGTTCCTCAAAGAAACGATTTTCCGGATCAACCGTCCAGAAATTTCAGTCCCATCAATGCTAAATCCTCGATCAAGCATTCTTCAAGAAACTGTATCTCACGAAAGGACGGCTACGGCATACTTAGGAATCTTGGTGTTAATGTCCCGTCATTGCAGTAATTTGAGGAAGTAGCCTACTGTACCGTGCTGGAAAAGCGATCGGCGGTGAACTTGCATAAGGGACCATCTTAGCATCGCATTCGGGTGGTATTGTTTAGAGAATCCTCGGAAATCATAAAACAGAGAGTGTCCACAACAATTGGAAGGAGACAGAGTGAATTTCGGCAGCTCTACTTAAAGAAAGAACAAGTTTTCGTCAAATGTTCGTACTCGCAAAACGTCTACATTATGTCCAGGGTTACATATTTATTTTTTTACTTTTTTCAAGTGTATCACTAAACAGGTTTTCGGCACTTCCCTCAGGGCACTGTATAGTCACTAGGCTTTCAGGCAAGAATTGAAATGGCTCCTTCTTAAGTAACACAAATTTAGTATTTTAATATTATCATATATGATTACGTTATCGAGACAAGAACCTTACATACTGTACATATAGTCATGGGACATTTTGGGATTGCCTATTATTGTTTTGGTCCTAATATAAGACTGGGAATTTTGCGTTTTGTGCTAAAATGTTATAAAAACTGCAGTCGTTCTTTTGCGCACGTTACATTTCAGCTGAGTCAAGGTCACGAATAACCGTAATTATGATTAGTGACAGGCAGAATTGAATATAATGCATTCGAGAACTTGAGAATTGATACTTACATTCAAAACCATATTCTCAAGTTCAACATAACCTTTAAAAGTCAATGTAGGCCTAATTTATGTGGTACAAGATTTCCATGAACTGACTACGAACAGTATACCGATGACTAAATTACAATGGAAGATTTAAAAAAAAAGAATTTTGCCATCATGTTGGGCGTTTTTGTATCTAATGTGCTTTATTTTATTAGATTAGAGAATTAAAATCTACTTGTGGTCGATTGTTGTTTGGCTTGGCGTTACAGGTGTTAGATTTTTCGAAGAGTTTGGCTGATCAAAGTTGCTGAGCTGAAAGTTTTCAGAAGAAACTGACGAAGTTTTCCTGGCAAAGATGAATGTAAAGTTTTGAGATTTTAAGTCGCGTACCGGTAATTAATGTATGAAGCCGGCCCCGCAGTCTAACTTGCCTACCTCTCACCCGGAGGGCCCGGGTTTGATTCCCGGCCAGGTCAGGCATTTTTACCTGGACATGAGGGTTGGTTCCAGGTTCACTCATTCCACGATTATGGTACCTTTAATTGAAGAGCTTTTTTAATTTTTTTTTTGTATTGGCTTTACGTCGCACCGACACAGATAGGTCTTATGGAGACGATGGGAGAGGAAAGGATTAGGACTGGGAAGGAAGCGGCCGTGGCCTTAATTAAGGTACAACCCCAGCATTTGCCTGGTGTGAAAATGGGAAACCACGGTAAACCATCTTCAGAGTTGCCGACAGTGGGGTTCGAACCCACCATCTCCTGAATACTGGATACTGGCCACACTTAAGCAACTACAACTATCGAGCTTGGTGAGGAGCTATTTAATGGTGAAATGGTGACCCTAGTCTAGAGAGAGAGTCAGGAATAACGGCCAAGAGGATTCGTCACAGTGACCATGCGTCACCTCATAATCTGCAGGTCTTTGGACCGAGCAGCGGTCGCTTGGTAGACAGAAGGCCATTGAGACTGTAGTTTGGTTTGGTTCAGGGGTGTTTGTAAGATTATAAGTATACATATTTCATTTTTGTGATGTTTAGCCAAATAGTTGATGGTTCATTCATTCCCGGATTTTCCGTTTTTCCGCGTTCTCCTTTTTTTTCCGCGGTCCCTCCAAAAACGGAGAATCGAGATTTCATTGTAGTCCAAAGAAGTCTAATGAAACATTAATACAGTAGAATGTCATTTATCCAACCAACTATAGTTCGTACTCTGAATTCTTCAGATAACTGAACCTAGAAGCCACTGACTACATAAAATATAAAAGTTTCTCTAAAAATAATGTTACCATTACAATATTATACCTTACATACAGAAAACAGTACTTAACAGAAATGGCACAGTAACTTTCTGTGTGCAGTAATCACTGATTTTCATTCTTTGAACGTAAACCTCCATTTCCTAGGAGCATGATCTCAAACACTTGCTTCTTATAAAGTCTTTTCAGTTTTTCAATTGCACTTTGATCTATATCATAAATCAAAGCAGATATTCGGTGGAAGATGTACTACTGTACCTTGAGGTCACTGTCAACTACATTCAAAATTTCAATTGATGGATGAGAAGCAGCAGTATTTACCTCCATGTCTACAATAGCTCTTAATACTGGGTATCAAATTTTTCCTGTACCATTCACAGAATATTTTGTGCTTTGTACAGAGCAGGAGGCTATATTTTTAAGGAATCCATTTTCTAGGATTTTCCCTCTGTAATATATTGTTTTAAAAAAGGAATGCACTAAAAATGTTAACGAAGAAAATGTGGTTTTGGATAATCTGTTTTGGCTGACTTGACATTTGGATAATCAATGTTTTACAGTATAGTGTCTGAATTACTAAAAAATAAATTGAAACAGTAAGGATAAACTACCTCATCTTGTTGTGCAATTCATGTGATCGATGGTAGCATTGTAAGTGCGGACATTGCCTTAGAGATTATAAACAAATGAAAATGTTGACTGGATTTGCGAGCAGTGTGTTCGGAATGTTGTAGTTAGCGACGAGTTGACGATGAAGCACCGAAAATAAATGATAAGGAATACAGCCAACATAGTGTCAAATAATTCAAATGAATAACACATTAATAAATAACTCTTATAAAGTTTAAGAATAGTGATACTTATAGCTTCAACAGAAGAAAATGTTAACACGACAATACCCATACAATCTACTAATTTTAAGAAATTAATAAGTAATAATCACGTCATTTGTGGTGTCTGAACTGTATTTATGTTCCTGCACTACATTTACAATGTGATCAGAAACAATGGCAGAGATAAAAGAGGGAAATTAAATTTAGTGATAATTATCACAAATATAATTTTATAGTGTCTGTTCACATGTTCCATGTTCACAATTTGTTTTTTCAGTGTCATTTATAAGAATAAACTTTTCCCCATTTTAAAAAGTTGCGGTTTAGCCCATTTTTCCAAGCATGTCTTCAAATTACACGTGGAGAGAATGAATTACCTGAAGTCGCTGTATGTATAGCTCCAGCTCCTCTTCTGTCTTGAGGATACCATGCATGTCATCCAGAGCAGCTTGCAGTTCGATAAGTTCTTGCTCCAGAGCTCCCAGTTTGTCTTTCACTGGCACATCCTGGTCTGCAAGAGTCTCTGTCACAGCCACCTGAATGTTATGCATCTGCACCGACATGGCTCGCCATCGTTCTTCCAGCTGAGCATGGAGCTGTCTCTGTAGGGTCTCATCAGCCACTGGTATGATGCACATGGCTGCATCGAAGTGACTACTGGCTTCATTGCGAATGTTGTTGTGGACCTCATACTGGGCCTTCAATTCCTGATATAAAGTAATAAACAAAATCAGTAAACGTTAATATCCAAATTTTAAGTATATCAATGATTTTTTGGACTCCATTCAATACTAACAATACTTCTGCTTTGTAAAGGAGAGCAAAGGATACAAAATTTCCTTAAAGAAGGAAGTTAGAAAGCACAATAGGAATATACACATTGGATACACCCAATGAAATGTTTTAAAATGGAAAGGAGCAAACAAGTGGCAAATGAAGTCACGTACAGAGACAAAAACTCAAAACAGAATAAATCAATGACAGATCAGTGTGCGAAGAGGGAGCAACAGAATTCTGCTGATGTGACAGGTCAACATCACTAGAGGGAGTAACAGAGTTCTGCTGATGTGACAGGTCAACATCACTAGAGGGAGCAACAGAATTCTGCTGATGTGACAGGTCAACATCACAAGAGGGAGCAACAGAGTTCTGCTGATGTGACAGGTCAACATCACAAGAGGGAGCAACAGAATTCTGCTGATGTGACAGGTCAACATCACAAGAGGGAGCAACAGAGTTTTGCTGATGTGACAGGTCAACATCACAAGAGGGAGCAACAGAGTTCTGCTGATGTGACAGGTCAACATCACAAGAGGGAGCAACAGAGTTCTGCTGATGTGACAGGTCAACATCACAAGAGGGAGCAACAGAATTCTGCTGATGTGACAGGTCAACATCACAAGAGGGAGCAACAGAGTTCTGCTGATGTGACAGGTCAACATCACAAGAGCGAGTAACAGAGTTCTGCTGATGTGACAGGTCAACATCACAAGAGGGAGCAACAGAGTTCTGCTGATGTGACAGGTCAACATCACAGGAGGGAGTAACAGAGTTCTGCTGATGTGACAGGTCAACATCACAAGAGGGAGTTCTGCTGATGTGACAGGTCAACATCACAAGAGCGAGTACAGAGTTCTGCTGATGTGACAGGTCAACATCACAGGAGGGAGTAACAGAGTTCTGCTGATGTGACAGGTCAACATCACAAGAGGGAGCAACAGAGTTCTGCTGATGTGACAGGTCAACATCACTAGAGGGAGCAACAGAGTTCTGCTGATGTGACAGGTCAACATCACTAGAGTGAGTAACAGAGTTCTGCTGATGTGACAGGTCAACATCACTAGAGGGAGCAACAGAATTCTGCTGATGTGACAGGTCAACATCACAAGAGGGAGCAACAGAGTTCTGCTGATGTGACAGGTCAACATCACAAGAGCGAGTAACAGAGTTCTGCTGATGTGACAGGTCAACATCACAAGAGGGAGCAACAGAGTTCTGCTGATGTGACAGGTCAACATCACAAGAGGGAGCAATATAATTCTGCTGATGTGACAGGTCAACATCACAAGAGGGAGTAACAGAGTTCTGCTGATGTGACAGGTCAACATCACAAGAGGGAGCAATAGAATTCTGCTGATGTGACAGGTCAACATCACAAGAGGGAGCAATATAATTCTGCTGATGTGACAGGTCAACATCACAAGAGGGAGCAATAGAATTCTGCTGATGTGACAGGTCAACATCACAAGAGGGAGCAACAGAGTTCTGCTGATGTGACAGGTCAACATCACAAGAGGGAGTAACAGAGTTCTGCTGATGTGACAGGTCAACATCACAAGAGGGAGTTCTGCTGATGTGACAGGTCAACATCACAAGAGCGAGTACAGAGTTCTGCTGATGTGACAGGTCAACATCACAGGAGGGAGTAACAGAGTTCTGCTGATGTGACAGGTCAACATCACTAGAGCGAGTAACAGAGTTCTGCTGATGTGACAGGTCAACATCACAAGAGGGAGCAATAGAATTCTGCTAACGTGGCAGGTAAGCATCGGAAGAGGGAGTAAGGAGTTCTGCTAATCTGTTGTTTCTTTATCCTATTATGTAGCATGAAAATATGAACATTCTCCTCATCTTTATACTCTGCTATCTGGATAAATGGGCCATAATTTCATCAATTCTTTGTTGTTGTTTTTTTTTTCAAAAGTTATTTCTTCTCATGCTTCATCAAGTTTGTTACAGTTTTGCAGCTTTTTCTGGCCATGGGTATCCACACCCACCAAAGGAGTCAAAAGGTTCTTCTTCTACTTCTATGTTCCTATTCTTCTCCAACCTTCATAAATTCTTTTTTTCTAATTTTTGTTCTCTCCTCTTCTAGTATTTTTCAAGTTTTCTCCTTATCCTAGACTCCCCATATCAAGACTGGAGGTCTCTTAATGTCTACATCAGGGAGTGTGGATGCCAATCCCTCTGATAAATCTGGGAAGCAGAAACAAGCTTGTCAGGAGCTGAGAAGAAACTGAATTCAGAAACACAGGTCTTTACATAGAGACAGCCTATCTAACATAGCAGAGCATGAAGATGTGTCCTTTGTCCTGATAATGTTTTCTTTTTCTTAACGTCTCTTCTTATTATTGCTTCCTTATCCCACACTAACCTGTCACTCTGTTTATTCATTCCTAACTTCCCGTCTTTGGTGAATATGCTAAACTATGTATTCTAAGTAAATGGTACATTATATATTATTTTAAACACTCTGGATAATGGTTGTTTATAAGTTGCAGAATATTATGAGCAATTAAAATGAATAATGAAGTAACTCCTCATATCTCTCTTTGTGAAATAAATGTAATAAAATATTCACCCAGAAATGTCTCATATTGGTCCCTGGAGTGGTGCCCTGGGCAGAGAAATTGGCCAGTTCACGTTCAGCATTTTTCATCCAGAAGCCCAGCTTATCAGAGAGGATTTCATATGCAGTCCAAGTCTCGCGGAAGGATAACAAACGGCGAAGATTGAAGTTCACATCTTCCTGCAACTTGGTTATCACCTCTAGGTGCTCATCATAACAAGTTTCTAACCCAGGACACGACACCAGTTCTTGGAGGCGTCGAGCAACTTCAATTAGTTGTGTGCTGCGGCCAAAATGCACAGCTGCATCAGCAGACAAAGACTGAAAAAAGTGAAGAAGAATATTATAATATGCAACTTTTTAAAATTACTGCAAAAAAAAAAAAAAAAAAAAAAAATTCTGGATAAAGGAAAAAAAATCTAGAAAGTAATACAGATAGTCTCAAAATAACAGATGCAAAATGTAGAGGTGACTTAGAGGACACTGAAACTAGATAAAAAGTCCTAACAAACATACTGTATGTTCAGAAACCTACAGTTTCCGAGATATGGTGTGATCACATATGCAGTAATTACAAAGTTGTTCATACTTTTTGTTCCAGATACCAGGCCCTACAAAGAATGTCAGCAACATCTTGCATTTGTAGTAGCATATCAAACAGTTTTCATGGTACCTCTCATATTTTTTTAAACAAAGAGATGGCTGACATCCATTACATGTTTGGACGTACCAACATGTGAGGTTCCATGACAGCTACAAGATGCTGCTGACATCGAACATATAGCTTTGCACCTGGAACATAAAAGCTTGAACAACGTTGCAATGTGATGATGTCATATCTCAGAATTGGCTGGTTTTCCAGACCTATGTTTACTAGGACCTTCATCCTCTGTTTCATCATTACCATATGAACACACTTGCATTTTACATCCACTGTAATTTTAAAAAAAGTCCTGTATAACTACCAAGTATGTCACTCTTGTACATAGAAAATAAAAACTGTTCGTTATATTTGATCACTTTACACTCACCTGATAAAGAGAGATGTACTGGTCATAGTCAGATGAGGTAACACTCTGTAGGTCTGGAACTCGTTGATGAGCCACCTGTAGCCAGGCACATTCGTCTCTCATGCCTTGTTCCAACACCGTCCATCGAGAAGCTGCAAGGGCCATCTGCTGAGCACGTCCTGCCGCCTTGTCCAGAATAACAGTGGCACGGGAATGCAGCTGTTGGTGAAGACTAGAGTGCTGGGCACGTGTCTCAGCATCTAGGTTACCTTCCAGAGATTCTAAAATACCACGGCAGTGACTTAAATTCACAAAGAACTTGCGGTGCTTCTGCATCTCCTCTTGCAAGTGATCCAAACTTGAAACCATAATTGGACTCTCAACCAGATCATCAGCTACATCTGTAATCTGGGCAAATTCCTTCAGAGTCTGCTCATATTCATCAGCAAGAGCAAGAAGCTGGAATTGTCGCTCTCGTTCCACACCTATGCAATGCTCAATGGCCCTTGTTGATTCATGAGCAGAGTATAGTTCTAAAGGAACTTCATGACCAGGAAAGTCCCGTAACAAAATTCGTGCGGAACCTAAGAGCTGTGTAGTCTTCCATCTGTGAGAACGATTCATAACTTCAACTTGGTCTAATTCCTGAAGTTTTGCATTTGCAGCCATATCTGCTTCAATAAGGCCTTCAAGCTGATCCTTCAGCTCTTCAACCAATACACTAACATTATTCACGCCATTTAGAAATTCTTCCCAACGATTCAAGTCTATAGCTGCTTGTTGTTCTTTCTCAGCTGTGACCTCCTCTACAGCTTTGACCTGCTCTTGTAAGCATGAAATGCACTGCTTCATGCGAGCCTCATCATCTTCATTGCACACTCCCTCAGTGGCTTCCACTGCTTCATTTAGTGCACCTACATTCCTTTCGAGACAGCCTATTTCCTGCTTCAGTTCACCCAGTTCCTTGATCTGTTCTGGTGTTGGTGCCATTCCTTGTTGCCGGTATAACAGCACTCTGTATTCAATAGTCTCCAGCCATGTTGAGATGGTTTCTACAGTGGTGATCACAGTCCTCTGGATAACTACAACATCTTTCTTTTCCACAGCAGATTTTAAGGCATCAAGGTTTCGCTGGACATTGTTGTTCTTCTCCTCCACAGATTCATCTGGTACAACTTGATGGAGAGTGGCTAGATAGAGAACGCCAGAAAGGTGTGTAGTCCGTCTAGCATTCTGAAGGTTCCTCACCCGGTCCGTCATAATGGCACTAGCTTGTTTCCACTCTTGCTCATCTGGATGACATAACTCTCCAACACTGACTGTATCTTGCTTCTCTTCAGATTGTGGCTTTTCTTCTTTTAATTCCAACCTTCTCTCTAAATCATCTTCAGTAGATATCAGTTTGGGTTCCACAGGAAGTTGTTCTTCATTCACTTCATCTGGGGTAGGTAGTAGGTCTTGTTTTACATCTGGCTTTCCCACAGCTTCTTGGTTTTCCTTTGAATCTGAATCAGGATGTTCAACCTCTTGAATTGTGGGTTGTTCAGGGATGAATGCAGAAGATTCATGTTCAATAAAGGTTTTAGAATCAAAACTTAAAGGAAGTGTTTCTCTCGGTTGGTCTGTTTTAAGAAATTCAGGAGATTCATGCTGAATAAAATGCTCAACTATCTCAGGCTTCTGCCCATCTAGTGTAAGCTGTTCAGTTGTCTTTGTAACATCAACATGGATATCTTCTGGTGTTGACTGTACGATAGTAAACTGACGATGTACTGAGAAGAGAGGCTGGTAGATTTCCTGCTCCTCTTCTTGAATGGGAGCAACTCTTTCCACTGGTGATGGTGATTCTGGTGATGGTTCTGAAATTATACCTGAACTTGACTCTGGAGGTTGTTTTCTAATTTGATCCTTCTCAGCAACTGATGATGGAATATCTGTGATTACATCAGATCTAGACTCTTCAGGGTGTCTCAAATACACAGTTTTATATGATGATTCAGTTTCCCTGACAACAAAGCCAGGATCAGATGTACTCACAGATATATCAGATATATGATGTAATGAAGAAAGCTGAAGTGGGTGCTTACTGTGAATAGGAGATGATGTATCTTCAGAAGGTGGCTCTGATTCAGCTGGTGGTGAAATTTTCTCAGTTTCAGAGTCAATCACTTTTCTACTGGAACTTTTCTTTGGTTTCTTCTTACGTTTAGACTTCTTACTTTTTGAAAGTTCAGCTTTATGTGGATCCTCTTCAGTTTCTTCATCATGAGAAGAATATGAGGTTGGAGTACTTTGTGTGATTGCAGAGTCACCTCCGCCAAATACAACCGATGTTCGCACATGCACCTCAAAGGGCTCATCAGAAGAGAGGGATGGATATTGATCTTCACTTGTGGGGATCTCTCTGAGTTGCACAGGTTTTGTCTGTACAGATGAGTCCAGAGTAGGCAATATTTCAGGAGGTGGTTCTACCGTTACTTCTGACACAGGTAACCGTTGGGCCTTAGCTGTTTGGGAACTAGCATCAATTACTTCAAATGGCTTCAAGTCAATTGTCTGTGTGGAACCTTCTGTTGATGGTATTAGGTCTTGAGTTACAGTCTGTATAGATGAATCAAGCCCAGTAGGTGTTTCAGGAACAATTTGAACAGTCTGAATTGCTGTGTCAGCAACTGATGCAGCTGCTGGAGGAGTATGCTCCACTATCACAGTTTGCATGGATGTTTCTGATGTTGGATTCAGATCTTCTTTGATAGTCTGTATAAATGTATTTGACATTTCTTTCCGTGGAGGTTCAATATTAGTTTGTATAGAAAATTCTCCAGTATCCATTGCAGTTGTTTGCATCGATGTGTGGGTAGTTTCAATTACTGGTGGCTGAGGTGGAACTTCTGGTGAAGTCTGCATTGAGCCTTCCTTCATCTCACGAGTTTCAATAGAGATAGTCTGCATTGACGTATGTACAGTTTCGACTGCAGGCAATTCTCTCTCAGAAACTTGTATTGATTCTGGTTCTGGTTCAGGTGAGGTCTGCATGGAACCTTCCTGCATTTCAGGAGAGATCATGACTGTCTGCATAGATGTGTGAATGGTTTCAATCAACGGTGGTAATTCTTGAATTTCTGGGGAGGTCTGCATGGAGCCTTCTTGTGTCTCCAGAGCCTCAGGCATAGTCTGTATTGATGCATGAATTGTTTCTACAGAAGGTGGCATTTCAACAACTTCAGGAGATGTCTGCATGAAACCTTCTTGTGTATCTGCAACTGCCTGAGTTGAAATATGAACCGTTTCGATGGATGGAAGATCTGGAATTTCTGGAGATGTCTGCACTGACCCTTCTTGCAAGTCTGGTGGAGGAATTTCAATTGTCTGCATTGATGAATGCACTGTTTCTATCACAACCGGTTCCTCCACAGTCTCTGGAGAGGTCTGCATGAATCCTTCCTGAGTATCAGTGATGGCCTGAATCGACATATGGGCTGTTTCAATGAACGGCAGCTCAGGAACTTCAGGTGATGTTTGCATAGAGCCTTCTTGCATTTCAGGTGTAGTTGTCACAGTTTGTATTGATACGTGAGCAGTTTCAATGACTGGAAGCTCTACAATATCAGGAGAGGTTTGCATAAATCCCTCTTGTGTCTGAGGAAGTTCTGTCATAGTTTGCATAGACATTTCTGAAGTTTCCACTACTGGAAGTTCAGGAGAAGCTACAGGAGATGTCTGCATGTCCTGTTCTTGTATTGGTACAATTTCACTGTAAACTGTTTGAATGAATGATGTCTGGACATCAGGTGTCAATGTTTGTTGAGACATATCCTGTACAGGTGTCTCCTGGACCAATGTCTGACTGAAAGTGTCAGTTGTCTCAGTTATAGGAGGGGGTTCAGGAGAGACAGTTTGTGCAATCTCATCTAACATAGGAGCAGTAGGAACTTGTTCTGTCTGCACTGATAAGTGAGCTAGTTCCACTTCAGGCACTGGAGTTGTAGTCTGGACACCACCTTCAGATGTTTCAGCACTAGCCTGTATGATTGATTCAACTGTTTCCACTACAGAAATGATAGGTTCCTCAGGGGTTACAGTCTGCATGCCTCCTTCTTGAGTCTGCAACAGCTCGAATACCTGAATGCTTCTTGGTCTGGATAGAGAAGCAAGAGATTCACTAGGGGGTCTTGTTGGGATGCCTTCTTCAACCACCTTTACTAGGCCTTCTTCTGATGGTTCTTCATTTTCTTTCAATGAACGATATGATTCTTCATCAAATTGTTGGTCTTGAGGTTCTCCATAACCCATTTCCATAGGGTAATCTTCTTTCTCATATTCTTCTTGTTTACGCTTTTGTCCTTTCCTCTCCGTAACAGGTGAGGGAGCTACTAAAATTGGTGATACTGGTTCTAAAGCAGGATATTCTTCAGTCTTGGGAATACTGCTTATTTCAGTAGAATCTTGAATCGGACTCTTTTTTTCTTTTACAACAACACCCTCTTCTTTCATCACAGACGATTCAAAAGACTCTTTGGACTTCGACGCAGGCTTCTTCCTCCTCCTCTTTTTCTTCCTTTTGTCTTCTTCAGTAACTGACAGTTCTGACGCAGGATCATATCCTGTATCATGCGTTCGATCACTATCAAATTCATGTGATGACATTCCCAAAGGTGTACCCAAAATAATAATCTCTTGTTCGGTAGGTTTTGTTGTATCAGATGAATCACCAACTGACACGATAATTTCAGTTGATTCAGCCAAAGAAGTTTCTACAGACGCATCCTCTAATTCAATAGGCAGTGTTTCTGTTTTTTCTTCTGAGGAAAGCTCCTCAGATCTTTCTGATATCACAATAGGAGATGGAATTACCTCCTGGGTTTCTTCTTCAGTCTTTGCAGGCGATACCTTAACAGGAGATGGTTCTTGGATATATTCCTCACTCTTTACAGGTGATATCTTTTCTGGAGATGGTTCTCTGGTATCTTCTTCAGTCTTTGGAGGTGATATTTTTTCTGGAGATGGCTCTTGGATATCTTCTTCAGTCTTTAGAGGTGATATTTTTTCTGGAGATGGTTCTTGGATTTCTTCTTCAGTCTTTAGAGGTGATATTTTTTCTGGAGATGGTTCTTGGATTTCTTCAGTCTTTGAGGGCGATATCTTCTCTGGAGATTGGATATCTTCTTCAGTCTTTTCAAGAGATGGTTCGCTAATTTCAGGTGAAACAACCTTTGGCTCAGGAGGTGGTGACTGATCCTTTGAAATTTCAGGCAACTTTTCTTTAACTTTCTTTCTTCGAGTCTTCTTTTTAGTATCATCTTCAATTGGGGGTGTAGGTGGTTTGTGGGAAGGAAGTTGAATTGTAATGTCCCGCTTGATAACTTCTAGTTCAGGAGTTTCGACCTTTTGGTCAACTTCTCTTAGCGGACTTTTTCTTTCAGCTCTCACTGCTGAAGTAACTTTAGGTGTGGTTTCTTTCGCTGTGTGACCTTCTATACTCAAAGCAATCTCAACTTTCCTGATTGACTGATCACCAGGTTGGACAACTGGAAGTGCTTCTTGGGGGATAGCACATTCTTCTGGAATGTGAATGGGAGCAGCAACATCATCTGAAGGTAGTTGTTTTACTTCTTCCACTTTGTACTCTGTTTGTTTTTCATCAGGTGCGCATACAGTGTGCGTCTCTCCTTCAATAAACTCTGGTGTTGTATGTTCCCCTGAATCTCTGATTTCATATATCCTTTCATTGACCTCTTTAGCAGGACCTTGAGAAATGACAGGTACCTCTGTAGAGATGATCTGCTCTATAGTTCTTTCAGGTGCTTGCAAGACATCCGAAACATCAGTGGTAGAAACCGTATGCCTTAATTCTTCAACAATTGCTTGTGAAACAGCAGGAGATGTGTCCACAACTTCTGTAGTTTCAGGAATACTAGGTGTCTTAGACACAGGATGAACAGGAGAAGCAGCACCAAGTTTAGAAGCATCAGAAGTTCCAGTAGGGGATTTGATTTTGACTTGTTCAGGTGAAGGACCTACATCATCAGATGTATAGGTCTCATCATCACTGGCCTTGGGTTCTTCTGTATCATCAGCAGGGAATTCAACAATGCCTTCTGGTTCTGTTGTTCCCATGTACTTACTTCTTGCACCAAGTATTTCAATACTGACTCTAGGAATACCTTCTTCGGTGACCTCCATTTCATCTGGCTCCTCAACAATTTCCTCAGTCACATGTTCTTTGCCATCAATGATGACTACTTTACGGATTACCCTTCTAGTGCGACGTATAACTTTGCGGGTAACTTGGTGAACCACGGCATGGACGCTTGATGAGGACGTTCCTTGTAACTCGCGTCCTTCTGGTATGAGCTCCTGTTCTTGGCTCATGGCCAAGGGCAGTCTCTGCCGTTGAGTGTCAGTGTCTGTCACTTCTAGGCCTCTGAGTAACAAAACAGATGCTGGAACAGTGTCCTGTGTAGAAAGTTCTGACACTGCAATTTCCTGTCCAGGCAATCCTGACTCAGTACGACCATGATACAACACTCTGGTAGGTTGGTCTTGCCTACCTTCAAGCGTCGCTTGGGAGTAAGCTACTGGCTCCGAGTCACCACCATATGTCATGAAGGTTTGATGCTGTTGTTGCTGTGTAAAAGTCATTTGACGTGTTTTACGAACCACAATTCTTTTCGTACCATCTGAGTCAACAAACACTTCTGTGGTTGATTCACCAGGGTCAACCACAAATGTTTCAAAAGACTGCGGTGCTGTATGTACAATGTTCAACTCGGAGGTCGCTGACTCTGCCTCTTCTGGACGCATACCCTTGAACCTAACTTGTACCAAAAGATCATCATCAGATTTTAATTCTTCCAAGGGCATAAGTGCTGAAGAGGGAGTTACAGCAGCTTTTGCAGCATCAAATCCAGATTTGGTGGCAACTTCTATAGTTTCTTCACCACCTGCCATTTTCTTAAGGATGTGTATCTTATCTTTCTGGACTTCAGGTGGTGGGGACATCGTGGTACCTTGAGTTGCAGTAATTATCATTGGAACAGGCGCTTCTTCAGATTTCTCAGGCACTGGGGAAGAGATTGGAGTTTCAGTCTGGACTTGCATGTCCACTGGAGGAAGGCATTCAACTGCAACATCCTTCATATCAGTAGCAGGCAACGGTACCACTGGGGGAAGTTCTTGGGCTAGACTAGGTCCAGTCTGAGATGCCACATGAAATCCAACTGCTGATTCAGGTTCCTTTATATAGACTTCTTGTGATAGGCTATGAACTGATACTTCATCATCAGGAAGAGGGGATGCGTTTGAGTCAATGGTATCGTCAGCACGCTCATGAGGAGGTGATGCAACCATAACCTGTTCAACAATAGGCTTTGGACTTTCTGAATGAGGTACCAATACAAACCCTTCATCTACAACGTCGGGAAGAGTTTCAGGTTCAGCCACAAGGGGAGACTGTGGCACAGCTGTTGCCTTTACTTCCTCCTCCTAAAAGTGAATTTGAAGATTGAAAACCAAATTAGTTTAAGAACACACAGTTAGCAGGAGCGGGAAAATGAAATGCATTGAGAAATGACAGAGAAAAGTGTCTGGAATAAAAGATGACTGAAGAAAAAGAAGAAACAAATAAAAAACCAAAAAGGAAATAAGGAAAAACACCACCCTACTGAATCAACTAAAGAAACACTGAAAATCCCCTTGATGAAGAAAGTGGATAGACCATAGCCAAGGTTAGAAAAGAGCAGAAGACATGAAGGATACTTGGAAATGCTGAAGATGAACAAAGTGGTGGTGATCGCAATGCAGCTGTACCTGAATCATTGCCAGACGTAGCTCCAGCTGGGTTCTCACATCTGCCATGGCTGCTTGTAGATGAACCAACTGCTGACAGAGAACCACAGCCAAATGCTGAACATCAGGGAACTGTTGTAACGTAGTGCACAGGTCTGACAGTTCGCCGAGCTGACTTTCACGGGTCGTCAACTCTCTGCCAAGAGCCTGCAAATAGACATATTTCTTAAGAATGCAATAGTTATTAGTCGTCATAAGAGGTGGTACAGGATGAATAAGATGGAAGTGATGATGGAGCCAAGACACACACTACCAAAATTTCCTATCGATGCCCCTTCTTTCTTTCCTTCCTTCCTTCCTTCCGTCATTTCTTACTTTCTTTAAGAACTACAGGATTTCAAGAATGTAATCATTACTATAATTAAAAATATAACAACATCCCTCTCACCAAAACAAATGACTCTGTAAACTGTACATCAATTATTTAAATTATTTCTCAAAAATTCTCCATTCACCTGTTATCAATCCACTCTAGTTTACTTCCTTAAAAGGGTACTTACTCAAAATTTGAGAGTTTGCTGCCATTATTGATCACGAGATATTTTGGAATATTATGCCATATTGTAGCACTTACAAATGACAATGTCTTATCTACTTATGAGATAAGCTTTATCAAGATTAAATAAGAGCTTTCAGGATTAAATCTACACGCAGACTACAGGTTTCATGATACATCCTGCCAAAACTCAGCTGACAATTACATTGTTTGCAACTATAAACCATAAAATCACTCAAGATGGGAAAATAAGCGTGATTAATTAAGTAATTATTTCACTGTTAGTGATAGATTTTGAGAGAAGGCACAAGAGGCAGGAGCTCTCTCCAAATACAAGATTTTCATAGAATCAGCAGTGAATTTTGTGAGCAAGCAAGCACTCCTTTAATATCATAAAATCATTTTTTATTATAAGGTCTATCCCACTGAAGCTGTTTGTAATACAGAAGTAATTTGTTTCTATAACAAGATGGGAGTAGAGTTCCGGTAGCCAAGATGAAATTTGTTAGAGGTATGATAGGGAGGACCAGATAGCATATAATCAGAAATCCAGGTCCACAATCCCTTTCTGCATTTCCATGATACAAGCAATAACTAACAAGGAAACAAATGACAATGTACAACGAATAGAAATGTTTGAAGAAGGCCAATTTCAAAGGATCCTGCTTGTGTTATAGTCCATGTAGGTCGAAGGTAAAATATATCAACAGTCTCCCATTTTGTAGGAGTAGACTAAAAGAGAAAACTTGAGGAGCACTCACCTTGAGAGTGTGGGTTGGCAACCACAGAGTCCCTAGCTGAGCCTGGCATTGCTTTAAACTTGTCCAAGGCTCCTCACTATTTTTTCTATCCAACAAATGAATCCAAGTTCCAACTTCAATGCCAGTAGGTTAGCGAGGCTTACAGAATCTTTTGAATTCATGCCCTTCGTGGCCTTTTCCTTACTCTTACCACTGTCCTCATTTTTCAAAGGGTGAGACTTCTTCAGTTTTTCCTCTTATTACTGGTTGTATTAAAAGAGGATGGTTGCTTAATTGTACATCCTCTAAAAACAATAATCTTCACTATATACTTATATTATTTTGTTGCAAAGAAAATGTGTATGAATTATTGTTGTTGTATATTTAATTCCACTTGCCTAAAGAATCTGGGTGCCCAGGTCTAAAAGTGTGTGTTTTTCAGATGGTCAAAATATTTATAATCTGTTGTCCCCCCTCTTCAGGTTATGAATCCACTGTCAACCACTTGTTGACCTATTGTTACAAATACAAAGATTGTGAGCAAGCGGACTGAATGTAGATTTATCCCTAAAATATCCAATTTAACCTGAATAAAGCTTACCACACACGTACACAAAATATTTGTATTTGTAAATATTACAATACAGAACAAAATCCTAAAATACAACAAAATGAATAAATGATTACTTGCATAATGACATTTACTCCAATTAGTAAATTCTTAGATTTTCCTGATAATACCTGAATTACTAGCATATCAGATCTATAAATAAGTAACTATTCTTCATATTTTAGTACCAGTTACTAGGATAAATTTGCAGACTCCAAGGTAGATAGTGAAGGCACTTTAAAGTGTGGTAAAAATCTTCAACACCACTTTCTTGGAAGGATGAAGGAAAGGTGCTAAATCCATGGTTAAAATTCACAGCATGCAAAAGAACCCTGTAAACATGGTACAAAATTAACATAAGTATTTATTAAAGTCACTAGAATATTCTTTTATTTCAGACAATAGAAATGATTGTCAAATTTTGAAACTGAATCATGAATTCAAAGCTGAATAATCACAAGCTATTTTGCAGTCAATTACTAATCAACTGTAACAAAATGCATCTGTAGTGTCCTATTAGTGGTTCTCAACATGTGCACGGGAGATATGCTAGGTATGTCGCAAAACTTTCAAGTGATATTGCTGGTAACAAAAAATAATTTGACCTAATATTTATTTTGAAAAATATATTCAAGAGTTTAAACATGTATTTTATAGGAGATTTGTTGACTTACCCTTAACAATAAAATATTTGAGCTATTAATGAGAAACATGAGTCTGTCATTTTGAGGAGACACAAACACAAACACATTGCCTGTTCACATTTCTTGTTACTCTTATTTCTCTTACACCTGGAATCAGTTTGTTCTCCCCTTTGTTACTGTTATATCCTGTCACTGACTCTACTTCAATTTTTCTCCTCTTAATAAGAAACTTATCCATTTTAAGTTTAGATTTTTTAAAAGCAACGTAAACATAATAATGCAAGTAACACATGTCAAATTAATGCTCTCAAAATATGTCAGGACACAGGCAAAGTGGTGTTACAGCTACAAGCCTACTTGGACCGGATGACATCCTGGCAGATATTTGGAAGAAGTTGGGACAAAAAGGAGCGATATTCCACGCAGGGTTCTTTAACAAATGTCTTGAGAAAAAATAGATCCCTTCCACCTGGCAGACCAGTATTACAGTACCCATCTGGACTGGCAAAGGTGATATCACTGTTTGTACCAATTACCGCCCTATCAGTGTTCTATGCCACACCATGAAAATCCTTGAGCTATGTGATTGATGCCTTGAATTCATAGGATTGTTACCATCTCACCAAACAATGTGGCTTAGTGAAGGGCTGGGGAACAACCGACACGATCCATTCCGCTCGTCTGCTGATAGAGAGGAATTTGGAGAAAAGAAGAACTATCCACGTGGTATTTCTAGATTTGGAAAAGGCATTTGACTGGATCCCACACGAACTGATCTGCTACTTGCTTCGTTTTCATGGTGTTCCCAAGGCTTATGTTCACTGGGTACAACTCATTCATAACAATACCACCAATTCTGTTTGCTGCACTGTCAGTATCACTCAGCCATTTAGCATTCAAGTGGGCAACCATCAAGATTCTCTGCAGGGACTCTTGAGACTGCAGATATACAGAACTCTCGGACTTGAGCAACTTGTCAACCAGTAGAAAGAAAGGCTGGATGTATTCAGACTGTGGCTTAACCTCTCTAGGACTACATATCTGGAATGTGGCACCCAGACAGATGCCTTTTACGAAGTTCAGCGAGTTCAGATATCTTGGTTCTCGCCTGTCAGCAGATGGTGGCATGCTCCAGAATGTTACATGTAATAAATATCATTTTTGGTCCGTATTGATGATGTAGATTGAAATAATAACATTAAGTTATTTATTAGACCACCTAATCAATACAAAATCGTCTTGGATGATTTACATTTACATTTACATGATTTACATTTAGCTAACACATTTATGTAAATCATCCAAGACGATTTTGTATTGATTAGGTGGTCTAATAAATAACTTAATGTTATTATTTCAATGCTCCAGAATGTTCAAGCTTGCTGTCTGGCTTAAATGGTGGCAGGTTACAGATGCCCTCTGCGACAGGAAGATATTTCTGCATCTAAAGTCAAAGATATAATGCACAAATGTCTGCCCAGTGACTCTCTATGGGGTGGAATGTTGATCTTCGAACACAAGACAAGAGCAGATACTTCATACCATGGAAATGAAAATGCTAAAATGGTCATTAGGAGTTGCACAGCTTGATCACATCACGAATGAAGCCATCTCGGCCCCTTTCAAAATTGCCACAAAACAAGATGCAAGAGAAGAGGCCTGCTGATCCAACATCTGTTGCACAGCAAGCTCTCACACTTCACCCTGATGGACAGAGACCAAGAGGAAGGCAAAGAAAATGCTTGCTGGACTGCGTACGTGAAGTTGTGCAGTATGTGGGTGAATGACCTGCTGATGCCATTGACCAGATGAAGTGGAAGGCTCGCTGTAGACTTATGATGGACCCTGAATCTTGATGGAAAAACGCCAAGAAAGAAGAAAAGTGAGCAGTATCATTTCAGACTTAGTGACTGACTTAATCTAAATCTTGATTCTGTCATTCATCTTTAATGTATGGAGCATTTGAAAAATAGCCCATGACTATTAGAGCTCCCACTCGTTTTCAGCCATTGCATGCAATGTATGGTGTGGTTAATTGCGAGCAGAATGCATCTACCTAAAATTACAATCATTTGAAAATACAAACAAATATTGGCATTGTGGTGGTGGTGGTGATTATTGTTTTAAGAGGACGTACAACATATAACATTAATCCAAGAGGAAAATATGGAACAGATCCGATACTTCAAAAAATGATATCAGCCAAAGAAAAACAAGGGCCATGAAGGGTGTGAAAATAAAAGACTCCCTAGGCCTCGAGTGCTCTAATACCATCAGGGTCAGAAAAGAACAAGAGTTGACCAAGGGAGGTCGGACAGGATAGATGAAAGTGAGGAGCCTGGCACAAGTGGAAGCAATGCCAGGATCAGCTAAGGGCCCCATGGTCGCCAACCCACACTCCCAAGTTGAGGGCCCCTGGGGCCTCTTTTAGTCGCCTCTTACGACAGGCAGGGGATACCATGGGTGTTATTCTACTGCCCCCACCCACAGGGGGATTGGCCCTGTGGTTCTCACATCAAATGATAACATGTTTGGTACAAGACATATACATCAATTTGTTAAAAGTAATGTTTCAATGGTGGGTACCAAGTGGAAGTGTGTATTTCCCATAGACCAACATCATTGAATTGTGCTACAAAGGAGATTTGCACTAGCTGCCAGCATCTTGGAAACTGATGAACCTGCTGCCACATTAGAATGAAAGGCTGGTAATGTTATGGTAGAAAAGTCTTCAAAGGTATGAATACTTTAACCCAATGGACTCTCATTAAAATACCCCTGCGTGTCACACAGACTCAGATTTAAATCCCAGTGGAGAAGCTGTTTCTCCAGCACAACGAAAAATATAGTGTTAAAAGAAAACTATAGAAGATATTAACCTGAAATTTTGTAATAAGGTGAATGAATACATGTACTAACCTAAAATGATGTTCTTGCAAGATAGACTTCTAAGCACGTTTTAGTTGTGGAGACCTAGCGCGAAGGTTTTGCTCATCACCACTCTATGAATCACTAGTGATATATATGTTTCCCGACTCATTAACACTATTTACACTCAATACTTCCAAACACAAATTATCGCCTTCTAATTCCTGAAGATCTTCACTTACACTAACATTGGAATCACTATCTGAAACACTGTTAATTAACTTCACTAATTCCTCATGTTCCGAAACACGCGCGCTGCTAGTTGCCATATTGGCTACTGGCTTGAAAGGAATTTGAAATATTTCTGAGTCACTGCATACACGTGGTGTGAAGGTCAAACAAGGGGAAACTTTGACATACCCTCGCGTCAACCTTGTAGTATACAAAAATCTTAATGCAAGAACCATCTCTTGCGAACTGAGCGGACTATACAAAGATATCTGAGCACTGGCAATGCACGGGCCCAACTCGTCATCCGAGTTGTAGGCCATGTGCTCACAAGCAGTTGTGCCTTTTCATCCGAGTTCATAGGGTTAATATTTGCAAATGGTGAAGCTGAATTATGCTCCCCTTTTGGGAACTAAATTTTTTATCATAAGTGTTGTTTTCTAACTACAGTATTAGGTTCTTCATTCTGTTGAAACTTAGTACAAGAGGTATATATCAATACATCAATCTGTTAAAAGTAATGTTTCAATGGTGCGGAACAAGTGGAGTTCCGACAAACTAATGAACCAAACAGTTATGAATTAATTGAGTCAAAACAGAAAAGATATGGCTTGAAATATCATAAAATGCCATTTTGGTGATCATATTCTATTACAGCAATGAATGATCATCATATAAAAATACTGAATTGGGTTATGAGCTGCCTTTTATTTTCTCATACATATATAAATAAATAGTTTGTCAAATTCAGAAAGAAGATATGGAAGTTAGTAAAAGCTTTGCTACATTCATTATAATGGATGATAGGAAGAACAGCTAAGCAAATTTTTTTAAATTTAATGTATGTCTTTTAGTGTTCGCAATGTCCAAGGACAGGTTTGACTTGCCTGGAGCAGGTCTTTCTATTTGTTGGCCATGGGCAACCTGTGCATCTGGATGCAAGTTAATGATGAGGTAGGGAGAGAGTGAAAGTGGTGGTGGTGGTGGTGATTATTGTTTTGAGAGGAAGTACAACTATAGGTGGGCTGGCACAAGGTTGCATTTGACAGTTGTAATTCATGCTGGCACCACTACGAAAATGAAATGAAGAACATCACCCGTCAATTAGAATCACCAACCTACTACTTTTTATGTCAGATACAGTTACACATTTTATTCGTGCTAATTCATGTTTAATTCCATATAGTGCTTATAATCTTTAATTTTCTGACACAAATATGAGCATTTAATAAATATTATAAGGTTTAAGTGAGCCACAAAATAAATACGAACTATTTTCAGTTGATTGTTGTTGGCAATATGGGTAGTATAGTGGTGCCATCTATAACTAGCTTGACTACCGTAGTGTTGAAGTGTTACCGTTTTGTCTGTCGCCGCTAGCACATGGTCAAGTGTGATTCATGCGTTTATGAAAGTTTTGTTTTCTTTATGAGATAATTGTGAAATTTTATTTTAACGAATGCAGTGCGATGTCACGGAAACGACAACATAGTCATGAACCGCATAGTGGCCCGTAATAGTCAGGCATTAGAATTAGTGCTGAGAACTCGTGAGTTTTAAGAGAGGGGAGAGGAAATTCGAACGCTTGATAGCAGTCTCTCTGTTCCTCCAGATCACGTTGTGGAACGCGTATGTCAAACATTAGGTCTTTCAAAGCGTACTGTTATTCAGACAGGTGTTCACCTCCAAGAAAAGAAGGGAAAAGGGACTGGGGTACATAGCAGTAGTAGAAATGGGGCTGACAGTAGGGACTTGTTCCAGGAAAGAAAAGAATTAAGCTATCTCCTATAACTGGAATTAATTCTTTCCAGGCTGATGCAATACGAAAACATGTGTACAATTATTACAGCTCAAAGTCCCTTGTGTCATTGTTATGGGCAGTGCACCTACCACTCAATAATAATGGATAAGGCCCCTACTTCGAGCGTCCGTAAAGAACTGGAATGGCCACAGTAAAGAAATATCCCAGCGCATATGTGTATGACTAAATTAGTTGATGAGGTAGCGAAGGAACAAGGCCACGATGTTATTAGATTGCCGCCGTATCACTGTCACTTCAAGCTCATTGAGTACAGTACGGTATGGAATGAAGTAAAACATAATGTACGCACTAATGAAAGTACTTCACAATTACTGAAGTGGAAGGACTGTTGTGGGAGATTATTGCATGAATGGATGTGGCTTTGTGGAGGAAGAAAGTTAGCCATGTTGCAATATTCATTAACTTGGCAATGGCAATACATGGCATCATCAGTTACTGTCAGGAGTTGATGATCTGCTTAGACGACAATGACAATGACAACGAAGGCGACAGTAGTGATGGCAGCGATCTGGAGGGTATCAGGCCTCTACCTTTGTGAATCAGGTATGAAAAACAAGGTTTCTGAATTCAAGTAAATTTTATAGATTTTACTTGAAACCTTTTGTGTTAGCCCCGGTGTATATTATTGTAACATTTATTGGTGTATTTAAAGTGAGATTCTTGTTGGCTGATTTCTTCAGTATTTTCTAAAATCGCGATAATAAGACCTTCGTAGTACCTATATTTATCTCATATCATTTTGTGTGATGAAATATCTTACTGTAAATTTAATCGGTGTGTTGAAAGTTGATTTTTGTCAGCCGATTTAATTTGTATTGTGTATCATTGCGATGACATTAAAAGCATTTCTCCTATGTTTTTAAAAACTTGCGTGTCGTGCAGTCAGCTATTGTTACAGGGGCAACATCGCTTTGTGCGCCATTGCAGTGTGGCCAACATTGTGCGCAGCTGTCGTGTACAACCTTACACCGGCCGATCTATAGGCAACCATCCTCTATAGAACACTAATCAGAGAGAAAAAATGGAAGTGGTCCGACACCTCGAAAAATGAGGGTATCGACCAAGGGAAGACAAGGGCCACGAAGGGCATGAAAATGAAAGACTCCCCAAGCCTCCATACGTAATACCATCGGGGTCTGAAAAGAACAAGAGTTGACCAAGGGAGGTCAGATAGGATAGATGAAAGTGAGGAGCCTGGCACAAGTAAGCAAGTAAGTGGAAGCAATGCCTTACCAACAGACTATCAAAAAAGGACTTCGGGGGTGTTTCAAGTTTTGAACAGTGGACTGAACTCTGGAACCACTGTATTGTGTCTGAGAGAGAATACTTTGAAAGTCTGTAAGTGAATCCGAATAAAGGTAGCTAGTACAGTATTTTGCTGTAATAAAATCATTCCAGTTATTTTTGACACCCCTCATATATGGCCTTAATTAAGGTCATTTTCCTATGTCTCTCCTGCAAGTTTGTTTACATTCACACCAACTCCAGCAGTAATCTCAAACAGACCAACTGATGAGCCGATCTCTCCTCCATCAATTATGGTTGTACCAACATTTTTGGACCATGTGATGGTTTTTATTTGTACATAAATGCTGCTGATTCCATTCTTACTATATAACTTACTACTCTTAACTTCTTTTCTAAATATTTGCAAGGTAATGAGAGAATTATGTAATTTAACAGCATACAACTGTACTGATTTAAAAATGTATACTGATAGATTTTAAGTCAAAATGATGTTATTCTAATTCAGTTAATTACTTAAAGAATATGATTT
Source organism: Anabrus simplex (assembly GCF_040414725.1). NCBI lineage: Eukaryota > Metazoa > Arthropoda > Insecta > Orthoptera > Tettigoniidae > Anabrus > Anabrus simplex. Next base: position 21,938,581 of record NC_090273.1, on the reverse strand, counting down.
TCTTTTGCATACCTCATGAGCAAGTCGTTGCTGGTGTAGTTCTGCTGGTGCAAGATGGCGTAAGTCATATGTAAGTGTAACAGTCGCTGAAGTGAGCCATACCTCCAAATCACCCAACAAGCTCTGATACTGGGCCACTTCATGTTTGCGTTTTTCTTGCTGTGCCTGCGCCCGCTGAGGAATAAATAAAGGCCTCTTCAAGGACAGCTATTATAGTTAGATACAATCAAACTTTATCACCTCAAATTTGGCAAGATAAGGATTTTGGACTTGTTGCACTTTTATTCAGAGTAGATTGCACTAAAATGATAAATTTCTAACAAACATTTGTTTGAATGTAAACTAATTTAAAAGCATGTCATAAACTGATGTGTTGAACATGAATTTCCATGAGCCATGCACCCAGAGAAACGGGATACAGCAAACTCCTGATTAATAGTGAGCAGATTATCCAGTTTGTGGATTATTCATGTATAGTTCTGGAAACATTCCTTATTAAAGAAAGAAGTCAATGGACCCACAATGTGCTGATCACAGCAATTTCCCACACACAGAAGCAGATTTTCAAATTTGTTTTAGGGCCTACATCCAATGCAAAGAAAACTCATAATACCAATTATTATTATTATTATTATTATTATTATTATTATTATTATTATTACTATTATTAATGATGATGATGATGATGATGCTTGTTGTTTAAAGGGGCCTAACATCGAAGGTCACCAGAAGATGCCACCATTGAATTATTGAGTAATGTGTTATTTTGAAGTTGCCTAAACTGACTGGATTTATCTGGTTTGTGTCCGACTCATTGGCCGAATGGTCAGCGTACTGGCCTTCGCTCAGGGGGTCCCGGGTTCGATTCCCGGCCGGGTCGGGGATTTTAACCTTAATTGGTTAATTCCAATGGCCCGGGGTCTGGGTGTTTGTGCTGTCCCCAACATCCCTGCAACTCACACACCACATGTAACACTATCCTCCACCACAATAACACGCAGTTACCTACACATGGCAGATGCCGCCCACCCTCATCGGAGGGTCTGCCTCACAAGGGCTGCAATCGGCTGGTAATAGCCACATGAAATTATTATTATCTGGTTTGTGTTTGTTTACTTCAAGAAATTTGAACTTTTCTCCATAGATGTCCTTACAAAAACTGTGGTCATGCACTCTGGTGCATGGTGGAAGAACTTGTGATTTAAAGAAGTTTTGTGTTATTATGTTTTCTCAACTAAATTAACTTTCATTTATTTTGTTATTTAAAAGTTTGCAACACTTCTTTCTTATTCTACCAGCTTTTGAATCTAGCCAATCAGAAATTTTCTGTAATTATTTTTCAGCCAATAATAGGCTTCTTGTATCTTTTGAATTTGCCAATAAAAATGAGAGGGTGTGTCCGGATTTAGTCCAGAACCTCGGGTATATAAGCTGCGGCTTTTTCAGGCTACCTTGTCTTATTGATCGTCGTCTTACTGAGTGTGTGTGTTAAGACAGGAGGCGTCGCGCTCTCGTTTGGTACCTAGCATAGTGGTACTATGGGCAAAGAAAATCAACCCATGGTGTTCCCCGCGTGGTGGTACTAATCACAAGGAGTGTCATGGTTCTAATATAATCATAATATAATAATCATCCCTTGGTCGCCCCTTTTAGTCACCTGTTATGACACGCAGGGGCTGCTGTGGGTGTATTCTTCATCTGTGTCCCCAACCCACAGGGGGTCAAAGTCACCTTATGCTGGTAACATAGTTCTATATAACTGTATGTTAAATCAACTTTAAGAGATTGTCACAGTATTTATTAACTGAAACAGTATATAGATTATAATATGTCTGAGTTGAGGAACAGTGCATGGAAAGAATAGCTTACAAATCAGCTGATTTGGCAATGGGACTCAACTGTCTTCCTCTCGTACTGTATCTGTCATGTTCTTTCTTACAAATATTGTACTATGGTGGACGCTCTCTTAATCGGCCAACATGGTGAATAGTGTCACTTCAATTTTTGCACAGTCGTGGGTGTCCTTGCTGCCCTCTGCCTTGTTTTGCTCACAGGCAAGATGCAAATTGTTCCATGTTATTATCATTTACGAAAATCAATGCTGTTTCTATCATTTTGCTGATTAGTTCAGTGTAGCAAGTAGGTGCACTATTTTGCTAATTAAACTCAGTGCCAGGAAAAGAAAACTCAAAGTTTTAACAATCCAGTAGAAATTAATATGTTTAAATAAAGATGAATTTACACAGTTAATTTGTAATGAAATAGGAATCTAGAAAAGTTTGGTAAATGATGTTAATATTTTGTATCACAGCAGACAATCATGTTGGTAGGTACTCTACTCTTAAATTACTGTTTTCATGTTTAAATAATTTCTACTACTGTAGATTACTGCAATCAAACAAACTTTATAGGTCTAATACGTTTTGAAATATTATTTAAAACATGGTGAAATACCTTAAATTAAATTATAGTAGGCTAATGAAAATTGCAGTATAGGCCCTTTATTTTCATATTGTCAGTTTAACTGGCTATTTTGTTATCCAATCCTAAGCAGGCCAGTTAAGAGAGCATCCACTGTATAACAATTTGCATTAACTGATTTGCTAAATACCTGTACAATACTCCTAGTCTGTTCAGCATGAGAGAGAAGCAACACCACTCTGTTACGTAAGGTGGCTAGAGTAGCATCCAGCATCTGCACATCCTGTTCAGGGGGTAACTGCTTTAGAATACCCTCCAACCTCAATGCTTCTGTTTCACTCATCTCCAGCTGCTCACTGATGTTCTAAAAGGTAATAACAAGTATTAGTTAAAAACAAGATTGTGAAATGAATGAATTTAGAATTATAAGAAGGTCTCTCAACGAATTGTACGCTACTTTGGACATATAATGCGCCGAGATGGTAGTCTACAAAAGCTGATTGTTGAGGGCAAAGTCCAGGGAACCAGACAACGAGGACGAATACCAACGCGATGGATTGACATGGTGAACGGCCCCCTACAGTGTTCTCTCAGAGTAACCACATTGAAAGCTTTAGATAGGGAAGAATGGCGGAGTATGGTTCATCGGCTAGAGGGCTGAATATTATGATAGTCACGACGCCTCAGTCATGAGGCAAAACGAAGAATAAGAAGAAGAAGAAGAGAAGAAAACATCCTAATGATAGGTGGCATATTCAGCCAAAGAAAACAATTCCACAAGTGGAAGTCTGAACTCAAGATATATGAATAATGTTAGACACAATAACTCTTAGGATTTTGCTGTTTGAGAGAGGCAAACTGCAGGGAATCTTTATGTCTCATAAAGACTTTGCTCCATATCCCCAGTAGGGAAACTCAACTTACCAAAACTGTTTTACTAACCTCTTAAATTAAAAACCCAAGATTTCTCGTTTTTGTTTCTTTTTACAAATAATTATGAAAAAATCCTGAGAATATTTAGGCAACCAAACAGAATACAGTAAATGCACTTAAAACCCTGAATATAAACATTTAGTACAAACAGATATACATCAGTAGCCACAAGTGGCATACAGTATAACCAGTTTAATAATTCAAGCTGTTACAGTGCAAATGGGAAGAGAACAAGAAGGGAATCAAGATTCAGATGTGAAGACCATGACTTAGCTCGAGGTACTGTTCCTTGTTTCAAAGCATATCATATTGTAACAAACATTTGAAAGTGATTTTTACAGAATTATAACAGGAAATATTTTTCTGTGTAAAGTGAAAAAAAAAAAAAAAGCTATTTCTGCTTGGTGTCCTTATACTTTTATAAGCCAAAGTGGTTGTAATTCAGCAAAACTCAGCTAATTATAAAAACTCCAAAACCTATTATAATAAGAGTATAAGAGAGGCTGGATAAACTATTAAAAAACAGAAAACATAATATGTATATAATACTAAAAAGGCTTGGTAACATCAGAAGAAGAAAAACAAAATCTAGAGATGAAACTGTTAAATATTATGCTCTTCAAGAATCTACTTTAAAAATCTTCAGTGTCGCCTACTTAGTTGGTTCTTTAAATGTGGGCTGGGAAACCTGGCTGCTCATACAAAAACTAACAAATAAACCAGTATGCCATGCCATCGATGAACAAAATTTACTAAAATGTTTTTGGCTCTGATAATGCACATTCTATTTTATTTTATTCAATATACCATGACTTGTCTTAAAATATGTCATTCAATATCTTACTGATGTTTTAATAACTGTACATGTTGCTGTCCGAAGGACCAATGGAATCACGCACCATTCCAACTGAATTGAGTCCGTTTTGAGTAGCTGTAACACAGCAGGAGTAAAAAAACTGAAATTTCACCACCCGATAGAATCTTATTTTGATTTCACTAATGACCTAAGTTACAAAAATTGGTGTACCTCTCTATCAGAAATATTTATTGAAGATTCTGCTGTTGAAGGAATAAGCAATGAAATCGCAAAATTAAATCTTCTAAATTTTGAAAGAGCTTGTAAATTTAGGTGGCAAGAAACATATGCAACATCACTCCATTTAGAGTTGTTTATCCTGTGTTGTCTGCTGTACCACAGACGAGTTCATTAAGGGGTTATTTGTAATTTTTATTAGTGTTCAGCAAGGCAAATTGTCATTTAATTAATCAGTCTACTACATCTGTTTAGAGTTGTAATGTTGTGTACTGGTACCACCTTTGAAGTCACAATTACAATGAAACACTTACCAACAGAGCGGCATACATATTTTCAAGTGTATCTGTAGGCACAGATGTAAGCATGGCCTCACAGTTGTCGAGAGCTTGCTGAAGGGACTCAACGTCAGACGTGAGTGAAGCCTGAAAGAGTTGCAGAAAACCAAGTTAAAATATAAAAGACTTAACTTTCCCACAATGCTTGGCATGCTTACACACACATTCCACATTCATTTCTAAGTCCAGGTCAAGTCTGCACAGGAAGCATGCCCATATCCAAGGGCAAGGGACTATTCATATCAATGAAAGAGAAATATTACTCTACAACCTGAAGCAGTGGTACTCAAATATTTTCATTCTCACATGTTTAAAAAAAATTAAAATACCGATTGAATGACTCTCAGCATGTAAGTTCTAAGCCTGAATTTTATTAATGGAATAAAGGCTGGATATGAAGAACTTTACCATTTAACCCTTTCAGTCCTGAATTTTCTTTTAAATAAAATAAAAATATTTGATTTAATTTTTGAATTCAGGAGAGTGTTTTGATCATATTTTGTTCAAAATTTTTTTTGATGTGACCCTCAGTTTCAGAGATAATTAATGTGCACAATTGTGTACATCGGGACTCAAGCATCATAAAATTGCATATGAAACTTACACAGCATAAGTCAAATGAGTCAAATATTCGCTAGTTCTTGAACATAACTACAATGAACAATATACAGAAACTAGGAAACAATGTTTGAACACATATTTAAAGTTTTGTGTGGAACTGCAGAAAGCACTTTCTGTCCTTTTTGAGACAGAGATGCACCTTACACTTCCTACACTAAATCCTTGAACTGTCCATGCATTTTGGAAATTTGTAGCGACTCGGAGCTCCATTATCATGCAGAGGTAAATGATCAATGGAATCATACTGTATTTCCTGAGCAGGGCGTCATTCTCCTCTTCTTCTTTGTACAACTTGCAGTCTGAAGCAGCTCCATCTCCAGAACGACGTCCCCTCTTTCTTCCCAGAAACCCTTTTCTGGCAAAGTATCAGTCCATCTGCTACCCTGATACGGAAGGAAAGAAGGTCCAGTTGCTATCTCTTCTGAAATTCCCAGTTTTCTGCATCTCGTCTATAATCAAGCCAACCTTGAACGATCGCAAAATCAACCGCATGAAAAATCATATGCAAAGTCCATTTGCGGGGTCTGATAAAAATCCTATAGTAGCTTATTAGCTGATCAACTCCTCCAATGCCATGATTATATCTTCTCACTATTTCAGGCCTTTCCACTGTGACATATTTATTGTTCTTTTTGTCCCATCGTTGAACTTCATCTACAGTACCTTTGCCAATAAAAATTGAACACAATTCGACTGGTCTATTGTCTACCCATTTACACATTGTAAAATCATCAGCACTAGCAATTTCTCTCACAAAATACCTCTGGTCTGTTTCATTATAGTTTTATCATCTGAAAATAGGATGCTTCTTCCAAACCTGTTTCGCCGCACAGTTCCTGCCGCATAGATACCCATTGATTTCAAAGCTTGAAAAAGGTTCTACGATGAAAAAATGTCAAAGTATAATTTGTGACCTTTTCCATTTGACAATTGTTTCTATAGTTCCAAAATAACAGCAGGGCTTAATCCAAACTTTTTACAGGAAGGGGAATTTAGTTTCGTTGTGGCTCCTTGATACAAAATAAAATCATGAACAAGTCCACTTTTTTCCACACAACATGAACATCCTTATTTCCCATGGGTTGGGTTTTTCCTTGACATATTGCTTTGAAGAAAACTTCCCCGTGAAAGGTATCATGCCTGCCAGGAATCAGACGGCCAGACAATGTGAAAACCAAATAAAATTTCTATTTCGTCAGCTGTTGTATGTTTGAAGTATGATTTTCCTTGCTGCAATGCATACATGTTGGTATTGATTGCCAGGCAACTAAATATATCTTCAGATACATATCTCTTGAAGTAATGTATTGGTGACAGCAATTCCTGTTCTTCAAAACTGGGGGCCTCGTATGGTTCTACAATACAACTCAAAGGCTTTCGTTTCCACCAGATTGATTCTTTAGGTGTCAACAAAATTCTGGCATAAGCGTCACATGATTCGGTGTGGTTTCCACTGCCTGAAACGTTTTCAGATTCCTCCAGAGATTCGTCTTCCTGAGCATCTTTCGGGATTGTGTCAGCAGATACGTCATCTCTACTCATTTTGTCAGCTCCAACACCTTTTATTTTTAGGTGATCTTTTCTTTGTATAAGTGGTATATCATCATCCTCAACTTCGTCTCCAGATAGGCCTAAATCACAGAGTCCTCACCGTTTTGCAATATATCTAAAATAGAGTCCCAGTCTTTCCCCACGGTAAGATATTTTTTCTTCGTACAGAACTATTTTTACTTGTAGTAGGCTTATCCATATTTGTAGGCCAACTGCATAAAAACTGAATGAGGAATATATAGAAAGGTCAATTGTGACCAACAGCCATTGGTATTTCTGAAATAAAAAGAAAGAAAACACCGAAAACTAATACAACTTCGCACAAGAACGAAAGCATATGTTCACTGGTTATTTACATCACTACAGTCCGGTTGTACACAATTGTGTACATTATACTTACCGAATAAAATGAAGTAATAAGGAATCTAATTATATTCTTAAAACTGCACTAAACACTACATAAGTATCCATAGAAACACGATATCACTTTATAATGGCGGTAAACAAACGAAAATCTTCGGAATTACAACACAGAGCAGAAGCAGTAATGGCCATAGGAAACCAGACACCTCCAAAGAGAAAAAATATTAAACAGTTCAGAAACAAGTTGCTCGAATGCAAAAGTAATTTCAGTATTACTAAAATACAAGTACCTAAACATGTAAAAACTGCCTGGATGCTCATAACATTGCTTATAAGCGAACTATAGAGGTTGAAACTTAATGTACACAATTGTGACCAGCAGGTCTGAAAGGGTTAAGAAAGAAGAGGAGCAGAGACAAGTGATAGGTCAAGGGAGGAAAATCTAGTTGTAGAGTATTAAAAGTGGAAATACTGCAATCCATTGGGGCCCTTTAAATGTAAGTTCTTTTTGCATGCGTGACTGAGTGAGACACTTCTACTCGCAGGCCTGAGTGGAGGTAGAATCACACTAGACTGGATCGTAGGCAAAATTATAAAGCGCACTCCAGATCTAAGGTCAGGTGTGTGACAAGCAGGAATGTTAAGGAAATCAACAACTTGCACTTGACTGCATGTTTACCAGCACTCATCCATGCCATGTGCAAGTGTGTGCTTCTAAAAGGATAAACTTAACTGCACGTCTGAGTGGTGTGTCGAGTTTCCAGAATTTGGAAATGCCTGAGTGTTCTGTAGTTAGCCCAGTGTACAGTTATGCTGCCAAGATGCTAATGGTGGAAAGTAGGAAACATACACGTGCTACAGCTGAAGTTGCTCTGTTGCAGGCAGCAGAGTGTTGAAAGGTCAGTTAAAATAAAATTTTAAAAAACGCTGTTGGACGAAAGAATATAGGAATCAATTTCATAATTCACTTCAATCAAAGTTTTGCAGAAGAATTATCTAGAGAATTATAAAAATTAGGAGCTGCCTGGCTGAGGCAGTAAAGGAGTGCTTGGTCCACCCAGAAGGACATGGGTTTGATTCCCTGTGAGGAAGTTGAAAAATTTAAGAAACAAGATTTCCACTTCCCTAGGTGCACACCAACAATACGTACGGTACCAGGTTAATTCCTGGAGGTAAGGCTAACCACTCTACCCCATCAAGTGGCGAGGTTATGGGTAGTGAAAGCCTTTACCTTCCACCCTTCCAAGGCCCTCATGGCCTGTACGGAGACAACTTTGCTTCTATTATCAAAATTATTTGCAGCTAGATAGAGATTTGTTCTATACCCTACTCAAGCTGGTAAAGAATAAAATACATAAAAGCGATACAGTGATGAGCATACCATACAGCAGTTGGTATACTTCATCAGCTGGAGTGCATCTACTATTACAAACTTTCCTCAACTCCTTTCTATAAGAGCCATGTAGGCTTTGTATTTTCTTATGTACGAAATCCCAATTTGCATTAGGAAAAACAAGTTTACAGAATTTGACCAACTTGTTGTACACTTCATTTTTCAAAGTTTTATTTGTGTAATCTCTGAATTTAATTCTCCACAGGCATGGCATTTGCATGTATAAATTAATGAAGTCAGTAAGAAATTATTTTGTCTAACAATGTGAATCAGCCATGAGGAGAAAAAGCAGCAACTAGAACTATAAAGTATGCCATTTCCATCAACTCTTCTGACAAGTCACGCCACATGTAACGACTAACTGTACTTCTGATTCGACACAAACAAGTGGTTTACACTACGCATACCAGCATATGCACCTACCAGGATGACTGATGAGATTCCTACCAACTTGCGTGCCTCGACTCAAAACTGTTATTCATACATAATGTTGCTTCCACACCAGGCTGTCCCCACTTAATCACGCACACAAAACTGTACATATAAAGGGCCATATATCTTGCAGCTTGACAAGTGGTGTAATGAGTATGATGCAAAAATAAGCATTTCCAATACTAAGATGATGTCTATAGGAAAGAAACCTAAGAGGAATGAATGTTAAGTTGGGAATACAAAGCTGGAACAGGTAGATCATTTCAGAGATTTAGGATGTGTATTCTCCCATAATGGTAGTATAGTAAGTGAGATTGAATCGAGGTGCAGTAAAACTAATGTGGTGAGCTTACAGTTGCGGTCAACAGCTCTACACGAGTGTGTTTTCAGAACAACTTGGCTGTTGAGTGGATTCTGGATATATTTTGAGAGAAACGGACAAAGAGATAGTTAGAATGACTGTTTGTAAAAATAGATGGGAACAATGACAGGAGGAAGCACTATAGAGTACGTTGTCTGCCGATGACATTGCACTGGTGGCAGACAGTGTGGGTGCACTTCAGGGCAAATTTAACAACTGAAAAAGAGCTCTGGGTAAAAGTATTAGTTATCTGATGTGGATAATATTTCTCTGTAAAGGACATCCACCCTAATGTCATCAATGTCAAAGCACAATCTTCCTTTCTTTAACATAAGGTTTCATTTCAGTTAACTTTAAATGATTCCAAAAATAGTAATGAATTATGCAAAACTTGTCTTCAGTATTCTGGATAGCTCCGACTGTAGCTGAGTGGTAAAATGCCAGCCTCCAGATACCAAAATCACAGGTGCAATCCTGGAGGAGGTAGTCGGATTTCTGAAGAGCGGAAAAAGGTCCATTTGACATTCCATATTGTACGATGTCGAGATGTAAGAGATCTCTGGTGATACGACAAAATTAATTAAAACTCAGCGAACGTTCACCCAACAGAGATGTGTTTCTCTGCGATCCGGTAGAGTGAAACAGAACATCAAAATTGACATGCAGGTAGCCTGAATGATATCTAATCAAAATGTCTGCACTTGGTAGCTGAGGCTATATGATAATTTATTTTTACAGTGTTCTGGATCCTTTTAACCAACTGTATTTACTGATATATACAATTAATTTTAGACCAAGAGACACTAATCATCAAACATGATACCATTTTGCTACTATGCTACCATGGAATAAACTACTCAAGGAAGTGCCTGAAGAAATTTGTTTCAAATTTTCATGTACATAACAACACTTCCAAACATTCAAATACATTATTTTTCAGAAATATATGTTAGTGGAAGACCCAGTGCAAATGATATCCAGGATGACTGAGGAGATTTCAGGGACATAATAATAAGAGGTCAGAATATAAGAGTTGGCAAGGAAGTTAGAACCACTGATACTCTGAGTATTTGTATACAGTGGTGAATCCATTAACGTCATGAATTCATTCTTATTTGAGAATCACTGCTTTAACATTTACAAAACATATAAAACCAAAAGGGGGAAGGCATTCACTGGACTAACTAACACATACGCTGTAGAACATTATTTTTGTAAATCTGTAGCCATTCATGAGGGAGTATACTATAACACAAAACAAATATTATGACGAGAAAAAATCAGAGGCCGATTCCCAGCTGAAGAAAAGCAACCAAATCCAAGTCTCTCGGTAGAGCAGTCTGCCACAGAGCTCGTCTCTCCCAGCTTAGCAATGTTAGGAAAAACACTAAGCATGAGGATAGCAAATAAAATCAACTGTATCACTGAAGCATCCAAAACAAAATCAGAACAATTGTTCAAAGGGATCTGAGTATTCCACGTGCAACCTTGAATGAAACAAAACTGTGGCTTAATGCAGAACATGCTGCTTCAAAGCAAATAAAATAAATGAATAAAATGAAAATAAATAAATGTAAAATAAATAAAGCAACCGATAGCTGCATGCTGTTATGCAAAGCAAAGAATGTAAATAACAAAGCAACTGCAGGTATTACAAGGTATAAAGATTCATGAAAGAACAAGGAAGAAGCAGTAGCAGTTTTTAAGAATGATACACCAACCAAAAGTTAAGACACACAGTGACCAGCCAAGCGTTAGTGGGTGTATGAGCAATATTGTTGCAGCAGAGGTAAAATTTAAAAAAGAAAAAAAGGTGGGGGAAAACACAACACACAGCACAAGAGAGTGCTCGCACCTTCATGTGGGAAATGAGCAGGCTACCATCGTCCTCGTCCCCATCCAGGTCGGTGATGGCTTCCTCCGCCACGCGTTGAGCCAGCCGTGATGCATGCTCGTCGTCCTCTGCACTCAGGTACGTGCTCTCATCAGACCAACTGCATATTCCACCAGGGAGATCTGCGGTCAGTAATTGGGTGATACCTGGGCCACAACCTCTCTCTCCTCCATCACCACCTCTGGGTGAACGGGGACCTGGAGAGCTTGGACTACTGCCTCCTCCGTTTCCATCGCGATCGTTATGACCTCCACTTGACGTGTACTGAACTGCATCACTAGCACCAGATGTCTTACTCTTTTCTATGGCTTCGGCAAGAATCTCCTGCCACTGGCATTCCGCATCGTGATAACGCCACTTGTCTGACCAAAAGGCACCATCTAAAGGCAAGTAGTGTCTCAAAATCTCCTCACGTTCCATAGTACGCAGAATATTATCGACCTCTTGTTCACTCTCAGAACGATACCGCTGTTTTCTACGGCTACTGTCCCTACGTGGTCGAGGTGATGACCTCACAACCAAACGCTGTCGAGCACGTTCCTGATCAGGTTCTTTAAGATTGGGAAAACCTTCCACTTCTGACAATGTCTCCGATAAATCTTTTTCTTTAACAGTGCATTTATCTTCATCCTCTGAAGTTTTTACTTCATCATCCCCCTTTTGATTTGTTTTGGTGATGATTTCCTTTTGTTCAGGGACTGGTTTTGTCTCACTATCAAGTCGAGTCCTTGAGCGTGATCTGGATCTTCTCCTCTTTTCTTTTCTTGGAATGAACTCCATAAATCCTTCAGGATCAAGTTGTTTTGAAGGTTCCTCAATGTGCTCTTGCCTATTATCATCTTCAACAACAACAAGTATTTGAGGAACCACTGAAGGTTTTGCCACCTGTGTTGCTGAGATACTTTCATGAGGTGAAGACTTAACATCAGTAATCTCAATTTCAGGTTTCTTCTTCATGACTACATCTGCCCAGGATTGTCCAAATGTAGTCTGAGATTGAGATGAGGACTGTTTAAGAGAATCATCATTTAAGTCTTCGGCAGACCTCTGTTTCTCCACAGCTTTCTGTTCGTACCAGCAACGCTCAGCTTCTAAGAATGAACATATGTTATAATTTGGAACTTCCATAGAACATTCAAAAATTTTAGGGGTATGCTCTTCATGTTCCTTAACTAATATTTTATCTTCCTTAATGGCAACAGTCTCCTCCAGTGTATGTGTTCCTTCCTTTGGTGATACTTTTACCAGGACTGAAGTATCCTTTTCAGGTTCTATTATAACTTGAGCTTCTTTCACTGTCTTATCTATGTTTTTCAAGCCATCACTCTCTTGTTTCTCTGTTGTCACACCCTTCTCAGAAGGAACTTTTTGTTTCATCATCTTTTCCTTTTGTTCATACCAGCTTCGTTCCGCTTCTAAGAAAGATTGCACATTATAGTTAGGAACTTCCATTGTACGTATATAATATTCTGAAACTTCAGCTGTAGGCATTTCTTGTTCCTTAAATATCTCTAAAACTTGTTTGTCATCTTGTTTTATACTTTGTGTAGTGCTAACAACTTTCTCAACTGTTGGCAATTTCTCTGTTATTGTTTTATCGAATATGGGAACTTCATCCTTTCCACCCTTTGTTAAATTCTCATCCTTCACAGGTGTTCTCACAATTTCTTTTTCATGGACTTGAATTGTAAGTTGCTGTTTCTCTCGTAATGAGTTCTCTTCATCTGTAGGTAATTCTTTTATTGAAAATGAATATTCACGTTTCTCCAGTTGAGTCTTCTGTTCATGCCAGTTGCGTTCTGCATCCAAGAATGAGGGAATGTTGTATTTTGGAATTTCCATTGAATATTTATTAATGTCTATGGGAGATTCTTCATCTTTCTGCAGCAGTTTTACAGCTTGTCTGACACATACATTCTTCTCTAATGATGATGCTTCATTATTTGGTGCTGGAAGCATTTCTTCCTGTAGTATTTTATCTTCTTCCAATTCCTTCTTAGGTAAAATAATCTTATTTGAAGATATTGAATCTTGTTTTATAGGTGTCTCTTTACCTTCTTCCACAACTTTAACTTCTGGAGGTACTTCCTCGATTGGTTGTGAAACTGGTGTACATACTTCTGATTTAGTTGTATCCTCACCTTCCTTTCCATTGCTCTTTGATGAAAGGCATTCATACCACTGCTTCTCAGCATCTCTGAAAAGGTAATATGTTGGCCATACTTCCTGAGCAACCAGCAAATTTAAGATATCTCTACTCTGCTGTTTAGTAACTGATTCTGGAAAAGATTCCACTCTTGATTTAGTATCTTCTTGAGAAGAATGTTGTATAGTTGTACGTTCAAATTTGGAAGGTACCACCATCTCCACAGTCTGAGGCACTGCCTTTGGTTCCACCTGTGGTTCAACTGAAACAGGTGAAACTCTCAATTCTTCTTCATCACTGTCTTCAAATTGCATTGGTTCATCCAAAGCATTTAACCACTCATCACTGAAAGCATCCAAAGGCTGAGAAGGAATCTTTCCTGGATCCATTACGGAAATGTCAGAGTCATCTTTAGTAGATTGTAGAGCTTCAAAGTTTGATTCTGCACTTTTTTCTTGCACTAATGGTTTAGTATCAATTTCTTTTGGTACCTCTGCTGCAGGTGTAGATAAGGGGAATGATTGTGTAATGCTATCAGTACACAAAGGACGAACTTCATCAACTGAAGATTCCTGACCACTTGCTGAAAGTCTCTCAGCCATAAGAAATTCATGGACTGGATCAGTCTCTTTTCCCTTTACAGATTCTTCCTTTGCATTTTCAGAAGTCTCTATATCACTGCTCAGTAAAAGCATATCTCCTAGTACTTCCTTTTTGATTTGTTGATCAAATGTCTCCAATGGTTTACCAACAGATTCTTCTTTGGTGAGCAGATCGTTGTTCACTAATGATTTCTCCAATACTACAGGGATATCATCATATTTTGGCTTCAATATCTCAGGACATATTGTTGGTTTCATGCAGATATCTGGCTCTGAAGTTTGCATACTCATGTCTGATTCCAATATCTTAACATTCTCATCCCCCTTTGGTTTAGTAACCACTGGCTCTTGTAAATCTACTATCTTGCGAGGCCGTCTATGCCTTTCTTTAACAGAACCAAAGATACCTGGATCATCTTCAATAACTTGAGGCATAACATCATCCTCACGGGAAAATGACACTTCGTCGGCCATACCAGAGTCAGAATCAGCCGACAGAGGAGACAACAGCTGGGTGCTTACTGATGGTGGTGGTGTACTATTTGAGAGCATCAACAAAGAATCTTCATCAGGTGATTCAACATTCATAGGATTAGTACGATGTAGCCATTGTGGTGTCAGAACTACAGCATTTGGATCTTGGATCACTTCTGGACTGAAAGGTGGGCTACGCATAGAGGCAGGTTCCTTTTCTTTCATTAACTTTGTAGGGGATGGTATAGTCTTGATATCTAACTCCTTATCTGTCATCAGCTGGACACTGCTTTCTTCTTCTGTAGGAAGAACGTTAGAGCCTGAGATACTAAGAGGGCGTCTCAGTTTCTTCTTTGTATCTCGTCGCTTCATAGCATGAGCAGGATACTCTGGAGTCTCTAGAGGTTGTTCATGAGGAGTTGAGTCAAGTTCTTCAGCTACATGAGCTGTTGGAATTACATCTGGTATTGCTGCTAAGACTGTCCTGGTGTCTTTCGTGGTATCCTCAAAGTCACTTCCCTTAACATCAGACTCTGAAGTCGACCTTCCATCTTCCCTGTTTTCAGTCTTTGTCTTCTTTGATTTTCTGCTCTTCTTCTTTTTCTGTTCTATCCCCTGGTCACTGGACATTTCATTGCCAGAGAGAGCCTTTTGTTCATTTTCATCAACATTTACAGATGTTTTAGATTTCTTTGTCTTTGAAATTTTCTTGCCAAGTTTTACTGGTTTTGCAACTGAGTCTTGATGTGGTTCCAGTAGTAGTTCAGAAGAATCTTGTGCAGTGGGACTATCTTTCTCCTTTAAATTAGGGAGTTCCACTTCTTCAGGTGTTGTAGCATATTTCTCTGGTTTAACAAACTTTTGGATTTGCTTTGCAGCTGCAGCTTCGTCTTTCTCTAATTTACTAACAAAAGTTGCCTGCAATGAAGTAATTTCATCTTTACTTTTTAAGAGTTCTTCTTTCTTCACTTCTTCAGCAGTCACTATATCAGTGCTCAGTAAAATCTTATCTTCTAGTACTTGTTTCTTGATTTGTTGATCAAATGTCTCCAATGGTTTGCCAGAAGACTCTTCTTTAGTGAGCAGGACTTCATTCACTAATGATTTCTCCAACACTACGGGGCTACCATCATATTTTGGCTTCAATATCTCAGGAGACATTGTTGGTTCTTCAGTTTGTGGCAAACTATCCTTCAAAACAAACATTTTATCCTCAGGTTTTCCTGTCTGTTTTGTAGTAGCTAGTGACACTTCTTCAACAACTGATACAGTGCTGGCTGCAATTCCCTCTTTGGTTTCTACTAAGTCGGGGATTGAAATATCCATATCTTTTAATTCTTGAATCTGTGATACTGGTGGAAGAGAAGTAGGAGCTGATATCTGTTCACTTGAAACCTGCTGTTCATATAACAAGAATTCTCGAGTTCTGTCTACATGTTTCATGTCCAAGCAAATGGGTTCCAACTTTGTTTCCTTCGCTACTTTGGAGTCTCCCATATCTACCGTAGTAGATACTTCCACAAAAGATTGTTGTACATCAGACACTGGTAGCAAAGGAAGTTTATCAGTAGATTCTTCAGGATCAAGTGGTTTAGAAGTAGGAAGCTCTTCTTTGCAATAAATTTCAACAGAAGAAACAGAGACATCGTTCTTTGTATCGAATTCTGATAGCTTGCTGTGAATGTCTACATTTATAGGCAGTTTTGACGAAGACCCATCCTCCTCCCTGTTATCATGCTTCACGAGTTCTTCAGTGTTTTCGGTATTTCCCTTTGAAGGCTTCAATGGAATAGCTGTCTTTTCAGGGATGGTATCCAAGTCAATATTTTCTGTTTTGGCAGATATGTCCAGAGTACTTGTATCTTTACCTTTGTTTTTCTTTGATTTCTTGCTAGGTGCCTTGACCTTCACCGGGGAGTCTGGAAGAGAAGGTTCAAAGGTGGCCTCTATTTTTTCTGATACAGTAATAGACTCAGTAGATACTGGTAGTTCTGTAACACTTCCAGTTTTCTCAGAAAGTGATTGATCTTCAATATGTTGATGTTCTAAAGCTTTAGTACCTTTGCTTTTGGGCTTTTTAGGTTTTGTCTTTATGAACTTTTCACTTCCAGATATTTCTGATGAGAGCTCTTCTTTAACACCATCTTGTACTGGAAGAGTCTTTAACTCCTCAGGTTTTTCAGGCTCTTGAGGAGTGCTATTGGTTACTCCCTTCTCCTCTTCTCCAGGCTGAGAAATTATTTCTTTGCTAGCACCTTTCTTTAACTTATTTCTAGAGTGTTTACCAGTAGATGGAGGAGTGGGCAATTGATCTTCTTTCTGTTCTTTAGTTGAGCTCAAACAAACTTCAGTAGGCTGCCCATCTGATTTTAGCTGGGATGCAGATGTTGCAGCATCACCAATAATTTTATCTGCAGATAGTTTGCTGGAATCTTCTGCATTTTTCCCCTTCTTAGACTTTGTTGATGGTTTTTTGTTTACTGATAGTGATGGAATGACTTCAGATGAGGGTATTCTCTCATGGTTCTCTAATTTGTAATCTGACAAGGTCTCAACGTTTGTTTCTGACTGGTTGTTGATATCTTCAGGCATCTGGGAAGCAAAAATGGTATCACTTGTAACAGGATTGAAAACCTTTGTGTGGATATTGATAGAATTTTCTTCCACAGCCTCATGGTCTAAATTTTCATTGGAAGGAACAATTTTTACAGTGTTCTTCTCTGTAGAAAATTGATCTTCACCTGGCATCTGTTCTTCAGGGACAGGCACATCTTTTGAATCTTGGGCCAGTGTTGTAACTTCGAATACTGGAAGGGAAAAGGTAGAAACATCCATTTGTTCCTCTGTAACTTTCTTTTCAAACATTAGGAACTCATTTACATCTAACTGCTTCTTCTTTGATCTAACAGTATCTTCAGGTTTCAGAAGCATTGTTGTCATTTCTTCAGTGTCTTTAACAGGTACATCTGTTTCATTTTCAGTACCAGTGTGACTTTTTACTAGAGAAATACCACTTGGACTCTTTGCATCTTTCACTTTAGTCTTCTTTTCTTTCTTCTTTGCAGCTTTTTGTTTTCCTGGAGACTGAGGTGGAGATGTTTCCTGAGAAGGAGTAGTTTCCTCTGTATCTAGACCAACATCATTATTAGTCTCCACTGATGCTGGAACTTGTTGGGTCTCAGAAGTTAAAGGCTTCTCTTTCTGTTTCTGTTCCTTCTTCTTAATACTCTTACCTTTTCCAGGTGAAGAAGGAGGTGTTTGTAACTGACTTGACTCAGCTTCACATACTAATGAAGTCACTTGTGAGAGTTCCTGACTGATTTTAATTCCCTCTCCTGGAAGACACACACCATTCTCTTCAGTCTTCTGAGGTAGAGTTTTAACATCTTTAGATTTTTCTTTCCTAGTTTTCTTTCTAGAAGTTCTTTCTTTACTAGGTGACAGAGGCTGTACTTTTCTTTCTGAAGGAATGTCTGTGTCTGACACTGGATGAAGAACTTCTGCCTCCAATAGGACTTCACTTATTTTCTCTCCATCAGTTGATTGTACCAGCTCAGAATTAGAGTATTTATCCTGCACAAGGATATCCTGCTGGGGTTTCTCATTAGATGATGCAACATGTTCAGCAGTAATCTGTTTCTGATCTGAATTAACTGAGTCTTTATTACTCTTTGATTTCTTGGACTTTCTTGGTGTCTTTTCCTTACTGGGCAACTCAGATTGGGATATTTCCATCACTTCATCTGCAGAGGATACTATTGGTGCTGCAGAATCCTTTGTATCCAGCTGTTCTATGATTACTTTTTGCTCCTTACTTGATTTTGGTTTCTTTTTAGACTTCTTACTTGTCTTTCCAGAATCATCTTCTGGGACAAGATTTTCTCCTTCAGTCAAAGCAGCACTTTCAGAAGGTACAGAAGCAGTTGTTTCATTATTTTGTTCTGGACTTGAGGTCTTAGGCTTTGTTTTCTTAACTTTCTTGCTCTGTTTTACTGTTGCATCTTGAACTGTGTCACTGACAGT
The DNA here is from genome assembly GCF_040414725.1 of Anabrus simplex. NCBI lineage: Eukaryota > Metazoa > Arthropoda > Insecta > Orthoptera > Tettigoniidae > Anabrus > Anabrus simplex. The sequence continues at coordinate 21,919,996 of NC_090273.1, read as the reverse complement.
AGTAATGGTAGCTGCTAGCTGTTCAGGGAATTTTGTAACTAAACTACAAGTGCCAGAGTCAGTCTGAGGGTCATCTGAAATAGGTTTAATATTACTGAGCATTTCAACAGAAGACAATTCAGGAACACTGTCAGCTACAGAGGAGTTTGCCATATTATCCACTAATTTATACAAAGGTTTGTGTTCTGTTGTAACAACAGATTCTGTTGTTGTCCACTGCTCAGTTAGGATAAATTTGGTTGTTAATTCATGATCTGGAGAAGCCTCTGTCACCTGGCTAATGTCTACAGGATGTACTTCAGAAATGAGATTTGTGTGTTTTACAACAGGATTACACACAGATGTCTGCTCTTCTACTGACAACTGGGGGGTATTGGTAACAGTAACCTGTGAAGAAATTACATCTGGAGTGGTCACTGTCACAAGGGAACTATCTTGCTTCTCAATTACTTCATGGGAATCAAGACTTTTTAATGGTTCATCCCCTTGTCTAACCTTCTTATGTTTCTTCTTAACAGATTTAATTTTAGGAACATCATTCTTTGCTGTATCTGCTGTTGATACTTCTGACTCAACCTTAGACTCAACAGATGTTACATTCTGACCTTTCGATTTCTTTGACTTCTTACTCTTGGTAGCAACCTCAAGTTTTTCAGTTGAATTTATTTCATTGATGGTTATGGTTGCAGCAGCTGGAGTAAGATCATCAAGCTTTGTTTCTGTACCTGGTGCTAGTAATACATCCTGCACAATGGGGTCCTTCTTAGAAACTGTAACTTCTACTTGTTTTTCACGTAAAGGTTTATCAGTATTTCCATCAGGCGATGACTTGGGTTTCTTAGATTTCTTTGACTTCTTTGGAGTAATAGGAGAACTGCATTCTGGTTGTTGAGAAGTTTTATCAGCCAAAGGTTGTTCAGCAGTTAAAATATTTCTGCCTGATTTCTCATCCAATATTTCAGTTTGAGATCCTAGCTTTTCTAAGTTTGGTTCATTTTCCTTCTCTGCTTCTACATTTGTAATTTCTTTCTTTGTCCTCCTCCTCCTCTTCTTCTTACTTTTGACTGATGTTGCTTGATCTGGAGATGAGAGAGGTGCATCCTCATCCATAGTTTCAGCTGATGATGCAACTGCAATGGTCTCTTCAGTCCCAGAAGCCACGTTCTGACAAGCTTTGTCGGTTTTTGGTTTCCTCTTCTTTCGTTTGTTTTTCTTTGCCTCAGCTGATACAGCTGTCTCCATTGGCACTGTATTTCCAAGGTGGCTTTCTATTGGCTCAATAGCAGGCACTCTTTCTGTATCTTCTTGCTGCTGCAAGGAAATGATCTCTGCTGATTTTCCAGCAGGCTGTTTTTTCATTTTCTTACTAACTTTTTTGGTTTTCCCTGGACCATCACCTAATGTTGTTTCTACATTATGTAGAGTAGATGTTTGAATTTCTGGCACATTAGTTTCAGAATAAAATTGTTTATACTGTGCAGGAATGAATGGCTTGGCATCTACAGATGGGATGAAGACTGACTTTGTGCTTTCTGTTGTAAGCGATATATTATATTCATTAGATTGTGGAATCAGGGTAACATCTTGGATCACATCTTTCAGTGAAGTAAACTCAACAGTTTCAATAAATTCTACATCATTATTTTCCACAACCATCCCTCCTGTGCTGGAGGAGGTAGGTATTGTAGCTGTTGATGAATCTGTACTTTTCTTAGTCTTCTTCTTCTTAGTTTTAGCTGTATCAGATAAGGTGTCCATAGATTCATTGTTAGTTGCCTTTTTCTCCTGCAATTTCACATCCTTTGGCTTCTTCTTAGACTTTGGTTCAGAACTAATTTCAGAAGCTTCCAAGGCCTTTCCTTCAGTATCTTTTTCTATTATGTGGACACCATTTACTTTTGATTTATTTATCTTCTTCTCTTCCTTATCTTCTAATGTTTCCTTCCTTATCTTCTGTTTTCCCACAGGTACATCCATTTCAGTACTTTCATTACCTAATTTTTCTATCTCAACTTCACTTGGTTTCTCTGGTTTCTTCTTCTTTTCTTTCTTCTTCTTATCTGAATTCTCTAGTTGTTTTGTTGTGTCTTCTTGTATAATAATGTTACTATCTTCTGATAATGGGGCAGCTTGTGAAACAGGTTTTGCTTGTTGCTGCTGTTTAGTCTGATCAGATTTAGCTTTCTTGTTAGCTCCACTCTTCTTGTTCTTAGCCAAAAGAGTGCTGTTAGATTTGTCATCTTGTGGCTCTCCAATATTCAAACTAACAGTAGCAGTTTCGGCATCAGAGAACATCGTGGGCTCTTCCATTTCTGATTCTCGTGCTTCATCACTCTCCGAAGTCGTTGACTTCTTCTTTGTCTTGTTCTTCACAACTTTCTTCTGCTGTTCGATGGGTGTACTGGCCACCACCACAGCCGATGCTGTCTCGCGTTCTTTGCGTTTGCTGATGTTCGTCCTGGATCGAGCTGGAGATGGTGACCACTCCGGTGATCCTGATCGAGGCAGCGGCTGGGGTGGTGACTGCGTTCGCTCGTGTCTAGTCGTTGCCGCCTGGCTGGCTACTAGTTGGGGGTGAAACTGTCGACTGCACAGACCTTGTGCGAGGATCTGAGCATACGATAAGTGACACCTGTCTATGTCTTCAGATAAACCAAGCTGTGCCATCAATTCTCGTTCTTCTGGACTAGGCCTCATTGTCATAACTTCATGGTCAAGGTCTACCTCTCTCTCAGTTTCTGCCTCTGACTCATATGGTGCAGAAGGTTCAGGCTGCACGTGATCTATCGGTTCAGAATCAACCATGTCCATATCTTTATCAGAAAATGACTGGGTATCATATTGCTGAGGTGTGAAGGATTGTATTGATTCGAGAGATTCTGGTTCATACGTAGAAGTCTCTACAGTCAGAGATTCAAACTGTTCAACAGGTTTCTGTATATACTGATGTGGAGATGAATGATATGTGCCTAACCCAGAATTGAGTAACTGCTGTCCTGAAGCAATGAATCCAACAAGGTCAGGAGGTGGAGGAGGTGGTTGCTGCATGTACTCAAACATGCCTGGAGGCAACTCATGTACATGATGAATTTCTTGCTGGAGGAACTCGGCACTGTCGGTCACCACTACACTTTGTGGTTCAGGGACTGTAGAAGTCAACTTATCACCTTGAGAATAAGCCTCTACAGTCTCTTCAGGTGGTAAGGTAGGTGCTACCCACCCATACTCCTGCATGGCTGCTACAGCTGCAGCTGCTGCCTCCTGCCTTCCCCGTAATATGTCTGCATAAGAAGTGGATCCAGGTATCCAGAGAGGGCTGGGAGATCGACCCCTTCGAACCTCTGTCTTTAATGTATGAACAGAGGTGGTTTCTGGAACTAGCCTAGTTGATGACTCTACTGGCACAATACGAGATGGCTCTTCGAGCTTCCTACAAGGAGAACGACTACGGCGGTTTGAGGGCAGCGGTTTTGTCTTCTCTGCTAAAACTGTTGGCTCTTCTACTGCAGCCACCTCCACGACATGCAGTGTCACTGCAGTGGTAACATTTGTCGTATGCTCAGTCCTAACAACTGTTGGTTCATCTACAACGATAGTTGCATGTTCTGGTGTTTCTGGGAGTTTGACTTCCTCTTGCACAAGCACTTTATGTTTGTCATCAAAGGGGCATGGACTAGTTCGACCAGCGGCTATATCAGCATATGTAGCAGAAGCTGCCAGAGGTACAACCAACTCGGCACTTCTTGTTGGTTGAATCTTGATAGCCGGACTTGCCTTTTGACGTTTCTTGGATTTCTCTACTACAGTGACTTGTGTGAGTGCTCCTTCTTCAAGTGCAATGTTTTTCTCTGGGTTCACCACAAAATATGGATCCAGTTGATGAATGCGCTCTGTGAGAACTTGAATCTGAGCTCGGTACGAATCCATATCTCGTTGCAGGCCCTGATCAGTCGGGCACAACAAAGAAGAACATGAGTTGTAAAAGTCAATACATGTATAGGAGTCAAGTCAAGTAGTCAACATTTCTACAAATGCATGTACAAAAAAAAAAAAAAAACTTAACAATGTACGCGTCCACTTGAGATCTGACCTCAGTCTCAAGTTAAAAATGAATGAGATAAGATACTTCTCTGTGAAGAGGTCTTTTTTCAAACCGCGTGCTCTAAGATGCTGGTGGCCGCGTGTCCCATTTCATCCCAGGGCCGAGACTGGGACCGGGACGGGAGATGCTAAGACTCGAGGGGCTCAGAGTCCGGAGTGCCCCTCTGCGAGAGCAGCTTGATGCGCTCCGAACGGGCACTGATCTTGGTCTGCAGAGCGAGGACACGTTCCCGACATGCCTGCAAGGCCAGGTCATATGGGGACGAGAAGAGGGCAGGAGTGCAGCAAAACAGAGGTGTGTGTCAGAATCCAAACTAACAAAACCCATAAATTAAACTAAATCTGATTCAAAAGAAGATTTTTCCTTTTCTTTTTTTAAAGCTGCTAATTAATTTTAAATTGAAAGTGCTATTTAGTTTTGTTGAAAAAGTACTTATTACAGTTTATTACATTACTGTTCAAGAAAAGTAACAGAAAGTATAATTAAAAAAAAGACATTCCAAGAAGAAGTGATAAAAATAAAAATGTTTCCCCCAAGAAACAAACTAGTGTGAATAGAGAGAGATATCAAACCAAATCAAGCAAATGCACGGAAACCATAACCTTGACCAGGTGCTCCAAGCGGCTGCAAGGTGAAGGACCAAATGGAAACACCTTGATGAAATGATCACACGCAGCCACCATGCACTTGTGTAAAGGACGGAACAACAACTCTCTACAACAATAACAAGTCACAACTCAGTCCTTCATCAAAATGTTTCCAGGGCCAGCCCGCACGCGTGTTTGCTTGCAATGGGGGAAAACAAATCTTTAAGAAACTAGTCTCAACCTGAAAATGACAACATGTTAGGATTAACATTACCGCACTGTACAGCGTGCAAAAATTGTTTACAATACACAGTGCTGCCATCAAATGCTACTCTCATTTTCTCATATAACTGTTAGTCCTTTTAGTGGTGGACAGTTGACACAATGGGCGCTGCAACAGGGAACATGTTCACACATTCAGCTCTTAGCAAAGTGATCACATGCAGTATGAAGTTCTTGTCTTTTCATATCAAAGAGTCTTATAATTCACACCTGTAAAAAATAATGACTTTTGAGATAGGATAACAGCTTCAACCTGACAATACAACATCTTAAACAGAAAACTATCCAAAGAAATAATTCTCTCAACTATGAACAATTAATTTTAATTTGTTTCATTAATATTTCAGACAAAATGGCTCCTTTAGAAAATGAAAATGATTTTGAGAACTGATACTCCAAGCTCTGGTACTGATTCCATCTTTACACGTGTCACTATCTGTGAGAGCAATGCAAACACATGTAGCTGAGTGGCTAGAAGTGTGAAATACGGAGCCCTCAGTACCGATATTTGCTCAAATGACTAAAAACATAGTGTGGATCATTATGGAAAGGAAACATTTACTAAGGTAGCATAACTTCTGCTTGAAATATTAAAGAAAAGAATCTTCTCTCTTCACTGGCCATCCACATGATTACTCTAGTTAAAAATAGGTGATTGATTGATTGATTGATTGATTGATTGATTGATTGATTGATTGATTGATTGATTGATTGATTGATTGATTGATTGATTGATTGATTGATTGATTGATTGATTGCAGAATCAAAATTCAATGCTCAGACAAGCTTTCATGTGAGAATTTTAATTCTACCAGTACCATGTATCCAGTTTAATGAACTACCGTACTATATTATCTAAATTAACTGAATAAACAATGCCGTATCCAGGCGGGAAAAGTTAAGGGTTTCAAAAAAAACACACACACCCCCCTTCCCAAAAAAAACTGAACTTGACAAATTTAAACAGCACATATAGGTTTTAGAAAATTCAACTCAATAAATCAAAACTACCATGAAATCAAGAATTTAGAAAATAAACAATTGAATTTAACCTATGAAACTGTGCCATGTTAAAATGTTTCTCTCTGAATATGGTTAGCAAATTTATTGAAAAAAAAATAATAATTTGAAAATTTTAATTTTGGTGAGATCTATTTGTTTCAATTTTTAAAAATAGATTTGGCACTATCATTCAATTATTTACACTCTGGACACAGTTATTCTTGTCTAAAATGCTTTTCTTGGGTCTTTTAATAGCATCATATAAATACAGAAAATGGAAAATGTAATGTATATTGTCTTAATATTAAAAGGGTTGAATTGAAATACCTATACATTTGAATGCTTGCAAGCCTAGGAACTTATAATACATTTTGTCTTCTGTTTTCGACACATTTGTTATCAGTCCATGTGGAACATATTTCAGATATACTTAAGAAATGCTTCTACTTTCCTGGCCTTTTCCCCTTATCTGGGATCAGCAAAATGTAGATTAATCCCTGTTTAACGAATGCCAAATGCCCTCCTTGATGCCAACCCTACATAGGGGGGAATGCATTCACTATTGCTGATTCTGTGGCAGTTAGTAGAGCGATGTGTTGTTTGTTGGTGAAGACGTGTATTAGGATAATCCCAAACACCCAGTCCCTGAGCTACAAGAATTAACCAAATGTGGTTAATATCCCCAGTCTGTCCTTGAAACTACACCCGCGCCCTACATCAGTATGATGACCATTCATCCCGGGAACTGGATTTCCAGATATACTTAGGAGCCTGAAATAAACATTAAGAAAATTTTCTATACTTTATAGGAAAGAATTCAAATAACTAATTCATTTTTGTTAACACAATATTCAGTTTTTAGTCTCAAATTTTTTAGAGCCTTACAAGACTTCAACTCCAGTAGCTGTCACTCATTCATGCTTATAAATATATATATATTTTTTTTACAAGCTGCTTTACATCGCACCAACACAGATAGGTCCTATGGCAACGATACGATAGGAAAGGGGTAGGAGTGGGAAGGAAGCGGCCATAGCCTTAATTAAGGTACAACCCCAGCATTTGTCTGGTGTGAAAATGGGAAACCAAAGAAAAACATCTTCAGGACTGCCGACAGTGGGGTTTGAACCCACTATCTCTTAAATACTGGATACTGGCCGAACTTAAGTGACTGCAGCTACCGAGCTCAGTGATTATTTTTAAACAGTTCTTGGTAGTCACTAACAAAGTTCATGATTTTGAATTTTCCTTAAAATAATTAAGTTTGTAAAACCATTACCTAAGTCAGCAGATTAACAAAAGGCCAATTCCTGACTCAGAAACATGAAAATAAATGCTTGCAAAGGGAACCTCTAGCATGAGGAAAACCCTACAGATATAGTACAGATTCAGAGCTACAGAAATTGGTGGAGAAACCCAACAGATGTGGGGCATCTATTTCCTGGCATCCACATTTTAGTTATTTTTATTTTCCCCACTTAAAAGGTCACCTCTTTAGCAAATAAATGGAGAAATAAAGCAAAGTTAGCTAGTCTAAAATCGTATTGGGATAACGCAAGTCTCATCATCATATTGTTCTGACTGCCAGTTAGTTTATTAATTGTTAACAGTTACTGTGATTGTGATCTCACAAGTGACTTATTGTAACAGTACAACACACCCGCAAGTAATATGGAGATGTATTTCCAGCTATATAAACTGCTACAATAAATGTTATTATAATTTATATTTATTTGTATGAAGTGTTATACTGTCGTCTGGAGGGTGGGGATGAATTGGTCTTAAACTGATTGTATGTAACAATATACAGTATATATCGTCCCCACTATGACAAACTAGCAAAAGTGACAAACTAGGGAAACTGTAGTTCTAAAGTTTTCATTTAGATTTTATTATTTATACACTGACTGACAGAGCAAATGCAACACCAAGAAGGAGTGGTCAGAACTTTATGCCAATTGCAGGGTAGACTGACGTCACTGAGGTATGCTCATGATGTGAAATGCACCGCTGTGCTGCGCACGTAGCGAACGATAAATGGGACACGGCGTTGGCGAATGGCCCACTTCGTACCGTGATTTCTCAGCCGACAGTCATTGTAGAACGTGTTGTCATGTGCCACAGGACACGTGTATAGCTAAGAATGCCAGGCCGCCATCAACGGAGGCATTTCCAGCAGACAGACGACTTTACGAGGGGTATGGTGATCGGGCTGAGAAGGGCAGGTTGGTCGCTTCGTCAAATCGCAGCCGATACCCATAGGGATGTGTCCACGGTGAAGCGCCTGTGGCGAAGATAGTTGGCGCAGGGACATGTGGCACGTGCGAGGGGTCCAGGCGCAGCCCGAGTGACGTCAGCACGCGAGGATCGGCGCATCCGCCGCCAAGCGGTGGCAGCCCCGCACGCCACGTCAACCGCCATTCTTCAGCATGTGCAAGACACCCTGGCTGTTCCAATATCGACCAGAACAATTTCCAGTCGATTGGTTGAAGGAGGCCTGCACTCCCGGCGTCCGCTCAGAAGACTACCATTGACTCCACAGCATAGACGTGCACGCCTGGCATGGTGCCGGGCTAGAGCGACTTGGATGAGGGAATGGCGGAACGTCGTGTTCTCCGATGAGTCACGCTTCTGTTCTGTCAGTGATAGTCACCGCAGACAAGTGTGGCGTCGGCGTGGAGAAAGGTCAAATCCGGCAGTAACTGTGGAGCGCCCTACCGCTAGACAACGCGGCATCATGGTTTGGGGCGCTATTGCGTATGATTCCACATCACCTCTAGTGCGTATTCAAGGCACGTTAAATGCCCACCGCTACGTGCAGTATGTGCTGCGGCCGGTGGCACTCCCGTACCTTCAGGGGCTGCCCAATGCTCTGTTTCAGCAGGATAATGCCCGCCCACACACTGCTCGCATCTCCCAACAGGCTCTACGAGGTGTACAGATGCTTCCGTGGCCAGCGTACTCTCCGGATCTCTCACCAATCGAACACGTGTGGGATCTCATTGGACGCCGTTTGCAAACTCTGCCCCAGCCTCGTACGGACGACCAACTGTGGCAAATGGTTGACAGAGAATGGAGAACCATCCCTCAGGACACCATCCGCACTCTTATTGACTCTGTACCTCGACGTGTTTCTGCATGCATCGCCGCTCGCGGTGGTCCTACATCCTACTGAGTCGATGCCGTGCGCATTGTGTAACCTGCATATCGGTTTGAAATAAACATCAATTATTCATCCGTGCCGTCTCTGTTTTTTCCCCAACTTTCATTCCTTTCGAACCACTCCTCCTTGGTGTTGCATTGTCACTGTCAGTCAGTGTATAATGTCTACCCTCTGACAAAGTCTCACATCTGCAGCTTTTTCTATATGGCTAACACATAAAACCAATCATTAAATATAAAAAATTATTTGACATGAGTAATCACATCTTCTTTCAGCTCTCCTAATTTTTTGACAATTTTGCACATTCGTTAGTTTGCCAGAGCAGGGACGATATGTAAGCAGATGTTTGGAAGTAGTTAAATTTTCTGCATAGTAATATTTAAATATTTATTTGTGTATACGATCGATGAAATATTAACCTTTTCTGAAACTGCTTCTATATGAACAAAAGTAATCTTTCCCATTCAGAAAGGTACTGTATGTATTAGTGAATATATTTATACTTAACTCTCAAAATTTGTCTGAACAAATTATTGCTTACAACATTATGTGAAAAGACAACATTTGGTACAAAAATATTATTTTATTTACTGTATGTAGAAAGAAAAAAAGAAAGAAACCACTTTTCCTTTAGCTAAAATCAAATGATCATAAATATGTCTCCCAGTCATGGTCATCAACAGCTGCTAATTTCAGATGGCAACCAGCCATAAGACATAGCCTGCACTGTTGCTAGATAATATTGTCTGACCATCCATACACACAGTACTTTATATCACTGCCTGCACAGTTGCTATGTTACACTTCTGTCACACATTTTGTCACGTAATCTTACACAAATTTTCAGATGATCTCCAAGACATTTATGTAAAAAAAAAAAATGTCCTTATCAAAACATTCAAACATTAATTTGTGACATATGGACATAGTATCCAGTATTATTTATTTACCATAATTTTGAGATAAATATGGAAGGTCTAGAGAAAAAAGGGTGAGGCCCCATCTATATATATATATAAAATAAGAGTTTTATCTGTACATTGCTCAGAATTTAAAAAGGATGGCATTTCTGTATCAGTCATGTCCACAGTAACAAGAAAATGCATTTTTTAATTTTTCGTACTGTCTGTCTGTCTGTATGTATGTACACGCATCACGAGAAAATGGCTGAAGAGAATTTAACGAAAATCGGTATGCAAAGTTCGGGAATAAGTCGCTACAATCTAGGCCATAAATAATTTTATTCACGCTGAGTGAAATAGTGGTTTAGGGGAAGGCCTAAAATTTAATTCTCAAATATTTATGTTATTCGTGGTCGTATCTTAACGGAAATCGGTAGGCGAAGTCGGAGAATAAGTTGCTATAATCTAGGCTACAAATAATTGTATTCACGCTGAGAAAAATGGTAGTTTAGGGGAAGGCCTAAAATTTATTTCTCAAATACTTATGTTATTAGTGGTCCTATCTTAATGAAAATCGGTACACAAAGTTGGGGAATAAGTAGCTATGATCTAGGCTATAAATAATTTTATTCACGCTGAGTGAAATGGTAGTTTAGGGGAAGGCCTAAAATTTATTTCTCAAATACTTATGTTATTAGTGGTCCTATCTTAATGAAAATCGGTACACAAAGTTGGGGAATAAGTAGCTATGATCTAGGCCATAAATAATTTTATTCACGCTGAGTGAAATGGTAGTTTAGGGGAAGACCTAAAATTTATTTCTCAAATACTTATGTTATTAGTGGTCCTATCTTAATGAAAATCGGTACACAAAGTTGGGGAATAAGTAGCTATGATCGAGGCCATAAATAATTTTATTCACGCTGAGTGAAATGGTAGTTTAGGAGAAGGACTAAAATGTATTTCTCAAATATTTCTGTTATTAGTGGTCGTATTGATAAATACTATATAACTTTCCAATCATTTGTCTTATACATTGTTACCGTACCGACTATGATCACAGAGATATTCATGAATTTGGATTTTTGTTACTAAGTCCATATCAGCATCGAGCCGCGAGAAAATGGGTAAACAGAATTTAATGAAATCGGTATGTAAATTCAGAGAATAAGGAACTACAGTCCACGCTAAATAATTTTATAAGACCCCCTAATCTCACATAGTCCAAAGAAAATTAAATGTGAAGGCCTACAATATATAAAGCTCATAAAATTGATCAACAATAACATTACGTTGACTATTGTTTGTTCTGATGTGCTTTGCATCTTCTGTTGCCACTTATCTGCAATAGATAGGATTACTGCTGTGTACCGAGTATTTTTTTAATTTGCCTTATATCGCACTGACACAGATAGGTCCTATGGTGATGATGGGATATGAAAGGGCTAGGAATGTGAAGAACGAGGCCTTGGCCTTAATTAAGGTACAGCCCCATTATTTTCCTGGTGTGAAAATTGGAAACCACGGAATACCATCTTCAGGGCTGCCAACAGTGGGGTTCGAATCCACTATCTCCTGGATGCAAGCTCACAGCTGCGTGCCCCTAACCACACAGCCAACTCGCCCAGTCGTACCAAGTGTAACAACCTGCCTGAATATTGGCGGGAAGTAGCTGGGGAGTTATATAACTTTCTTCTTTAGCATGCCATTCCTCTGGTTTATAAATGTTCTGATACTACTGGTACGTACTTCAGTTAAGAAAACCACAAGGTCAGTCTTTCTGAGAATCCCGTTGTGAAGCACGGGTACAACAGCTAGTGTACATATAAAATATTTCCTAGACCTTGAAGACTTAATAAAGTGAAAATGATACACACATTAAAAATACTGTATATCAGTTGACTATATTTGTAAGTAGGACAGGATATATTATAAGTAGAATTTTGTAAACAATATAAATTTATTAAGGATGAGCTGTGTGTTTAATAGAAAACATTGTTGGCGTAAATTGTATAATATTGTATTATAGGAAAAATTTTCTTCTCTTGTTAATTTAATATTTAGTGCTTGACAATAATGTATTTTAGTGTACCATTTGCCACCGAGGTAGACACCTCATTTGCAAATAAAGAGATTTTGATTTGATTTTGAAAAAGTTTTGCATAATACCAAATAGTATGAAAAATAAACATTAGTCTTGTGTGTTGGCTTCTACAATGCCATACATGATCTTGTAAAGTGAATTGTTTTGAAACATTCATGGGATCGTCCGCTGCTTCGAGACCAATTGCTTTCCCCTCTTTCTGCTGTCAACAGAGGAAAAGTAGACAGACCATGTCATGGCCTGTACGCATTTGGTACATGTTCTTTTTTTTTTTTTGCTTTACGTCGCACTGACACAGATATGTCTTATGGCGACGATGGGATAGGAAAGGCCTAGGAATTGGAAGGAAGCGGCCGTGGCCTTAAGTAAGGTACAGCCCCGGCATTTGCCTGGTGTGAAAATGGGAAATCACGGAAAATCATCTTCAGGGCTCGAACCCACAATCTCCCGATTACTGGATACTGGCCGCACTTAAGCGACTGCAGCTATCGAGCTCGGTGGTACATGTTCTAGTCACATCGACATGCCTAGATGATCTATCACTCTGTTTAACCATGCATGCATCGTCACACTGATCCAACAAGGCCTAACTCAGACAGCTGTGGCAAACAATCTTGAAGTGAACCAAAGTGATGTGTTGCTAGTATGAAGGAGATATCAGCAGACATATTCCATGTCTGATCGTCTGTGGACAGGTTGTCCTCGCTGCACAACAGCAGCTTAAGACAGTTTTGTTGTGATAAGCGCCACAAAGCGACTGATGGCTAAAACCAAAGAGCTCCATTCTGACGTACAACGGGCTTCAGGGGTACGGGTTTCCACCCAGACTACCAGAAATAATTTGCATGCGAGAGGCCTATATGCAAAGAGGCCCCTTTGTTGTGTCCCCCTCCTTGATCACCACAGAACTGGTCGCCAGAGGTGGACCCAAGTACACCATGAATGGTGACATACAGAGTAGCATTTTGTGCTGTTCACGGACAAAACCAGAATCGCCTTGCACCCCAATAGTCAACGAGAAAGGATGAGAAGGTATCAAGGATCTTGTGGCAGACTGCAGCATGTTCAAGAAGTGCATCCATTCTGCGGAGGGTTAGTCATGTTTTGGGCCAGGATCATGCCGGGATGGCAGACGCCGCTCGTGCTTAATGACGGTACAATGACTGGAGATGGTGGTGGTGGTGATTATTTTAAGAGTAAGTACAACTAGGCAACAATCCTCTATATAACACTAATCAGAGAGAAAAAATGGAAGGGATCTGACACTTCAAAAAATGAAGGTATCAGCCAAAGAAAGACAAGGGCCACAAAAGGCGGGTTAGAAAAGAACAAGAGTTGACCAAGGGAGGTCGGACAGGATAGATGAAAGTGAGGAGCCTGACACAAGTAAGTGGAAGCAATGCCAGGACTCAGTTGAGGGCCCCGTGGTCACCAACCCACGCTCCAAAGTTCAGAGCCCCTGCGGCCCCTTTTAGTCGCCTCTTACGACAGGCAGGGGATACCATGGGTGTTATTGTACCACCACCATCCACAGGGGGAAATGACTGGAGAGCTGTGACCAATTGCACATCCATTCTGTGAAGAAATTGGCAATGAATTAATTCTTGAGGACGACAATGAAAGACCACATCAAGCAGAGGTGGTACAAAACTTCCTCCAGGAGCTCACCACTGCACGAATGGAATGGCCTGTGATGTCGCCGGACATGAGCTGTATTGAACATGCCTGGGATATGCTGAAGCGTGCTATTGCTCAGTATCCACACCCTCCCTTAACTCGCCAAGAGATCATGAAGGCCACCATCGAAAAGTGGGATTGCATGCCTCAAGAGGACCAGGACAACTTGATCTGTGGTATGCCACGGTAAGAGCCCTGCTAGACATCCATGGTGGCTATGTTCCCTACTGAAACGTCACAGGATGACAAGACTTAAAAAACATATCAGTCCCTGTTTAACAGGCCAAATGTTATATCTGTATGTAGTTTGTAATTTTATTTTCACACATGAATAAAGTCTACAGGATATTTGTCAGATTGCAGTCTCTTTTGTAATAACCTAGTTCACAATCACAGATAAGCTCTGCATCATGGTAAACAGGTGTTATGAAAAACTTTTTGTGGTGAGTATAATATAAATAATCAAAATAAGTGAAGTGGCTCCCTATTTCACCAACATTACCCAAAGGCATATATTATACACTTTACAATAATAGTAATTTGCTAATTCAAAATATAACAAAAATTGTATAAACAATTTTTAAATGCAATGTTTTAATTAATTCATAAATCTATAAATGCAAGTTATAGATGAATGAAATTCCTCCTCCTCTTGTGACCACATAGGATCACTTTAGTCACTCCATCATTCAGGTCTCTTTGAAGGGATTGTTCGGGCTTTGTGGTCCTCCCAGTACTTCTTCAGATGCTCCGATCATTGTGCCATTTCCTCAGTTGAAAATGAGTGTTACTGGTTTGTTTTGCGTATGGTTAAAGCAGAGGTTTGTATTCTTGAGTTATGTATTCAATTTTATCTTATTTGTGGTGTGTTCTGTTGTAAGGCCTATTTCCTTCAGATCCTCTCTTACTTTTCTGGTCCATTTACATCCTGTTGTGGAATTTTTTGACACGAGATTGTGCTGTACTAGTTGTTTCAGAAGTCTCGAATCCTGCATCCTCATGATATGTCCAAAGAAACCCAGCCCCCTCTTATGCATAGTATCTATAACTTGCATTAATTTATAGATTTATGAATTACATTAAAATGTTGCATAAAAAAATTGTTTACACTATTTTTGTAATATTTTGAATTAGTAAAGTTGCATATAGCCAAAATATATTTCATTTACTACTATCAAAGTCTATAATATTTGCTTTGGGTAATATTGGTGAAATAGGGGGGCCACTATCTATATATATAAAATAAGAGTTTTGTCTGTACATAGCTATAGCTCAGAATTTAAAAAGAATGGTATTTCTGTATTGGCAGCATCCACAGTTAAAAGGAAATGCACTTTTATCATTTTCAGTCAATTGATCAATCAATCAATCAATCAATCAATCAATCAATCAATCAATCAATCAATCAATCAATCAATCAATCAATCAATCAATCAATCAATCAATACTGATCTGCATTAAGTAAGTCGCCCAGGTGGCAGATTTGCTACCTGTTGTTTTCCTAGCCTTTTCTTAAATTATTTCACAGAAATTGGAAATTTATTGCACATCTCCCTTGGTAAGTTATTCCAATCCCTAACTCCCCTTCCTATCAAAAAATATTTGCCCCAGTTTGTCCTCGTGAATTCCAACTTTATCTTCATATTGTGATCTTTCCTACTTTTAAAAACACCTCTAAAATTATTCGTCTACTAATATCATTCCACGCCATCTCTCCACTGACAGCTCGGAACATACCACTTACATTTCAATACGGACCATAACATGAGATTTGCAACAAGTAACATACCACTTACTGGAGCAGTTCGCCTCCTTTCTCACAAATCTTCTCAGCCCAAACTTTGCAACATTTTTGTAACGCTACTCTTTTGTTGGAAATCACCCAGAACAAATCGAGCTGCTTTCCTTTAGATTTTTTCCAGTCCTTGAATCAAGTAATCCTGGTAAGGGTCCCTTACATTGGAACCATACTCTATTTGGGGTCTTACCAGAGACTTAAATGCCCGCTCCTTTACATCCTTACTACAACCCCTAAACACCCCCATAACAATGTGCAAAGATCTGTACCCTTTATTTACAATCTTATTTATGTGATTACCCCAATGAAGATTTTTCCTTATAATAAGACCTAGGTACTTACAATGATCCCCATTAGGAACTTTCACCCCATCAATGCATAGTAATTCAAACCAAGAGGACTTTTCCTATATGTGAAACTCACAACCTGAATTTTAACCCCGTTTATCATCATACCATAGCCTGCTGTCCATTTCACAACATTATCAAGGTCATTTTGCAGTTGTTCACAATCTTGTAACTTATTTATTACTCTATACAGAATAATGTCATCTGCAAAAAGCCTTATCTTTGATTCCACTTCTTTATTCCTATCATTTAGGGCCTATATACAGTACATATAAGAAAACATAAAGGTCCAATAATACTACCTTGCAGAATTCCCCTCTTTATTATTACAGAGTCAGATAAAGCTTTGCCTACTCTAATTCTCTGAGATCTATTTTCTAGAAATATATCCACCCATTTAGTCGATCTTTTTGTCTAGTCCAATTGAACTCATTCTTGCCAATAGTCTCCAATGATCCACCCTACCAAATGCCTCGGACAGGTCAATCGCAATACAGTCCATTTGACCTCCTGAATCCAAGATATCTGCTCTATCTTGCTGGAATCCTACAAGTTGAGCTTCAGTGGAGTAACTTTTCCTAAACCCGAACTGCCTTCTATCGAACCAGTTATTAATTTTGCAAACATGTCTAATATAATCAGAAAGAATGCTTTCCCAAAACTTACATGCAAAGCATGTCAAACTGATTGGCCTGTAATTTTCAGCTTTATGTCTTATCACCCTTTCCTTTATACACAGCGGCTACTGTAGCAACTCTCCATTCATTTGGTATAGCTCCTTCATGCAAACAATAATCAATAAGTGCTTTAGATATGGTACTATATCCCAATGCATAGTCTTTAGTATGAAATTAATGAAAATCCACAGCCTGTTTCCAGTCATTTGACCGGGTCAGGAATGGAATGAATGAAGCCCCCATCTAGTGGTGAGGATAAGAACTGTGCCGGCTGCCGAAGCCTGTCGCACAGTCTTTAGTATATCCCCAGAAAACTTATCAATTCCAGACACTTTTTTAATTTTCAACATTTGTATTTTATTGTAAATCTCATTGTTATCATAAGTAAATTTGAATACTTCTTTAATATTAGTCACCTCCTCTATCTATCTGTCATCTCTGCCTGCCTGTCTCTGTCTCTGTCTGTACATGCATCACAAGAATGTGGCTGAATAGATTTTAATGAAAATCAGTATGTAAAGTTGGGAAATGAGGCACTACAATCTTGGCTGTAAATAATTTTATTCATGCTGGATGAAATGCCAATTTAAGGGACAGCACCCCAAGTTAAATTTTTAAATACCTATGTTGTTGGTATATCAAAAAGTACTACGTGACAAAAGTTATTGAGAACACAATTTCCAATCATTAGTAGAATTTGATAATAGAATTGATGAATTTAGTCTTTTGTTACTTAGTCCATACCGACCCCAAACAGTGCTAATATGGAAATAATGTTCAATCATGGTAATTGGCAATGAATTTTGTCACAACTGGCTTAAGGTGTAAAACCGTGCAGACATCAGTCCATATCAAGAAGGAAAATTGTGAAGGTGATTTTTTTTTGGCACATAGTTTACGCTTTTACAGCCTTGTTAATGTAATTACCCCAATGGTTTTTTTACAGGTATGTTATAGTGTAATATTTATATTGAAACTGTTGTTTGAAAGACTGAAAGGCTTTTAAGTTACATTTAACTGAGTCGTCACTGGAAAGTATAGCTTCCTTCTAAACAAAATATGAATTTAGTTTGTACAGTTCATTTCCTGTCATGACTGGTAATAATACATTTTAAAAAATATATATATATATGCATAATAAACAGCAAGAACTTTGATATTACATATGATCACCTTGCAAAATATAATCAAAAACACCAATAAAAAAACAATGGTTAGCCAACCTTCATACTCTTATACAAAATGTAGTATCAAATGGTGACCATTAGATCAATTAGCATGAGCAGAAATGGCAACTAGTACTTACAAAAAGTG
Organism: Anabrus simplex; assembly: GCF_040414725.1. Classification (NCBI taxonomy): domain Eukaryota; kingdom Metazoa; phylum Arthropoda; class Insecta; order Orthoptera; family Tettigoniidae; genus Anabrus; species Anabrus simplex. The sequence continues at coordinate 21,902,041 of NC_090273.1, read as the reverse complement.
AAAAGACATTGAAAGGACATGAAGATATTTGTTAGCCATTTCTGCCCAGTGCTCACAGCAATGTTACACTACTGAGCATTCCCAGTCAACGAGGTTCACTTTCATTCAGTATTAGAATTTCATATCCAAAGCTCAAGACAAGAACCTTTGCTAGCTTAGGATTTACGTAAAGGCAAGCTTGTTAAATGATATCTAATCTAGATCTGGTTGACTGAAATGAGGACTGAGGTCACACACAAAAAGAATTACCTAAAATGATACTGATTTAAACATACCAATTTGTCAATATTTTATAGGCAGTCGGGTTTGGATTTGCATATTTGTTCATACATGGTAAATGTGTGGATTCCATAGAGCCCTAAAAGGAGAGAAGCTTTCCCTTTTAATGGTCTTGTGCTTCCTCATTGACCATTGAACTAAGTATCTTATTTCCTGTAACTAATTATAAAAGAGTTTTAACTTCAAACTATTATTAAACACAAATATTCTGAGAAGCAGACTGATCAGAGGGCTGGTCAGGTACCTAAGGATGCCAGAAAAGGCAATGGAAGGAATACCATAAAAATCTTGACTTTTTGGTTAATCAAGTCTGCATTAGCAGGGTGAACTGGAAAAAGACCTGAACCAGCTAGGCATCACAGGAGACTGGAGGAGAAAAGCACTAAATTGGCAACTTCTTAATGTAGAACATGATCTTCAAGGCCGGTATTGCTGAATGATGAAGATGCGACTGAAATATATTAGTTATTGAAATGATGTGATTAACACAAACTGTCAACCTTGCACAAGCTGCTGTAAGTATAGCTTACTTATTTAGTACCAATTTGTTGACTAATTTCTAATTCAATTTTACAAAATTATTGAAATAAGTATTGTTAGCAATATGATCATTTTATCCAGAAATCTAGAACGAAAAATTGATTGTTAAGATATCAGGATTAGAAGCTACTACAGAAAAAATATCCATATCAAAATATAATTTTCATAAGCTTACAATCCCTTCAAGAGTCCATTCTCATTAATAAACAGTCAGCCGTATTCTCATCACAGGCTAATACGAAATCAAGTATTTCAGGCAGATTATGATATCTTCAAAGATTTCAGAGAGATCCAGACAGTCTGTCAAGAACTAGGCCATACTGGATTCTGCATGTCAAGACAATTACTTTTAGGAGGTGCAGGTTATCTTCTTTCTTCAACAGATATAAATGTGTGAAGCTTGTATAAAATATCCTTAAACTGTACAGCTGTACTCGATGAAGACTGAAGAGGTCTGCCATTCTATCAGTCTTTCCACTCAACTCCTTTTGTTACGAGGTCAGTTAGGTAGCCGCTTTCTATGTTAAATTACCAGTTTTGCTCAATAATATAACTGGAAGGAATTATGCTAGCAGGCACATATTCTGATATAAGAGGTAAAGATACTGTTTCTGTAGTAGTCTGGTCTTCCCACAATCCTCACATTGCTTCATAACAACAGGAAAGTAAAAGGAAACTACTGCATCACAGATCTCAGACAGAAAATCATGAATGTGCCAAGGGAAATTAACGAGTGAAACGAATGCCCAACTCAGCAGGGGCCCATGCTCACCATACAGGAAAGAGCAACAAATAATGAAAAAAAAAAAAAAAGCATATATCTACATGATTATAGGGAAAACCTGATTTATATACACTGATTTGATATATTCTGAGCCGGCCCTGCAGTTTTGATTTGATTTGATTTGATTTCCAGTTTACCAGGATCTGAGGGCTGGTTTCAGGTCCACTCAGCCTCTGTGAGAACAACTGAGGAGTTATCTGATGGCGAGATCATTAACATGCCAAAGATGACATGGAGTGTCAAGATTTTTTACAGAACTTCAGAAATCTACTACCTCAGCTAGGACTGAACCTGCAAATTTGAATCAAGAGTTGGACACTCTACCACTGATGCACTGGTATAACTTACTTGAAAATGGAGCTCTATATGTGAATTCATAGTTGGTAAAACTTTACAAAGAGCTTAAAATAATTACAACACTTTTCTTCAAATTCAATGACACATCTTAAGAATGCACCTTAAAAACAATCTATGATCTAATCTCAGCTTTATAGTAAGGCTTTTGAAAATATCAAAATTATGCTAAAACAATTTATATCAAGCAATTAGGCGAGTCATAAGGAATTTGTGATCAATATTTGTACTGAATGAACCCTATTAATCAGCAACCAATGAAAAGGAGGCCAGGCTCTGCCTGTCACAAGCCAGGACAAGGGGTGAGTGACAGAGAAAAACCTTAGTGCAGCTGACCTGACTGAGAGAGCCTTGCGAGGGCCTCCAGGTGGGGGTACAGTGAAGACCTCAAGGACAACCACAGTGGAAGGAGTAGACTTCGATAGCACACAGGCAGCCCATCACTCAGGGCAGATATCAGTTTCATGTAGAGTCTAATTCAGAGTAGACAGCTATGTGAAGTGCCCGTTCTCCATGTCAGGAGAAGTCTACTCTGTAACAAAGGTAGGCTCAAGCGGCAAGCTAGTCTGTCAATATCTGTTGCAAGTATGTGGATCAACTTGTCACCAATATAAAGATTGTTCAGCTCAAACTTAACAATACGTATAATTGTGTAAAATGGTGTTCGTTGATCCACATATCCTACCTGCAGGAAAATGCAAAGGCAATTTAAGCAAGTAGGAGATGTTCAGGTCTCTCTGGGACCATCATACTTCAAAAGATCTAGGCTGATATATTAACTTCTCCTATCCTGCAATCAACAGCATCATGCAAGCCTTCTGCTCCTTACTCAGTCCTCATTCCATTTAGAGCAGAATACAAAAACTGACGTCAACATACAGTTAGATCATGATGAGCTGCAGGCTGATGCTACAACACTACCCACTACAGAAGGATCAAAAGCTGCTTGGCTCTGCACATTCAGCTCTTGTACAGAAGTAACGAACAGATCACTTCTACATTTGTTGCTAGCAGTGCAGAGCCAACATTATAATCCCCATGCTGTAACCACAGGAGTGATTCATTCACAAGAGACTTCACAGAAGAAAATACTGTATTAGTAGGAAACTTACATTCTGTTCCTCTGCAGCTTTCTCACGGTCATGAGGAGAATAGTTGGGGGCAAGAACAACACGCAGCTGTTGCTCCACCTGGACAATTTGCTGACGCAGTTGCTGGATTTCCTACAAAACAAGAAAAGTTCATTATATGTCTGATGCTCAAAATGCAATAATAAAGACTTGTTAGTTCCTTTCCATTACTTAAAATATTCCCATTACTTATGTGTATGTCCTGTTTCCCATTCTTGCACCTTCTGTATAGCTCTATCACTTTGTCTTGTCCTTTTTCCTGTGTTATCTGTCTTTCTTCTTAACCTGGACTTCTCCCACAAGACAAATTGCAACCCAACAATAACTCCTGTTGACTGAAATCCACACGAAATACCATGAAAAGCAAAAGGACAGATAAGTGAGAGGGGTTCAAGGTGAAAAATCCAGAAAGTGTGCAGTTCGTGGACACAGTGGTGAAACATTTGGACTGTCGTACAGAGGTCAACAATTAACTGACCACAGATCATCTGTGGGACACATTCAAGGCCTGCTGTGTGCTGAAGGCCAGAGATCATGTTCTGGAAAAGTCTTTTGTTGCAGTTTGATAAGAACAAAGGCGACTCAAAAAACTGTGGAAGCTAGAGACACATTAATCTCACATCCATACTCTAAAGCAGGGCCTCTCAAACGCCCAAAATCTCACGCATGCAAATGGAGGCGCAAGAGCTCCGAGCACTGTGCATCGCTCCCCCTCGGCTCGACTCGGACCAACGCTTCGTCTCTGGGCTACTTGGCTAAGCTTGGCTCAACTCGGCTCGGATTTGGAACGCTACGGAACAAGTGAGGAAGAGGGAGACAGGGAGAACGAGCGAGACAGGCGTGGGGAAAGAGAGAGAGACAGCGCTATTGCTCCAAATCGAGGAGTGGGGGGCTGCACTCTGGTCAACCAAGCGCAGTCGTCTTTTGCACCGTGCACAGTGCATGCACCAAGCGCATGCACCCTGAGAGGCCCTGCTCTAAAGATATGGGAACGAATGATCACAGATCACGTGAGAAAGTTCATTCAGATGAGAATGCACACTAATCAGTGTGGATTTGTACCAAGAAAGTCCACTGTATATGCAATTCAGACTATAAGGATTCTAATGGAAAAATATAGAGATGCCAGAAAAGACTTGCACATCTGAGAAGGCATTTGTAGAGTCCGCAGTATTATGAGCTCATGGCATTCCAGAATCTTATGTAAAATCGATCCAGGATATGTATAAGGATGTAAACACCTGTGTGAGATGCATTACAGGTATATCAAAACCTTTTCCAGTCAAGAATGGCATCCACCAGGTCAGTGTTCTCAACCTGCACCTTTTCATCATTGTCATGAATTTTCTGACATCAGAATTCACAGATGCACTTCTCATGACATTACAGTTCGCTGATGATGTGGCACTCACCAGCGACAACATGGAACTGATATAGATTTTGATTCCCATAGGGAACTTGAAAAATTTGCCCTGAATAATATAATATAATATAATATAATATAATATAATATAATATAATATAATATAATATAATATAATATAATATAATATAATATAATATAATATAATATAATATAATATAATATAATATAATATAATATAATATCATATAATATAATATAATATAATATAATATAATATAATATAATATAATATAATATAATATTTTATTATTATTATTGGAGCCTCCATGGCTCAGACGGCAGCGCGTCGGCCTCTCACCGCTGGATACTGTGGTTCAAATCCCGGTGACTCCATGTGAGATTTGTGCTGGACAAAGCAGAGGCGGGACAGGTTTTCTCCGGGTACTCCAGTTTTCCCTGTCATCTTTCATTCCAGCAACACTCTCCATTATCATTTCATAACATTTATCACTCATTAATAAATCACCTTGGGAGTGGCGACCCCATTGTAATAACCTATATATGTTTCATTCATTCCATCCCTGACCCGGTCAATGACTGGAAAACAGGTTGTAGGTTTTCATCATCATCATCATCATCATCATCATCATCATCATCATCATCATTATTATTATTATTATTATTATTATTATTATTATTATTATTATTATTATTATTATTATTATTATTACAACAAATTCATAATTCCAATATAATTGGCAACCAAAAATGAGTTAGCTAGAAAATTTATCATTTTCTATAAGGACCAATTATACGGAACATGGTATTGCTTTGGGAGGAATTTAAAAATTGGCAAAAAGGGCTACAAGACAATGGACTGAAAGTGAGCTGCTCAAAGACTGAACATCTTCACTGCATTTTCAAAGCTCGTGGCTTCACCGCCAGATACTTTAATCCACTCTCCAACTGCTCCCGAAATGTAGCAGTTTTCAATACCTTGGATCCGTGGTGGAAAAACTGGTTGGACATGATTAGGATGTAAATCACAGGATCAGCGTAGGCTGGCTGGAGTGGAAACAAAATTTGTCTGTGTTCTGCGATAAGCAAACCCCACTGAATCTTACGGTAAAGCTCTAAATGATAAGAGGTGAGACCTGCACTGTCTTACACTTTGAAATGTAGGACATTCTACGAACACCACAAGTGTTATTTGATACAGAGATGAAGATGCTGAAGATGTCAGCAGGAATTTTGAAGAAAGATCACATCCCAAATCAGCACATTTTTTTATTTTTACAATTAGTTTTACGTCACACTGACACAGTGATGATGGGATAGGAAAGGGCTAGGAGAGCGAAGGAAGCAGCTGTGACCCTAATTAAGGTGCAGGTAAAATGGGAAGCCATGGAAAACCATCTTCAGGGCTGCCAACAGTGCGGTTCAACTCCACTAACTCCCAAAGGAAAGTTTGCTAATAATAGTGATTATTATTATTATTATTATTATTATTATTATTATTATTATTATTATGACTCACAGTTAAGGAATGTCAGCTAGACTGTTATGATCCTGACCTCTCAGAAATTTGACATGAGAATATTTAGGCAAATATCAATTAAAGTAGCCTTGAAGATAAATAATTTTTTTAAAGGTTAGCTCTACAATAAAATAAATCAACAATAAAAATAAATATCTTTTCCACAGAGGAATATTCATTTCTACAGCACAATCCTTGGCAGTGAGTGCAATGTGCCCGTCTATGAAACTTTTTTTTTTTCTATTTGCTTTACGTCGCACCGACACAGATAGGTCTTATGACGACGATGGGACAGGAAAGGCCTAGGAATGGGAAGGAAGTGGCCGTGGCCTTAATTAAGTTACAGCCCCAGCATTTGCCTGGTGTGAAAATGGGAAACCACGGAAAACCATCTTCAGGGCTGCCGACAGTGGGGTTCGAACCCACTATCTCCCGGATGCGAGCTCACAGCTGCGTGCTCCTAACCGCATGGCCAAGTCACCCGGTATGAAACTAATCAAATCACAGAGCAGGAACCCACTTGTCAAGGCTGCCAAAGGAGGTAAGTAGAGCGACGCATCAAGTAAGCCATGATGCTATATATCTGCTCTCTGTTTGCTTAACAAGAATATATTCATTGGGGAATAGTAGCATGATAGAAGCATAAGTCACCTGTTGGTACTGGTCAAGTTGGGAGAGACAAGTCTCCAGCTGTGTTGCTTGCTCCTTTACAGTTCCCAGCAGCTGGTCCAACTCTTCCAGGATCTCCTGTGCTGCTTCAGACACCTTGTTGTCGCCCCCTACACCCGCTCGGAAGTGCACCTGTAATGGCATATTCAGGTTAAAATCTGTAACTATCAGTTAAATGAAGTTTAGAAAGTCACCAATCTATAGAAAAGTCAGATAATTCTGGTTTTATAGAAAAACTGGAGAGCTAGAAGTCAAATTTTAAGACATGAAGTCAATGGAAGATAAAATATGTCATATATAGAAAATTAAGAACATCAAAAGGAACATACTGTACAATAATATTAACACAAGAACAGTTCAATATCGAAGATGGAGAAATAGAAAGCAAATACAAAAGGGCAAGGACAATCTGTACTTCTTCACACACTGCCATCTTGAAATGGATTGGCTCTCTGCTTATCAATCCCAGTTCTTCTACATTCATTCCTCTCAGCCCCACATGAGCTCGTTTCTGTTCCCAGCTCCATCAGGAGGGACCACCTTGACAGATCTTCAATCTTGATGAGGAAAGTGTAGAATAAAAATAAAGTCAGATAAACACAAGAAAAGGAAGAGAGATAAGGATAAAGATGAACACAAGTGACAAAAGACTAGAACACTGGACAAACACAAAAAGAGGAAAGGAGATAAAACAGGAATACTGGTTATGGTACATACCTGCAGTTTCTCGACAGACATAGAAATCTTGGTCTTCTGGATAGGAATATCACTGAGCATCTTTTCACGGATGTTCAGCTGGTCTCGCAGAGGCCTCTTCTTGTGTTGAGGTGACTCTAGTGAAGTTCGCGACTTCTCAATCCAGGCTCGCACGTCTTTCATCTTCTTCTCACACTGTTCCCATTCTTCACTTGTCTCTTGTAGCAATGCATTCTAAACAAAATGAGAAAGATGTTACAAATGTGCCACATAATACATGAACTCAGAAATCTGAGCATAATAATTAATAATGTTCTTCAACACATTAAATGCTATGCCCAAGCAATGCTCGGGCTTCTAGCAAACATGAATGACAGTTTTACAGTTCCTTATACTGCTGCCAAGCTATGAAAAAGTTAAAGATAAAAAACATGAATGCTCACATCTAAAGGTAATTGGCAACTTCATGCTTTTGGGGTGTACACACCTGGAAAGGGAGATGACAATGCAGAATTATTAGATAAGATAATTAGCTATAAGGGAAATGACCCAAAAAGGAATGTGATTCTAGCAAGTGGTTTCAATTTACCAAACATTAACTGGGAAAGTAATGAAAATGATAGAAAACATGATCAACAAATGGTAAATAGGTTAATCTGGGAAGGACAGCTGAACCAGAAGGTAATGGAACCAAATCGTCAGCGGTGGTGGAGGCTGCAACTCGTATCCGAGTAAACACAGTTTACATTTTCACACTCATAATGCTTTATGAATATGTTTCATGGTCTTAGTAGCCCTATCTTGGCATGAAATAAACATCCACACAAATCACACGAAATAGCTGGGGGAATGCAGGCCTGAGCTTGACAGAGCTTCCGTGCTTGTCACTTAGCCTATTCATGCCTCTGTTGATTCTCTTCCAACACAGTAACTGATGTAGAAACAGTGTGGCACCAAAGTATAAGATTCTCAGCAAGCATATCCTAGGTTTGAGTGGTAATTTCAACCCTCTTCATAGTATGCTTTAGCGATCCTTAAAATTTCTCAAAGGGCTTCATGTAGTCTTGTGCCAAAGCAGAGTTCACCATTCAGGAGTTGACTAGGAAGACCGGTATCACTCATGTGACGAATGTTCCCTATCCATCTGAGATGATCACCAATGATGGTAGCCTCAAAGTTTATAGCATGCGCTTTCTCAAGAACTACAAGGTTGGTAACATGGTCCTCCCATTTGGTGTTCAAGACAGATCTAAGTTTTGCAGATGGAAGCGCTCTAGCTTTTTGATATCCTGATGGTAGACAGTCCAAGTTTCACAACTGTAAAGCAGTGTTGATATTATAGCATGGTAAACCATGATCTTAGTTTGCACAGTAATGTCCTTATTCATGAAGACAGGACAGGATAAATGCCCAAATGTTGAGTGGGCAGCACCAATTCCCCTATCCACATCTTGTGAGCAGTTAGCATTTGTTGAGAGGAACCAACTTTTTTTTTGCTTTACGTCGCACCGACACAGATAGGTCTTATGGCGACGATGGGACGGGAAAGGCCTAGGAATGGGAAGGAAGCGGCCGTGGCCTTAATTAAGGTACAGCCCCAGCATTTGCCTGGTGTGAAAATGGGAAACCACGGAAAACCATCTTCAGGGCTGCCGACAGTGGGATTCGAACCCACTATCTCCCGGATGCGAGCTCACAGCTGCACGCTCCTAACCGCACGGCCAACTCGCCCGGTGAGGAACCAACTAGAGGGAAGATTATTCTAGACATGGCGCTGGTAAAACCAGGTGAGCTCTATAGAGAAAATGAAATGATAGATGCTATAGAGTGAGTAATCACAACGCTGTTTTAGGCATAGTGAAAAATAAATGTGTTAGAAAGGAAGATAGTGAAAGCAGGACCAATAAGCAGTACCAAGAGGTTGTTAAGACAGGGATGAGAGAATTTTTAAATAGTAATTATGATCAGTAAAAAATAATAAATAGAAATGTAAACAGACAATGAAATGGGTTTAAACCAACTGTTAGGGAGTGTGAAAACAGGTATTTACATTTAAAGGGAGTAAATGGTCAAGAGACACTATATTATAACAGGGAAGTAAAGAGATTAAGGAGGTGATGCAGGTTAGAAGGAAACAAAGTTAGGAATGGTTGTGAAAGTGAGGAGATATTGAAGGAACCTTCTAGAAAGCTGAATTTAGAAAGAATAACACGATGGCAAGCATAATTAGCAGTATACAAGTTTTAGTGAAAAAGGCAAGGCAGAAACAGGTTCCAGGAAAGACATTCGAGGAATCATTAATCAACAAGGAGTGTGTATATGTGAAGGTTTACAGAAGGATAATGTCCAGGTAGTAGAAGTAACTAGTACTAGTGAAATACTGAAATTTACTCATGATAACAAAGATATATACAATGAGATATAAATACTGAAAACTAAAAAAGCACTTTGAATTGATAAGATTTCTGGGGATATACTCATAACAATGGGTTGGGATACAGTACCATATCTGAAGTACTGTACTTACTCGATTACTGTTTGCGTGAAGGAGCTACAAATGAGTGGAGAGTTGCTATAGTCACCCCATTGTACAAAGGAAAGGGTGATGAACATAAAGTGGATAATTACAGATCAGTTAGCTTGACATGTAGTGCATGAAAGCACTGGGAAAGCATTATTTCTGATTATATTAAGCACATTTGCATAATTTGTTTGATAGAAGGCAGTTTGGGTTTAGGAAGCATTATTCCAGTGAGGCTCAACTTGTAGTATTCCAGCAAGATAAAGCAGATATTTTAGATTCAGGTGGCAAATGGACTGTATCATTATTGACCTATCCAAGGCTTTTGATAGGGCTGATTACAAGACTGACAAAAATGAGGACTACTGGGCTGCACAAAATAATGACTGAGTGGGTGACTAAATTTCTAGAAAACAGAACTTGGAAAATTAGAGTAGGTGAAGCATTATCTGATCCTGTAATGATTAAGAGAGCAAAGGGTGTCTGGCAAGGACCTTAGGCTTTTTGCAGATGATGTGTAATAGATAAGGTACACGATAGTGAGTGACTGCAAAAGGACCTCAACACTGTTGTAAGATGGACAGCAGACAATAGTAAGATTGTAAACAGGTTGAAAATTCAGGTTGTAGTTTTACCAAGAGGGAAAGTCCTCTCAGTTTTAATTACTGTGTTGATGGGGTAATGGTACCTACCTCATGGGGATTACTTAAGTACCTAGGTGTTAAGGTAAGGAAAGATCTTCATTAATGTACTCACATAAATGGCATTGTAAATATCCAAAAGTTACATACAATATATCTTCATTTGGTTATGAGGGTATTTAGTGGTTGTAGTAAGTATGAGTAAAGGACAGAGCATATGTCACTGGTAAGACCCTTATTAGAGTATGGTGCCATTGTATGGGGTCCTCACCAGGAATGTGTCGTGAAGGAACTGGAAAAGATGCAAAGGAAAGCAGCATGGTTTGTTCTGGGTGATTGCCAACTAAATAGTAGTATTATGAAAATGTTGGAAACTTTGATCTGGGAAGACTTAACAGTAAGGATAAAAGCTGCTTGACTGAATGATGTGTTCCGAGATTCACAACTAAGTATTTTTTATTTTCTACCTTGTCAATACATTAGTTGCTTAAGACGATTTATTGGTTAAGGTTAAAAGTGGTACATGTTTCGTATATTACTAACATCTTCAGCCATATAACACTGTTTAGATGAAAAATTCATATACTGACGAAGTATCAATGCTTTGAGAGAAAGTAAGTTGCCTCAAGCACCTAATGTATCGACAAGGTGGAAAATAAAAAATTCTTAGTTGTGAATCTGTTAAAGTGCGATACAGACCATGAAGTTATGTAATGTTCCAAGATGTCAGTAGATAGGGCAATGAATGATATTAGTTGACGAATAAGCTTGAATCAAGTTTTTAAATGTAGGCAAGATCATAATAAGAGGCTGAAGTTGGAATTCAAGAGGAAAACTAGGGTGAATATTTGCTTATAAAAAGAGGAATTAGAGACTGGAATACCGTATTTACTTGTGTATTAGACCCCGCCCCCTTTGGCTTTTTGAAACTAAGAAAATCTTTTAAAAAATCTTGCATGCAAGACCCCTCAACATAATTAGTCAGAGAAGAACAATGATTCCAGTTCGAAGTGGATACAAGTCTTATTGCAGCTCTGATGACATTGCATAAATTTGTGAATAGTTTTGTCCATACGACCCATGCAATGAAAACACGCATCAAAGTCCTGCGGTACATCTGTGTTTTGTAGTTAAGAATGTCTGCCAGCGTAATGGTTAGCACAATTAACTGCCAATAAACAGGTTGTAACTACTTTTTACTACGGAGTATTGAAAGGTGGATCCTTCCCTATAATATTGTACATCTTCTTATTCTCAGGACGTCGAGTTCAATTCCCCATACTGTACTGCCACAGATTTACGAATGGCAGGAAGGTTGATATGCGGTAAAAATGGTACATGTAACTCCCCTCCACTGGTGGCGTGTCTAAAATCAGCTGCACCACCTTGGGATGAAGAAACAAGTTTAGTTGAGAAATATTCACGGTTGTTGCTATTAATATAGCAGAAGAGATCATTAACAAAGTGACTGTTTAATATCTCGTAACTCAGGCCAATATAGGTATTTTTTGGAGAGAAGCAGGTTTAAAACATGATAAAAACTACCCATTCATAATGATTGTTTTACTCGGCAACATACCTAACAAATAATAATAATAATAATAATAATAATAATAATAATAATAATAATAATAATAATAATAATAATAATAATAATAATAATGCGCACAAACAAGACTTTTTCAGAAAAAGCATTGTGACTTTTGGGACTTTCCAGGATGTGAAGTGGACAACTGGTGCAAAGTAGTCGGATGTACGCCATGCTCGACACAGCGAGCTAATGAAAACCTACTGGATCTACCGAAAACTGAGTAAATGCCAGAATGAATAATGAAACTTATCATGGTCCCTAGTTGGCCGATTAGCAAATAATAAATAAATAAATAAATAAATAAATAAATAAATAAATAAATAAATTTTTACAAAATAATAATTTTATGTTTCCGCTTACTATTAACGATTTTTGGAGATGCCAAACAAAACGTACTAGGATATGCGTTAATAAAAAATGGAGAAACCAAACATACGAAATTAAACTTAATGTGATAAAACGCATTACTGCCACACCTGTACATATCCATAAATGAGGCAAAATTTCCTGTTATTTATTTTTATTCTTTCTGTTGTGGAACTTTTGGCACTATCCGGGCTATAGCATACCTAACCTAAACAATGTGGTTTCTTTTATTTCATTTACAGCTGTTTGGGTAAATCCTGCTGTGATAAATGTAGAGTGCATGAAATATACTTAAAAATAAGGGTCTAGCTTTCAACAGCTGCAGTTATCAAGAGAATACCTCCAGTCACTATGTATTACGTTCAGAAGTACAACTCGTAACATACGCTAGTTATCAGCTGGTGGTTTGGCACGCTTTCTACACAACTTTATTTGAAAGGAGTGGCTTCTGCTACACATACACCAACTGGGAATATAAGATACCATTTCCAGAAACCATTTGAGAATATATTCACACTGTTTGGACTCTATAGTCGGGAACAAAAGTATTTTTAAAAGGTTCAAAAAGATGGGACCTGGAATGCTCTCGATTGCAGTGAAGATGGCATCACTTGGAATGATGACACGCCGGCAACAGGGAAGTTGGCGGCGCAAGATGATAATTCAAGTGAAAGTAATGATGAGGTATACTCAGGTTGACTGTGTCGTAAGCCTACTGCTCAACTCACAGACACAAATGACTGACTATTAAGTTATTTTGTATCAATATTGCATAATATGATACCCTTATCCATTTTCCCTATGGTGTCAAATAAGAAGCGAGACCAATCTTCGTTCAAAGTTTTTACAACCGTATGCCCTTCCTAACGTCAACGTCATCAGAGAAATTAATGAGATATAACGAATGATGTGATATAAGAGTAATAAAAACTGACTATATTTACTTTATACATAGACCTAGGCCTAAATGTCATGTTCCCCATTTATTTTCTTACATTTAGAAATACTGCCTTCCGTCAAAAATAGCCAGCATAACTCAAGTAATTTATAAGTTTGTTAAAGAATAGTGTAGAATGTTTATAGGTACAATTTATAGCTCTTTGTAGCCTAGAAGTCATGTGTTCACTGCACAAAATTTGAGGTTATCACATATTGGACTCCCCTTTACTTTTTTTGGCTGTAAAAGTCAAAAAAAAAAAAAAGGGGGATCTAACACGCGAGTAAATATGCAGTAGTTAACAAAGGAGATGTTTAATATATTTCAGCTTCTTTGAAATTATCTAAGAAAAGACTAGGTAAATAAATGATAGGGAATCTGCCACCTGAGCCACAGCCCTAAATGCAGATCTGGGTCGGTCGGTCGATTGATTGATCGATTGATTGAAATCATAACAACATGTACTATACATGCAACCACTTACTCGTTCCACTAACTGACTCTCCACATCTGCTTTAAGCTCCTCGGCTTCCTCTAGTTTCTCGGGCAAGTTACCAACACTCGTCACCTGACCAATGCTCTCCAACTCCTTGGACATGTCTTGCAGGTTCTTCGCCATCTGCTTGCAGCTCTTCACTGCAGTCTGAAAAAGTTCACTCAGAGTTAGTACCATTAGAGATTCTCCTTAGCCTGCACCAAGTATCTGAATTACAAACATGCACTTACAGAGTAATCATTCAGTTTCTGTCGAGTCTGTGTAAGACTGCTCAGTTGTAAAGGTTCCTTGAGGAATGTCTGCTTCTCTTCTGCCCAGGACTTGATGGATTGGTACAGTGACATGAATCGCTCCCAAGAATCCAGAGTATCGCCAACCTGGGAACAATTTTTGACATGAACTACCTCCTTAAACTAATAGCATATTTAACATAACATATACACAAAAGGGATGAAATGAGAAACACAGAAGTCAGAGGTAGAGAGAGAGAGAGAGAGAGAGAGAGTTGAATACCGTACCCTAAACTGCAAGAGAAGGCAGAGATTGTATGGACAAATGATGAGAACAGAAGAGAATAGAGTGTCCACGGAGGAAATAATAGGAGGAAGGCAACGGGAAAAGCCCAGACAGAAGTGGATGGATACGGTGAAGGAGAGTATAGAGAAGAGAGGACTAAAAGTGGAAGAAATATTGGAGGAAGATAGAAAACTGTGGAGGTCCTTGATTCACAACCTGACCCAGAAGACTGGAAACAGGAAATGAAAAAGAAGGAGAAGAAGAAGATACACAGAAGCAAAATGTGGTATTTCAGAGTTAAAATGCTTTCCTCTTCTGTACATTACCATTGTTTCCATAGAGATATTATAAAAAATAAATGATAAAACTTAACTTTTAGGAGGCTTCAGAATGTCTTTAAGTGATGCGAGCTTTCTTTAGATCATTTTCTGTACAGGAAGTTCTATTTCTTGTTTGTTGAAAAGTCACTTTAGGACCAGTTTCTATCAAATGATCAACTCTGTACATTACAAAAATATTCCATGTTAAGAGCACCCGAATGTGAAACCTGAATGTTTTACGACCCATTCCTTTGGTTTACATCTAAAATACTATTCATTCCAACACCACCAAATTTTGCTCACCTTTTAACAACCAGAGCAAAATATATATGTAACATCAGCAGTGCATCTCCCTTAGCTCATCAACAAGGATGCAAAAAAACAAAAACAAAACAAATCATACAAAAATGCAAAATTCTGCCACAATATTCATGGAGGATATTATGAGTCATAATTTTTGTGAGCAAGTTAATAACACTAGTGCCTAAAATAAAGACTTACATGAGTACCCAAAAAAAAAAAAAAAAAAAAGTATTTTAGTCTATTAACCTCTTAAATGGGCATGATGTATATTTCTGTATGCTGAATGTTACAGGTTCGTAGGCATGACAAATATATATCTATTCAAGCTTTTACCACTAATATCTCCTGGGTATGATGAACAACTTTGCCGTGTCATGAATCATCGTCTTAATTGATGTTTTTTCCACAGGATGGCATGAAATACCACACTTCATGCTTCTTGAAGCTTCTTTGTTTTTATTTTACAATTGTGCGGTGCTACTTGTCTGCAGTTGGCCAAACATGGGAGCATTTAGTTCAAAGTGCAAATTTGAAATACTCAAAGTAGACCAGATTATTCAAAACTTACAAAAAAGAGTGTGAAGATCTATGTTTTCAGAAATCCTAAGATGAGTGATTTGGTACAGATTAAGGCAAGTCTGATAGTGAATGTGGTTCTGAGTATGAGAATGAACAGCAAGAAGAACAACATGACAAATCGGATGAAAACGAAGTTCTTGACATGTTTTAACCTTTACTGCCACACAGTGTTTCAAGTCTGAAATTCGCATTTGAGGTAAATGACCTTGCAGTTAATGAAAAATGATTCATGATGCCACTAGCATGATATGTAATTCATAAATTTTCCCAGCTTTTATTTGTTTCAACTTCCAGCTGTAACATACAGACCAAAGACTAAATTCCAACCAGGTAAATGAACTTGAAGTTAACACGGCAAAGTTGTTCATCATACCCAGGAGATATTAGTGGTAAAAGCTTGAATAGATATATGTAATTGAAAAACGAAAATCCACAGCCTGTTTCCAGTCATTCGACTGAATCAGGAATGGAATGAATGAAGCCCCCATCTAGCGGCAAGAATAGGAATTGTGCCGGGTGCCGTAGCCTGTCGCATTCCTCTGGGACAATGATTAATGACTGACAGATGAAATGAAATGATACTGGAGAGTGTTTCTGGAATGAATTATGACAGGGAAAACCCGAGTACCCGGAGAAAAACCTGTCCCGCCTCCGCTTTGTCCAGCACAAATCTCACATGGAGTGACCGGGATTTGAACCACGGAACTCAGCAGGGAGAGGCCGGCGCGCTGCCACCTGAGCCACGGAGGCTCCCATACGTCATATGTAATTCATGAATATTATTAGTTTTTATTTGTTGTAATGCTAGGCTGTATCTTATAGAAAAAAACCCCCTTCAAATTCCAAACATGCAACTGACCTTGCAGTTAATGTAAAACTGGTCAAAAATGTCTCTAATATTAAAATTAATTGGTTATAGTTCCTTTGTTTTACTTTTTGTATCACAGATTATATACTACTAACATTTCTGCCTATCCTGCCATGTAACAAAACTAAACAATGCACAGGGCAGGTTACCCAGTTAAGAGGTTAAAAAGAGCTCTCAAAAAAAGAAAATATTTTTCTTCAAAACTTTGGACTACTGTATTTTAGGGACAAATTATAGCTGTTAGGCAATTAAAGAAGTGTATCGAGTTTGACTGCTGAGAAAACCGTCATAAAAATGTAAAAATATCACTTTTTGGGATGTAATGTTAGCCGACAGCTGGCAACAGTGCCGGTATATTTAAACAGCCATTTAAAATACACTTTTATTGCAGATACACCCACATATTATATTTTTTTTGAGACCTGTGGGGAGTCTTTTTTTAAGGAATGTTTACTGTATGATGTGGAATGTTGTTGTAAAATATTTTATTTGTATTCCCTTCACCTACCTAGCCTGTATGGTGTAGAATATTGTTGTGGAATGCTTTGTTCGTATTCCCTTTATCTACCTAAGTAACTACTAGATTGTAAATCGTCATAGTAAGCGATATTTTTTTACCTTCCGGCAATTTCGTGATGCAGACTTTTGAACAGGGTGTCTTGGCCCCTGTCTATTTTAGAAGTGTGTCGTTACTAATTCTGGAAGATGGAAAGTTCGCGATTAGTGTCTATGTTCTGGAAGATAGTGAAAACAATGCGACTGGATGAAAGGTTATGATTGGTGGATCTGGGTGGTGATAGGCAAGCTCCTGTGCACTGATTGGTCACTCAGTAATCACACCAAGGCCAGACTTCCCTTTTTAAGCAAACGAGGCAGGATTTCATGGTCTTTCGGTTCGCTCATCAGCAGAGCGATAAGATGCACGTCGGCGAATCCTCCCTCCCGAGATGGGCTACCTTGGAGTAAGCACTGTCGATTTCAGTTCCACTTTAATTCACTTTTGATGTTCGCTTGTATTTTCACGTAGGAGTTTGCCCTACTCGCCCAGACTCGCCACTCAATTTCTCAGATGTCTTAGAAAGCATGTTAACCTTCATTTAATATTGTATTTTGTATCTTGTGTTTCCTCTTACCCTCAATATTGTATTGTAGAACTTTGATTATGCTAAGATATATTTAGTTAACCTCTTCACCTAATAGCAAAGCTCTTCGCAAGTACATCTAATTTGTATTTCGTAAATTGTGTAACCGGATGGTGTGGATAGATGAATTTTGTTCGGAATTTACCTTGTAATGTTTATTCTGGAAAATAATATCTCAAATCAAGGGATAACCATTGACTTTCTGGAAACCTGCAACGTTTGTATCTCTATGGCCTTGGTAGGCTTCCCACACCCGTTCCACGTTCCTTAACTATAGTCGCCAGGTTACCCAACCTGATATTTGTGTATTGGCGCAGTTCATCTGATGTTTGTTGTATGTTAAGGTTTTTAAGTGCCGTGTAATTTGATTTGTTTTCCTTTCTTAATTGTGTATTGTGTAACCACCAAATAACGGTTACATTTTTGGATTCAGAAAAGCTTACTCCATTAAAAGAAGTGGGAAACCCAAATGTGAAATATGATAACTTTTCATGTCCATGCAGGCAGGAAGATTGTCAATTAAGGTCAATCTTTGTCCCACAGATAGTCCAATTAACCTTCAAACTTTGATGATGATGAATATGATGAAGATTGTTGTTTAAAGGGGCCTAACATCTAAGGTCACCAGCCCCCCTACAAACTTTAATCTTCACTCAAGATAAAAGAGAAACCCTGGCAACCTGAGATGTGTTCAGCAATAGTTAACTGATCTATTAAATATTTCAGCCCAAGTTGACGTGTTTTGAATGTCTAGCTTGTCCTTGATACAAACCCAGTACCTAAGAACATGATGTTCACTAAGTATCCAAGCCACTCAATAAACTTACTTGTTGCTTCTTCTCGTCAAGCCATGACTTCACTTGCTGCAGTTGGTCTGTGAGGCTGCTCACTGTGTTCTTTATGAGATTACGCTCCTCGTCATCTTGAGTCTTCTCACAGATCACTTGGCCATTCTTGGTTAGACGGTCCAGCTTATCAGTGATGCCACCAATCTCTGACTGGATTTGCTGCAATTATTTACATAAATTTAGACTGACAGTCCTTGTGGATATTATTTTTACATGCCAATTTCAATTTTGTTTGTAAAGGAAGTTCTATTGCTGCAACTTACAGAAAGATGTTCCTTGAGTTCACGTGGCTCCACCGAGCGATCCTGAAGCCTGAGCTCGGCTTTTTGTAGCCAATCTTGAACATGGACCACATCCTGATCATAGTCAGAACGCACCGTGCGAGCCCGTTTAAACTGCCGTTCTTTGTCATCCATGGTGCTCAATACCGTTTCAGCCAGCAGTTCTAAAGACGACAACTGGAACCCACAAGAGAAATGTAATTTCAATTCAGAATAAAGAAACACATAAAGGACAAATATTCAAATTCACTCTTTATATTAACAGTTAGGTTTGAACTCAATCAAACTGTGCGCATAAAACAGCTTCGGTGTTGGAATCATATGAGACATATGGAGGAGGACAGGTTGCCTAGGAGAATATTGAACTCAGCCGTGCAGTGTAATAGAAGCAGAAGGAAATCAAGTAGACAATGATTAGACTCGGTTTTATAATGATTTAACGATGAGAGATGTAGAATAAAACAAAGCCACAGAGCTAGCTGCAAATAGAGAATTGGGCTGGTTATTTAATTCACAGAGGCTTGCAGACTGAACTCTGAAAGGCATAACAGTCCATAATGAAGATGTGTATGTACTGTATGTATAAAAAGTTGTCAATATACTGTATGACATGCAGTTACAAATCCCTATCTTCAAAAATCTACCCGTTTAAACTGCCGTTCTTTGTCATCCATGGTGCTCAATACCGTTTCAGCCAGCAGTTCTAAAGACGACAACTGGAACCCACAAGAGAAATGCTTTGGGGGGGAGAGAGAGAGAGAGAGAGAGAGAGAGGAAGAGAGGGAGGGGGGCGGGGCTCTCTTTGTTGAAGTTTAGCATAGCAGCCCACTTGGCTGAGGAAATCTAAAAACTGGATTTGTTTCTTGCAAGTATACAAAACAAATCACAAAATATTGAAGTACTGTAAATCTACTGTCAATACCCTCCATCTCATTATCTTCAAGCATATTATTGCCTTTGTGATGATCAATTAAATGCCAAATAATAAATTTTTAACATTTATGCATTGCTGTACTTGCTGATACACTGCAAAGACTACTATTTATTTCAAAGATGTCAATTACAAGTAAAATTGACATGTAAGTATTAATCATTATTGATAGAAATTAAATTCATGTCAGCATGTAAAGAGTACAAAATAGTATGGCAGAACATACAAGGGAAGAACCCATGAGGCAGAACATGAAATGAGGAGATATGGAAAAGAATGGGGTTTATGTAAATACCCTCAAAACTGAGAATGAATCTGAGTTCTTGAATTGTCACAGTGATTGTTACTCTTACTATTTGTCAGTCCCGACTATTGACTGTAGTATTTGTACAGACATGGAGATTAAGTGATACAGGTCTTTAGTTGGGGAGAGGGGACTGTCCTCCAGAACAGTACAATTTTTAATTTTATATAATTTGGTTTATTCAGTCTTTTGTAAATGTGAAAATTATATCTCCAAGTCATTAGAGACATGTCCAACAAACTCTTTCTAACTAAAGCACTGGAAGCACATTGTTGTCCTTCACACAAAACAAAGAACTGCATACTTGAAATATACTTTCGGTTCATTAGGTAGTGTAGTGTAGAGTACATAGAGTATATGTTGAAGAGAGATTGAATACAGAACAAATATGACCTAGACCACCATAGCACAATCATATCCAATGCAAAATCAGAAGGCAGTGGGTTTGGTTCCATCTGGTGTCCAGCTGGCCATTTCTGTTCAGTACTTAACAACTGTTTGGCATGTAGTATATGTCCTCGACATGGTCTAATATGCTTAACACGTTCACTGCGTATTAGCAGAGCATGACATACCCGCCAACCTGAGCAAAATATTTGTGTGGAACTCTTTAAAAGTTGTAATTATCAAAGTTTTGTACATTGGTAGGACGAGTTCTATAGAACTCGTGTACTTATACCACTCACGCGCTTGGTGCGTGACCCGCACGGTGGTTGAAATCGAGAAGTACTACTGGTCACCAGACGGATCGCGTGCCACGCGCGTTGGTAGATTACTGTGCATTATTTACCACAAATAGCAGACAAATGCATAAAAGTATGTTATAGACATAAATATATTCGTATTTACACTTCTCTATTACAGAATTTGACACACCGAAATGAAATATTTTGGCTAATTGGGTAGGTCTCGTGATGTTGAAGGAACCACATTGTTGGCCATCACAAAAAAATACAAATAAAATGATAACATAAGCATCACGACGCAGTCAAAAATGATTACTGAATGTTCTTTCAAGTTACTTAAAAATGTGATGAGGAATTAATAACAATTAGAAGTCCTTTCGTGTTATACACATATATGATGCAAGAATAAATGACAATTACCAGTTCAGTTCTTTTACTGAACATATTGCAGTAGTGGAATTTATTTATTTCAAAAGCGGAACCACTCGTAATTCTCCTGAATAATTAATAAACAGAAAATGCAGTGTCTTAACTGAAGTGGTCTTGCTCCTCAAAGATCCCATAAATGAATGACGACGTATGACGACAACTCCGGAGAGGAAATATGCGGGTAACGGAATACACATGCGCAAATATGGCTACGGATGAATCTGCTAGTAGACTGAACTTACACGATGTGCGGGATGACAATTAGAGCCTTTCTTACTATGCGGGAAACCTGTGATTTACATTTCCTAGCAACCGTACCATGACGCGCTAGCCGTGTGCTCCGCACCCGCTTATAAAGTAGCATCACGTGCCCAGTGCGTGATCCGCATTGAACGTGTTAAAGTTTCTTTCAAGTACAATGCAGTTATGAAACCTAAATATTCACTTAAGGGCTATAGATAGGGATTTATTCCTAACTACAGGACAATATTCATATGAAATCACATGAACAGTTTGTAACGGGGTATTTTCTATTCTGTGAGGAGCACAACATGAAATCAGACATGTTCCATTGCGGGGTGGGATAGAGAGTTACACTGTCCCCTATTGCAATCGAAAACTTGGCAACTCTAGCTCCAGTATAACCAATCATTCACAAACCCTGATATACAACTAAGAATATATCTTAACAATGCATAATAATTTACAAAATATTAACAACATGATTACATAAATCCTTTGAAAATTAGGATTTAATATCTTATCAAACATGTTCTTGTATCAGGATTTCACCTGTCTTGAATCTGGATTATGTCTTTCAAAAGGATCAACTCACCTCTTGTGAAATGTCACTGGGTACAGACTGCTGGGTTGATGTATAGTGTTCCTTGGTCTGTATTATAAGAGTCTTCGCTTTAGAGACAGTGTCCTCAACTCGAGATCTCAGAGCCTAAAACAAAACATAGTTCTAAGTCTTGCGTTTTCCTTTGGTCAAATGTTAAAAACTATTTTTGTAATACATAATACACTTAACACACTAGACTACAGACAAAAATCAACAAGCAGAAAATAGGAAGAGTGATTCCAGAAGCAGAAAGAAAATTACGTTCAGAAAGTATGAAACAGTATTGGGCTGACAAAAAGAAGGAAAAACCTCCATAAAGCTGACTAAGTAGTCCTATGTTGGCTAAAAAATTAAAATAAATATTAAATACACTTAACAAAAGTGTAACTTAAAAGCATTTCAGTCTATCGAACACATAATTTCAATATACATATTGCACTATAACATACTTATAAAAAACACATTATTAAACAAGGAATAAAAATACACACTATTAAACAAAGAATGACATCTTTAATTCTTAAAAGAACATCATCAGATTCTATGAAATCACATTCAATAATTATGTTTATTTCTGTCCAAAAAACTAGGAATCTGAAATTTGGAACTTATCTTAATGAAGCCCTGGACACAATGTGAGGCGTTCAAAAAACCGTTGCTCTTTCACTGGCTCCAATCCAAACGGCTGCCAGTCCATTGTCCCTCCGTTACGTCATGCCCTCCACCCTAGTCAGGTCAATGACATGCTGCACTTCCCCTTCAGGTGCTTTGCCCTTAGTGTTCCCTTAGTATTATCGTTGTTGTTGTTATCTTTTTATTATTATTGTTATTATTATTTCTCATATTTTATTGTTTAAAACTATGCTAGGGTTCTTAATGAGCATTTAACGGTCTGGCTATTATACTGGTAATTGTGTAATAATTATTATTATTTCTTCGTTATGCCCGTTTACGGAGCGCGTTGGAACTTGTTAGCTTGATGATGGTTTCCTTTTCTTCTTCTCCTCCCAAAATCTCTTTATGAACTTGCTATGCTGTTTCTTGCATTCTTTCGTCCATTGTTTCCCTGTGGTTCTTTTAGCCTTTTCAGTGAACGTGTGCTTTGCAACCAAAGTTCCAAAAGCCTTGCGATCCCTGATGGTATCTTCTGTGATGTTCATTTAAGTCCTGCCTTATTTCCTCTAACCAGCTAATTTTGACCTCCTTTTAATTAATTATACAAAGCAGGTTTTTTTTTTTTTTGCATATCTAGTGTCGTCTATTCTACAGATGTGGCCATAGAATTTCAATCGTCTCCTGCATATGGTATCGGTAAACTTGTCTATTTCTTTGTACAAATCTACAGTTTTTCTCTTGATCTTACCATTTACACAAACGGGGCCATATATTTTCCTAAAAATTTTTTTTTTTCAATTTCATCAATTTTAGAGTGGCCTCCTACAGATGTGATTTCTGAGGCATACAACGCTTCTGGAAGATCAACAGTCTTGTATTGCCAAAATTTTGCATTTCGTGTCCAGCTCCATGGCTAAATGGTTAGCGTGCTGGCCTTTGGTCACAGGGGTCCTTGGTTCGATTCCCAGGGTCGGGAATTTTAACCATGATTGGTTAATTTTGCTGGCACAGCGGCTGGGTGTATGTGTCGTTTTCATCATCATTTCATCCTCATCACGACGCGCAGGTCACCTACTGGAGTCAGATCAAAAGACCTGCATTTGGCGAGCCGAACTTGTACTCGGACACTCCTGGCACTAAAAGCCACATGCCATTTCATTTTATTTTTGCATTTCGTGACATCACTCTTTTATTATAGTGATTCCATGCTATTTGGTATGCTTTCAGGAGTTAATAATAACAATAATAAATTATTATAATATTTCAGGAAGAAACACATTTCAATTTTTTTGGACATCTAATCAGGACACCAGAGAACAGGATCATCAGGAGAATAACAGAAGAATTATGGAACAGTTAAGTGCAACATTAAGTGGATTATAGAAATCAAGGAGTATATGGATGAGCTACAAATTACAGTGGAAGACCTAAGAAACAAAACCAACAAAATCAGGAAACTCACAGGCAAACAAACCAGGCTGCAAACAAGAATCAACAAAGACAATGGGAAGGGTGATTTCTGATCAAGAAAGAAAGATAAGATCCGAGAGAATGATGAAGTACTGGGCCGACAGGAAACTGAAATATTTTTTGTATAAAGTTGGCTAGAGTGATCCAATGAAGGCCATAAAATGTAAATAAATAAATAAATAAATAAATTATTATTAATAATAATAATACTTTTAAAATATTTTTTTATTCAAGAGTTCTTGTAAGAGGTATTTTAGAGATAAATGATCATCTAAAAGACTGTCTTGAGTGACGAAGATGATGCGTAAATTGAGAGAATTTACTACAGATAAGAATATCCTAACCCACATTCAAGACCTTTAAGTCAGAGATTACCTCTTGTGGGATTCATTAACCACTAATACAAAAAGTGTAAATGTTGTCCAGATTTCTTTGTTTAATATTGCATTTTTTTTACTGATATGTTATAGTGTAATATTTATATTGAAATTGCATGTTTGTAGGACTGAAAAACTTTTAAGTTACATTGAACTGATTTGACAACAAAAAGTATGGCTTCCTTTTTAACACCTTAACAAAATTCTTGAACATGAAGTTTTATGTAATGTAAAAAAATTATATATATAGAAATTTCATGCCAAAGTTTATATACACTATATATAGATTATGTTTTTAAAAACAATTGCACCTCCATATGGACTAATTAGATACAAAATGCCTGTAGTTAGCCATATTATAATGCAATTAATACCATTTTTAAGAACTCCATCAAAAAATGAGGGTAATCTCTTTTTTACATACTGCATTTAAATTTATTATAAATCTATATTTCATCCATAAAAACCGTCTGCAGAGATAAGAATCGAAGGCTATGAAAAAGAAGCATCGATAATCCAGAAAGGAGTGTGGCAAGCTGCAGTTTTTTTGCTAGTGCTTTAACGTCACACTTATCACACTGAACGTTTTTCGTGATGCAAGGATGGGAAAGTAATTGAATTGGGATGGTAGTGCCCATGGCCTTAATTAAGGTACAGCCCCAGAATATGCCTGGAGTGAAAATTAGAAACCACAGAAAACCATCTTAAGGGCTGGCACGGGATTTGAACCCACTATCTACCGAAGACTACAGTTAATTTACTGTAATTTTCAATGTTTCAATGTTTATACAGAACAGGCAGTAAAGGAAATCAAACAGGAATTTGGGAAGGTATATAATTTCCATTTATTTTGGAAAGACCTCCTGTATTTACAGGCTGCCACTAAGAACAAGGTAAAACATATCAATTTTATGTACATATGTATTAATAAAAGAAAATTCAAAATTAGCTGTAGAGGTGGTCTTGATGGAGGCTCGGAGGACGAGGGTCGCGATTTCTGGGATGAGCTTCATTGGGAGTTGGAAGCGCTTCCATGTGGCAACGAAGTGACGAGGTATGGTACCGCGAGCTCCGACCATTATCCCTATTATTTCAATTTCCTGAAGGTGGTATTTAGATTTGTAGTAAGGGATAGTGGGTTTGTATTTGTTAATCTTTTCTAGATTAACCTCCTCTGGCTGACCGCTATGGTGCTCGAACCTGACCATCGGATCGAATATGAATCCTTGAGAGCTGTTGTCTTTAAAGGCTATGATGTCAATTCTTTGCAAACTACCATTTATGGCCAGTCCATGTACCTCCTCATGTACACTGAATCCCTTCTTTCTCAGTTCTGCGGCAATGAAGGATCTGATCTGGTGGTGCCGCATGTTTCTAAGGAGCTCCCCGCGTGTGCAGAATCCCAGGACATGACCAAGAGTTTCTTTCTCTCCGTGGCAATGCCGACAGAGGTTGTTGTCCAGGGATCTGCCTGGCACCGCACGCACCGCAGAAACATTAGCAGCCATCTTTATAGCCTCTCTCCACTCATTACAAGACAGTCCGGTATGATCTCGCACCCAAGAGTTTGCTGGTGTGTACTCTTTGTAAAGTTGTACTCCGAGTCCCTTTTGCGGTAGTGAACACCAGGAGGTGAATTCACGTTCTCGTAGCTCTTGACGGATCTTCTTAGTATCGTACAGGCCGTTCTTGGCGGTTATTTTCTGGGTATCAGCGTTAGTTAGTTTTAGGCGTTCTGTACATTCCCGACTCTCCGCGTGACAATCCCTCGAAGCGACACCAAGTGGATGTTTAGTCTTCAGCAAGATATTGCAGGCATTAATGCATTGTAGGTAAACTTCCCATGAGGTTTTAAACAGAGCGAGTTCAAGGAGAAGAAATCAAAATTCTAAGATTTGCTGATGATATTTTTATTTTATCTAAGTTTGCAGATGATCTGGAAAAATTGCTGAATGGTATGGACTCAGAGAAAGAGTGCAAGATTAAAATAAATAAATCCAAAATAAAAATAATAAAGGTGTAGTCAAATGTAGTCAGATGATGCAAGAAATATTAGACAAGAAATGAAGGCTTAAAGGAAGAAGATGAATACTGTTATTTAGGTAGTAGAATAAGAAGTAAGGACGACATAAAATGTGAACTAGCACAAGCAAGGAACGCCTTTCTTAAGAAAAGAAATTTGCTCACTTCGAACATTGATACACGAATTAGAAGATGTTTTTTGAAGACTTTAGTCCGAAGCATGGTGGTGGAAACATGGTCAATAACTAACTCAGAAAGAAAGAGACCGGAAGCTTTTGAAATGATCGAATCACGAATAAAGAGATACTAAACTGAATTGGTGAGAACAGAACAATTTAGCAAAATTCTAGCAGAAGAAGAGATAGAATGAATCTTAAAACAGCCAGGACTTGGTCAGTTGGTTTTTGACAAAGGTGCAGGCAGTAAGAATGGTAGGATAGAGCAAGGAATGAATATGACAAACAGATTAGAGCAGATGTAGGATGTAGTAGTTATGCAGAAATGAAAAAGTTAACACAAGATAGGGTGGCATGGCAAGCTGCATCAAACCAGTCTAATGACTGATGACCCAAACAACAACAACAACAACATTTTCATATATCATAGTCATCATTGATTGTCGCTGCAACCAACTTTCTCTGTCCATTGCCTGCATCTTCATCTCCTTACAGGAGCAACACTTCATTTGCAACATGAGGTTCTTGGTCACCCTTTTCCCTTCATTGGAGCCAGCAAAATTGCAATAAATTCACTGTTAGTTAACACTTTAGAAGATGAAGTCATTAAATACCTGACAGAAGATCAGTTTTCTCCACCTTTCGTGTGTTTACGGTTATTGAAAAACAAACACAAAGTTTTTACAGCTGTGAAATATTTAGGTGCACCACCAGCAACATTATTTTCTGAAAGACTGTTCAGTAAGGAACAAAATATGTTCCATCGCAACACTGTTGGCCCCCCGCTTAAAAGGACGAGGTTTTTGCTCTCACTGCTGCAACTTGCTAATCAACAAGAGGGTCCTTCATCTACAACTGAAGGGGTAAGACTGTAACTCGATTTTAATTTGCTGTGTGTTAAAATTTTTGGTGAAATTATAGGTTGCACTTAAATCATCATCATCA
Organism: Anabrus simplex; assembly: GCF_040414725.1. Lineage (NCBI taxonomy): Eukaryota > Metazoa > Arthropoda > Insecta > Orthoptera > Tettigoniidae > Anabrus > Anabrus simplex. The sequence goes on along the minus strand of NC_090273.1, from coordinate 21,874,478 downwards.
GTTTTCCACTCCAGTTGCCCGGGTGTGGTTTACGAGCACTCTCCACTTCTGTCTGTCCATGTACCACTCTTCCCTCAAGACGACATCCCAGCTGACTCCTCTTGTTCCTATGTCCTCTTTCACTTGGTCCAGCCATCTCTTCCTAGGTCTTCCTACCGGTCGTTTTCCGTCCACGACTGTGTGTAGCCATTGTTTTGCTGTCCTTCTACTGTCCATTCGTTTGACATGGCCAAACCATTTCAAACGGGCCCTTGGCACTTTTTCATTCAGGGATGGGTACACACCAGCTTCCTCCCTTATTCTTTCATTCCTTACCCTGTCCCTTTTTGTCTTCTGTACCATAGTTCGTAGGAACTTCATTTCTGCAGCTTGTAGTTTGCTATCCACTTGTTGGGTTGTTGTGCAGGTTTCTAGGCCATATGTTATTATGGGGGTAAAGTATGATTGGAATAGAATCTGCTTTGATCTTAAGGGAACTTGTTCGTCCCAGAGGAGGTTCCGAACTTGATGGTAAAACTGAGCTGATTTTTGAATGCGGTTGTTAATCTCATGCTGTATTCTGTAATCACTTGAAATGATGCACCCAAGATATTTATATTGGTCCACCGTTTCCAGCTGTGTACCTTCCAGCATTATTTTTTATAGGTTGCACTTAAATAAGCACTAAATATTTTTTTTCAATCAATCAATCAATACTGATCTGCATTTAGGGCAGTCGCCCAGGTGGCAGATTCCCTATCTGTTGCTTTCCTAGCCTTTTCCTAAATGATTTCAAAGAAATTGGAAATTTATTGAACGTCTCCCTTGGTAAGTTATTCCAATCCCTAACTCCCCTTCCTATAAATGAATATTTGCCCCAGTTTGTCCTCTTGAATTCCAACTTTATCTTCATATTGTGATCTTTCCTACTTTTATAAACGCCATTCAAACTTATTCGTCTACTAATGTCATTCCACGCCAACTCTCCGCTGACAGCTCGGAAGATACCACTTATGATATACTAACAATTTGTTGGTTATTTTGATCCACCTTTTCAATACAAATTACAGTTTGTGTTGCTAAGTTGTAATGTTACAACACTAATTTACCGGGACATGTTTCGCTTTTATTCGCAAGCATCATCAGCCTATACAATTGCCTCAAGGTTTGTCATTTTTGGGTTGTTGTTACAATTTTCATTACATTGAATGTAAATCTAATTTCAGTGATAACAATATTTAAAACAAGAATAATATACACATTAAAAATTTTTATGACAATATGATTTGCAATGTTAAAATGGATTAACTCTTAATTCTAAAACACATTGACATCCAAAACACAGTTTTTAATTTGGCTAAAAATTGTTTGCGATGTTAAAATAAAATTGATTCAACTATAATTTGGCATTACAATTTGAGTCATAAATATATAAATATTGGATGTTAATATATAGGAACCATAGTTTCTGAAGTGCATTGGTTTCTAGAATACAGTAACATTTCAGTATTGAGAATTATAGTTAAGAATTGTGCTCTCTAAATAATGTTATTTAAAAAGACTGTAATTTTGCATTATGCGTGATTAGTCATGATGATAATCTAGAATTGAAGTCTTGAGTTCGTTGGAAAATGGCTTCTAGATTTGATGAGACTTATATGCCCTCTCCTTTACATCCTTACTACAACCCCTAAACACCCTCATAATCATGTGCAGAGATCTGTACCCTTTATTTACAATCCCATTTATGTGATTACCCCAATGAAGATCTTTCCTTATATTAACACCTAGATACTTACAATGATCCCCAAAAGGAACTTTCACCCCATCAATGCAGTAATTAAAACTGAGAGGACTTTTCCTATTTGTGAAACTCACAACCTGACTTTTAACCCCGTTTATCATCATACCATTGCCTGCTGTCCATCTCACAACATTTTCGAGGTCACGCTGCAGTTGCTCACAATCTTGTAACTTATTTATCACTCTATAGAGAATAACATCATCCGCAAAAAGCTTTACCTCCGATTCCACTCCTTTACTCATACCATTTATATATACAGTATAAGAAAACATAAAGGTCCCATAATACTGCCTTGAATAGTAGACTCATAGTAATGACTCATATGTGACAGAAAAAGAAGTAGGCTCAACCCTAAGAGAATGAGAATGCTTGTATTTTTGAACAAGAACTTGTAATGCAATTAAATTACTGTTATTTCATTCATTTGATTTTAACTTTTTAAATGGGAAGCCATGGAAAACCATCTTCAGGGCTGCTGACAGTGGGGTTTAAACCCACTATCTCCTAGATGCAAGCTCACAGCTGCGTGCCCCTACCCACATGGCCAACTCACCCGGTAATACTTTTTTTAAACATTTGATTTGTGGAAAGATGTGCAACTAACTACTAACTAGATCTACATACTGCAATGTATTTTACAATTATTCAGATATTAAAGTGTTAACATAAAAAGTCTGTTTAATAGATAATATTGTATTTTAACATTTTATTTCAAGAATGGAAGTAATGGAGTATCTAGACAAACAACAGTTATTGGTATTGAGTATTGACAAAAACTGTTATTGACCCATCTCTTTAAAAACATGTTCTTTCATTAAAATCCATTGATCAATACAACACATCATTACAAGTAAGTATTGGGGTGTGGGGTACAACTAACCTGTAGCGTAGCTGCTGTTCCGTCTTGGTCAGCACCAAACTCATAGAAGTCCTGTACTTCGTGGTGGAGATCTTTGAGTGTCTTTTGAAGAGCAGCGACACTGTCTTGAACAGTCTCGATGTGCTTAAGGTCGTCGCTAGCCTTGGCAAGCTTGCCGCGGAGAGTCTCTATCAGTCTGAAAGAGGATTTCAAAATTAGTATTATCAAAATAATATTATTTGAATTAGAATGCAAGGAAGTTTTCAAAAATTTACAAGCGTTCATTAATATACATGAAATGTCATTCTTGTCCCAGGGTACAATCATAACAGCATGGATTTGTTCTTCTAAGTCCCATTCTATAACAGAAGATACTTCTAATGAGATAAATATCTCAAAATAAAGTACAAGGAGAACATTAAATTAGTAGAGTTAGATATCAAAAATAACATAAGCTATTTCCATTATTCAAGTGGAAAGTTGGAGCATTAGCAGATTTAGCCATTGACTGCGATCATCTTTGCATTGTCTGGTTCCATAACTAAATGTTAACGTGCCGGCCTTTGGTCCAGAGTGTCCCGGATTCGATTCCCGGCCGGGTCGGGAATTTTAACCTTCAATGGTTAATTCCAATGGCTTGAGGACTGGATGTGTGTGCTGTCTTCATCATTAGAATTCATCACAGGTAAGGCCCCATCCTCACAGACCGGCAGGTCGCCTATACAGCGTCAACGCGGAAGACCTTCACCAGGCCTCTTCGGAGGCCACATGCCAACACTTTTTTTCTTTGAATTCTTGCGTATGGTATACCCTGAACATTACAGTTGGTGTATTCCCATTTATTTATTATTGTTAGTGGTTTAACATCGCACTGACACATCAAAGGTTTTCAGCAACATAAGGGTGGGAAAGAGGCTGTGGCCTTAATTAACAGCCCCAGCATTGCCTGGTGTGAAAATGGGAAACCACAGAAAACCACTTCACGGCTGCCGACAGTGGGATTCAAACTCATCATCTTCCAAATGTAAGTTTACAGTAGTGAGTTTAGGAAAGTTTATTCTTTCAAGTTCCTTCCAAATCCAACCATGAATCTATATCATTCCATAAAGAACAAAAATTCCAAGGATTGGGTTCATCGTTACAACCTTAGGAGATGGCCCATTCTTCAGACCATAATTCTACAACTTTGTTAAAAATTAAAAACTTTCTTCTAAGTATCATATTTCGTTTAAAAAAAAATTGAGAAGTATAAACTGTGAAATAACCCCTGAATGAATTTCCAAGGCTGATGTCTAAAAATCAGGCAGCCTATGCGATAACAGAGCAGGTGCTGAGCTGATGATAATGATAGCAGTGCTGGCCCACTGCATATTTCAGCAAATTAACCTTACACTAATGTTAACATTTAATATACTGTATGTTCATTTCAAAACTTCCTACCTTGAATAAATTTAATGTTTATATATATTTTTTATTTGTTCTGATAGAGGGAAAAATAACAATTTAGGGATGATACATAAAATGCAATCAGCAATTGTTTTGAATTTCCCCACAAAAACCTAAACTGACATGTTTTCTTATTGTAACTCCTACTATTATATAGCCTGCCTGATGTCAAGTTCACATAGTACGACACTGGTGTTAGTCGGTTTGATTCCTGTTGGTCGAAAAAATATTCACCATCAGAATATTGGTCAGTAGGGTACGAGAGGTGGTGATATACAATTTATAATCACTACATAGCGTCCCAAAAAGCCTGGATTCAATTCCAAACTCCTCCGCAGTGTTCACATGGAATAAGGACATATGACACTGTTCATGGTGATTCGTCCATTGGATGGCAACATTAAGCCTTGAACAGACCCCTTGGTGTTATTCGACAGGAGTAGGCTACATGCCGGCACCAGGTTTCACCCTCTTCCTTTATATCAACTAATCATGTCATTCATTTCATCTCCTTAACTACTCTGATGAGGTTGACATCAGAAAGGGCATCTGGTCGTAAAAACAAATATTCATCTCACTTTATACCTGACTCTGTAGAGAAATGGAAAAGGGTTGGACATACATACATACATACATACATACTATCTGCGCACTTTTTAGTGATAGATTTACACCCTAGTGCTGAAGTGGTCGACTTCGGTTATCTTCGAGATTCGTATTGGCAACCTTTGAAACACAAACTAAGAATCGCTTATCATCGCTGTGCGACATCTGGCGTACACTTTAAGTACTCGTACTGTTGTTGTTTACACAGCAAAGCCAAACTATAGAATTCATGCTAGGAACACGTTTCGCAATGGGAAATGTTATATAGTATTATATATTGTGTGTGTGATACAGTTGTTTGCTTAAAATAATAAAGGTTTATAAAATTCATATCGATCGATCATATTATCGATTCAATTCAGATTTCATTTCCATTCAGTTGGTAGTATTAACGGAACCCTTCTTACTTCTCCAACGAGTACAAAAATCTATCACTAAAAAGTGCGCATACTATACATACATACATACATACATACATACATACATACATACATACATACATACAACTCCCGTTATTATATATATATATGTGCAAGATTCTGTACAGGCATGTTTGTGCAATGGAGGAAGCTTATTTCCCAATGTGTACCACAGAGAGCATCCAAAGCTATTCCTAGTGACTGGTCTCACACTTGACTTGGCTACAACACAAATATTCTGAAAGCTGTGTGTTGCCAACTCCACATAGCCAGACAATCTGGGTTAGACAGGCCAATATTACATCACCTGTCTTACATCAAACTGATCTGTAAACCTTGCCCTATTTCATTGCTGTCCAAACAATAAGAAAAATTATATGTCTCACAAGCGTCAGAAGTTTAATTAACTTCAGGTAAGCTCACTTTGAGGCTCCATCACAGCCCTGATACATGGCAATGTGACTCTTGCATTGCCCAGGGCAAGTTCAGGGCCATTTCCTTCTTGCTGTAAACAGTAGTCCTCACAGCAGACAGAGTATCTCCCCATATGCCAATCAAATGTAAAATCTTCACAATTTCTACCAAATTTCTCAGAAGTGATGTCAGTAGAGAATAAACTTAGAGAATTGAATGTCAGTTTGGGAATACCAAACTGGAAGAAGTAGATCATTTCAAGTAGCCTATTTAGGATGTATATTTTCCCAGGATGGTAGTATACTAAGTGAGATTGAATCAAGGTGCAACAAAGCTAATGCAGTGAGTTCAGAGTTGCAGTCAACAGTATTATGTAAGTAACAGTAAGTAAAAATGTAACATATTTTTTTAAATGTCCATTTATTAACAGCCACTTGTATGACTGTGGTCCTTGGGGCTGCACATCAGTGTGAATGCAACGGATTTTCTACTCAAGTTATTGAGGGTTAATTAAAAATACATCAATTCCCAGTGCACAAAACTTTAAGTAAAAACCCAGAACATACATCATCGTCCAGAAACTTATTGGGGGACGCAGCCAAGCATTGTCCGCATCTTTGTGTTTCTCCACTGCAGAATGCTCGATACCAGTCTGACAAAATTCTGCCGACACAATACGAGTTGATATAGATGTTGATTCCCATAGGGAATATGAAATATTTGTCCCGAATGAGTAAATTTATAACACCAATATAAATGGCCCGTTATTGGACATTATAAATTTTCCAGCTAACTCATTCCAGGAATTACAGGAATTACAATAGGTATTACAATATGGGTTGACGGGGCTCTAAACGAAATGGGCTGCCCGAGATCAACTCCTGTCAATAAAATTAGTGATCAGATGGGCATAGCACTTCCTGACATCAAACAAAGAATGGCAGCAGAAGTTGATAATAAGAAGTAGGAAAACATCATCACACATTCGGATGTGAACCTCAACCCGTGAAACTGAAGATTACAGATACAGTAGAATACGAGGACGGTTTGAAAAGTTCTCGGAATCACCGCTAGATGTCAGTGCTAGAGCAACGAGGTTCCCGCCCAATAATCACACATCCTTTGTGAGTGAACACATGGCGCGTCAGTGCTCTAGCTGCAGGAGTGTAGTAGTGACGACTCTTCATTGTTGTTCCCGCATAGTGATTTGTGACAATGGAAAAAACTGAGATTCGAGCAGTGATTAAATACTTTGTAAAGAAAGGTATGAAAGCAAAGGAAATTCATGCCGACTTTCAGAACACACTGGGGGACTCTGCTCTTTCATTTTCAACTGTTGCCAAGTGGACCAGCGAGTTTAAATTTGGTCGGGAGAGCTTGGATGATGATCTGCATAGTGGACGGCCAAAAAGTGTTACGACCCCAGAATTTATCGCAAAAGTGCATAAAATGGTCATGGAGGATCGTCGGCTGAAAGTGCGGGAGATTGCTGAAGCTGTAGGGATGTCTTCTGAATGGGTATATTATATTTTAACCGAAGAATTGGGTATGAAAAAAATTATCTGCAAGATGGGTGCCGCAGCTCTTGACATTGGACAATAAACGCACCAGATTGGAAATGTCTGAACAAAGTCTGGCCCGTTTTCAGTGCAACAAACAAGATTTTTTGCACCGGTTTGTGACTACAGATGAAACTTGGGTCCACTATTATACCCCAGAGACAAAACAGCAGTCAAAGCAGTGGAAACATGCTGATTCACCACCACCAAAGAAAGCAAAGGCAGTGCATTCGGTCGGAAAGGTCCTCAGTTTTCTGGGATGCAAAAGGCATTCTGCTGATAGATTATCTTCCTACTGGCCAAACAATTACGGGGCAATACTATGCAAACCTCCTAGACCAACTACAGGAAAAGATATGCGAAACAAGGCCTGGTTTGGCAAGGAAGAAGGTCATCTTTCATCAGGACAATGCTCCGCCGCACACAAGTGTTGTTGCCATGGCAAAACTTCATGAACTGAGGTACGAATTGTTGCCACATCCACCTTATTCACCTGATTTGGCACCATCAGACTTTCATCTATTCCCCAAGCTGAAAATTTTCCTTGGTGGACGGAGATTTTCTACAAGGAAAAACTGACAGCCGAATTGGAGAGGTATTTTGTAGGCCTGGAGGAATCTCATTTTCGAGATGGGATCAAGGCATTGGAACATCGCTGGACCAAATGCATTAATCTACAGGGAGACTCTGTTGAAAAATAAAAGCAATTCCACCAAGGTAAGATACTTAATTCTAGTACATTCCGAGAACTTTGCAAACCACTTATGTATACCACCTCAGACTCTGTTGTAGAGCTTTTTATGCTCAACAATTCTTTGTCACATACTTTAGGTACACCGCTGATGGTAGGCAGTGGACTGGTACCGTAAGGCCCCAAGGGCTCTGAACTTTGGAGCGTGGGTTAGCGACCACGGGGCCCTCAGCTGAGTCCTGGCATTGCTTCCACTTACTTGTGCCAGGCTCCTCACTTTCATCTATCCTATCCGACCTCTCTTGGTCAACACTTGTTCTTTTCCGACCCCGACGCTATTAGGTTTGCGAGGGCTAGGGAGTCTTTCATTTTCATGCCCTTCGTGGCCCTTGTCTTCCTTTGGCCGATATCTTCATTTTTCGAAGTGTCGGACCCCTTCCATATTTTCCCTCTGATTAGTGTTATATAGAGGATGGTTGCCTAGTTGTACTTCCTCTTAAAACAATAATCACCACCACCACCTGGTACCGTAAGCCAAGAAAGATCTCGGATGAAAGTTTTCTCTTCAACTTCGTTTGCTAAAATCGCCTCTGCTCAGCTCTTTCTTGTTGCAGATGTATGTTTCAAACTCTTGAACTTTCCTCGATGAATGCACTAGACAGCGGTGAAAACCACTTCAAAATCCATACGGTGGTTCTCAAAAGTAGCTCCAGCACCAGAATTCAAAGGGAATGGACTGTGTTCCGGAGACTGACAGCATTCACTTTAGATCCTTGAATTAGTCTTAAATTCACGACAATGTCGAGAATCATACCCAAGCCATCTGGCAAATTGTGATGATCTATTGCGTGCTGTGAGTCATGTAGTTGCAAGCTAGCAGTGTGGGAGAGGGTGGGTTTGAATCCCAAAGGTCGGCCGCCAAGAAGATGATTTTTCCATGTTTTACACTTTCGCTTCTAATACATGTTGGGATATAATCTGTCCCGTCTTAACCCTTTCTTACTGTATCGCCAAAAACCTAATAATGCCTCTGCTGACGAGATGTAGTGTTTACAGTGCACTATGTCTTCTGGTATGGGCTATATCAAATTTGTTACTTTCATTGACCTGTCTCAGTCTCATCCTTGGCTTTGACAATATGAAAGTGACTGAGATATGAGTGATGCTAGTAATACCATTACCGAGCTCGATAGCTGCAGTCGCTTAAGTGCGGCCAGTATCCAGTATTCGGGAGATAGTAGGTTCGAACCCCACTGTCGGCAGCCCTGAAAATGGTTTTCCGTGGTTTCCCATTTTCACACCAGGCAAATGCTGGGGCTGTACCTTAATTAAGGCCATGGCTGCTTCCTTCCCACTCCTAGCCCTTCCCTGTCCCATCGTCGCCATAAGACCTATCTGTGTCGGTGCGACGTAAAGCAACTAGCAAACTGGCAAAGCAATACCATTCCTTATGCAGCCAGTCCCTGTTATGAATGGTATGAAAATATCGCTCATAGGGTCTGTTGGTGCATGCATTTCAGTGGGCTTGGCAGACTGATATGTAATAGCAACCGCTGGCTCGGTAAGGAAAGCAACGGGAAACTACCTCACTCCTCATTTCCCTAGAACGCCTCTTCAGTGACGCCTAGGCTATTTATGACAGCTGTTGGCGGAGCTGCAGAGGATCAAACCAGCCTTCGGGCTGAATACCCAACATACATATATTAATCTTATATTTGTATTAACGGTAGTATGAAATAATATGATTTTATTTCTTAAATGAGAATCTATTGAACGCTAAACATTATGGATATGGGGGAACTTGAGTTGGGTCCACCAGCCGCGAGCTGTAGAATGCTGCGTACCAAGCAAAGTAAACAAATAAGCTATTTGTTTACGGACACCCGAGCCAAGCGGGCTAAAGTTGGCCGCATCAGGTCCACGCCGCGTTCGCATTACCCTACGTAGAAGTGCAGCCTGCTGAAGCAGTGGAAACTTAACACTCTTTGAACGTGATCCAGTATCAAAACAGCATTATTGCTATGTGTGACGGAGGTTTTAATGTCCCTAAACTTTGAATTGTACAGTACCGTTGTACATATCGTCCTAAAAACATCGTCGAACGCGATGACTACATCAAGCCTAGAACTTATGATTATGAGATCACCTTGAGGAGCGGATTTTTCTCCATTTTCCAACAGCCCACACGAATATTCTAAAATGATCGATAATGATAGCCAATATTTAAAGGATATTTCATCGGGGTGATGGCTTAGACAGTAGAAACGCAGGATCTCTGAGCCAAAATTGGCGGATTCGATCCCGGCTCAATTCGGTGGTACTTGAAAGTGCTGGAACATGTCCGCCTCGTGCCAGTACCCGATAACGTAAAAGAACTCCAGCGGTGCCGAATTCCAGCACCTCGGCGTCTCCGGAAATCGTAAAAATGTAACATTGGGACGTAAAATCAATAACATTACCGTAGGTATTTATTTAGTTATCATATAATTTTCAATTCAAGGATGGTTGAAGACTTCAGGGAGGGCAGAGTTATTCTGAAAGTCAACACAGAAAACTGTCGAATCAATTCCTTTAATTTGAAGGAGCCAGCATCTAACCGCCTGCCACGGTGTTGACTTGCTCAACTTTTTGAGCAGCACAGACACGGACTCGAAACTGACACATAAAATGCTAGGAAAGAATAGGCAGTCCACAGAAGAAACAACCTTCACCAAATGGCTCTTGAGATTGACAGTGTGTGTCACCAATGAGGGAGAGTTTGTGGCTCTACCAACAGACACCTACGAACCCGCAGACAGAAATAATGGCACCCAAGCAAGACAACCATGCTCTGCGTGAGTGAGCTGAAAAGCTATTAGTTATTTAGAACTCCAAACCGAACCCCACGGTACTTAACGCCCTTGAAAGGGCCTTTGCCTGCCCAGCGACCACTACTCAGCCCGAAGGGCTGCAGATTACGAGGGGTCGTGTGGTTAGCACGACGCATCCTCTCGGCCGTTATTCTGGGCTTTCGAGACCGGGTCCGCCATCTCACCGTCAGATAGCTCCTCAATTCTAATCACGTAGACTGAGTGGACCTCGAACCAGCCCTCAGGTCGAGAGAAAAATCCCTGACCCGGCCGGGAATCGAACCCGGGGCCTCCGGACGAGAGGCAGGCACGCTACCCCTAAACCACGAATATTGAAAATTATGATTTCAAAACAGCTGTCGTTTTGCTAGCCTGGGGGTATTCTTTCGCGATCGTGTCGTTTCATTTTCGAAACACCTGGCTCGTCTAATACCTAGTCCAAAGACCGCCCGTTTACGACAGCAAATGGAATAATAATAATAATAATAATAATAATAATAATAATAATAATAATAATAATAATAATAATAATAATAATAATAATAATAATAATAATAGGCCTCGTGATTAGCACGTGCACCGCACAAGCTGCGAACCCGCAGGAGAAAGCACGTCATGTTTCATCTAATTTTACTTGGAGTGACCGAAATTTGAACCTAGGAAGCAGCGGTGTAAAGCGGACGTTTATATTTGTGAGCCATTGTACGGTAAACATTTTAAAGAAAATTTTAAAATTAATAAGGAACTAGCCGGTGACAAACGAGGAATTTTCCCGTATTATTACGGAAAATAAAACTAGTTCAGATATTCGACAAGTGATAGATAATTTTGGTTTAGAATCACAGTATGAACACTGCTGTTTTGTTTTCAAGCTTAAAATATCCAATGGCACTAGATACAGGCGCCAGTACATCATCCGTAACATCAGTGCTATTCTTAAAGTATGAGTCGTCCTCAAGAAAAGTTTCTTGGAACGGGTTACCGACACATGTGACTCGAAAGTCTTCTTATTACTGTACTATAGAAGCGAAGAACGAAACAGTTCACGGAGAAAACAGTTTTGCCAAAAAATGTATAGTATATTACAAACCTTTCGTTTTCTAATCTACGTTACCTAATTCCACTCTTCATCAGCTGATGGATAAAGCTTCAACTGACGCCAAAATATGAGAACGCGCCAGGAGGCGACGTCAGACACACAGCGTACTTATAAAATGGCTGATGATACATGAATGTCTATAGAGTGTTACTGGAATTTAAATTTACAGGAGAAACCGGATATCCCGGAGGAAACTTGAGCCTTCTTTGTTTTGTCCAGCACGAATTGAGATTTAAACCCGAAATGCAATAGTAAACCGTTTATGCCTTCATCAAAACCTATACAGATAATAATAATAATAATAATAATAATAATAATAATAATAATAATAATAATAATAATAATAATAATAATAATAATAATAATATCGCATGCCCGATTCCTTAGCTCAATGGTCAGCATAATGGTCTTCTATGGTTTCAATTCCGGGCCGGGTGGAGGATTCTAGCCGCGTCTGGTTAGTTTCTCTAGCTCAGCGGCTGAGCGTTTGTGTTTGTCTTCATTCACATACAATACAGCCATAGAAAAACGCAACAGTGAACAGATCTCTCTACATGGGGTTGGCGTCAGGACGAACATCCGGCCGTAAAAGCGGGCTTGATCCACGTCCAGTGCCAACCGAAAGCTATCATGTGCAGGCATTAGATTTGATGCCATCTATGCTGCCTGCGTGGCTCAGGCGACAGCGCACCGGCCTCTCATCGCTGGATACCGTGGTTCAAATCCCGGTCACTCCATGTGAGATTTGTGCTGGGCAAAGCGTAGGCAGGACAGGTTTTTCTCCGGGTACTCCAGTTTTCCCTGGCATCTTTCATTCCAGCAACACTCTCCATTAGCATTTCATTTCATTGTCAGTCATTTATCATTGCCCGAGAGTGCGACAGGCTTCGGCAGCCGGCTAGATGGGGGCTTTATTTATTCCATTCCTGAGCCGGTCACATGACTGGAAACAGGCTATGGATTTTCAGATCACAGAGATGTATGGCGATCTATATGGATAAGTTTTAATTCATTTTGCCGGGTAAACACCAAAAGTATCACCAGAGATAGTTTTCATGGCGACATGGAGTACTGAAAGGATGTTCGTCCGCATTTCGAAAGTCCGAGTACCTCTGCCGCGTTCGAACCCATGATCTTGCGATCTGATCTGATCTACAGTTGATAAAATACATACCAAAACAAATAAGGTTTAAAGAAAATAATAATACTGGTCTTACGTCCCACTAACTACTTTTACAACTTTCGGAGACGCCGAAGAATTTTGTTCCGTAGGAATTCTTTACCAGTGCATCTACTTACACCAGCACATTCAAATAGACTACCACCGGGATGAGATGGGATCAGGGGGCCTGCGCTCTACCATCTGATTCACTCAGTCCGACTGAAGACAAAATAATATGTAGAATAATTACCAGAAGTATTAGATGTTTGAGCAGTGTTCTTGGTCTTTTCCTCCTTCACGTTGGCTTGAATGTGCTGTTGCTAGCGATACCTAGTGTTTACACTGCACAATGTCCTCTGGTACGGGTTAGATTAAATTTGTTATTTCCACTGACCACTCTCAGTCTCATCCTTGACTTTAACGATATGGAAGTGACTGAGGAATGAGCGATGCTCGCAATGCTATTCCTTATGCAGGCAGTCCCTGTTGTGAACTGTGTGAAAATGTCGCTGATAAGGTTGTTTGGTGCGTGTAATTCAGTAGGTTTAGTAGACTGAAATGTAATAGCAACTTCTGGCTCGGTGAGGAAAGCAACGGGAAACTACCTCACTCCTCATTTCCCTACTAAGTCCCTTCAGTGACGCCTAGGCCACCTATGACAGCTGATGGCGGAGCTGTTGAGAAGCAAACCAGCCTTCGGGCTCAATACTCAGCATTCAATAGTAGCCTTCAGTATTGGTCGGGAATGGGAGAAGAAATACCCTGATAGGAGATCAAAATCAAACAGGCTTTCCAGTCCTATTGTGAAACGTGTTTCGGGCAGATGTCCTTCAAGGCGCACGCTGCAAAAACAAGGTTTGTAGTAGAAAGTATTATCATTACAGACATTCTATCTTCTTTCCTTTTCTTTCTTTCTTTCTTCGCGACTGTAAATGTGTTTATTTCATTTCCAAAGATAATTTAGCTATATAAAGCAAGTAATTCTACCGAAGGATATCATCATCATCATCGTCATCATCATTATCGACTTCAGTAACATAGATAGTCAGTTGTTGGCTTCCAATTCCAGTTACAGGGAGTTCGATCATCACAACTAAGGTCGAAGGCATCTGAGAGTGCTTAAATGCTACGAATTGTTGTTTGCCTCCAGCACGTTAAAGAATTCCTGTGGGACGAAATTCCGACAAACTAGCATATCTCAAGATCTACAGCAATTGAAGGGACGTTAAATAACGTCGTTGTCGTAGCAGTAAAAATAGTAGTAGTAGTAGTAGTAGTAGTAGTAGTAGTAGTAGTAATAAACGGCGCAAAATGTACAGGTCATAGGCCTACATTTTTAGGACATACAAGTTACACCGTAAGAGAGATACCATGGACTCTTAAAATTTAGAAAAATGGGTCGATGACCTTAGATGTTAGGCCCCTTTAAACAAAAAGCAACAAAATTTAGAAAAGGAAAAACAAATGGAAAGAAACTCATCTCCGATGAAGGTCAATTCGGTAGTGGAAGGTAAAGGCTTCTGCCATACTTGAATATCAGCGTTTAAGGGACAAAGTTGTCAATGAAATGCTTGAGCATCTTTGTTGTCAAGAAATATACTGGACTTCATTTCTGCTGTAAACCAAGTGAATCCCGCGACGAGCAGTGATATCTCTCTCTAAATCTTCCGACTGCCAGACGAGAAATGGAACTCGTGTCCTTTCGGGTGAACCAAGCAAGACTTTATCGCTTTGGCTACGCAGTCCTCAGAATTCAAAAAGAGAGCAAAATATGATTAGTTTTAGTGTACATAGTGAGTTATTACTCAATATTCCTGCCGAGTTTTGGGGGCTCGACACATCTTTCTCCATCGGTCTCGTGTTCTTGTTTGAGTAGGAAATGTGATTAACCCTGTTCATGTGAAACCAGTGGTAGTGGGTGTCACTATAATAATTTTAGCATAGGAATGGGACAATTGCCTCAGGAGTTTTTAGAGTGAACAAGGAGGGAAATATGGGCAAAACTACAATATGTATAGCCGCGGTCAGCCCTCTGCAGCTACTCGGTTATATCTTGAAGAATAATATATGACACAACCGTTAAATTAGTCATCAGGTTGATTTTGAGTACTTCATCAGAATTTACATTCCTTTCCTCAGGTATAACTTCTTTGTGAAATACTATATTCTGAGCAACTGAAAATTATTTATATTGCGTTTGGCAATTAAATATGACGTATTTTAATTCTTTAACGTTTTAGAGATAGTTTATTTAAACTTGTCATTTTGACTAACTTATATTTTAAATTTTAAAATTTAAATTAATATTGGTAGCGAACTGCAATTTATAACTGATTTTAGACAACGCGGTAACTTATGCTTCTATCTTCAAAACATAAAGAAAATCAATCCTCACAGCGCGCATGTGCACGTATGGCTACATAACTGAGCTGCAATCATAGTCACTAGTGCCTAATATTGCAATGTGTTCTGGATGATCTACGATGTTCGCATTGTGAACTTCCTTCCCACCACGCTAACAAAATGTTATCTCCGCTAAACGTTTCGTTATTTTTTTCATTTTGTTTACAATTCGCTTTACGTCGCACCGACAGATAGGTCTTACAGACGACGATAGGGCAGCCGTGGCCTTAATTAAAGTACAGCCCCAACATTTTCCTGGTGTAAAAATGGGAAACCACGGAAAACCATCTTCAGGGCTGCCGACAGTGGGTTCGAACCGGCTATCTCCCGAATACATGACATAAAGCTTGAGTTGACATCGTGATCAAAGTCACGAGACCTCTAGCATTACGTGGAATCTGATCTACATAGACGTGACTTGTCACTTCAAAAATGTCCACCTCCGTGGCGTAACAGTTAGTGTTATTAGCTGCCATCCTCGGGGGCCCGGGTTCGATTCCCGGTACTGCCAGGAATTTAAGAATGGCAGGAGGGCTGGTATGTGGTCTAACTGGTACATGCAGCTCACCTCCAATGGGGGTGTGCCTGAAAAGAGGGTCCCGGGTTCGATTCCCGGCCGGGTCGGGGAATTTAACCTTCATTGATTACTTCCAATGGCCCGGGGCTGGGTGTTTGTGCTATCCCCAACATCCCTGCAACTCAGACCCCACACATAAAACTATCCTCCACCACAATAACACGCAGTTACCTACACATGGCAGATGCCGCCCACCCTCATCGGAGGTCTGCCTTACAAGGGCTGCACTCGGCTAGAAATAGCCACACGAAATTATTATTATTATTATTATTATTATTATTATTATTATTATTATTATTATTATTATTATTATTATTATTATTATTATTATTATTATTATTTCAAAAATCCCACGAGCCGAGATTCGAACCTCGTCTCCTGCCATGGATTCAATCTTCTAACATGTTTTTTGTACCGACATAAGTGTCATATTTTAAACTTCTTTATAACCCCATATTTCCTATACTTGTCCAGCTTATTGTTTGAACAGTCAGAGATAAGGCCTTCGATATTGAGGGTCTCGAGTTCGATTTTCGGTCAGGTCGGGGGATTTTAGCCGCGTCAGTTTGTGATCGTCACAAAACATTCCTCTTCATTTACACACAGCGCAGCATACCACACTACACTACCAACCACCATCGAAACACGCAATAGTGAATACCTACATCCCTTCATATTAGCTTGGCGTACGGAAGAGCATCCAGCCGTAGAACAGGTCCAAATTCACATGTGCGACATAGTTCGCAGCCACAACCTCACGAGAGTGTAGGAAAAGCGTCAGAAGAAGAGGAAGATTTCGTATGCCGGTACTTCTGTTCACACATATTATTGTAATGTTGTCCGACTCGTTAGCTGAACGGTCAGCGTACTGGCCTTCGGTTCAGAGGGTCCCGGGTTCGATTTCCGGCCGAGTCGGGGATTTTAACCTTAATTGGTTAATTCCAATGGCACGGGGGCTGGGTGTATGTGTTGTCTTCATCATCATTTCATCCTCATCACGACGCGCAGATCGCCTAAGGGAGTCAAATAGAAAGACCCGCACCTGGCGAGCCGAACCCTTCCTGGGATATGCCGGCACTAAAAGCCATACGACATTTCATTGTAGTGTTATAGTGCTTCATGAACTGCAACTAGTGAAAGATTTGCACTGTTTTTAAAATTTTAAGTGATCGGCTGATGATGATCCAGAACAGTGGTCGAAACCAGTACCGCTTGTAATCAACTAGGAATGTAACATTACATTTCTAATTCTACTTGTATTGGAAAGGTTGAACCACTACGTATCTCATTTCAATTTAATTTTGAACTCTGCACGCTTTCAAAGGCTTAGTATGATCTCTGCTAAACTGAATCCCATCCTGTCAGTTCGTGACTTTTTGTTTTTGTATAAATAAAAATACACTGATAGAGCACACAGATGGGCTGACATATTGATTGGCGTGTCAGCTGAAGGGCCTAAGGACATTTCCAGAAATAGTAATAATAATAATAATAATAATAATAATAATAATAATAATAATAATAATAATAATAATAATAATAATAATAATGATAATAATAATAATGGTTTTACGACTCAATACTATTACGGTTTGGTAGACGCCGATGTGTCGGAATTTTGTCTCCCAGGGGTTCTTTCTCGTGCCGGTAAATCTACCGACACGAGGCTGGTGCATTTGAGCACTTTCAAATACCATTGAAACCTGACATTACACAGCCGTGTAATAACAGAAATATTTTATTTTCTACTCCAGCAAGAAGTAAGAGTTAGAATAATGACGATATTTTCAAAGATTATTTTAATCGAGCTTGTATTCTTAAAGTAAGTACAGCACAACTTAAAACTTTGCTGTTTATACTAAAAACAAACAAATTTTGTGGTTTATTTAATCTTATTTTACGTGGAATCCAGAGTACAGAGATATTATTTTCCGTTTAAAAATATCTTTGTAGTAGTAATTCGAACTGTTCCTAGGTGACGATGACACTAAGCTATCACGCCTTCTTTAAAATCCATATATTTCAAGACAAGTGAGAAATTCCTTAACGAATGTATGACAGCCTTATTCAGTTATCGATGCAGCAGCTTGGCAAGGATAATATAAAATGTAATCAGCCTTTTCCTATAGGAAGAAAAACTCTTCTAAGGAATTTTAAATTCCGTAGCTAAATAAATTATGTTATGAAGAAGTTTGATATTTCATTGGAAATTGTCTGATGTCAACTTTTCTCCCTAACCTGACTAACTGATTAGTTATAGTGCTAATATTATTGATTTCTTGACGAGATCCATTAGGTGTATTATCACATTATACTGAAAGCATTTATATAACGCTTTCGTTAGAGCAAGACTAGAATATACGGTACTTCAATTATATGGAACCCTACGCTCTGAAGTACATCCTAATACTCAAAGCTGTTAATGTCAGGAATCAGTCACACAGAAGAAATTGTCAGGGCCTGTATTTTCCTTCATAAAATAATAAATAGCAAAAGTGTTCATAGTAACATCAGAGAAAAAATTAGCATCTATAGTATGTCCCGAGTGAAACTCCCAGTAGACTCCGGAATATATTCTTCAATACTGAAAACAAACTAATTCACTCAAGAACTCTTCAATATACAGAATTATGTCTCAGTACAATCTAGTGCACCACCTTAACATTTTCAAAATGTCGGAAAATGAGTTTGTTACATCCTATGATATAGTAGTCTATTAGACCTACAGACTTTGCAAGATAAATGAGGCCTTGAGATTTAATCCACTGTCTCCAGTATTGACATTATTTCCGCTTCCTACATCTCTTTATTTTGTAATTAATATCGGTTGTTAGATCAAACGTTTGAATTTACTGTATTATTTATTATTCAAATAATAGTGAACATTGTAATTGGGGAAACCTGCAATGATCACAACAATGTTTAAACAAAACGTCGCAAAGATTAATTACAGAAACACGTTCCTCCTAAACCTGAATGGCGGATTAGTTAAAAATGCAAATATAACGTGATATATTGAGGAATATGTTTCTAGTTGGAAACCATGAGGTGTATTAGGCTATCATACATGGAAGCAACAAGACACGGCAAATATATAATCACTCAAATATCTAGCATATTATAGAACACAATACAACATATTTCGGAAAGAAAACTGGGACCACGTGAATGATGGGAAGAGTACAGGCACAACCTCAGCGCAGACGAGACACACGCCCACACGGAGACACAACACAGAGGAGCGATCGATGTTGCCCCGCCGGTACACACCTTGGTCCCTAGGTTCTTCACTTCCACACCACACGGTACACCGTTCACACTACAAACGCCCTTCTAGCCTGGCCTCTGCGCCTATCCGTTCAGTCTGTAGCCAGCTCCTGTCGCGGTTCGGGATGTTATGATTTAATCGTCTTCTCTACGGCCGAGCACATTGTACGGGAGGCTGCAGAGACGCCCTACGTTTCGGCGCATGCGTATTATCGGACGTCTCAAATTAGGAAGACGACGGTCTGGCTCGTCCGACGGTCCACTTCTGTAACAAACTGCGATCCCTCACGTAAACAGTACATTATCACACGTTCCACCCAGACAATACTGTACTTCCAGACGCAATATATGTGCCACAAAACTATGAGTACGTCCCAGATCGCCCTATGGTTCGTAGTTGGAACAAGAGAATTTGCTATATTATGTTAATCCAACAGCGAAGATAAATTGGAAGTGATGAGATGAGTCAACGACTGAGTAAAAATCTCATTCTGAATAAGATATCCCGAATCATCCAGTTTTCACTTGCGTACAGAGAAGCTGGCCTGAAAACACACCGGTTTCGTCCGAGAACTCGCTTCTTTCTTACAGAATACTGTTGACCGCAACTGCGAACTCGCTGCACCTTGATTCGATTTCACTTAGTATAGGCCTATTACCATCCTGGGAGAAGACAAATCATCAGTAATTGAAATGATCTACCTGATCCAGTTTTGATTCCCTACCTTGAATTCCATCCTCTTAGGTTTCTTCTCAACTGACATCTCTTTAGTCTTGGAAATGCAAATTTTTACATCATACTCGCTACACCTTTTTTCAGGCTGCAAAATATTAGACTTCACGCTTTCATCACAGTTCGAGCCCTGCACTGATGGGGATATCCGCGAAGTTACTGTCTTGGCGGATGCAAACTGTATGGCAGTGCGGATAATTTTGGTGATGATATTTACAATATCCGCGGATAACAATTCACGGGTGCGGATAATGAAGTTTATCAAGTTATTAATTTTCACTCAGGTGTACTCTTATGTTTGTTTGTCGTTAGGTGACCCTTGACAGTGGTATGGGAGAATTATTATATTTATAAAGAACCTTGAGACCATAAAGCCGTAAATCTGACCTAAGCCCAACTGGCTCCTGTCCGCAATTAACGGAAGGAAGGAAGAAAAGTCAGTACGTCGGCAGATGTCGCAAGAGAATATCCCTCATAAACCTGTGACTGTGGGGAGTCTGATGCCACGTATCAGGCCTATTGTATTACATTAACAGATCTATCCATTTCAATGCCTTGGGTGTTATATACTGTGGTTAATATTTACAATATCCGCGGATAACAATTCACGGGTGGGGATAACCATTTGCGGATGCGGAGCGGATGCAGATAATATTTTGTATATCCGCGCAGAGCTCTAATCATAGTCTGTCATTAAGACGAAGTCATCAACATTGGCTATACTGCTTACAATTAGTACATTTCCACCTAAATGAATTCCTCTCTTCCATTTTATACCTTTTAGATAATGATCCATGTACTCTATAAATATCAAAGACGAAAGATTCCAGCTTTACCTAACTCCTGTAACTTCTTCGAAACAAGAACACATTGTACTATCAATTTTCACTGCAGTCCGAATGACAACACTGCCTGTAATAACCCAATCCTAATCCCATAATCTCCAGTACGGCTAACACCTTTAAAAAGCTTTAAAATCATCCCCATACGAATGAATACTGTGGATGGTAGTAATTATAATCTTATGCGGTTTTTTTTTTGCTAGGGGCTTTACGTCGCACTGACACAGATAGGTCTTATGGCGACGATGGGATAGGAAAGGCCTAGGAGTTGGAAGGAAGCGGCCGTGGCCTTAATTAAGGTACAGCCCCAGCATTTGCCTGGTCTGAAAATGGGAAACCACGGAAAACCATCTTCAGGGCTGCCGATAGTGGGATTCGAACCTACTATCTCCCGGATGCAAGCTCACAGCCGCGCCTCTACGCGCACGGCCAACTCGCCCGGTGTTTATGCGTTTTTATAAACAAGCGTCGTTTACTACACATTTTATCTGAGCCTTGGATTGTTCACTTGTCAAATGAAGCATTTATCACCACATAGAGAATGGGTGGGTAGGAGATAGGGATCTGTGCTCAGATGGCCTTCACTTAAACCGCAGTGGTACGTATAAGTTAGGAAATTTGTTTGGAAGGGTGATAGGGAGGTACATTCAGGGAAACGGGGTTGTCTAGGGAGCGGTGATAAGGGTACAGAGATCTGGAAGTCAAGTAGGGATGACATGAAAATGTTAGTGTTGAACTGTAAAAGTGTTGTAAAGAAATGAATAGAATTAAGTAACTTAATAGATATATACTTACCTGATATTGTAATAGGAGTTGAATCGTGACTGAGAAATGATATAATGGATGCAGAAATTTTCTGGAGTGTGTATCGTAGAGATAGGAAAGGAATGGTGGGAGAGGGAGTATTCATTCTGGTGAAAGAAGAATTTGTAAGCTACGAAAAAGTTAGACATGACAAATATGAAATTCTAGATGTAAGGCTCATTTCTAAAGATAATAGGCAACTTGATGTCTTTGGAGTGTACAGACCGGGAAAGGGTAGCCCTGACACGGATTCAGAATTATTTGATAAGATAATCAACCAAGTGGGAAACGACATGGAAAGGAATGTGATTGTAGCGGGAGATCTGAATTTACCAAATGTCAATTGGGAAGGAAATGCGAAAGACAGGAAGCATCACCAAATGGCAAATAAGCTAATATGGGAAGGATAGCTGATTCAGAAAGTAATGGAACCAACTAGAGGGAAAAATATCCTGGACATGGTTCTGGTAAAACCAGATGAGCTTCATAGAGAAACCGAAGTAATAGATGGTATTAGTGATCATGAAGCTGTTTTTGTCGTAGTTAAAAATAAATGTGATAGAAAGGAAGGTCTTAAAAGTAGGACTATTAGGCAGTACCATATGGCTGATAAAGCAGGCATGAGGCAGTTTAAAAAAGAGTAACTATGATCAGTGGAAAACGGTAAATAAAAATGTAAACAGATTCTGGGATGAGTTTAAAGTTATTGAGGAATGTGAAAACAGGTTTGTACCTTTAAAGGTAGAAAGGAATTGTAAAGACCCACCTTATTATAACAGAAAAGTACAGAGACTAAGAAGGAGATGCATGTTGGAAAGAAATAGAATTAGAAATGGCTGTGGAAGTAAGGAGAAATCGAAGGAACTTACTAGGAAATTGAATCTAGCAAAGAAGTCAGCTAAGGATAACTTGATGGCAAGCATAACTGGCAGTCATACAAACTTTAGTGAAAACTGGAAAGGTATGTATAGGTATATTAAGGCCGAAACAGGTTCCAAGAAGGACATTCCAGGAGTCGTTAATGAACAAGGGGAGTGTATATACGAGGATCTTCAAAAGGCAGAAGTATTCAGTCAGCAGTATGTAAAGATTGTTGGTTACAAGAATAATGTCCAGATAGAGGAGGTGACTAATGCTAAAGAAGTATTAAAATTTACATATGATAACAACGACATTTACAATAAGAATCGAAAGTTGAAAACTAGAAAAGCGGCTGGAATTGAAAAGATTTCTGGGGATAAACTAAAGATAATGGGTTGGGATATAGTACCTTATCTAAAGTACTTATTTGATAATTGTCTGGGTGAAGGAGCTATACCAAATGAATGGAGAGTTGCTATAGTAGCCCCTGTGTATAAAGGAAAGGGTGATAGACATACAGCTGAAAATTACAGGCCAGTAAATTTGACATGCGTCGCATGAAAGCTTTGGGAAGGTATTCTTTCTGATTATATTAGACATGTATGCGAAATTAATAACTGGTTCGATAGAAGGCAGTTCGGTTACAGGAGAGGTTATTCCACTGAAGCTCAACTTGTAGGATGCCAGTAAGATATAGCAGATATCTTGGATTCAAGAGGTCAAATGGACTGCATCGCGATTGACCTGTCTAAAGCATTTGATAGGGTGGATCATGGGAGACTACTGGCAAAAATGAGTGCAATTGGACTAGACAACAGAGTGACTGAATGGGTTGCTATATTTCTAAAAAATAGATCTCAGAGAATTACAGTAGGCAAAGCTTTATCGGACCCCGTAATAATTAAGAGGGGAATTCCACAAGGCAGTATTATTGGACCTTTATGTTTTCTTATATGTATAAATGATATGAGTAAACAAGTGGAATCAGAGGTAAGGCTTTTTGCGGATGATGTTATTCTCTATAGAGTAAAATGAAATGGCGTATGGCTTTGAGTGCTGGGAGTGTCCGAGGACAAGTTCGGCTCGCCAGGTGCAGGTCTTTCGATTTGACTCCCGTAGGCGACCTGCGCGTCATGATGAAGACGACACATACACCCAGCCCCCATGCCAGCAAAATTAACCAATGATGGTTAAAATTCCCGACCCTGCCGGGAATCGAACCCGGGACCCCTCTGACCAAAGGCCAGCACGCTAATCATTTAGCCATGGAGCCGGACTCTATAGAGTAATAAATAAGTTACAACATTGTCAGCAACAGCAACATGACCTCGATTATGTTGTGAGATGGACAGCGGGCAATGGTATGATGATAAACGGGGTTAAAAGTCAGGTTGTGAGTTTCACAAACAGGAAAAGTCCTCTCAGTTTTAATTACTGCGTTGATGGGGTGAAAGTTCCTTTTGGGGATCATTGTAAGTATCTAGGTGTTAACATAAGGAAAGATCTTCATTGGGGTAATCACATAAATGGGATTGTAAAAAAAGGGTACAGATCTCTGCACGTGGTTATGAGGGTGTTTAGGGGTTTTAGTAAGGATATAAAGGAGAGGGTGGGCTGGGAAGAATTGGGAGAAAGAAGACGAGCTGCTCGACTAAGTGGTGTGTTCCGAGCTGTCCGTGGAGAGATTGCGTGGAATGACATTTGTAGACGATTAAGTGGCATCTAAAAGTAGGGAAGATCACAATATGAAGATAAAGTTGGAATTCAAGACGACAAATTTCCAATTTCTTTGAAATCATTTGAGAAGGCTAGGAAAACAACAGATAGGGAATATGCCATCTGGGCGACTGCCGTAAATGCAGATCAGTATTGATTGATTGATTGATTGATTGATTGATTGATTGATTGATTGATTGATTGAAGTTTGGTAGTCAATTTGGAATTGATACTGCTGACAACAGAGTCATCTCATCATTCTAACGATTTAGAGAAATATATTATGTTACTAATCACATGTTCCGAAAATCGTCAATCGTTAAACATTATCATTCCTTCCGGATCATATCTGTATAGCCAGAAGTTTTAGGTGCCTTATATGGAGAGGAAAGTGTCAGGTATTTGTGAGACTAACTTAACGTTCAAGATTCAAATACAATAATAAGAGCTTACAGGCAGTAAGAGATAGAAAACAATGGAGGAGGAAAAACCAGATCTCCCTCTTTTGTCAGCAGTCAACACCACCATTGCAGAGTACGAATGAAACTTCATCTCAATGAATGCAATAGTGATCCCTGTTGGAAGTGCTCGTTCAGCAGAATGAACTGTTATTAATCTTACGGGAACCACACTACAGTCGTTTGATCCACTGCCGTATGTGAAGACTTGGTTGTCATCTAGAAGACGATCGATCACCAGATGACTCCAACTTCCGAAAAATAAAAATGACTACTAAACCTCGCCCCTATGAATCCATGTGGAAAATGCTGAAACGTCAGGCGAGAACCGGTAGTTCGTACTTTCCACCTACAGCCCTGGTTATAAATATATCGAGGACAGACACACTGGAGCATCATGAGTCTCTGTAAGAACATGTGCCCGTCGACCGTGACGCCTGGTACCTAAAATTGTTCTCGATTACCATCGTCGTATCATTTTCCTTTTACTCTAGAAATCTCCATGTATTCACCCTGTTCCGAAAAAGCATTCATTAACATTATGATTCCTTCTGGATCACATCCACAGGTTCACGAATATTCAAGCTGTCTAACTTCAATACGCACAGGCGATAGCACAAGGAAAGTACCGGTACCCGACCTAAGCCCATGCATGAAAAGGAATGTTTGAGGTTATGAGCCACATGCGAGATGAAAGCTACTTGTAGCCACAGCATAATCTACAAGGTTGTGATAACAATATATAATTAGATATTAAAATATTATTAATTAATAATAAATTAAGAAATCATAACAGAACTATACACTGACACGATTTTCATAAATTCACCTTAGTGGGTAACCGAAAGTTTTTGACTGAACTATTACAGAATTGGCTAAAAAAAGTGCCCCTATGGCTTGAAAGAATAATAGCTATGGTTCAAGAGATAAACGATTGACATACAATGTAAAGAGTACAGGAATTTAAAAAGAATACACAATTATTCACTACATTTGGCCTACATGACTTGTGCTCCAGTCCTGATGGTTACTGTAACATTTTAGTAAGTTCTTACTTGATATAAACGTCGATAAGTCTTGAGAATATAAGAGAGACAGTTTTTAAACAATTATTTCCACGTGTTATTAAATGTGCAAACTAAATACAATTCACAAGAACTAATTCGCATACAAACCAGCTCATGTTTGAAGTCGAGCCTCTTGCGGTCGGCGCAAAACACAAGCCCGACAATGATACAGGCATGCGCAAGTGCATGAAAAAATAGAAGGCCGTATTATACATTATGATTTCCTTGAGATTCAGCTCAAATTCTAAATTCTGAAGAAACAGGAGATTCATTTTACTAACTTCATGATACGTTCTCGAGCTGAGATATGTAACCATAATGACATACCGTTTAATGATGTGTTGATATCGGGAAGGCATGTACAGTAGTTATATCTTTGGAGGTTTACGTTCTTTGCATTGTTAAAGTTTTTTTTGCTAGCTGCTTTACGTCGCACCGACACAGATAAGTCTTATAGCGACGATGGGACAGGGAAGGGCTAGGAATGGGAAGGAAGCGGCCGTGGCCTTAAGGTACAGCCCCAGCATTTGCCTGGTGTGAAAATGAGAAACCACGGAAAACCATTTTCAGGGCTGCCGACAGTGGGGTTCGAACCTACTATCTCCTGAATACTGGATACTGGCCGCACTTAAGCGAATGCAGCTATCAAGCTCGGTATTGTTAATGTTAGTGTATCAATACAGGGAATAACCAAGTACGATAAAAATAGCATGGTAGACCTTAATAGATATCACAAAAGATTTTAACTTCCAATGAAAGTAAATACGTCTTACTTATATAAGAAGCAGTTGATTACATAATTTACTGCAATATGATGTTTCTCAGTCTGACTCCTTTTACAATAATTCATTGTGATACCGCTGAGCGTGATACAGAATGTATTCGATGAATTGCCGGTGTATAAATTACAGTACGTAGGATTAAAGGAGAATAATGTATTACAGACATCAAACTAGGTCAAACGTGGTGTTCACACTGGCTAGAGAAGCCTCTTAAAGTTCATTTCTCGAAAGGTTCCCAATCGGAGAAATGCACAGGGCGACCGCAGGGCCGAATTTGGGTATGATATTTCTTTTCCTTCTTTTGTGCCAATCTCATTCCTTTTATCCTTCCTCTCTAACATGGGCATCTTAATCCGACAGTGTTCGGTTTCAGAAGCCTTGAAAGCATTTCCCTGTCTCAGGAACTGTGCCTAACTTTCCTCGGCGCCATTCTTTGAGAGATCTGTACAGAAACCTCTATCAGCTAAAGCTGCATGAGGCTGATCATCTCACTTTCCCTTGAAGGGAACAGTAACTACCACAAGCGCTGTCGCTATGAAATTACGGGAGTTATAGACAAGGCTCTTTCGCTGCTAAATAACTAGTTAGCGAGTCTGTGACGATTCTGTTTTAAAACATGGAAAGTTAAATAGTTCACATGCTTCCTTAGCCTAATTAACTAATATGTTTATCCCACCGAAAATCCGGAACTTCGAAACTCCTGCAGATTTACTAACGCGATATCTCATTCTTAATTTTTTTTTAAAATTTTATAACCATCCTAGAAGTTACTGAATGTGTCCAAAAACTGGCAGACGAATGGGATTCAATTTGCATTTCAGACTATGGTTTAGGTCATCGATATCATCATCTTACTACCATTCTAATTTAACAGGAGAAACATCAGTTTTGAATACCTAGGTTATAAAACGGTTAATATTTACAACTACGAGAGTCCTGTGGTGTGCGGCATGAAGGAAGCATGAAATAGGCCTACTGCTAATGCACAAAGACTTTAAAAACAACAAGCAGTTAAACCCACTTGTCAAGTCCGCATCGATAGGCACGTTTATTTTCCCAGTCTACTGCGCAAAAGCCGTGGCCTTCAGAATGGGATTCCCCTTTTCCCCTGATCAATTGAACAACTGGCTGACCCGAAATATCAAATTCATACGAAGTTTTGCAAAATGTAACTCCCAGACCTGAGGATATGATCCAGAGGTGGGTATCAAAATTTAGTTGATCAGTTGATATTGTACAATGTCGTAAAATGTGGACCCACCTTTCTTCGCGTAGGCTAACAGTTGCAGACACGAAGAACTGTACTTACAGTAAGAAGAATACGAACAACACTGCTTATAGAGATTAAAATGTTTTGTTAATTGTATAGAATAACTTATTTAAAGACAAACGCTAGTCACTCGGACACTAGCTCAAGATGCACTGAGACCGAGCTGGTACGTATCCAAGTCAATCGTGGTGCCACGCAGCATTCGAATCACCGGCTCGACGAAACAATGTCGACCTTAAGAATGCTCTACATTGACGATGCGCCCTTTCACATAGCTCAAGAATTCAACAGGGTGCAAATCAGGAAACATGCTCGGCAGTTCTACAACTATACAATTTCGTGCTTCTCAAAACCCTGTGTGCACCGAACTAGACAGCTGCAGTAGCTTATTTGCGTCCAGTATCCAGTATTCGGAAGATAGTGGGTTTGAACCGCACTGTCGGCAGCCCTAGTTTCCCATTTTCACACCAGGCAAATGCTGGGGATGTACCTTAATTAAGTCCACGACAGCTTCCTTCCCACCCCTAGCTCTTTCCTGTCCCATCTTCGCCATAAGACCTGTCTGTGTCGGTACGACGTAAAGCAACTCGCATAAAAAACAGTGTGTGCGAAAAATTCCAAAAATTGATAACATAAAAACTGTCAAAACTAGTTTCATGGTATTTATTTATTTATTTATTTATTTATTTATTTATTTATTTATTTATTTATTTATTTATTTATTTATTTATTTATTTATTTATTTATTTATTTATTTATAATTTGGTGTTCTTGAACAAGTAAAATAATATGAACACATGTTCCTACACTTTATTTCACTTCAAAATTGCCACTGAAAAACGACAGATGAGTTTTCCCATGTCACTGCACTTTCTCGAGTAGAGATAATACAACCATAATTACATACCGTATTGTTTAATTTTTAACCCCATTTGGGTGAGAGTGGGGCAGTAAAACATATCCATGGTTTCCCTTCTCTTGTAAAAGGTGACTGAAAAGGGAACGCGAAGGGGCTCTACTTTGGAGCGTGATTGACGTCCACAGGGCCCTTAGCTGAGTTCAGCATTGCTTACGTTTACTTGTGCGAGATTCTTCCCTTTCCGAGCTCCCTTAGTCAACTCTTGGTCTTTTCCCACTGATTAGTGTCATATAGATGATGGTTGCCGAGTTGTACAGTAGGCCAACTTCTTCTTAGAAGAACATTCACCACCACCACCCTCCTCTTCCATCGTGAGTAATCCCTTGCTGTTGGTTTCTTGTTCTTTATATGGGCAAGGCCAACCAGAAAGCTGACCATGCCGAGATTTTTTTCACCGATGACAATAGTGCTATACCATCCGTAGAGGAGGCGCTTTAGCCCAGCAAAGTGCGCGACGCCAGCGCTACTGTCGAGCGAATGTTAAATTCATTCAATATCAATTTGGGATAAACAATAGCAATTTCAACCTATTCTATAGGAACGTACAAATTGCTAATTCATATTCCAACACTGAAAATGGATCTGTAAGCAAATGCACTGACATCAAAACTATAGTACAGCATTTTGCACCTATAGAATACCGAATGCTGTTATTACGGGGTAAAGATTGCTAGAGTTTTTAATATATATATATATATATTTACGGACTGCAAGTTTCGTAAACTCAACAATTCAAGTTTGCTTACGACGTTATATTTCTTGCCCATTTATGGAGAACGATAACGACTCGACAAGCTGGCAAGAACGCTGAGAGATGACAAGCGAAGCTATAGTTGAAAGGAAGTAGGAAGAACTGGGAATGCGCTGACTGGTTTCTGTGCAGGTAGTTATCAGTTACTACCTACTGATCTGCATTTAAGGCAGTCGCCCAGGTGGCATATTCCCTGTCTGTTGTTTTTCTAGCCTTTTCTTAATTGATTTCAAAGAAATTGGAAATTTATTGAACATCTCCCTTGGTAAGTTATTCCAATCCCTAACTCCCCTTCCTATAAACGAATATTTGCCCCAATTTGTCCACTTGAATTCCAACTTTATTCTCATATTTGTGATCTTTCCTACTTTTAAAGACGCCACTCAAACTTCTAATGTCATTCTACGCCATCTCTCCGCTGACAGCTCGGAACAAACCAGCTCGTCTTCTTTCTGCCAGTTCTTCCCAGCCCAAACTTTCCAACATTTTTATAACATTACTCTTTTGTCGGAAATCACCCAGAACAAATCGAGCTGCTTTTCTTTGGATTTTTTCCAGTTCTTGAATCAAGTAATCCTGGCGAGGGTCCCATACACTGGAACCACATTCTAGTTGGGTCTTACCAGAGACTTATATGCCCTCTCCTTTACATCCTTACTACAACCCCTAAACACACTCACAACCATGTGCAGGAATCTGTATCCTTTATTTACAATCCCAATCCCATTTATGTGATTACCCCAATGAAGATCTTTCCTTATATTAACACCTAGATACTTACTTACAATGATCCCCAAAAGGAACTTTCACCCCATCAACGCAGTAATTAAAACTGAGAGGACTTTTCCTATTTGTGAAACTCACAACCTGACTTTTGTTTTAACCCCGTTTATCATCATACCATTGCCTACTGTGATCTCACAACATTATCGAGGTCACGTTACAGTTGCTCACAATCTTGTAACTTATTTATTACTCTGTACAGAATAACATCATCCGCAAGAAGCCTTATCTCTGATTCCACTTGTTTACTCATATCATTTATATATATATAAGAAAACATAAAAGTCCAATAATACTGCCTTGAGGAATTCCCCTCTTAATTATTACAGGGTCAGATAAAGCTTCGCCTACTCTAATTGTCGTTTCCGAAATAGGCGACCGATGATTAAACTGACAGAAAGAGGGAGTATGCTCATGGTTATATACAATACATTGAAAAAATTCCAGAAAAATTTCTTTCACAGTCGTGTTTGATATTTTAAAAATTGGTTTTGTTTTATTAGTATGTGCCAGAATGCATACTGAAAGATCGGGAGCATTTAAAATCTGGACTTCCCTGCCTTTTTGTTGAGTGGATAGGCAGAATGAGGCTGAGTTCAAGTCAAGAGTTAGTCATGGAGGCCTGACCCTGCGGATAGAAACAAGCAACAAAACAAATGATGCGTGGAAGTGTGAAGAGGTGGAGGGGCGCATATATGGGACGGGGCGACTCTCGGAACTGGCCCTGGTAGATATCACTTTCTGTTTACCTTAAAACATTTCCGAAATGTTGGTACCGCTACCCGAAAACATTTTCCTTCGGACTGTATAGAGCGTATAACCTAAATACTATTGGTACGAATTGTTACTTGACGAAATGGCAGTGGTACGAATTTTATGAAATTGGTTGAAGGTCAAACTCACAGCGAACGCAATACCAGCGACCAGCGCGCAAGCTGCAAACTGTACATGCTATCAGGGCTTTCAGGGGAACTCCCCGTCTCTCCCACCAACTTCCATGGAGCCACGAGTTTGCACTGCATCAAGGGAACTGTTACGTAAATGCCATACACAATCTAACAACGCTGACATTAATCGCAACTGTTAAAATGAAGTATTGTTCTCTTGCTTTAAACGTATGGTATTCTCAGCTGGACCACTTTTTCAACATTTCTTCATAATTAAGTTTTCTTTCAAGTGCATCTTTTTATTATTATTACCGGTATTCCTGGATTTTTTCCATTGTATTGTGATCGGCTCTTGGAATGGATCTGGTCCGGTTTTACGGTCGGGTGCTCTTCCTGACGGTAACCCGGTGTCGAGGGATGTAGGCCTATTCACTATTACTTGTTTCTGTGACGGTTGATAGTGTAGTCTATTGTATGTACTGGTAGATGAAGAGATGTGCATTAGCCTAATACGAACCAGAGGAATTGATCACACGCTGTTGAAATCTTCGGCCCAATCGGAAACCGAACCCGGGGCCTTCTGAACCGAAGGCCAGTATGCTGACCATTAAGGTCAGTATTCGGACTATTTTCACGGTTCATATAGTTTATAAATAATATTACTACGGCCGAAAGTGTGCATATTTAGACCTAAAGTATACCAGTTTTCAAATCGTATACACACAGTATGCTCGAGGAGAGGAATGATCGCTTGTTCGTAAAATTTGTGGCAGTGTGAACTTGCAGGTTCTTTTGCAGTGTTACCAACCCATAAATATTTTCTCCGCTAAATTTTAGTTGAATATCCGCTAAATTCCGCTAAATTTCGGACTGAAGAAAAATAGCATATGCCAGCTATTTTGGTTAAAGAGATTAACTCAAAACTCACTAGTTTCAGAACAGGAGTTCATCTTCTTCTTCCCGCACTATATGCTCTGAAGCAGATGTGCTGGGTTGAGGTCCTATGGTTTCATCTGAAGCTACATGATACCATTCTTTTTCAAAGTACAGTATATGCTGGCAGTTCACAGCAGAAAAGCACATACGGAAATATTCAAATCTATTTCGAAAGTTATTTTCACTTTCATTACTGATTTCATTGTTTTTGGTAAGTGCGGAAAGAGATAATGTCAAACAATTGTGCATTTATATTGCACTGCCAATAGATGCACTGTCGGTATTTGGGATCAGTGGGAAGCTCAACCAACTAGTCTTTAAAAGTTTAATTATTTAACCACTCTTTACGAAATATCTGACTACTTCTTAACCTATTCTTTCGACACGTTGTACCAAAAAGAGCCTGATGTCAAAAGAAACACGTTATCAAACATTCGTCAAAAAACCCGTCAAAAAATCCGATGTCCGCTAAATGGAAAATTTATCCGCTGTTCTAATTTAAAATCCGCCAAATTTGGCGGAAAATCCACTGAGTTGGCAAGACTGTTCTTTTGTAAACATTAACAGTACGATTTCCCCTGCCTGTCATTAAAGACGACTAAGTGGGGTCTGGCGACCATGGCACGCCTCGCCGTGCCTAGCACCACTGCTTCTACTTACGTAGTGTCAGACTCCTGGATTTCACTTTCCTATCCGAACCCCCTGTGGGTGGGGGCGGTAGAATAACATCCACAGTAACCTCTGCCTGTCGTAAGAGGCGACTAAAAGGGGCCCGTTGGCTCTCAACTTGAGAGCATGGGTTGGCGACCATGGGGCCCTTAGCTGAGTCATCACATTGCTCCCAATTACTTGTGCCTATCCGACTTCCCTTGGTCAACTCTTGTTCTTATCTGACCCCAACAGAATTAGGTTTCCGAGGCCTAGGGAGTCTTTTCACGCCCTTTGTGCGCTTTCTTGGCCGATACCTTCATTTTTCAAAGTGTCGGATTCCTTCCATTTTTTCTCTCTGATTAGCGTTCTATAGAGGATACTTGCCTGATTGTACTTCCTCTTTAAAACAATAAACGCATCCGGGAGATAGTGGGTTCGAACCACACTGTCGGCAGCCCTGAAGATGGTTTCCCGTGGTTTCCCATTTTCACACCAGGCAAATGCTGGGGCTGTACCTTAATTAAGGCCACGGCCACTTCCTTCCCATTCCTAGGCCAGGCCTTTCCTATCTGTGTCGGTGCGACGTAAAGCAACTAGGGAAAAAAACAATCACCACCACCACTCTCCGGAAATCGTTAGTAGAACTTGAAATCAATAACATTATTACCATCTCACAACATTGTCGTTGTCTTTCTGTAGTCGCTTTACGATTCAACACAATATAACATCATCTGCAAAAAAAGCCTTATCTGTAATTCCGGTTTTTTACTCAGATACCTTTACTCTTATCATTCGTAGTAAAGAGAAGCATTAGAGGTTCTAACATTACCACAACAAACGTTAAATACTGGTTATCTTCTTTTCTAATAAAGCCATATTTACAACGATAAAAGTTCAATAAATCTCCATTTGTTGTTTGTGCTGACCGTTTAAAAGCTATCAGCTAATCATAATCATTATCTTGCAGTTAATGCCGCGTGAAATTATGCGATTTAAATCTAGTTGTTCGCTGGCAATAACTTATATCAAATTTACTACAGGATATTCGCCCACAGCACGGGAATTGTGATCCAGTAACAGTACCACCTGTAAACAGTATGAGAACATGACTTCCCACGCGGCCAAACTGATTAATGTTCTATTGAATTTCCGCTCAATCATCAGACGATTTCCGGAAATGACTAATTTGACTAATAGGTTATCTCTCACAAATGCATACCAAGCTTTTCTCCACAAATCGTAAAAGTAGTTAAGTGTTGCCAATTTAGTGGTTTTCCTACCAAATCTAGTGATTTTAATGGCTGTCCGGCGAGAGTTTCTCCAGCAAGTTGGAACACCAGTGGCTTTTAACAAGTAACCAGTGGATCGTGTAGATTTTAACAAATACTAAAAGGCTAAAATCTGGCATGTGAAATATTTACTTAATTCATATAAGTGCATTTGTAATGGAATTTTTCATTCGTTTCGATCCTTAGGATCTCGAGTGACTTGTTCCGCACGTCTTCGTTCTTCACAGTACCTTTTCATTCTTTCACTACTTCTATTTCTTTCCGCTTCTGTGATTTGGATCTTGACCTTAGTATCGGTGCATTTGTGACTTTCGACGAGCTTTTTGAAGCGTGGGTTGGCGACCATGTGGCCCTTAGCTCTCCTGGTATTGCTTCCACTTACTTGTGCCAGACTCCTCACTTTCATTTATCCTATCCGACCTCCCTTGGTCAACTCTTGTCCTTTTCCGATCCCGACGGTATTAGGTATCGGGGCGTAAGGAGTCTTTTATTTTCACGCCCTTCGTGGCCCTTGTCTTTCTTTGGCCGACCTTCGTTTTTCAAAGTGGCGGATCCCTTCCCTTTTTTCCCCTCTGATTAGTGTTATACAGAGGATGGTTACCTAGTTGTACTTCCTCTTAAAACAATCACAACCACCACCACCAATCCTCCCTAACTTCCTTTATCCAGTTATTTCCCGTTAAGCATGTCCCATTCCATATTTTTTTATGGATTAATTAGGGAAATGTTGAGCAAAACTACACTCAGATGTGAACTATCAATACTGGGATTGAAATCACGAATCTCAAAGCGACCGACTTCCCTATCCCAGTGTCGTTACAGTAAACGGCTAATAAATAACAACTCTAAATCATGTCCTTTCGCATAAACCTTGCGTGCCTATGCCAAGGCAGATTTTCGGCGATGCAAGGAAAGGAAAGGACTAGGATTGGGAAGGTAACAGCCGTGGCGTTAATTAACGTACGCATTTGCTTGATGTGAAAATAGGAAACCACAGAAAACCATCTTCAGGGCTGTCGATGGTGGGATTCGAACCCACCATCTCCCAAATATAAGCTCACAGCTACGCGACCCTAACCGCGTGTATACAGACATCAGCGCCCATATGACACTGGGGCCGATGACCTTCGATGTTAGGCCCCTTTAAACAACAAGCATCATCATCATCAACAACCATATGACACTTTAGAAGGTGGGGGGGGGGGGGGGGAGCAAGACCTGGGGTTCGTAGTGTTTTTAATATTTTGGAAGATAAATGACGATTTGTATTCTGTGGTAGAATAACCCACGGTGTTCCCTGCCTGTTGGTGGGGAACGGTACTACCGCTTCTACGTAATACTGAGTGAGTTTTGAATCATTTTCTTGAAAGGAAAAACACCCTACTAGACTAGATTTTTGCCTTTCCCTGAGAGCTAGGGGGGATCGCGGCCTCACCTTGCCCCCGGGTATGGGCGCCCTTAAATACAGATGGTTGTAAATGCATAATTTGAATTTTCTCCTCCTCCTCCTCCTCCTCTTTCTCGAACATGCAAACTACAGAAAATATTCCCCAATACTAATTTCTACTAGAGAACTGCACCCGACCTTGGAAAAGCTATTCTCCCTCAGAGAGTTTGGTTGTCATAGTATACCTCCTTTGTATTGCACATTGTTGAAAATCATCTCGTAGTCACGCCAATCAATGAGATCGATCCGTCTATTTCAGTTGTGAAGTGATAACAGTGGCTTTCTCCCAGTGTTGCATTTTTAACGAAAATACGTCAACCTTGTTTCTAAATATATCACGGAAATTGAGAAAGAACTTCAGGCATGTTTGGAAATTGCTTACACATACAGTACAATCTACAGTCAGGATCTCGTACATTGGACCTCCTAAGGAAGAATAATGATATCCCTCCAGATTTATGAAGTCCCTTCTAATGTGGTACGACCAAGACTATCTTAAGCTTATCTCAGTTAATGAGGTCCAGACACATCCAAAGCCTCTTCTAACCCGCCGTGAAGCAGGTTAATACTTCATTACGCCGGGCTGAGTAGCTCAGACGGTTGAGCGCTGGCCTTCTGACCCCAACTTGACAGGTTCGATCCTGGCTCAGTCCGGTGGTATTTCAAGGTACTCAAATACGACAAATACGTCAACCTCGTGTCGGTAGATTTACTGGTACGTAAAAGAACTCCTGCGGGACAAAATTCCGGCACCTCGGGGTCTCCGAAGACCGTAAAAGTAGTTAGTGGGACGCAAAGCAAATAACATTATTATTATTAATAACACTTTATACTTCGAAGTGTTTCATCCTTTCCATTTTTTTCTCTCCGATTAGTGTTAAATAGAGGATGGTTGTCTAGTTTACTTCCCCTTAAAACACTAATCACTATCCTGGTCATCAGGCGGGCTTCTAATCGTGTTCAGCTAGGTACAGTACGTATGGTTTTTAGTCCCGCGAGTGTCCGAGTTCGGCTCGCCAGATGCAGGTCTTTCTGATTTGACTCCTGCAGGCGACCTGCGCGTCGTGATGTGTTTTTTTAACAAGTTGTTTTACGTCGCACCAACACAGACAAGTCTTATGGCGACGATGGGATAGGAAAGGTTTAGGAGTGGGAAGGAAGCGACCGTAGCCTTAATTAAGGTACAGCCCCAGCATTTGCCTGGTGTGAAAATGTGAAACCATAGTGAGGATGAAATGAAGACGACACATACATCCAGCCCCTCGTGTTAGCGAAATTAACTAATTATGGTTAAAATTCCCGACGCTGCCGGGAATCGAACCCCGGACCTCTGTGACCAATGGCCAACACTCTAACCACTTAGCCATGGAGCCGGACAGCTTTGTACGTAAATATTCAGTATAAAACATCATCAAGACTCGCCAGTTCACGTATCATGTTGGTGCCGCTTGTAAAAGGCCTTGTTTTCTAAATCAGGGGTTTCTGAACAGACTGGTCCCTCTAAATACAATTACGGTTTCGGAGGTACCGAGGTGCTCGAGATGTGGCTCAATGAATGTTAACAACTATATGTATAAATAGATTGGTATAGCGGATGGTTTCTTTCTTTCTTTCTTTCTTTCTTTCTTTCTTTCTTTCTATGTTAATCCGTTTTGGTTGGTTGGTTGGTTGGTTGGTTGGTTGGTTGGTTGGTTGGTTGGTTGGTTGGTTGGTTGGTTGGTTGGTTGGTTGGTTGGTTGGTTGGTTGGTTGGTTGGTTTTTCCCTCGGACTCAGCTAGGGGTTCCACCTCTACCGTCTCAAGGGCAGTGTCCTGGAGCGTGAGACTCTGGGTCGCGGGGATAAAACTGGGGAGGAGGACCAGTACCACGTCCAGGCGGCCTCACATGCTATGCTGAACAGGGGTCTTGTGGGTGGATGGGAAGATTGGAAGGCATAGGCAAGGAAGAAGGAAGGAAGCGGCCGTGGCCTTAAGTTAGGTACCACCCCGGCATTTGCCTGGAGGAGAAGTGGGAAACCACGGAAAACCACTTCGAGGATGGCTGAGGTGGGAATCGAACTCCCCTCTACTCAGTTGACCTCCCGAGGCTGAGTGGACCCCGTTCCAGCCCTCGTACCACTTTTCAAATTTCGTGGCAGAGCCGGGACTCGAACCGGGGCCTCCGGGTTGGGGAGGGGGGGGGGGGGGGTTGGCAGCTAATCGTACTAGCCACTACACCACAGAGGCGGACATGGCCGATGGTATGGCCTATATGTGCCACGGTATGTACGCTGAGAAGACTGCCAACTACTTCTAAATGACAGTTTTACATACCGATCTTATTTGTATGAACAGAACAATTAGCCAAGTATTTATATCTTCACATACTTCCTACAATTAACCTGAGGATGGGTAGAATACATCCAGGGTATCCCCTCCGCCTGGAGCTATCATCTAAGGTGCGTGGGTTGCGAAAATCGGGCCCTTAGCTTTCCACTTACTTGTACCAGGCTCCTCACATTCATGTCCGGCTCCATAGCTAAATGGTTAGCGTGCTGGCCTTTGGTCACAGGAGTCCCGGGTTCGATTCCCGGCGGGGGCGGGAATTTTAACCATAATTGGTTAAATTCGCTGACACGGGGGCTGGGTGTATGTGTCGTCTTCATCATCATTTCATCCTCATCACGACGCGCAGGTCGCCAACGGGAGTCAACTCAAAAGACCTGCATCTGGCGAGCCGAACTTGTCCTCGGACACTCCCGGCACTAAAAGCCATACGCCATTTCATTTCTCACTTTCATATTTCCTATCCGACCTCCATTGGTCAACTCTTGTTCTTTTCCGACTGCGACGGTATTAGGTTTGCAAGGCTTGGCGAGTCTTTCAATT
Organism: Anabrus simplex; assembly: GCF_040414725.1. NCBI lineage: Eukaryota > Metazoa > Arthropoda > Insecta > Orthoptera > Tettigoniidae > Anabrus > Anabrus simplex. The sequence continues at coordinate 21,836,281 of NC_090273.1, read as the reverse complement.
TCACGGCCTTCGTGGCTCTTCCCTTCCTTTTGCCCATGCGTTCATTTTTCGGAGGGTCGGATCTCTTCCTCCGAATAGTGTTAAGAGAGGATGACTACCCACTCTTAAAACAATAACTTTCTGCAAAAATTCGGTACCGGTATATAGCCCTGGTCATGGAGTAGAAAGTCATTTTTGGTTTCATTAATAACACTCACCGGGTACGTGAACGAATCATATCCATGATTTTTTTTTTTTTTTTTTTTTTTGCTATTTGCTTTACGTCGCACCGACACAGATAGATCTTATGGCGACGATGGGACAGGAAAGGCCTAGGAATGGGAAGGAAGCGTCCGTGGCCTTAATTAAGGTACAGCCCCAGCATTTGCCTGGTGTGAAAATGGAAAACCACGGAAAACCATCTTCAGGGCTGCCGACAGTGGGGTTCGAACCCACTATCTCCCGAATACTGGATACTGGCCGCACTTAAGCGAGTGCAGCTATCGAGCTCGGTCCATGAAATTTAGTCATAATTTTTGTCGTAAATGGAAGATAATAATGGCTTTTAAGCAAATTAAGAATAAAATTAGCGGTAAATTAATAAATGTTATTATTACTAGAGAAATTATACATACTCCACTACATTACGATTATGAATTCTACTACATCACTGCGCTTCAGTATATCTTTTATTCATGTAACACTTTCGTGTGTTCAGTCTTTGCTCACTGAACTTCTTTGAACTCCTTTGCTTTGCTCCATGTTACTTGGTGCGGCGAGTTGATGACTTGTGCCCATAACTAATTAACATAATTATTGGTCCAGGGATCATGCTATTTTTCTTTCAACAAATACATTTCTTGTGTTATTCACGATATACTTTTCACCTGCATTTTCCCGTTTGAACTGCCCGCGCTAATCATTATGGACAAAGATATTGAGAATTCACAGACATAGCACTTCCATTCGTAGGTGCTAGCCCTATCTATAATATTCGTCCTACCTGGACCTCGAGAAGGAAACAAAATACGGCACGATGAAGCGGAATGCAACAGAAGCAAGGTAAGCAGACTATTATACCACAGAAGAATCTCGTGTCTACAGCGAAATAATCGCGTAATTACGTATCTATATTTCTCTAGTAATAATGGTATTTATTAACTTATCGCAAATTTTACTACTGATTTGTGTGAAAGCAATTATTATCCTCTATTTAGGACAAAAAGACAAAGAAATTTCACGGATACGATTCGTTCACCTAACCACACTCAACAGTGGGCATAGTTCATCTGTAACGCTACCATGGTCTCAGTAACCGATTCATGTTAATGTTATTCTGAACTATAAAAATACATATGTAAAAGTCGAAGCCAATTTAAGAAACCTCTCTTTGACAATTAATAGATGTTTACTGCTCTGTCTCCAGCCATGGACGTTGGGTCTCTCGGACCGGTGCCAAACACTACTGCTTATCAACAAGGCAACATTGACACTAATGACAGCAAAATGAACATGGGTGATAGACCTGATTAAGCCACGAATGCACTATATTATAAACTGCCAAAGCCTGAAAAAGATAATTAAGGAAAAGGGCTAGTACATTTTCTGCCACGGACACAATCTGTACTTCTATGGTTAAGGGATAATATTATTATCAGGTTGTTGTTATCATCGTTTAGTTAATGTCCTTTCAATTGTATTTTTAAGATGTGCCGGCCTGTTTCTAACCTACCGGAAGCCAATACACGGAGTTGTGGCATTTAAACTTCCTCACACGCCAGCGGTCTAAGCCAGGAACGAATCCGAAGAGCAACACAACAACTAAACACTGCGCCACTGAGATCATCATTATCATCATCACAAACTTCACACTTAACCCAGTTAGTTATAGCTGTAGTTATACAGTATGCTGGTTCACCATTACCGATGGATAAATTATCCGTTCCCACTTTCAGATACACACTGAGTAGGCCTACTATAGGCTACTTTACACAGTATAGTACATTCACATAGTAAGTCCTACTCCTTGGCTGAATGGTCAGCGTTGAGACGTTCGGCTCACAGGGTCCCGGGTTCGGTATCCGGCAAGGCCGGGGATTTTAATCGCGTCTGATTAATTCTTCCAGCTCGGAAATTGCGATGTTCTGTTTGCCCCAACACTTGCCTCTCCATATTCAGACAACACACCACACTACCAACCACCACAGAAAAACGCAATGGTGATTACATCCCTCCATAGGGTTGTGTCAGGGGAAGGGCAACCAGCCGTAAAACAGAGTCAAATCGAAATGTGCGAAACAGTTCGAACCCGCAACCCCACCAGTGTGGAAAAAAAAAGCGTTGTTAGAAGGAGAAGAAGAAGACAGCAATATAGTATACAGTATAATCCATGCTCCTTTCCTCATTCCTTTGCTGGGTTACGATTTATTTGCTGATAAATGAGGAAAGCTGGTTTCTGAATCAGCGGCTCTTATGTAGGATGGATAAAGGTTCATTTCACAACTTAGAAACTTCTTAAAAATGAGGCATGCGTTTGACATTACTGCCTTTTGTATTCTTATTCTTAATTTCTTATTCTTATTCTTATTATTATTATTATTATTATTATTATTATTATTATTATTACCAAGCGTTCTCATAGCGCAATGGCTCTAAGGATTATTATTTCCGAGGGTAAATTGGTCTCATATGAAATCAGAAAAGAATTGTACTTTCATTTATTTTAGGCAAGGGCTAAAAAACTACGGTGATTTTGCTCCAGAAAAGCTCATATTGCTAGCTGAATAAACGTGGCGTTGTACAAAATATCGCTCGAGATGTGAAATTATACAATTCATAAATTATTTATAAACGCGTACGTTTTGATGAAAGCTGTCGCAGCAATAAATTACCCTAAAATGTTTATATATAGATATCAATAGATTATTTGATTGATGAAGGAAAACTTGAAGGATAATTGTATGTAGTGGAGAAGAAATACTATGGAGGGTAATTTGAAAAAGGTATTTGAGAAAGCAGGCCCTATTTGGAAGCGTTGTGGATGAGTAAACAACATTCGTACCCTTGCACAACTCGTGAGATTTTTGATAGGTAACTATCGATATACATGCAGTTCGGACAGAATTTCCTCTCTGATGAAATCAGAGTGGCAGTGAGAAGAGCAGACAAGTACTTACTTGAATAATATGAGTCGTCTTGAGCATCCCACACAACATAGCGCACATGTTCACTGAGAGCGTCTTGTTCCCGTCACGGCCACACGAGTACTGACATAGACACACCTGCTCGTCAATAACAGAGGATGACGCATCCCCATTAAACAAGACAGGCGCACAGAACGGCACGTAGCCTCCCCCGCAATGATTTACAACATGACTTCGCGGTCCTGTAGGGTAGTGTACTACACCCCGACAAGACCGAGCGAGTTGCCTAAGCGGGTCGAGTCACGTAGCTGTGACGTTGCATTCGGTAGAGGGTGACGTCGGTTTTCCGTAGTTACCCAACAAGCAAATGGTACCAAGACCAAAAGAACTGAGAATGTTTCTTTAATAATAATAATAATAATAATAATAATAATAATAATAATAATAATAATAATAATAATGTTATTTGCTTTACGTCCCACTAACTACTTTTTCGGTCTTCGGAGACGCCGAGGTGCCGGAATTTAGTCCCGCGGGAGTTCTTTTACGTGCCAGTAAATCTACCGACACGAGGCTGACGTATTTGAGCACCTTCAAATACCACCGGACTAGGATCGAACCTGCCACGTTGGGTTCAGAAGGACAGCGCCTTAACCGTCTGAGGTCACTCAGCCAGGCAGAATGTTTCTTTAGCTTCTCCCACAACCAGGTTGGGTCGCACATGTGAACTTGGCTCCATTTTATGACCGGATGCCCTTTCTGACGCCAGAGCCATGTGGAAGGACGTAGTCAATATTGGTAGTTGGCAGTATGGTGTTTGTACCATGATGAGATGTGTATTGGGACAAACACCCAGTCCCTGAGCCAGACAAATTTACCAGATGGCATTGGTTAAAGTTATTGGAAGTAGATTTATCTAACTGGGAGGAAGTTGATTCAGAAACGTCTGTTTGCGGCATGGGAGTATTCGTCGGGCGCAGTGGGTCAAGCAAGACAGCAACCCTGAAGATCTCTCTTTAACTAGAGCAGAAATGAAGTTGTATCTTACAAGAAGATGGTCGGAACACCGATTTCTTTGAAAAACGTCGTGTCTCAGTAGAAGACTTGTGTACATCATTGTTTTAAAGTAACAAAGTGTACCTTTTTCACACATTCGTGAGAATATAGCGCTTCAAATTCGAATAATACATAGTAACTTACTGTAGGCCTACCAATTTTATGATTTATGCATAGTGCTCAGGGCAAAAGCTCACTGGCGTAACGATTAGCACTCCTGCGTGCGGATTCTGGGGTGGCTGGTTCGAATCACGGCCTTGGATGTGAGTTGAAATTATATGGCTTGTTTTACGACCAGATGCCCTTCCTATCGCCAACCTCAGTCGAGAGCTAATGAAGATGAAATCCATAATGGAGAAAGAAATTGAGTAAGGAGGTGGCTCAGGGACTGGGAGCGAAAATGTGTAACCACAGAAAACCATTCTGAGGACAGCCGACGGTGGAGTTCGAACTCACGCATCTCCCGAATGCAAACCTTGCCTCCATAGCCGTAGTGCGGCCACTCTGCTTGGTGTTTATTGTGTTAATTCATGTTTTAAAAAATCTTTCACGACCGGGACGCGATCCCAGTACTCCAGGTACGTAGCCAAGAAAGCTACCACTGACGAACGGGCTGGGGGGCGGGGATATAATTATGAATACAACCGTTTCATAACCATTTTACTTTGCCAGCCTGTATTGTTTTTTTGTTTTTTTGTTGTTGTTTTTTTTTTTTTTTTTTTTTTTTTTTTTTTTTTCAGTAAATGGTGGAGGGGTACTCTATCACTTAAACATTTCGTTCTATCTAATATCTGCTATCAATTCACTAACTATCCATACAATCCGTGACCCGAACGTCTAATGGTCTCCTCGTAAGTGAAGCCTGATACGCCGCCTACTCAGTACAAATAAATATAACCATAAGCTGTTTCAAGGAATGCGTAACTGGTGTGAGTCACCGACAAGTTTGCTTGTTTTGGGCTGTCCTGGTTTGTAATAAAGTTTACCTAACCATACTCGTCTTAATACTAGTAATAAATAAGGAACAATGAAAACACTCGATACCAACGTCTTTTGGATACTATTTCGTTCAAAATACTCAGTGAGATCTGTAATTAACAGGCCCTTGCCAATTCCAAGCGTTACACCCATAAACAACCAATGGCGGATGTCAACAACTGCCCCACGACTTCCATGTGTATTTCGTTTGGTTAACTATACCAATTATACATTATACATATTTGTAATCTGAAAATCCAGCATATTAACGAGCGAGAGACAGGGAGGGAGAGGGAGAGGAAGAGAGATGCCGCTGACGACGATCGCCGAGAGTCCTCATAATTATGAAGAATTAATTTAAAGCCAATAACATCGAGTAGAGGCTGTGCATACCTGTGAGCACATAGTACTGGAGCAGCGTTGCCAACTCTGCGGATTTATGGATACACGGATTTTACAACTAGATTGACGGTTTTTTTTTTAAGTTCAGACATTTTAATTTTTATGGGAGAAATCAATACGGTAATGCTCTTTTTGACACGTTAATTTAGTAAATTTTCAGTGGACTCTTTCTTTCTTTCATTCTTTCTTTCTTAATCCATTTGCCGTCCAGGGCTAGTTTTTCCCTGTGACTCAGCGAGGGATCCCATCTCGACCACCTCAAGGGCAATGTCCTGGAGCGTGAGACTTGGCAGCCTTACCTGCTATGCTGAACAGGGGCTTGCTGGGGGATGGGACAATCGGAAGGGATAGACAAGGGAGAGGGTAGGATGCGGCCGTGTTTTTAAGTTAGGTTCCATCCCGCCATTTGCCTGGAGGAGAGGTAGGAAACCACGGAAAACCACTTCGAGGAAGGATGAGGTGGGAATAAATTGAACCCATCCCTACTCAGTTTGCCTCCCGAGGCTGACTGTGCCTCGTTCCAGCCCACGTACCACTTTTCAAATTTCGTGGCAGAGCCGAGAATCGAACCCGGGCCTCCGGGGGTGACACCCTGTGGGGGGGGGGTAGAATAACACCCACGGTATCCCCTGCCTGTCGTAAGAGGCAACTAAAAGGGGTCCAGGGGCTCTAAATTTTGGAGCTGGGTTGGCGACCACGGGGCCCTTAACTGAGTCCTGGCATTGCTTCCAGTTACTTGTGCCAGGCTCCTCACTTTCATCTACCGGAATCCTATCCGACCTCTCTTGGTCAACTCTTGTTCTTTTCCGTCCCCGACGCTATTAGGTTTCCGAGGGCTAGGGAGTCTTTCATTTTCACGCCCTTCGTGGCCCTTTGTCTTTCTTTGGTCGATATCTCCATGTTTCGAAGTGTCGGATCCCTTCCAATTTTTCCCGCTGGATAGTGGTATATAGAGGATGGTTGCCTAGTTGTACTTTCTCTTAACCCTAGAACACTAACCCTATTTCACCACACATTATTACTAACCCTTCGTAAATATGACTACTCCAATTTATAATTGTATTTTCTACGTAACAGCTTATATTTGGCAAGATCTTGGTTATTTAGGGTTCCTATAGTGTCCTAAACTTAACATGGATCAAAATACGTAGATATTAAATAATTTTATGTGATTATCTATTAAATATAGAAAACCTGACGCACAAAAAATACTAAATGAACACGTTTTATAAGAAATGAATTTTATAACACAACATATTCAAATAAACCCTTAAAATTATGAATGTGGGTTATTTACATCGCAAAGAAACCAAAACTACCAAGAAAATAAATAAAACAAATATAAATGTAAATGAAATGAAATGAAATGTCGTATGGCTTTTAGTGCCGGGATATCCCAGGACGGGTTCGGCTCGCCAGGTGCAGGTCTTTCTATTTGACTCCCGTAAGCGACCTGCGCGTCATGATGGGGATGAAATTATGATGAAGACAACACATATACCCAGCCCCCGTGCCATTGGAATTAATCAGTTAAGGTTAAAATCCCCGACCCGGTGGGGAATCGAACCCGGGACCCTCTGAACCGAAGGCCAGTACGCTGACCGTTCAGCCAATGAGTTGGATAATGTAAAAAAAAAAGGCATGAAGACATAGTACCATCACTAACCGTTCGTCAATATGACGGCACCCACCCAATTATTACAAGAATGAGCAAAGATATCAACAATCGCACATGGCACAGTCAATAACTTCTCGAAAAAATCAGCTACACAAAATGACGACAAGCACGCATGCGCGGAAGGCAATAAACTATACCGTTCTGCTACTTGCCGTCGTGAAATTTGCGAAGGGTTAGTGTACTAGGGTTAAAACAATAACCACCACCACCACCTCCGGGGGTGGCAGCTACACCACAGAGATGGACTTAAGTGCGCTCTAATAAATAATATTATACCAGTCAACCTTAAAAACAATTAGCATTCTTAAGGTTGCAGATGTAAATATCCTATATATTGCAAGCTGCTTTAAGTCGCACCGACACAGATAGGTCTTACGGTGACGAGGGGACAGGAAGGGGCTAGGAGTGGGAAGGAAGCGGCCGTGGCCTTAATTAACGTGCAGCCCCAGCATTTGCCTGGTGTGAAAATGGGAAACCACGGAAAACCATCTTCAGGGCTGCCGTCAGTGGGGTTCGAACCCACTATCTCCTGAATACTGGACACTGGCCGCACTTAAGCGACTGCAGGTATCGAGCTCGGTAAATGTAAATAAATCACCAATCGGGTGTGATGACTGCACGTGACTGCCATTGGTTTGAATGATGCACAGCCAGGCGTCAATTTTTAGACTGACTTAAATTTTATAAATGTACTTTTTGCTAGTTGTATAACATTACACTAACACATCGAAGGGTTTTGGCGACGGAAGGATGGGAATGGCTAGGATTGGGAAGGTAATGGCCGTGGTCTTAATTAAGGTACAGCCGCAGCAGCTGCCTGGTGTGCAAATTGTAAACCACAGAAAACCATCTTCAGGGCTGCCGACGGTGGGATTCGAACTCACCATTTCCCGAATGCAAGCAGGCAGCTGAGCGACCCTAACCGCACGGCCAACTCGCTCGGTATATGAATGGAATTAACATAACGTAACGTACTGACGATAGCCATAATTATGTACGTCAACATCAACTTGTTGCTTTTATTCCTAAATACAAACTTTCGCTGGTACTGCCTGCCACCAGTACGACGTAGTGATAACGACATTTTTACATTCTCCGTTCCTATCTCTCTTAACTCAGACGAGACCGGCCTTAACGCAGTAGCTTTATCGGAATATATCACAAAATCTACAGATTTTTATGTTCGATCTACAGAATTTTTAGGAGACATCCGATTTTCAGAACAAATGGATTGCCAACACTGTACAGGTAAAGACAGTCTTTAAAGTTACTACCATGCTTCCATTTCTTGTGTTTATTTTGTAAATAATAATAATAAGAAGCTGAGAAGGGCCACAGAGAGACAGGAAACAAGAATGTTAAGACAAGCAGAGGCTGTCCACGTGCCTCAGAATCTCAGGAACAAGATGAGGGGTCGGCAAAAATGTAATCATGTACATGCTGATTGTCCGGAAAACGATGGGTAGAACGGCTAGTCTTCAAACAAAATACAGCTTCAAGCTAAATATTAGTCCTGACAATGGAAATTGTCTCCTTTCATTACCAGACGTTTATTACACGAACTAAAGACCCGTACGTGTACGAGTGTGCCCAACCATTGTCCCGCTTCTCTACGGGTCAGGTATGTATCTTCGTAGCGAACTTTTCACGACTGGATGCCCTTCCTGACGCCAACCTCATCAGAGGAGTTAATGAGATGGATTGAATGACGTGATATATGATACTACGAAGGGAGAGGATGAAACTCAGTGCCGGCACGTTGCCATCACCTGTCGCATAACATTAAGAGGTCTGTTCAAGGCTCTACGTCCCCATCCGACGGACGAATCACCATCAACACCGTCATATATCCTCACTCTGTATAAACACTGTGTGGAAGTCTGGAATTTAATCCAGGCTTTTGGTAAGCAATCCAATGATTAGAAATTGTATACCACCACCTCTCCTACAGTGCCGGTCAACAGTCTGATGGTGCTTTTGTTTCTTCCTACCAACGAAACTCGGACCGGCTAACCACGGTGCTAGACAATAGAGGACTTGATGCCGTAACAGTCATAGCCACCAGGAAGGCGCTAAAACTGGGTGATTTTAGATTACGGTGTAGATCGGCCAAGTGCATGTTCTCTCAGTATCGCGGTTACATAACCTCCGCAATTGTAGATGGGGACGGGGAGGGGAATCGAATCTAACAAAGTTATTTCATTCCTGTCCATCGTACATCAGCTAAACTAGTAGCTCTTAGGCCTTTGATTTGGAATTGTTGATTTTGATAATTAGTTGAAATTGTACGTTTGTACATACGTTCGTTATTATATTGTTGTGGTTCTAGCGCAGAGATCGCCGAACTGGGAGGGGGAAGGTATTCTCAATTCAGTAGCAAGAGTGCGCATGTATGTTACGACCACCAGTAGACGGCAAAATACCACTGAATCTTTCTGAGAAGTCTGAAAAGATGATTTATTACCTTCGCTGTCTCTATTTCTTTCAACTTATCGGACACCTACTGTACTCCCAATGAGACATAGGTAGTCTACGAGTCGCAGTTGAGATCGTACATCATTAACCGGTATTTTGCACACCAACGGGGGCAGTGCGACCATCTCTCGTTCGTTTCCCAGTACACCCACGTGGCTAGCAACCTATACACCACAAACAGAAGGGAGATGAATAGTGTGTAATACAGTAGTGTTATTTGAGATGAGTCATTGCGGATCCTATTGCAGGAGGCTGCTATCAATGTAACGGACTCGCTTCCTTATCACTGAAAAGGGTAGGAGGAGCGTCAGCTCCGATGAAAATGAATCACCAGGAAAACTGTAGGTCGAGCAGTGTTACCAACAGTGGAAAAGGTTTACGCACTAAACGGCTGCTTAAAAACTACCAGAAACCACTATCCCCACCCACTCCCCGCCTGCCCTTCCTCAAGATTTGTTGAGTTACGAAAATACTACATCGAAAAAAATAAGTATATCATTTTAGTTAAAATGTTAAAGTATTTAAAATATATTTCAAGGTGGACTTATCTAAGATGACAAAGATAATTGATGTCTGTTCCTAAAACACATCCACAGAAGGCACAGAGAATGAAGATATCTGCTATGTTTTCACAGTCCCTAATTTTTGTAATAATTCATTTGGGAGCACATGGGTCAGCAATGTTCTTTTCTTCTCAGTCCTGTCCGGATGAATAAAAACAAATTTATCATTTCGGGTTTCATTCTGTTTTGGGCTTTAGAATAAGGTCGACTGACTGACTAAAAAGTATCTCGAATTCCGCATTTGGCCTTGGGGCACGGAAGCGCAAATATTGCCAGCTCCTGAAATGGATTTGTGTTACACGAATCGCAGTATTTCATCACTTTACACCAGAAATTAGCGGGTGTCCATGGTTTGAGACATGTTTGTTCAACTGATAGATTCGTCTTCGCTGTCGTGTCAAAATTAGGCCTACATGGTTAAAAAAAGGGAAATCAATGATTCTATAATAATCATAAGTGCATTTGACACTTCATTACGAAAGAAGAAAGACGATCTGAAGCCTTCCTTCCTTCCTTCCTTCCTTTTTTTTATGGGAATGCCCTGCATCCAAGCTCAGCCTACAGTTCAGGTCTTTCCTGGCTCGCATTTTTATGGCATCACGATTGTCAACACCAAGAACTTCAATGTGAATTATTTATTACATGTTTATAAATTGCATAAAACTTCAGTTGAAAAATCAACAAAATATCCACTACTATAAACATGAAACAGACTAGATTTCCCACTGCCCACCGTGAGTTAAAATGTACACACTGACGAAGAATAAAAAAGGGCTAGATTTAGTGGGAAAATCACCGTGTTGGCAACACTGGGTCGAGCGCAGTACTACATTTCAGGAGCTTATAATAATGGAGAGAGGGCGGTTTCTACCCACGGACACTAGACAAGACACTCTCATTCTCCTCTTCCCCTGTGGGTAGGGGCTGTAGAATAACAGCCACGGTATCCCCAGCCTGTCGTAAGAGGCGACTAAAAGAAGCCTCAGGGGCTCTGAAATTGGAAGCGTGGGTTGGCAACCACGGGGCCCTTAGCTGAATCATGGCATTACTTCCACTTGCTTTTGTCAGGCTCCTCACTTTCATCTATCCTGTCCGACCTCCCTTGGTCAACTCTTGTTCTATTCTGACCCCGACGGTATTCGGTTTCCGAGGCGTAGGGACTAAAATCCAGCCGGCAATCGAACCTGGGCCCCTCAGATCGAAGGCTAGCGCGCCAGTATTCACCCAAAGAGGCGGATATTGTACATATACCGTAAAAGTAGTAGAAAAAGTCATTTATTTATTTTTGTTGGTAGTTTAACATCGTACTAGCTCAGGTTTTCGGAGACGACGGGATAGGAAAAGGTTAAGACTGAAAAGGAGAGGCCGTGGCCTTAATTAATGTACATTTCCAGTATTTGCTTGGTGTGAAATGGGAAACCATGGAAAAAACATCTTCAGGGCTGTCGATGGTGAGGTTGGAACCTACCATTTCCAACACAGCCCGTACCTGTGACGTTCTAAATGAAATGAAATGAAATGGCTATGGCTTTTAGTGCCGGGAGTGTCCGAGGACATGTTCGGCTCGCAGGTCTTTCCAGTAGGCGACCTGCGCGTCATAATGAGGATGAAATGATGATGAAGACGACACATACACCCAGCCCCATGCCAGCGAAATTAACCAATTATGGTTAAAATTCCCGACCCTACAGGGAATCGAACCCGCGATCCCTGTGATGTTCTGATATGGCAAAACAGAATGCGCTGTCAAGATCAAGAGGAACACACAGTTTTTAAGTCCATCAAACGCTTCAAACAGAAAATTTGTTACCACAGATGAATTGGTCGTTCATGTAAAATTATTTTGTTGGAACGAGACGATAGAGTAAAGAATACTGTTTGTGGATGCAAGCTCTTCAGTTTTTCCAGAAACAGATTCAAGAGATAGTGGCTGAAGATCGATGCTAGTAGAGTTATGAGAGACGCCTCTTATTTCCGTCAGCAGCTCTAATATTTCTGAGTGGCCATGCGGGTGGCGGAATGCCCCATGCAAATCAAGAGGCCAACGTGAAGCGAGTTGCGCTGGCAGATGAATGAGCAATAAACAAGTCATGTGCTGAAACTAAAAATAACATCCTGGGCGGAATCTACAACAGTGCGAGCTAATCTTTTGAAGAACTTCTCATCATCATGCATGTAGAGCGTATCTCATATTTACAGCCGGTGTTTCGGAGCTTCAAACACAATCAGCAATGAATAAACACGTTCTTGGGCCTCCGGTGGGAAAAGACAGGTGAGGGAACGGAAGCAACCATGGCTTTAATTAAGGTAGAGCCCCAGCATTTGCGTGATGTGAAAATGGGAAACACCAGAAAACCGTTTTTAGGGCTGTAATACTTTTTTCGAACAGTGGAAATTTCTTATAAATTCTGTCTCACAAAGCACCAGTCAAAATATTTTTCCCTTGCAAAGACATTGTTAAATCACTCAAACTGTTTGTAAGGCTCGCTAGAAAAAAGCTAGGTCAACAAACCAGCGCATGCATACTTACACAGTCAGAGTGAAGGTCAGGGTTGCCTAGCCCTCAAACATTGAGTTGGAATGGCCTGGATTAACGAACTTCGAGGAATAAATTACCGTATTACTATATTCCTGGTTTCAACGCTAATCAGTGTGGAGAAAATGAAGGAGGTCCGGTCCTTCCAAGAGAAAGGATATTGGCAAAAGAAAGGGGGGCAGGGGGGGGGCATGATGTGCGTGAAAATAAAAGATACTTTAGACGTCGTAAAGCTAATGCCATCGGGTGAGAGGTGAATAGAGGAGGTCAGAAACGATAGATGAAAGCGAAGGGGCTGCCACGAGTGTGTGTGAACACTGGCAGACTCCGCTAGGGGCCCTGTGGTCGTTGGGCTCCTTTAGAATCCTTCTATCAATTATCTCTTACGACCTACAGGGGAAAAGATTTTATATGGTTTCAGTGTTTCAAATATGAACGAGACCAGACATCCTAAGAAGTGAATCTCGCACACGTTACCGTGACCTAAAACTGAACCACTCAACCTTGGCTTCCGCGTCCTCTTACAGTACGGCACGTGATGTGCGGATGGATGAAAGGGAATAGCAAAGTGAAAGTCAAGTTTGACTGAGGTTGGGTCCTGGTTGTGTATACAGTACAAGTTGTGCGACCCTGGGAGCACTGCAGTGGCCATGCTCGACGGGAATCTACACTACAGCTAAATCCATACAGGATGTTCTCAAAGGTGTGTTCAGCTGCGATGAGAGTGCGTAACAATACCCATTTTAGCGAATTCCTAATGTCATAGTTTAAGCCTGCCTGGTGGCCATGATGGTTAAGACGTGACGTCATTATCGTCTGATACCGTGGTTGAAAAAAATGTACACCATCAGAATGTTGGCCGGAAGGGTAGGAGAGGTGGTGGTATCCAATTTCTAATCACTAGACTGAGTGCCAAAAAGCCTGGATTAAATTCCAAACCTGTCTGCAGTGCTCATATGGAGCGAAGGGATATGGCGATGTTGATGGTGATACGTATGTCGGATGGCGACATAGAGCTTTGAGCAGAACTCTTGGCGCTATTCGACAGGAGTAGGCTAAGTGCCGGCACCGGGTTTCATACTCTCCCTTTCTCCTCTCATATATCACGTCATTAATTTCATCTCATGAGGTTGAAGTCAGGAAGGGTATCCGGTCGTAAAAATATCGCTATGAAGATTCATCACACTTCATACCCGACCCCGTAAAACAACAGGACCAGGGTTGGACATACATACATACATACATACATACATACATACATACATACATACATACATACATACATACATACATACATAATGTTACAGTTTAAGATCAGCGACCCCACTGAGATTTATATTTTCTACAGTTTTAGTCCTATCTCCATGAAAGTTTAATAGTTTATTAATCAAACCCCATGGCACAACAGCCCCGAAGGGCCAAGGCCTGCCAAGCGATGGCTGCTCAACCCGAAGGCCTGCAGATTACGAGGTGTCATGTAGTCCAGCACGACGAATCCCCTTGGCCGTTATTCTTGGCTTTCTAGACCGGTATTAGTTTATGGTTCGGCTCCATAGCTAAATGGTTAGCGTGGTGGCCTTTGGTTACAGGGGTCGCGGGTTCGATTCCCGGCAGGGTCGAGAATTTTAACCATCATAAGTTAATTTCGGTGGCACGGGGGCTGGGTGTACGTGTCGTCTTCATCATCATTTCATCCTCATCACGACGCGCGGGTCGCCTACCGGCGTCAAATCAAAAGACCTGCACCTGACGAGCCGAACATGTCCTCGCGAAAACTTAAACGTAGATGCCCTCGTGGAGGAGTTTGCCTGCAGAAATGCAATAAGGGAGAGGCGGTTCAACAATTAGCATCAACCCGCCTTTCTATGTTAAGTAATTATATCATAGTATTACAGAATTACCATTATTATTGCTGAAAATAACTATATTATCAGCCTGTTGCCTTTTCTTGATGTTTGCAGTATTTTTGTACCCGTCTCTTGGCACAGATCAGAAGTGAAGCTTCCACTGAAGGCCCATCCATGGCTGCGACAATATGGAAGCTGCTGGGGTATGGGTGGTGCTGAGCACAACTAGTGCCTGAGTGTTATGATCATAGGATCAGTCGTGCTGCAGTGGCACATTTTGGTCCAGTGAGGAAAGCAATTGCAAACTACCTCACTCCTCATCGTGCCTAGTACGCCTCATTTGGGCTCTGTCATTGGTTTTTGCGGTTTCCCTATAACTGCATAGCCTTTGGTGGTTCCATCTGAGGATCCAACCAGCCTCCGAGCTGATGACCTAACAGACAGACAGTAATATTATTCATCATCATCATCATCATCTGTTTACCCTCCAGGGTCGGCTTTTCCCTCGGACACAGCGAGGGATCCCACCTCTACCGCCTCAAGGGCAGTGTCCTGGAGCTTCAGACACTTGGTCGGGGATACAACTGGGGAGAATTACCAGTACCTCGCCCAGGCGGCCTCACCTGCTATGCTGAACAGGGGCCTTGTGGAGGGATGGGAAGATTGGAAGGGATAGGCAAGGAAGAGGGAAGGAAGCGGCCGTGGCCTTATGTTAGGTACCATCCCGGCATTCGCCTGGAGGAGAAGTGGGAAACCACGGAAAACCACTTCCAGGATGGCTGAGGTGGGAATCGAACCCACCTCTACTCAGTTGACCTCCCGAGGCTGAGTGGACCCCGTTCCAGCCCTCGTACCACTTTTCAAATTTCGTGGCAGAGCCGGGAATCGAACCCGGGCCTCCGGGGGTGGCAGCTAATCACGCTAACCACTACACCACAGAGGCGGACAATATTATTAAAATCATTATTATTTGCTTTCATGTACTGAAGTGCATGCCCTGTGTTATCAATGATTTTGTGAATCCATGTGTTTATGGCCGGTAGAAGTTCTATCTTATTTAAGCTACATCGGGGTCCGGAGGCCGCCCGTATATTTTCCACGAGGGGGCCGCAGGAAAGTGCGCTACCCCACTGCTTTGAACTGCACTGTCGGTAGCCCTGAAGATGGTTTTCTGTGGCCACGGTGACTTTCTTTCCAGTCCTAACACTGTCCTATCCCATCGTCACTGCGATACCTCTCAGAGTCGCTGCGAAGTAAAAAAAAAAAAGAACACCATTTGAGATCACTTAGAGATGGATCAAGGGATCCATTCCTCGCAACACCTTTATATTATGAATGAGATCTTCACTGCTTATTATACTTTTGATAAAATGAAGTGTAAAGTTAATTTTGCTTTCTATTTTTTAGTTTCGGTAGTGGCTATCAACCATTCAGTTACTTCTTATTAAAAGTTTTATTTTAGTAAACGTATCACAGTTGTGAACGTTTACAGACCTAAAGTAGGACATGAGATGAGTCAACTGGCTGAAGACGTTCACCTCGACTCATCAAATGAGGTCAGTATTCTGGGATATCCTTCACTTATTTATTCATTGATACCCATAGCTTCCAGTACTGGTTGCCCAGTTGTACTTCCTCTCAAAACAACAATCACCACTAATACCTGTAGTAGTAAACCAACCGAAGAAGATTAGAATGTAGTTTCCACAGAAAGGGAATTCTGCTCATCGGTAGGCCTATCCGATATTTCCATAGCCACGAAACAGATTCTCCTTACGTGATACAGCCATGTCAGGGATTTTTACTTGGATCTGAGGGGTGGTTCGAGGTCCACTCAGCCTACGCGATTGCAATTGAGGAACTATATGACTGTGAGATTCGTCAAGAATAACGGCCGAGAGGTTTCGTCGTGAGACCACACACACCTCATAATTTGTAGGCCTGCGGGCTGAGCAGCTGCTTGGAAGGCCTTCGAGCCTGTTGCGTCAAGGTTGGGTTTGTTTTTCTTTTAAATAAACAACTATGTTATTATTAAGTTCTTCTTCCAGGTTGGAAAATAGAATCCCTGTCCAACCACGGGTTCGAACTTTCACCTGAAAATTACGTGACGGCAGCAAGGGCATCTAGGTTTAAACCCGAGCCCAAACCAAAATGAGCCAGTGTGGCCCCAGTGACCTCAGAAATACCTGGGATAAGTTTGGCTTCCTGGCTGAAAGGTCAGCGTATCAACCTTCGAATTAAAGGGCTCCGAGTTCGACTCCCGGACGGGCTGGGGACTGGGTATTTGTATTAGTTTGAATACACTTCTCTTCATCTACATGTAACACACCACACTACCAGCCACCAGAGAAACACCCAGCAGTGAATATTGGAAAGAAGAAGAAGAACCGGAACATTTTCCCACAGGAGTTCTCTTACGTCCCAGTAAATATACCGCCAATGTTGGCTTCTACCGTCTGCGCCACTCCGCCCTGTAAGTATATTTGTTTCGTTTCATATCTAAGAGCTAACTTACGCTTTTTACAACAGAACCCGACAAGGTTAGCTCAGCACATGGAGTAGTGGGGGTGCCCACGGACGCAGGTAACAATAGCCTGTTCTTAAATGATTTCAAAGAATTTGGAAATTTATTGAATACCTCCCTTGGTAAGTTATTCCAATCCCTATCTCCCCTTCCTATAAACGAATACTTGCCCCAACTTGTCCCCTTGAATTCCAATTTTATCTTCATATTGTGATCTTTCCTAATTTTGAAGACACCACTCAAACTTATTCGTCTACTAATGTCATTCCACGCCATCTCTCCACTGACAGCTCGCAACATACAACTTAGTCGTGCAGCTCGTCTTCTTTCTCCCAAGTTTTCTCAGCCCAAAGTTTGCAGCATTTTTGTAACGCTACTCTTTTGTCGGAAATCACCCAGAACAAGTCGATCTGCTTTTCTTTGTTTTTTTTTTTCTTTCCAGTTCTTGAATCAAGTAATCCTGGTGAGGGTCCCATACACTGGAACCATACTCTAGATGGGGTCTTACCAGCGACTTATATGCCCTTTCCTTTACATCCTTACTACAACCACTAAATACCCTCATAACCATGGTTGCCTAGTTGTACTTCCTGTTAAAATAATAATCATTACTTCGACAGGAATCAGTTATGTAGGCTACCGATACCAGGCTTCACCTTTTCTCTACATCATTATCATCCCACATCCAGACGTGGCTACCGATACCGAGAAATCAGCACCAAACACAGCCAGTGTCACCGTAGGGTAGGCGCGATCCTGTCAGCTCGGAGGGCCGTGTTCAAATCCCTCTCTTGGCGAAGATATTTTCCTTCGGATGGCGCCCTCAAGCCGGTCTCAAGCCGCGTGCAGATTTAGCAACGCCGCCTCGCAGAGCCCATTTGAATTCTTCCGCGAAGCGATCTGATTGGCAAACTTCAGCAACTGACATAATGACACCGGCGCGAGAGAGAGAATTTTCAAATTATTTTCAGTATGACCAACTCTCTAACGCACATATATCCGGTTCACGCTGTTTCCAACCACTCCGTATATTTGTCCATCCTTACAAAATACTGCAATGTGAAATTAATTATCATATGCATTAATTAAATTAAGAATAATTCATTATATAAGACGAATAATAATAAGTTAAGGTTAATAACAGTAAATATGTTAATACGATGTGTGTAGACTTGGCCATTTTAATTAAATTTTCTCTTTCGTAATCATTACTTAGTAAGGAGTAAAGCCATACTGATGCTACCACCCCAATCATCAGTATTAAATCTGGCCATGTTCCCACGAATCACTGAAAAATTCAATTAAACGATCTGGTGAGCCTAGAGAGTGGATTTCATAATCCGCTTCCCACCGGAGGACCAAGGTGTTCGTTCATCCATGACCGAGCTCGATAGCTGCAGTCGCTTGAGTGCGGCCAGTATCCAGTATTCGGGAAATAGTAGGTTCGAACCCCACTGTCGGCAGCCCTGAAAATGATTTTCCGTGGTTTCCCATTTTCACACCAGGCAAATGCTGGGGCTGTACCTTAATTAAGGCCACGGCCGCTTCCTTCCCACTCCTAGCCCTTTCCTGTCCCATCGTCGCCATAAGACCTATCTGTGTCGGTGCGACGTAAAGCAACTAGCATTCATCCATGCACCTGAACGAGAGGATTAGGCGATAACTATTTTTTTTTTTTTTGGCCAACATTTGAAACTTTAGTCTCTCTATACTGAAAGTAGGCGCCTGTCAACAGCTATGAATAACAGCGCAATACCGTATTTTAGCATGCCGGAATTAGCAAATACTCCTACACTTTCATTGCTGCAGGCGACGAGCCCTATAAATACCGATGCTCCAAGGAACGTGACATCATCGGTCAAGACGACACAGCACAAGGCTGGAGAGGATTACGTCACTCTACAGTAGACTATTCGTTTCGGAAATACGTGAGTGCGTGTGTGTCCGTCTGTTCGCGCGCTTTACCATTCACAAGCAGCCGACCGGAAAATTGGCAATAGCGTACTGTACCATGCAGGATGTAAACTGTACATCTAACTGAGAATCCTGTCTACGTCGTTACAAGAGAGAGAAACTCTTTTTTTGCTAGTTGCTTTGCGACGCACCGACACAGATAGGTCTTATGGCGACGATGGGACAGGGAAGGGCTAGGAGTGAGAAGGAAGCGGCCGTGGCCTTAATTAAGGTACAGCCCCAGCATTTGCCTGGTGTGAAAATGGGAAACCACGGAAAATCATTTTCAGGGCTGCCGACAGTGGGGTTCGAACCTACTATCTCCCGAATACTTGATACTGGCCGCACTTAAGCGACTGCAGCTATCGAGCTCGGTAGAGAGGAAAACAGTGTAGCAAGTACGCAGATACAGATGTACACATTTTTCCTCACTATCTGCTTCCCCGCATAAGGCGACACATTAACGAGAAAAAAAATCAACTCTTCAGGCATTTTCGGTGGATTATTCGAATATTCGTGTAGCTTTCTTAGGACAGACATTCTAATCAGGGCCTGTCATGTCACCGAACATAAGACTCGACCACTTGCGGTTAAAATCCCACAGCCTGAAATCAGATTCGAAATCCCTCGGACCAAAGGCTTTCGCTAGATAAATCCGCATGGGTACAAAATCAATATCTATTGGAAAATCTTTTCAAATGGATTACAGTTTTCGAGATTTCAGAGTTTCGATTTTCACGCACCAATTATAAGCAGTCATTTAGTGAAAATGTCTTGTAGCATAGTGGTCAAGACACTGACACGGCAATGTAAATGTAAGATGCACGGGTTCGAGTCTCCAAGTTTTTAAAATTTTATTGAAACATTACTGCAGACGTACCGTGCCAGAAATATTATTTAATTAAGAAAAACGAAGAACTATAAAAGAAAACACTTAACAAATATAGAGAAAAGAAATAAAGGAGGAAAAAAGGATGGATCGTTATATCAAGTCCACTGAAATGTACACTCTGGCGCATTCTTTCTCAACCTTTTCTGTAGCTGTACCCCTTAGGTCTTCCAGATTTGCGACATACCCCCATAGCAAATATCAATACTATATTAATAAACTGACTGTAAGATGAAGCAACTATTATTAAAGTTAATATTATACAATAACTAACACAGTAGGCTACAGTGTTTATGTCATATTAAGTCATGCAGGGAGCAACGCAATATATACAACATACGAAATGTGAAACTGAAAAGTTATATTATTAATTCGAAAACACAGAAAAGTGATAATTATTGAAACTTAAAACTACATAAAAGTAAGTTCAGATCCTTGCTTGTTAACACTGAGGGTGGTTATGAAAAGTTGACTTTATGAGGAAATCTGAGCCCGTTATCGTGATATGATTTGATCATTTCTTGGCTTAACTGCACTAATAGCTTCAATTACATCATCTTCTGGGTTTAAAGAGTTTCGGACCTTACTTTTCATTTCAATTAGATATAAAAACCGACGTCGCGCGAAAATGTACACAAAAAGGGAATAAGATTCGTCGAAGTGATGTCCCGGGACTGCCAATATTAACATTTGAAGCTTTGCCAGAAAGCGAACACATCTTTCAGACCTCAAGTCTGCAATCTCTCAACACCATATCGGTTATCTTATATACCTACATTATCAGCAATGTCACAGGCAAAATAATTTGTACCTCTTTAGTACTCCCCATGTACCCCCATGGGCACGCGTACCGCAGTGTGATTGGATACAGAATTACTTTACATTAGGTTACCGCTCATACTAGTCACTTTCTTACTGTCAAAGCCAAATATGTGCTAAATATACAGTACTTCAAATGCGTTAGTTCATCACTTACGGTAGGGCCTGGTCCTTTTCATTTCATGCACAGTTTTGGCTGAACGGTCAACGTTGAGGCCTTCGGTTCAGAGCTTTCTAGGTTCGATTCCCAGCCGTGACGGGGATTTTAAGTGCATTTGACTAATTCCTCTGATGCAGGGTGTTGTGTTCGTTTTATGCACTTCACTTCATATAAACACAACGCACCACACCACAGTTCGACTCCTTGGCTAAATGGTCAGCGCAGTACTCTTCGGTTCAGAGGGCCCCGGGTTCGATTCCGGGCCAGGTCAGAGATTTTAACCTTAAATGGTTAATTCCCTTGGCTCGGGGACTGGGAGTTTGTGCTGTCCCCAACATCCCTGCAACTCACACACCAAACATAACAGGCACACCACAATAACACGCAGTTACCTACATATGGCAGATGCCGCCCACCCTCATCGGAGGGTCTGCCTTACAAGGGCTGCACTCGGCTAGAAATAGCCACACTAAATTATTATTATTACCACACCACCAATCATAGAAATACTCAAAAGTGAATATACCCTTCCACACAGGGTTGGAGTCAGGAAGGCCATCAGGCCGGAAAACAAGGCCAAGTCCACATTGCGCGCTACAGAGAGTGGGAGAAAGCAGAGGAAGAAAAATGATTATTTATGCATGTAAAACTGGACGACAAGAGACTAACAGGCGCACAAATGAGATGCACGATAACGATAAGTTAAAGCCAACGACATGGTGAAGATCACATCGAAGTAAATGAAGAGCTAAAAATATTACCGATAACGGAATGCAATCAAAGGTACAAAATTATTGATAGAATGAACCAGAAAAAATATTATGATTTCAGCACGAAAGGAAGACTAATGAAGAGATGGAAAAATAAAAGTGTACATTCTACAAGATAGTTAGCAAGGGGAGAACTGAGTTCACTAATGAAACACTTCCCTACAAAATATTTTCTTAATAACTGGAGTACGAGTAATCTACAAACTGTGTTACAAAATTTACAGTCTTTGGAATAACACAGGAACAGGTGATCATTAAAGTGTTCAATACAAGAATTTTCTCAAACATACGTTGCATAACAATCTTCTGAATTTGCAATCTGTAGATTTTTCTATTTAACTGATAAAAATCCCTTTATGTAGAAGATTATTTTGATCTGATGTTCATAAATAAATACTTGGAAAAATCATGACGGTAGGTTTTCTTAATTTGTCACATCAAAGGCGTTCGGACACTCGCGGGGAAATCCCGCGGTGACTAGCTCCGGTCTGCAGCTATTCCCAGTGAATCGCGGCTAACCCGCAGCACACACTACCCTGCGCAAGCGCCTGACACCAACATTTTATAGAACCGCAAGACGTCAGCTAACTGAATGTAAAGTTTTCAAATAAACATAAACAAAAGAAAGGTGTCATCATCGAGAACTAACTTAACTACAATGGCTGAATCGAGCATGATGCTTGTAAAATAAATATGGTATTAAGCATATTCAGCAATGGAAAGAATATAACTGGAGAGTATATTATGATTTTCGTATAGCACTGTTATACTTTTCCCGATACTGTAGCTCTCCTTTTTTTGAAGTTACGTTTTTGTTAAGTCGGGCTTATTCATTCAATACACATACAGGTGACTGCTGTCAAACGGCATTACTGGAAGTTGCCGATTTTATTTAAATAAATATAGGGAAACCGCAAAACCCAATGGCGGCGCTAAAATGAGGCGTACTAGCCAATAAAGAAATATTTCAATTTGTACCGATACACACTGTACTTTTTACTATTGTATTGTCAACCATCAGCACTGTTTCAAATATGGATCAAGTTTCTGTTCAACAACACTATTTATAAAATTATTTACAATTCTCGTCAGAGTTGCAGTACACACACAATCATTTCTTTTATGAAATCTATCCGCATTTTTCGCCCTCCATTTCGTCGTCGATTCTGAAAATAGTTTTTACTTATGTCCATTAGATGAAAATAAACTTAAGTATTATTCATGTTCTTCAGTTTCGATGGGGTAATTAAACCTAAAATATATGCCCATCTCTCTGGTATTGTTTTATTTAGGAGAGTTTTTCACCGTCTTCTCCAGAAAACAAGTGAACCGTTTCAACAGCTTCTGAGGAGAGGATTTGCTTTCTTCATAAGGAGCGTTCTGCGTACGGTTTAAAGGGCGCATCGTACTCGGAATAAAATGAAAAAAAATGTGTTGTTCCGGGTAAAACCGTACATCTGGCAACCCTAGTTGATACTGTACCTTATATCTGGCTGAACATAACTTTCCCAACATGAGTTCCAATGTAATTCCTCCACCAGACACTGACATTCACATTAACAACAATGGCTATTCCATACACACTGTGGGGGACGGCAGATCGGAAGACTACACCCATGGTATTCCCTGTCCGTCGTACGAGGCGACTGCAAAGGGAAACCCAGGTCCTCTCACCTTGGGCATTAATTAATTAATTCTTCTTCATCTTCTTAATCCGTTTACCCTCCAGAGTTGGTATTTCCCTCGGACTCAGCGAGGGATCCCACCTATACCGCCTCAAGGGGAGTGTCCTGGAGCGTGAGACTTTAGGTCGGGGTATACATCTGGGTAGGACGACCAGTACAGGTCGGGGTATACATCTGGGTAGGACGACCAGTACCTCAATCAATCAATCAATCAATCAATCAATCAATCAATCAATCAATCAATCAATCAATCAATCAATCAATCAATCAATCAATCAATCAATCAATCAATCAATCAATCATTCAATCAATCAATCAATCAATCAATCAATCAATCAATCAATACTGATCTGCATTTAGGGCAGTCGCCCAGGTGACAGATTCCCTATCTGTTGCTTTCCTAGCCTTTTCCGAAATGATTTCAAAGAAATTGGAAATTTATTGAACATCTCCCTTGGTAAGTTATTCCAATCCCTAACTCCCCTTCCTATAAATGAAAATTTGCCCCAGTTTGTCCTCTTGAATTCCAACTTTATCTTCATATTGTGATCTTTCCTACTTTTATAAACGCCATTCAAACTTATTCGTCTACTAATGTCATTCCACGCCATCTCTCCGCTGACAGCTCGGAACATACCACTTAGTCGAGCAGCTCTTCTTCTTTCTCTCAATTCTTCCCAACCCAAACATTGCAACATTTTTGTAACGCTACTCTTTTGTCGGAAATCACTCAGAACAAATCGAGCTGCTTTTCTTTGGATTTTTTCCAGTTCTTGAATCAGGTAATCCTGGTGAGGGTCCCATACACTGGAACCATACTCTAGTTGGGGTCTTACCAGATATGCCCTCTCCTTTACATCCTTACTACAACCCCTAAACACCCTCATAACCATGTGCAGAGATCGGTACCCTTTATTTACAATCCCATTTATGTGATTACCCCAGTGAAGATCTTTCCTTATATTAACACCTAGATACTTACAATGATCCTCAAAAGGAACTTTCACCCCATCAACGCAGTAATTAAAACTGAGAGGACTTTTCCTATTTGTGAAACTCACAGCCTGACTTTTAACCCCGTTTATCAACATACCATTGCCTGCTGTCCATCTCACAACATTTTCGAGGTCACGTTGCAGTTGCTCACAATCTTGTAACTTATTTATCACTCTATAGAGAATAACATCATCCGCAAAAAGCCTTACCTCCGATTCCACTCCTTTACTCATATCATTTATATATATAAGAAAACATAAAGGTCCGCCCAGGCGGCCTCACCTGCTACGCAGAGCAGGGGCCTTGTAGGGGGATGGGAAGATTGAAAGCGATATACAATGAAGAGGAAGGAAGCGGTCGTGGCCTTAAGTTAGGACAATCCTGTATTTGCCAGGAGAAGTGGGAAACCACGGAAAACCACTTCGAGGATGGTTGAGGAGAGAATAGAACCCCCCTCTACTAAGTTGACCTCCCTAGGCTGAGTGGACCCCGTTCCAGCCTTCATACTACTTTTCAAATTTCGTGGCAGAGTCGGGAATCGAACTCGGGCCTCCGGGGGTGGCAGCTAATCACACTAACCACTACACCACAGAGGCGGACAAATTAAGTAATAATTAATTAATTCATTCATTCCAGGCTTATATGAATCTTAACGGCACATATAGTACTCGTACTCTCGAGTACAAAAACCTCTTACGAGGTATGAACAATATGTAGGCCTATTTGTAGCTAGGGTCAATGATTTTCTTTGACCAGTTATGTTTCAATTACTGTGTATAGACCTCAAGTGAGGTCTGAATTATTTGGGGGCATGGAAGCTAAGTTATGTATTTTATATTTCCATTTCTCTGCCATCAAAATGAAATTACTAGTACTATTTATTCTTCTACACCATTTCCCCACACCTTTGGGGTCGGGGGAGTTGGGCAAACTATGTTGAACATATGAATTTGGCTCTGTTTTACGGCCGGATGCCCTTCCTGACGCCAACCCTATGTGGAGAGATTAATCGCGTGTTCCTGTGGTAGCGGGTAGTGAGGTTTTTTAATGTTTATTTATTGTCGCTTTAACTTAGAAAGTCATGTCGCGACATTCATGTTTATACATAAAGGAATTATTACATTGATTACACAGAGTTACAATTGCAAATATAACAATAATACATACAGATCAGATAGTGATTACATGTCATTGAATAGATTTGTTTGTCTAAAAAACTTAATGATGTTTTTACACCGAGTATCTTTGTTCAAGATGTCGCATACACTATTATTCTTTTTTAAATTACACAACTGTCTTTGTTGATAGTATAGATGGCATTCTAGTAAAACGTGGTCAACAGTTTTTCTTTTTTGACAGGTGTCACATACTGGTGGGGGTTTCTTAGAGAAGACATGTGCATGAGTCAGTTTGCTATGGCCTATACGTATTCTAGTATTGAGCACTTGTTCTCGACGCTGGAGGAATGAAACATCAAATCTATCTGTAGATCCTCGCCTGATATCATGGAGTCTTGTGGGTTGTTTCCATGTCCAGCCAGTTAACCATTGTTTTCGGATCTTTGTAGTAAGAAAAGGAGCTACATCTGTGTGAGGAATTATAAAGTTTGGATCATGTACAGGAAGAAGAGTTGCTTCTTTAGCTGTGTAAGCTTGTTCATTGTCTTTTATTCCCTTATGTGAGGGAATCCATATTATGGTAACTTGCTGTCCTTTATTATTATTATTTTTTTTTTTTGCTAGTTGCTTTACGCCGCACCGACACAGATAGGTCTTATGGCGACGATGGAACAGGAAAGGCCTAGGAATGAGAAGGAAGCGGCCGTGGCCTTAATTAAGGTACAGCCCCAGCATTTGCCTGGTGTGAAAATGGGAAACCGCGGAAAAAATTTTCAGGGCTGCCGACAGTGGGGTTGAAACCCACTATCACCCGGATGTGCACTTACAGCTTCGAGCTCCTAACCGCACGGTCAACTCGCCCGGTGTCCTTTATTTTTCACATTACTCTAAGTCTGCAGTATGTCTTGGACGAGTGTATTTGAGGATGATGCATTCTGAATGAGTTTTACTGTTGATAAAGAATCACTAAGGATTAAAAAAGGATCTTTTTTGGGAGAACTCCTTATGGATTCCATAGCTTTTAGGATATCATACAGTTCACATGTGAATATGGAGCATGTAGCTGCGTGGGGTTTTGTCTGTATATGAAGAGGAGAATGTTGAGAACAAACACAAATACCCAGTCCCCGAGGGAGAAGAGAATTAGTAATCAGAGGCGATTAAAATCCCCCAGCCGGTCGGGAATAGATTCCGGGACCCTCTGATCCGAAGGCCTCAACGCTGACCATTCAGCCAGAAGTCAGATTCTATTGGTACTATTTATTATACTGTATTAATACTTATACAGAATTCCAAAAGTCTGTATGCCCGGCTGAGTGGCTCAGACGGTGGAACGCTGGCCTTCCGACCCCAACGTGGCAGGTTCGATCCTGGCTCAATCCAGTGGTAATTGAAGGTGCTCAAATACGTCAGCCTCGTGTCGGTAGATTTACTGGCACGTAAAAGAACTCCTGCGGGACTAAATTCCGGCACCTCGGCGTCTCCAAAAACCGATAAAGTAGTTAGTGGGACGTAAAGCAAATATTATTATTATTATTATTATTATTATTATTATTATTATTATTATTATTATGTAAAACTCTGTGCTGGATGTTTTTCCACAGAGTAACTTCTATCAGGAAACAAGAAAAAACGTTTCCTTTCTTCTACTTCATAATTCGTGTAAAAGAGAGTTAAAAGTTACAAAACAAAAGATATAACATTAGAAAACGATACAGGTAGAATTTTATTTTCCCAATTCGACAACTGTTATGTAATCGAAGTAAGTGTTCTACTTTAATAGGGAACGACTACAAAGCACGTCGATAATCGAATGCAATAATCATATTATGGTGGACGCTTTCCTGGCCTAGAATAATAGACATATTCTTTTGAGTCACTTTTGCGTGAAGCATTGCAGGTCATAAATTCCATCAGTCACTAATTCTTGGTATTTATGAACCACCGTTTATTCCAGATCTTTAACGTAAGATGACCTGAAAGAATACATAAAAGAGAGTTATGAGAAATAACGGATCAACCCTTAATATAAGTACAAATGAAACGGAGGAAATAAAGATGGATTGGGCATACGTTGCGGAAGCCAGACAGAGCAGTCTTAAAGGCAGCTCTAGAATATAATCTTTAAAGGGCTCGAAGGTGACAACGCCCAAGGAAATCCTGTAGATGTACCACTGAGCAAGAAGCTTGAGAGGTTAGAAAATTATGGACAGAAGCAACGAATACAGCCGTGAAGAGAAACAGATGAAGGCCCTTCTCGTAAACCCTATGCTCCATATGGAGCATAATATAAAATTACTCGAGTCAAGTTAAGTTTTGAGATCCTTTCTCGTGGCACACACCCAAAATAATATCATGTCAAATTGTATTTTTCGTTTGTTTTCTGTCTTGTGCTCTTTGTGGTATATTACAAAGTACTAGGCTACCTAACAATTAGAAGTACCTGTACTGGGAGTGGGTCTGAATCCCGTAATTCAACAACTTTCTACGCCATTATTAATTACAACTCCTCATCTACATAAAATGATACAGTGGGTGCTTGTGGGAAGAGTTTTTCTTGACGACTATTCTCGTAGTTTTCAGCTTTGAAATTACGTTTTCTCTTGTCAAGATAAACCATACTCTTTACCAATAATTCGCATCAAATATACAATGTTTAATGTATTATCTATGATGGAATAATTACATTATTAATGGATTTAAGGAGTGTAAGTAAAATACACGTTAAGTGAAATCATTATGAAATTAGAAATTTCATCTGTCGATATTCCCTCATTTAATATTTTGGTCTTGAATTTAATGCATTGGTATACGGGTGTATGCTTTTGCTATTTTATAGGGATCCCAGAATGCTTTGTTTCGTTTTTACAGGATGGTTGCCCAGTTGTACGTCCTCTTAAAATAATCACCACGACCACCATCACCATCTTTGCTTCGTTTAATATTTATAAATGAACCAAGATTCTTGTAACTAAGGTATACCATCACAATCTAGAATTATGATATTCTTTGAGTCTCTCGAAGTTCTCTTCCATAATCATCCACATCAAACTTTTAATCTTCGCAGTATGAACCTTAGGAGTTTAAATTCCTTATTAATAAATTTCTGGAGTGTAATATAAGTAAAACACATAATGAATTCCTTTAAATGCACATACACACCCTTTCTTATTCGGTATTTTCATCCTCATTCCACTCACACTGTTATTCATAAAATGATCTAACAAGGCATCACGCAAATGAAAAAAACCCTCAGTTTAGTTTTGAACTTAATTCACGTGCACTATAACTTTACAGTCATTGGCTGTAATAAATGTTCATTATTATAACTTCACAGATCGGAGTCATTTACTATGTACTGCTCGCAAATTCTATATTTAAAATCTAATCACCCGTCAAAGACCTATCGCATTTTATGACAGTTATTGACACATAGATGAGTTATAATTTACCCTAATTAAGTAGTTAATAGTATAATTAGGAATTTTGGTGAGCACTGTATTTCTCTAAGCAAGGAAATGATTTCAGCTTCAAGTATAGGAACGTATCGTCTGTACATTCCCTTTGTCTTCCAATGGGATAATTCAGTAAGAGACACTTTATACAACGACCCCCAGTCAGTTCTTTGTAATTTGTCTCTCTGTGTTAAACTTCATTCGTAATCGCCAGTATTAGTTTTCTAATTGATTTCTAAGTCTGTGCAGATTTTTTTTGTAGAAATGCAGCTCAAAATAAGGATATTAGGAAAGTGTCCATGGAAGATCACTGCGAACACTTTGCCAGCACCAAGTCACGCTCGCCACTTGGCAGGATGCAAAATTGTTCAATAACTCTTTCATCATATTGGAAATAATGAACTGACGAGCTCTGACTTACAGTTATTACAACTTCCTATGAAGCACAGAGGGAAGAAAAGAAATGGCTTTTTCAACTTATGGATCTGCCATGAGGGAAGAAGGCTAAAACGAACAGTCGAAATCACGACACAATAGGAGTGTTAGTTCATGTTACGGGGCCTAAATCAAGAGGAATTCATTTAAATCCTTCTTCGTTCACTACTTTCATCCATCTTATTCTTACATTGTATTCAGGAAAGGACCTAATAAGAATGACAAACATCAAGGAATGAAAGCATTTCAGAGGTAAGTGAATGAAAATTACATCAGTGTACTCCATAACAAACTCATTCTAAAACAAAAGTGGTACTATTAGTCTGAAATGTGTACGTATATAGCGACAGAAAACTTACTTTTCGTTGAAAGAACCCCTAAGGGTTTCTGACCAAGCCGTCATCTTGTCAGCATCCACTCTCAACATCTGCCGTTATGTCTTCTCATCAGCAACAAATACGAAGCATTTTCACCGACCACAGACGGAACTTCCACCGAAGAAATTTTAAAAATATTCGCGAGAATAATTTATTTTAATTATTTATATTCATTTTTGTTTAGAACAGTGAAGTATTTTCTTGGAAGTTCAGAACGTTTTGTCCACTGAAATGTCTTTCTCTATCTCCGAATCTCCTTACAAATACGCTAAGTCTTCGTTACATAACGACGAAGTTACTAAAATATTTAAAAAATAGTTTTCTATAAAGTACACAGAAAACAGTTCTAAGAATATAAATATTCACGGAATTACACAGAATAATAAATGTTCATCATTCTCTGGTGTTCTTCGGTATTCTGTTCTCGAACCATATCTCGCCCATCCCTAGGCCTGTTATGGCGCAACTGGCTGCAGTAAGCTGGCTGGCTGGCTGGCAGTCTGTCTACAGGCGCAGCGATCGATGCTGAGCAGAGAGCAAGTAAGCAACAGGCGAGAGGAATACTTCACTCCCCTGCAGTCAGCCAAAGATAACTGCTCAGATAACAGCAGAATATAGCATTAAGGCAGCATGAAACCTAACATCTTTTCAAGTACCCACGCGAAATGAACTTTCGAACCAATCTGCAAACAAATACCGGTATATCACTAAATTCATGCGCACACACGCGCCCTCATCTCCACCATCTGCCCAACTATTCGTCACTCCACCCGATTTTAGCGAGGCGACATTCTCATTTGAAGGGAATGAACAAGTAGACTATTACAATGAAACCTCGATAATACGCACCCGCTTAATATACTATCCCGCATATAGCGCATAATTTCTCAGGTCCCTGCGCATCTCATATACCAAGTCTTAACCCCACCTATTACGCTACATTCGTGGAATATTATCCATTCAATATCAGCAACGTTTGGAAGAAAAAATAAATATCCGTTACTAGTTCTTGCTGGAGCCATTAATCTGTGAAGCATTCCAACCTTTACTTACTGAGTTTACGAAGTACTGGTCCACCGTAACCACAGTTTCTTATTCGGGTGAACACCCGATTTATTTTATGTCGAGAGGAATAACCTTTTCAAGTGAGCTGCCGCAGTTGTTGTATTCTTGAATATGATTCTGTCAAGTAACCAGTGGAAATTCTGGAGGGTTTTTCTAAGATCAACTAGTTGAAAACTGTTGGTTTAAACTGCACCAATTATTGGTATTACTATCAGAGGAGTAGTTTAGGAATGTAAAACATTCACTTAAAAAAAGTGTGAATGTTATTAAAATTATGTTATTTCCGACCGAGTAGATATCGATTGTTTTTAAGCTGATGGATCATAAAAAATAATCGTTATTTTATTAGGATAGATCGTCACACAATTTATTGTTATTGCTCATATTGGTTCAATTTTCCTATTAGGAATGTTTATGTTAGGACATTTAGATCTTGTAATCGAAAGTGATACCTTCAACAGCATAACTCGGTTATGGTTAAAAAAATAATGCAATATCAAAAATGTATCCAAAATTTGGACATATTCATAAAACATCTAGTGACTTTTTGATGCTATGAGGTATTTTCTAGTGTGATTCTGGTGGTTATTGAACGTTGATCTGGTGGACAATGATGCTTATTTGTTGGCAACATTGTATCATGTATCACCAACTGTATTTTATCTTAGCATGGGGTACATCTTGCATGTATAATATTGTGTATGCAATTTATACTAATATATAAAGAGAGACCGATTTTGAAATTTCTTTCATCATTTGAAATATACTATCATTCCGGATAACATAGGCAGAGCCCTGCACGGATGTGGAGATCCGCGCGAAGTTAGTGTCTTAGTGGATACAAACTCTATGGCAGTGCGGATAATTTTACTGATAATTTCTAAATAATGATATTTATTGATTTTCACTCAGGTATACTCTTGATTTTGCTTGTGGTTAGGATCCCTACTCTTGACATTGGTGCCAGAAAACGGTGATATATAGAGCCTTGAGGCAATAAAGACGTAAATCTGACCTAAGCCTAACTGGCTCCTGCCCGCAATTAATGGAAGGAAGAAACAAAGTTCAGTACGCTGGTAGTTGCCGCAAGAGAAAATCCCTCATAAACCTGTGACTGTAGGGGTTCTGGTGCCAGGTGTCAGGCCTATTGTATTATGTTAACAGATCTATCCGTTTCATTACCTTGGGTGTAATATACTGCAGTAGCGGCGATTGTCACCCCCCCCACCCCCACTTTTTGGAGAAAATGTTACATTTTCATTCGCAGTTTAGCCGGCTGAATCTAGGAATTATAGGAACTATAAAATAAGCAATTTGTACAAGCCCTGTTGTCTTATCCGCTAATTCTTTCCTTTATTTTATTTAATTATTAACAAAATTATTAGCGGAAATACGCACAAAATGTCGTTCGTCTCGGCTAACCGATTTTTATAGCGCAGCAAGTAGTGGAGACTTGGCACGTGCTGTGAGGAAGGGTAGTAGGACTTTTTACCAAGGTCATGGACACTGGGGTATTATTCACCCGCTTGCCGCGCGAATTCCTCAGTCTGGCATTCCCTTTAGTGTCTGTTAGTTTCTTAGTGTGTAGTCAAATACTAAATGATTTTAATTGTATATTCACGCCGTAATTCTATTTAATTGTAATAAATGCGTAAAAATGTTCCTTTGGAGAAAGTTTTATTGTGTAGTATTGAATCAAATCTTAGAAAAAACTATTATTACCGCACTTAAATTGGTAAACTGACAACCTTTACCTCTATCTCGAAATTCGCTCAGAGAGCATCAACAAACTTACCATTTTATGGCTTGTTTCTTCAGTTTTAATGTACAACCCACCCCCACCCCCGTCCTCTATATCCCACAAACCCGGGTACTGTTTATTCTGTGTATACTTTTTGCCCCCGCACTTTAAACTCCCAATCGAAGCTACTGATATACTGAAGTAAAATATTCACAATATCCGCGGATAACCATTCGCGGGTGCGGATGAAGGAAGTGCGGACACGGAGCGGATACGGAATTATTATGTATATCCGCGCAGGGCTCTAAACATAGGCTATTTGTTGTCCAGGAATATCACAGGGTTCGGCGAGAACCATGACTGAAGGAAAACATGGCAGCAGTAATAAATATGAAAGTTTGTATGTTTGCCTGTCTGTGTTTTTCCTCGTAAGAACTTGATACCTTTGGTTGTCACATAGGCTACTTACTAACTAAACAAATATGAAGCAAGTCGGAGGAAAAGTACACTTGGGACCCTTAACATAGAATACGCTGCTTAAACGGTTAGTCCTATTGAACAATGGATCGCACAAGTGTACTTGAAATTCGATTTCCCGAAAAAATGCTTACCGGTATATCTCTACGAGTTTTCGAGAAAAAATGTTTTGCTGTGTTTTGGTGAATGCTTTATCCCTGGTCTCTTTTACTTGATTTATTTCACATAAAAACTACTGGATGAACCGTGCTCAAATTTGACAAGCATACAACTGGAACCTATGGTTAACATAAGTAGGACTTACTCTTACAGTGTATCTTAAGGGACCCTCCCATTACAATGAAAATTTCCCAACCCGGACTTCACATGAGAAACTATGTTTTGGGCTGAGTGGCTCAGACTACTGAGGCGCTGGCCTTCTGACCCCAAATTGGCAGGTTCGATCCTGGCTCAGTCCGGTGGTATTTGGAAGGTGCTAAAATACGTCAGCCCCGTGTCGGTAGATTTACTGACACGTAAAAGAACTCCTGCGGGTCTACATCCCGGCACCTCGGCGTCTCCGAAAACCGTAAAGTAGTTAGTGGGACGTAAAGCCAATGATATCATTATTATTATTATTGTTGTTGTTGTTATTAGAAACGACGTATGGCGGTGACCATTCCGCCGCCTTTCTCGGGTAACGCTAAGAGCTATGCAACTTAATACTTACTCACAAGGTGTACACTACACTACACTACTTCTCCTAGAATTCTGTATACAATGTAGAATTCCGCAGTAAAGTACGGATACATCAGATGGTAGTTCAATAGAAATGATGAAATAATTTTAATACCGTATGTTTTGTATCTGTTATACTGTACGTATACAGTTGTCTTACACTTAATGCGTAATCCCCTGAAAAGCGTTTACACATGCATACATAGACAATTGTCATTCTTTACCATGAAGGGGTAAGGAGGCCACCTACAAGGTAACACCCTCTCTTTGGCCAGGAGAAGTGGAAACGTGAGAAGAACGGAATAGACGAGCCCACAGTTCCATTCTACAAGGGAGCATGCAACCTAAAAAAAAAAAGGATCGAAATCATAGCCTTGCTAATTGGGAGTAGGGCACGATACCTCGAAAATTCGTTGAGTTCTGCAGGACATTCCACCTGCCAAAATCTTTGATAATTGACATTGCTCTTTCTGCCTTGAAATCGTCAGTAAATATTTTAAGAAACCATCTTCGGTGATTTTCTTTAAAATTCAATGGACCTTTATTTATTTTTCCATGACACAATACTAATTGATATTAAGTATACTTGAGCCCTTGCTGGCAAGATGTAGTGTTTACAGTGCGCTATGTCTTCTGGTATAGGCTAGAGCAATGTGTTACTTTCATCGACTGTCTTAGTCTCATCCTTGGCTTTGACAATACGAAAGTGACCGAGGCATGAGCGATGCAGCCAGTCCCTGTTATGAATGGTGTGAAAATATCACCCATAGGGTCGGTTGGTGCATGCATTTCAGTGGGCTTGGCAGACTGATATGAAATAGCAACTTCTGGCTCGTGAGGGAAGCAACGGGAAACTACCTCATTCCTAATTTCCTTAGTATGCCTTTACAGTGACGACTAGGCTGTCTATGATAGCTTTTAGTGAAGCTGTCGAGGATGAAACCAGCCTTCGGGCTGAATACCCAACATACATAAGTATACTTTGTCTTTTAGGCAACCTCTAAACTGAGAAAGTGTTCCTATGTAATCATTACACATGCACGTTCACCGCTTTTTATGTTTTCGTGTTTTCGACACATTCACTAGAATATACGGCACCTATTGCTTACTAATGTAATGGAGGTCAACATTATTTTATGTGACACTTTTTAGCGCATGGCTCGTTTTTTTTTTTTACTGCCGAAAGTGTCCGAGAACATGTCCGGGTCGTCATTTCTGTAGCTGGTTTTCCCAGTACACCGCTGTACACCGCTGTGTGAGGGTGTTGTCTGTGGGTATATGTGTAATTGTACGGGCTAGGTATGGGAAGGAAGCGGCCGTGGTTTTGAGAAAGGTACCAACCCGACATTTGCCTGGAAATGAAATGGGGAAACCACAGGAAACCATGTTGAGAGTATGGGATAGTCATGACATACAGCCAATTCTTCTTCTTAGCGTGCCTGTCCGCCTCGGACGTTGGCGATCAACATGGCTATTCGAGCTTTATCCATTGGAATTCGTAACAGTTTTGCAGATGTTTTGTTGAACCAGGTTTTAAGGTTGTCGAGCCAGGAAATTCTTCTTCGCCCAGGAGATCTTTTTCCTTCTATTTTCCCTTGCAGGATAAGTTGAAGCAGCTCATACCTTTTCTGATTCCTCATGATATGTTCAAAATATTGTAGTTTACGACACTTGATGGTGTTGATCAGCTCTGGTCTCTTGTTAGCTCGGCGCAGAACCTCAACGTTTGTAATCTTCTGAGTCCATGATATTCTCAAAATTCTTCTGTATAGCCAGAGTTCAAATGCTTCCAGTCTAGCAGTGGTAGCTTTTGTAAGCGTCCATGTTTCCACACCGTAAAAGAGAACCGAAAACACATAGCACCTAAGGAGCCGCATTTTGGTATCCGTGGTAAGGTCGTGATTCTTGAAGGTTGAGCTCATTGAATTGAAAACACTTCTCGCTTTTCCAATGCGACACTTTATCTCTTGCGAATTGTCCCATGCTTCGTTAATGATGGTACCCAGGTACGAATACTGTGAAACTCTCTCTATACTTGCTCCATTGAGGAACAGATTCACGCCTCGGATGTTCTTCTTACTGATGATCATCAATTTTGTTTTATTCGACATTTATTTCAAAGTGAACTTATCTGTCTGGGATCAATGATGTCTTTTTCTAATACAAAGGAAGAAGCAGGATTAGAAACATATGTCTGACATGTCGCAATACTTCGTTTGGTAACTTATATAGCAGCATTGTTTGTTTTTTCCCCAGTCCTGCACAAATCGATAAAATTAAATTTATCACTGCGGGTCTCATTCTATTTTCTGGATTTAGTTTTAACAACCTGATAAAGGTAGGATTGGTCAAGAAGTTAAAACTGGTGGAGCGAAAAATTCTAAGGAAGATACTGGGAGCCCAAAGAACAGAGGATGGATCATACAGAAAGAAAGCAAACCAAGAACTGTACCGCAAGATAGAAAAGATCTCAGACACCATCCGGAAGAGGAGAGCCATATTCTTTGGACACATCTACAGAATGGACCCGGGAAGACTGACCAACCAGATAGTAAGGTTTTTGAGACCAAGAAAACTGTGGTACGCTGGTATCAGGAAGTGAAAAAGGACCTGACAGAAATGGGAATACAAGGATCGGAAATAAGCAACAGGGAAACTTACAAAATAAAGAACGCAAAGAGTTTCCAAGCAAAAGTTAGTTTGTGGACCCAAACGCCACGGACGGAAAAGCGAAGAAGGTTGCAGAGTGAAAGAATGAAGGGTTACTGGGCGCATATCAAAGCCCAGAAGCAGCTGAAATTGAATTAACGTGGTCCACAGTTGGCCAAAACGAAAGAAAGAATATTCTACCGACTAAAAATTCTCTTCACTTCCGCATTTGACCATGGCAGTACTAGGCGCGGCAGTGCAAATGTTGCCAGCTCCTGAAACGGATGGGTGTTACTTTCCACGCAGTATTTCATCACTTTACACCAGAAATTAACGGTTCGAGACCATTTTACAAAGGGCACACTTTTCCAAATGATCTTTGTGCTGGCGTCCCAAGTTATATGGTTCAAGAATGGGAATCAATGACTCTTTAGCAATCTTGCGTAAATTTGACACTTCACGATGAAAGAAAAAAGAAAAAAGACGCACTGAAGCGTTACTTGCTTCCTTATTGTTAAAGGAATCCCCCACCTCAGCTACGCCTACAGTTCTTTAACATATCTTCAATATGTACTGAACACGACCTATAGGTTGACAGTTTATTTCATGAAAAAGACTAGATTTCTCACTGCCATCGTATATCAAAATTAACCCTCTAACGAAGAGCAAAAAAAAAAAAAAAAAAAAAAAAAAAGAAAAAAAAAACAACCCACAACACCTAGATTTAGTGGGAAAAAACCATCGTCTTAGCAACGCTTAGGCCGGGCGCACGCTGGGACGCAGCATAGCCATCTACACGACAGACAGACGGCTATGGACGCAGGCGAAGTAGCGCAGCGCAAAGCACAATTAATTGTATCATCACAAGCTGAGAGGCAGTACAAGGCAGTTTTGCGCCTCCTTCCGCCAACCCCACGCAGTGTTCGGAACACAATTTCCTGCGCACGTGTCGCATAGTTTGTGGAGAAATAGAGGAGAAAATTACCACAGCCGTTCGGTCTCACTGTTTAATACGATTACGATGTGAACCATGTGGACTACAATGCATTTTTTTAAAAAAATTTCCGTTGTATCTATCTGTATACGCATCACGAGAAAATGGCTGAACAGAATTTAATGAAAATCGATATGTAAAGTCGGGGTACAAGGTACTACAGTCTAGGCTATACACTTTATTCACGCTGGTTGAAATAGTAGTTTAGGGGAAGGTCTAAAGTTTAATTCTCAAATATCTGTGTTATTAGTGATCCTGTCGAAAAATATTACATAACAAAAGTAATAGAGAATACAGTTCCCGATCATTTGTGTTTTCTACAGTTCTACCTTACTGGCTATGACGAAAGAGATATTCATGAATTTAGACTTTTGTTGCTTAGTCGATATTAACGCCGATGAACTGAATCCTAAACATAAATTCCGTACAGATGTCTCTAGAAAACGTTACACGAATAAATTAATTAATCGTTATTAGTTTGAGTTTCATTTATTGAAAGACATATTTATGATCATCTGACTTTTCCGAAGCGAAATTTGACTCATTCTTATGAATAGAGATGTTATTTTGATTGTATGTGCAATAATGCCAAATTTATGTTTTAAAAAAATAAGCAATAACACTGAAATAAATACAGTAAAATGTTATTCAACACCAAACAGAGTCTCTAATTATCAGTTTGCCGTCAGCTGTGTCAGTGTTGTTTCGAACCACCCTAAACAGTGCAATCCTTGATAGAGTTACTTCAATATAGAGAATATTACACAAGGTCTGTTTCTGATGACCAAATACGTAATTATAAACTATGATGCAATTGTTTATGTTGAACCATCTGTATGAGAGACTGCCCTTGTTGTAGCTACAGAGTTGTTAATGAAGGCAATATCTAAGTGTGGACTAACAACACTGCCAAGTGTCCAGCCTGAATGATATTTTAGTTCTGCAGCTGGCCTGCTGCCCTGCTATTTCCAGCCTGCCAAACTCGTGAGCCCTCGTCACTTTAAATTTCTGAGTTAAACTGAGATTAATAACACACAGTATACTGTACTCATATTCTATTTAGTTGTATAACATTTCTACATTTGTAAATTCAATCAATCAAGTCCTATATGGTACACGTACAATCAGAGGTTGCACTCTTCAGCTACTCATAACTTCCAAAACCTACCTCGCTCTCAATACTTTTCTCAGTCTTTCATTTCCTTTCCTCCCCAAAATCTTTACTTCCAAAACTTGTTTCAAAAACTGGTTACGCCTTAATACATGACTTACAAATGTATTTCTTCTTTTCTATTTTGTCCTGTAACACCTTTGTCCCTGCAGACACCGAGCGAATGGCCGCCTGGTTTCGGGCACGCAACTGTCAGCTTGCATTCGGGAGAGAGTGGGTTCGAATCCTATTGTCAGCAGCCCTGAAGATGGTTGTCCGTGGTTTCCCATTTTCATACCAGGCAAATGCTGGCTGGAGCTGTGCCTTTATTAAGGTCAGGGCAGCTTTCTTCCCGCTCCTAGCCCTTTCCTATACTATCGTCGCCATAAGATCGTGTGTGTCGGTGCGACGTAAAGCAAACTTAAAAAAAAAAAGTCCCTGCAATCAGAGCTTCTTCTCTTAAGCTCCTCATAATTTCCAAAACCCATCCGGCTTTCAATACCTTTCTCAGTCTTCCTCCTAGCTTTCTCCTCAAAATCTTTCTTTCTTAATCTGTTTACCCTCCAGGGTTGGCTTTTCCCTCGGACTCAGCGAGGGAACCCAACTCTACCGCCTCAAAGGCATTGCTCTGGAGCGTGAGACTTTGGGTCGGAATATACAACAGGGGTAGAGGACCAGTACCTCGCCCAGGAAGCCTCACCTGCTAAGGTAAACAGGGATCTTGTGGGGGGATGAGAAGATTGGAAGGCCTTAAAAGTTAGGTACCATCCCGGCATTTGCCTGGAGGAGAAGTGGGAAACCACAGAAAACCACTTCGAGGATGGCTGAATGGACACCCCCTCCCCTCTAACTCAGTTGACCTCACGAAGCTGAGTAGACCCCGTTCCAGCCCTTGTACCACTTTTCAAATTTCATGACAGAGGCGGGAATCGAACTCGGGCCTCCGGTGGTGGCAGCTAATCACACTAACCACTACACCACAGAAGCGGACTCCCCAAAATCTTTCCTTCCAACATTTAAAACACTGGCTGTGCCTTAATACATGATCTAAATATGTATTTTCCTCTTTGCCATTACGTCCTATATTTTTCTTATCACATCCATACATATCATTATATCCACGTCCGTGGATCAGTGTTCGACACCTGATCCCAAGTTTGTGAGTTTGATCTTGGCTGAGGTAGTCAATCTTTGAAGGACGGCACTCTATCCCAATGTTGTAGGGAGGTTAAAGATCTCCGGTGGCGCACTCAGCTTCATCCGACTAAATTTTAACTAACTCTGTCATTGTATCCATTCCAGTAGAATTCCGCTTTCGTTGCTAGATAGCAACACAATCGGGGTATCGAAATTGGTAGGCAGGTCGCCCAGTAGCACCACTTCAGAAGTTGAGGACATTATTGTTGTTACCGAGAGGAGCGGCCGCTCCTCTTTACGCGTTACGGCTATCGAGCCAATCTCTGCATTCGGGAGATGCGTTGGTTCGAATGCAACCGTCGGACATTCTGAGCATTACAATATATTGAAAAGTAGTCTCTATCCAGTCAGAAACAAAATTGACAGAGTATTACAGGTACTTTCTCCTCGATCGTCCAGGTCTTCACACTCACAAAGATAGTCCATGAAGTTCTCACTTAGGATAGTGATGAAACATTAGCGCGCAGAAGAAATAAATAAATAAATAAATAAATAAATAAATAAATAAATAAATAAATAAATAAATAAATAAATAAATAAATAAATAAATCAATCAATCAATCAATCAATCAATCAATCAATCAATCAATCCTGATCTGCATTTAGGGCAGTCACCCAGGTAGCAGAATCCCTATCTGTTGTTTTCCTAGGCTTTTTTTAAATGATCACAAATTAACTGGAAACTTATTGAACATACCCCTTGGTAAATTATTCCAATCCTTAACTCCCGTTCCTATAAACGAATATTTGCCCCAGTTGGTCCTCTTGAATTCTAACTTTATCTTCATATTGTGATCTTTCCTACTCCAAGCTACCACTCGGACTACTTTTCAACTAATGTCATTGACACTGCCGGTGGCTCCAAGTAGCCTACACAGTAGGGGCAAAAGATCCACATGGGTCAACGCCCCGAACAAATAGCATTAAAAAAAGAAGCCTACACAGTGGCCTCCATGGTACGCACTAGCCACGCGTCTTGGTGGGTGTGCTATTTATCAAATGTAGAGCCCAACTTAGCACAATGGGGCAAAACATTGGCAACCAGTAATAAGTTAGCCGGAAAATTTATTATATCCAATAGCAGACCCTTTATATTGGTATTATATACCACTTAGTCGAGCAGCTTGTCTCCTTTCTTCCATGTCTTCCCAGCCCAAACTTTGCAACATTTTTGTAATGCTACTATTTTGTCGGAAATTCCTCAGAACAAACTGAGCTGCTTTTCTTTCGATTTTTTCCAGTTCTCGAATCAAGTAATCCTGGGAGGGTCCCACACACTGGAACCACACTCTAGTTGGGGTCTTACCAAAGACTTACCTGCCCTCTCCTTTACATGCTTTACAACCCCTAATCAAGACAAGAAATCCTAGGTTTTGCAACCTCTTCAAATATGTGGACAGAGCTGTACGAAAATCCTCATCCTGAGGCCTGGATGAAAAGCCAGAACTTCATGTTTCTGAATAGCTAAGATGATAAATTTCATTTTGGAAATCTATTTTTATTAATTACTTCACCACCCTATAACTGCCCATAAAATCAAAACAAATGGCTCACCACCTCATGACAGAATGCAAGGGAATGTCCTACTGTGCTGTTTATACCATACGGCAGAGCTACAACTGTACTATTCATCGTTGGTTTTATTACACAAAAATAAAGGTACAAAAATGACAGAAATGTTTCAAAATAACAAAGACTATATTTTTTTTAAAGTTCACTTTACGGTGCACCGACACAGATAGGACTTATGGTGACGATGGGATAGGAAAAGC
Organism: Anabrus simplex; assembly: GCF_040414725.1. Lineage (NCBI taxonomy): Eukaryota > Metazoa > Arthropoda > Insecta > Orthoptera > Tettigoniidae > Anabrus > Anabrus simplex. The sequence continues at coordinate 21,794,681 of NC_090273.1, read as the reverse complement.
CTAGGTGTGGGAAGGAAGCAGACGTGGCCTTAATTAAGGTCCAGCCCCAGCATTTGTGGTGTGTGAAAATTGGAAACCACAGAAAACCATCTTCTGGGCTGCCGACAATGGAGTTTGAACCCACTGCCTCCCGGATACAAGCTCACAGCTGCGTGCCCCTAACCGCATGGCCAATTCGCCCAGTTAACAAAGACTATAGAGGAAGCCATCTGTATTATGCATGTCCAACCCTTGTGCCATTTCTTTACCGGATCAGGTATGAAATGAAGTGAATTTTCGTAGCAATCTTTTATGACCAGACGCCCTTCCTGACGTCCCTCATCAGAGGAGTTAATGAGGTGAAATGAATGACGTGATTGTATCATAGTAGGAAGGGTTAGGGTGAAACCCGGTGCCAGCATATAGCCTATTCCTGTCTAAGAGCACCAAAGAGTCAGGTCAAGGCTTAATGTCCCCATTCAATGGACAAATCACCATCAACAGCATCATATGCTGTAACTGTATATGAACACTGCGAATATGTTTGCAATTGAATCCAGGCTTTTGGTACGTAATCTAATGATTAGAAATTGTATACCACTACCTCTCCTACCCTGTTGGTCAGCATTCTGATGGTGAATTTCTTTTGACCAATGGGACACTAACCGGCTAACCATGGTGTCAGACTGTAAAAACTTGATGTTTTAATGATCATGGTCATCAAATGGGCTATAGAGGAAACTATATATTTATTTAAATAAATAGAATATGTAAATCAATATATCAATCACTACTGATATGAATTTATAATGTTATATACTTTACTGTCAGTTGTAATAACAAATGACTGGGCGAGTTGGCCGTGCGGTCAGGGGCACGCGGCTGTGAGCTTGCATCCGGGAGATAGTGGGTTCGAATCCCACTGTTGGCAGCCCTGAAGATGGTTTTCCGTGGTTACCAATTTTAACACCAGGCAAATACTGGGCTGTACCTTAATTAAGGCCACGGCCGCTTCCTTCCAACTCCTAGGCCTTTCCTATCCCGTCGTCGCCATAAGACCTATCTGTGTCGGTGGGATGTAAAGCCACTAACTAAATAACAAATGACCTCTTGCATTGCACACTCTCTATGTTATAAATGTGAATTAGATGATAAACAACACAAAGAACTTTGTAGATGTATCTAAAACTGAAAGTAATATACTGCAGTGTTTGTTCACTTCAAATTATGATATTCGACTGTCACAACACAGTGCTGGAAACAGAGCTCCAAGAACGCACAATAAATGCACTATATTCACATTCTGGAAATAAACAGTTTGGTGGTTGATTTCCAGTCTTTATTTATACATTATTAAAAAAAAAAAAGCAGATACTCTCCAAGCATAACTTAATATTGTGGCATATCAGAGAGAGGGTAACTGGTTATAAGTGAAGCTTAGTATCTTCATAGGTCAGGAACGTGCACTTTATATTGTCCTATAGCCTTCTAGCTTTTGCTGATGAGAAAATATATATCAAGTGGTTGACGATATTTCTTGGTATGCTACTAACCCTTAGATAAGGTTGGAAACTACAGGATATAGCCTAGTTTCTAATACATCTCTCTCTCAACTGTGAGAGTTTAAACAAGATTCTAAGTGAGAATTTCATGCACACTTCTTGTCAGCTGAATTTTGAACTAGACAAGCTACAATTATATGCTCAGACAGAGGATCTGATAGAGACTTCTGTTATAAACACAAGATGATCTGCAGCTTCAGCACTTTCAGAGTGTTCAGTAATCACTCACTAGTCTTTTATCATGTTTAGTTCTTTTTAATAATAATAATAATAATAATAATAATAATAATAATAATAATAATAATAATAATAATAATAATAATAATAATAATAATAATAATAATGTTATTTGTTTTACGTCCCACTAACTACTCTTTTACGGTTTTCGGAGACGCCGAGGTGCCGGAATCTAGTCCCGCAGGAGTTCTTTTACGTGCCAGTAAATCTACCGACACGAGGCTGATGTATTTGAGCACCTTCAAATACCACCGGACTGAGCCAGGATCAAACCTGCCAAGTTGGGGTCAGAAGGCCAGCGCCTTAACCGTCTGAGCCACTCAGCCTGGCTTTAGTTCTTTTATTTCCTTCCATAGGGAGATGAGATAGCTCATCATTAAGGGGTGCTTCCAAGAATTTCTAGGAACGTATGGTATATCAAGGGATATTATAATTCAAATTTTTTCAAATTTAGTGGATTGTTGTTGAATCTCAGGGACAGAAATGAAATTAGATTTTCTCTGGATAATTTCTATAGGCAGGTTTCTTCGGAATGGATCTGTTCTAGTTGCCATGTATGGATGGCTCTGTACTTCTATATCTATAACCTGGTAGGTTTACCAAAATTCTATTGGGGGCATGATAGCCAAATGGTATTCTTGCTAGTTTTCTACCATTTAAACTCCATTTGGAGAAGAAGTCCTATTTCTAAGCAGTGATCCTTTCTACAAATGAAACGTTCCATCCATTTTCTCTGCACTACCACTACTGTTGTCAGTTCAAGTCATAGTTCAAACATCAAACTAACACACAGACAATTGATTATTCTCACCCAATACTTGTTTTTCCCTGTCCTGCAAAATCACATCTGGCAATTTTTGTTATGCTTTCCTGCACCAGACTGACAAATACACAGTGGCACATGAAGTTGGATGAAGATAGGTTATCTGGGAGACTGATGATGACTCACCAACTTACTAGCATTCTCGGTTATATGGTTAGATGCTCACCTCCCACTGAATCTTGGCACAGTCAGTTGGTATTAGATGTGAAAGGCTCATTTGAATATATTTACAGACAAGGTAAAATTCTACCCTTGAGGAAGTCTTGAAATCAATACAGTACCAGTTGGAGCGATGTTAAACATGTTGTATTGTTACTATTGAAACATATGAAATTTAAGACAAGGAACAAATAGAACAAATAGACAAAGATCCCAGACACACATGATTTGCTTACAGATGCTTCAAAAGTGAACACTTAAAGGGCATAACAATATAATCTATAATGAAAATGGGTAAAGGAATTTACTTACCTGCCACTTGCTTACTTTGTTCTTGGAAACAAACAGCAACAACATTGCTAATTTCTAATTCCACTTATTAAAGGCAATATTTATATGCTTTCTTTTGTATATACACCCGGTTTCTTACCTCCGTCTTAGCTTCAATTCCACTCGATTTATGTTTATGTCCTCAAGCATGCTCTGGTTTCTTCTCCATCTCATCCTTCCCTTTATGCATAGCTCCAGATTTTGATTACTCTTTCTCTACCTCAGAACTCTCACAAAACATATAAAGGCATCTTCTTTCTTGTGGTAAATCACAATTGATCATAGCTAGTGCAAGCTCGATGGACATTTTACCTGATTTGAGTTACCTCGGACATGCGTGAAGAGTTAAAGAAGCCCCTATATATCGCCACCCAATATACCGCTATCCTCAGTTAACACCCACAATGAATAATGAACAAGTATTCCTGATGAAAGTCGCATAGTAACTACCCCAATATAATTCCAACTCTGTCTACCACCATTCCTAGTACTGTATAAAATTCCCATCTAACATATGTCATGACATTGTACGAGTATGAAATACTTACACAAACAAAATGTTGAATTAATATCATTCCAGAAAATCCCTGGATAGTACATCACTACATAGCATAAATCAATCAAGCTAATGTTTTAAAACATGACCTTAATTTAATGCCACCCTCTTTGTTGCACCAACTACACTCAGAACAAACGATGGTGTTATAATGACGGAAAACTGTACTTGAAGGAAATAAAACTAGCTTATATTAAATACTGGAAATATATTCCATGATTCTTGCAATTTAATCATATTTGAGACTTCTATTGTGGAGAAAACTAAATGACGGAGAATTCAACGCAAATCATCATTTCTTAGATGATCAACAATACAATATTAGAGAAGAAATTATGATGATGGCGCATGGTAAATTCTAAAAGGGTGACTGTGAACATGTAAATCAATACAAGTTTTTTCAATAAAGGATGTTTACAACATTTATTATTACTTGGAAACATCTATGTTTTTATTTTCATTGACTACTTAACCATCTAAGAAAGTATAGTACCAAGATCAGGACTTTGGCATGCAGTGCATGAAACTAAATGGGGTATTTATTTATTTATTTTAATATTTATTTATTTAGTATACACTAATCACTTGCCTACTATTGGTGCTTCAGTTTCTCCATGTGGAACTGTCTAGCTGAAGAGTTAAAGGGGTACTTGTCTTGCAAGAGTAAGATCCCTGTTAGAATGGCGAGAAATTTAGAAACAAAAATTTCACTTCAGGTGAGTTTCAAGGCTCTGAGATTCACTCAGCCAACACTAGAAATAAGTACCAGGTTCATTCCGTTGGACAAAGGTGGCTCAGTATAGCACTAACCATGCTCTGAGGTAACACCTAATGGGAATCGTTATCTTCCGCTACTTTAACTTCTCTCTGTGAGAATATGCTAACTACTTCTTTCAAAATCTGCTAAAAATTGCTTGTAGCCAAACAATTCTCACTCTTCCAGCAACTTATCTCTGATTCTAAACTCTATGAAATACATACTATCTGAAAGAACTCTAAGCCTTTAAACACTTTTTCAATACTTTAAAATTTAAGATCATCATCATCATTTTCACTTCCCCTTGTCCATCTCCTGCCAGATTGGGGTGTTGATGGCAGTTTTCCCTCAGTTGCCTGTCCTTTTACCATTCCTCTTCAGTAAATGTATTCCAGTCGAGTGCAGAAGCAGGTAGGGACCCTCCTCAGAAGCAACCTTGCCCAGGGAGTCGCACCCCTGCCTATGTGAGTCCCAGAGCACACTGACTCGGTGTGTAGCATCTGGTAAAGGTTCCAGCTCAGGGTTACGAGCAAAAACCTCAACGGAATCTAAAGAAGGACTTCGGAATGGTGAACATTGCAGAAGAGGCAGCCCAGTACTTGGGGAATAGTATGAGTACACTACTCATCGGCAGCGTTTGTTTCCCATGTTAGGGGCAGCTGCAAGGGCATCTGTTCCCCATGTAAGGGGCAATCTGAATAACTGGTGGCTCTAAAATGCCTTTGGGAGTGGTGACCCCATTGTAACAATAGCCTAAAATGAGTGGTGGTAATTATCAGCTTTGGAAAAGGTTAGGATGTGCCCTGCTAAAAGCGATGCACAGTTCTGTGCTGTGATAAGTGGGCAACCAGCAATTAATATTATAAATAAAAACTTAAGATGAAAATTCAAAATGATATTAAATAAATGGTTATGACTTGTCAGCTAGTTGGCTGGTTCCAAACTCCCCCAGAATTAGAGAATGTGCAAATTGTGGAAATAAATAAATAAATAAATAAATAAATAAATAAATAAATAAATAAATAAATAAATAAATAAATAAATAAATAAATAAATAAATAAATAAATAAATAAATAAATAAATAAATAAATAAATAAATAAATAAATAAATAAATAAATAAATAAATAAATAAATAAATAAATAAATAAATAAATAAATAAATAAATAAATAAATAAATAAATAAATAAATAAATAAATAAATAAATAAATAAATAAATAAATAAATAAATAAATAAATAAATAAATAAATAAATAAATAAATAAATAAATAAATAAATAAATAAATAAATAAATAAATAAATAAATAAATAAATAAATAAATAAATAAATAAATAAATAAATAAATAAATAAATAAATAAATAAATAAATAAATAAATAAATAAATAAATAAATAAATAAATAAATAAATAAATAAATAAATAAATAAATAAATAAATAAATAAATAAATAAATAAATAAATAAATAAATAAATAAATAAATAAATAAATAAATAAATAAATAAATAAATAAATAAATAAATAAATAAATAAATAAATAAATAAATAAATAAATAAATAAATAAATAAATAAATAAATAAATAAATCAATCAATGATCTGTATTTAGGGCTGTCGTCCAGGTGGCAGATTCCCCATTAATTGTTTAGCTAGTCTTTTCTCGAATGATTTCAAAGAAGTTGAAAATCTATTGAACATCTCTCTTGATAAATTATTCCAATCCTTAATTCCTCTTCCTACATACAAATATTTTCCCCAATTTGTCCTTTTGAATACTAACTTTATCTTCATATTATGATCTTCCCTACTTTTAAGAACTCCGTTCAAGCTTATTTGTCTACTAATGTTATTTCCACACTATCTCTCCACTAACTACACAGAACGAACCACTTAGTTGAACAGGTCATGTCTTTACTCCCAGGTCTTCCCAATCCAAAGTTTGCAACATTTTCATAATACTACTCTTTTGTCAGAAATTACCCAGAACAAATCATGCAGCATCCTGATGATGGTCCCAAATATTGGAACCATATTCTAATTAACCAGCAACATAAACAAGCTTTCCTTTACATCCTCACTACATACCCTCATAACCATATGAAGAATCTGTAACCTTTATTTATAACCTTGTTAATGTGATTACTCCAATGAACCTCATGAGGTACTTTCACTTCATCAACGAACCCCATGGTACTACAGCCCTTGAAGGGTCTTGGCCTACCAAGCGACCGCTGCTCAGCTCACTTCATCAGTAGAGTAATTAAAACTGAGAGGATTATTGGGTGAGACTTACAACCTGACTTTTCACCCCATTTGTCTGCTGTCCATCTCACAATTTTGTTGAGGATTTTTGGTCATAACTTATTTCTCTGCAAAAGGACTTTTCTGTGATTCATGTTGTTAACTTACATCATTTATATACTGTATATTGTCAGTGCACCTGAGAAAACTGCTATGCAACAATGTTGTTGGGGAAACAGTGACCCACAGCACATATTTCATTACGAACAAGACTTCTTTGAAGATCATTGCACAATACTGAACTTTAGAAGACAGATCCTTACCAGTGAAAGTTCTAAGCTGAAATATTTCACACCATAGTTTTTACAGGTACAACAGCAACATCAACATAAGAAAATATAAAGGTCCAATAATACTGCCTTGCAAAACCTCTCCCTTAATCATTACAGGATAATGGTTCACCTACTCTAATTCTCTGAGTTCTGTTTTCTAGAAATTTAATTACTCTTTCAGTCACTCCTATGTCTAGTTTAATAGCCCTCATTTCCATCAGTAATCTCCCATGATCTACCCTATCAAAAGCTTTGGACAGGTCAATAGTGATATAGTTCATTTGACACCTGAATCAGAAATATCTGCTATATCTTGCTGGAATCCTAAAAGTTGAGACTCAGTGGAATAATCTTTCTGATCTGAAACTGTCTTCGATGAAATCAGTTAGTAAGTTTACAAACGTGTAATGTAAATGGAAAAGAAATCTTTCCTAAAGCTCATATGCAACACATATCAAACTGACTGGCTTGTAGTTATCTGGTTTATGTTTATCACCCTTTCCTTTGTACACATGTGGCTACTAGAGCAACTCTCCATTCACATGGTACAGCTCCTTCATGCAGACAATAATCATGTAAGTACTTCAGATATGGTACAACACGTATATCCCAACACATTGACTCTACTATATATATCCCCAGAAATCTTAACAATTCCAGCTGCTCTTTTAGCCTTCAATTTTGTACTCACCGTTTGTAGGTGTCAGTCAATTGGTCTAGCTTCGCCTTGAGCTGCTGAGCTGACGGCTCTGAGAAGGCCGAGAGGTATGTGAGCACCGTGCCTGACAGGAACAGCACCTCCTCATGTAGAGATTTGTGGCTCTCCACTTCTGACAGGAGGTCCTATCATCACAACATGAAGAAGGTTGCACTCAGCAAATAGCAAGAAAGTAATTATCATTAAAACATAATTTTAAATTTTAAAGGTCATATGCTTGCTCTTGATGATGCACAGTATCCTGTGAGATGTATATTTTGATCCAATTGTACTCTCTTCTTTTTTCTCTACCATCCAGATAGGGATGTGGGAATGAACCTGTGTGGGAAAAATATTCAACTACTACATGTAGTTGGTAGTGTGGTGTGTTGTATGTAAATGAAAATGTGTGTTGTAAGACAAACACCTTGACCCCAAGTGAGAGGAATTAACCATACATAACTCAAATCCCCATCTCAGCCAGAAACTGAATTAGGGAGCCAGTGAACTGAAAGTTGCTGATGAGGGGAATCCACTAAGCGCAACAAACTGATTTGCCAGAAACTTCATTCAGTGAAAGAGGGGTCAAATTAATTATTTGTAGAACATGTTTCATTCCTTAGGAACATCTTCAGCTACATAACATTGCTTACGTGAAATTACAGAGAATTTTCTTCTTCTCAAAAAAACCATCTTGAAAGAGTACCTTTGTTATGCTTACAACAAAACTAATTTAAAAAAGATAAAAATAATTAAAATATATGGAGAGGCTTGAGTAGGACAGTAAAATGAGAAGGGAAGATGGATCTACTTAACTTAATTTAAAGCATTTTCTATTCACTTAAATAGGTGTTAAAAATTTGTCAGAATACGGTACTTTTGTTCATATGTCATGTGTATGTTTTTCTTAGTTGCTCATTTTTAAAAAAGTTTTTGAAAAAGGACTTTTTCATGTTGATGTTCCATTTTAATTTTAAAAACTGTTCTCTTCAGCTGCTCTTCATTTCTGTTTGTCCATGAACCATTCTTCTTTCATACCATCTCCTAATCTTGTCCACTCTTCTCTACATCCTACTTTCCTAAATCAGATCATTTTTTCCAGGTCTTCCTACTGGTCTTTTCCTCTTTAATTATCTTCCCTACTCCTTTCTTGGAATTCTGTTTGCATTAATCCTTTTTTACATCATCAAACCACTTCAGACTTTCCTTCTAGATCCTTCATAGTTGAGTGTATCATATTTCCAGCTGTTCTTGGATTTTTTTGTTCCTTATTTTAACCAGTGGCCTACAGGAGAGGGAACACAACAGAAAGCCAAGAACAATATAGACAAGTCAAAAGATCAAATACGACTCTGTGTAGAAGAGCGAAAGAAGTGTGGATGGTTGAGGTAACTGAGAATATCGGAAAAGATATTGCTGAAGGAAGAACAGATAAAGCATCTTCTTCTTCTTCTCCATAATATTTTCCTGCTGGTACACAAGCCACTGTTTTAATCTTGAACACAGCATATAGGAACATTCAAATATTAAACCAGAAACCTAAAGCACAAAGGTCTGTAGTAAGAGATAAAGATGGGAAAATATTAATAGATAATGATGACATCATTGCATGGTGAACGGTACGTTAGGCATGTGGGTGACATTTATGTTTGATGCCTCGATTCTCGTGGTACGGTACTCCCATCTTCCAAAATATTGATGGTCCCACTGTCCTTTTTAAGACAGCACTAGTAGTATTTTACCAGATATTGTAAGTATCTTTGTGACTAATACTATAGCTTGGTCTGGACTTTGATGTCATGGATATCGAAGATCCTCTTGGGGAGAGGATCAAATGCTGCGCTAGTCATCAGCATCTATGTTAGCGTTTGTCAAGTAGCTGCCAAGGTAAGGAAAATCTTTGATAGGCCTATTGTGCAGGATTTTGCAGTTAATGTTGATGGAAGGAGCTGCTTCCCTGAAGTCTGGTGCTGGTTGGTACAGAATTTGTGTTTTGTTATATTTGGTAAAGATGGCATGACTGTTACAGAAATTCTCTGTCAAGAACAAAAAGGGAAGAACATACACACAGTCTTCACAGAAGTGACATGTACATACCTGCAAAGTTTGTTTGACTTCCACTGTCTGAGGCTTGGATCGCACAATGGTGTCGATGTGTCGAGCCTTTTCTTCATTAGCATTAACAAGGGACTCAAAGTTCTGATGTTTCTTCTCAAATTCCTGTAATACATAATAACATGATATTACCTGCTTGTTAATCCATTTAAAAGATATGAAGTGAAATCTATTCTCAACACACCTCCCAGTTGAGAGACAGCTTGTGAAGTGTGTCCTTTCGAGACTCAAGGCCATCAGTAAGTTCTGTCCATCTCGTGTTCATATTCTTCACTTGCATGTTGATTGTTTCACGATTGGAAGGATCCGCCTGACGAGTTATTTCCCGAGCTCTCTCATTTAATAGATCAATTTCACTCTGCTGGTTCTGGAATTAGAAGAACAAAGATCTTGATAAATTACATTTAAGGAAAAATACAACAACCTTACAAACAAAATAATAAAATGATATGTTTGATAAATGCTTTTAATCTTTCAGTACTTGCTATGTGGTGGTGGTAGTGGCGGTGGCAGTGGTAACAATGTATAGTAAACATGAGGGTGCAGGAAAATGGTAATGTCAATGGTATGTATAATTCTGATAACTGAAGATTATCTGCAAATGCAGAAAGTCACCAATAAACTGTGGATATTCTAATGCCCAAGCACTTGGCTACAAAATACTACAATGATGGGCAGTTTACAATCTTCATTTATTTGAGCCTCAGAGCCAAAGATCATTTTGTGAGTGTGTGTGTGTGTGTGTTTCTGTGTCCAGTGTAATGACTAACAATAATGATGATGACGAAGGGGGAAGGTAAACACTAGTATCAGGGCATAGCCTGTTCCTGTCAAATAACACCAAGGAGTCTGCTCAGGTTGAATGTATTATATAAAATAAATTTCATTGTGCTAAGCCCGTACTGTCATAAGTATCACTGTATCGATCTTTATCACATATTCCACCTTTACAATACAATTTGAGTCTTTATTAATAGACTACACTGAAATCAATACATGTTTCATCCCTAGTGGGACATTATCAGTTGACACATTAATAACAGACCTTATAAAAATTATCACATGGATATTGGCACACACACACAGTGCAAAATACATTCATTTTATAGATAAAAACAACATATAATGTCCTGTCCTTAAAAATCAATTGTGAGTGCAACTTTGTGATAAAAAGCTAAAGGAGTCTGTCTGTATGTGGAGTATAATTGAGTGGTCGTATGCCGGAATGAACTAAGCGAGATTCTGTAAAAAAATGGAGCCATTCAGTTTTAAAATGTTGAAATTTAATTTTGTCTTATGCCAAAACAAACTATCTGTCAAGTGTATTAATGTGGTGAGAAAACAAAATAACCTGAATTGGAAAGATATTCAAAATTATTTTCCTGCAGTATAGTTATATACCATAATTACATAATGTACTGCAGGGCTCAAAATGCTCGTAAGAGTTTTTCACAACCATCATGCACCATGCTACGTGTATATCTATAAATCTTTTTGAATAAATAAGTTGCTGCAAACTCAACTTCAGTTCTTTATTTCTCAAGACTGACTGAATGTTGCTTAGTTCCATTCTGGCATAACACCACTCAATTTATGTTTATAGACTGAGTCGTTCAAAAACATGGAACATTCAATTTATATGTGGAACATTTGACTACGACTGCATGGTTGTTGGCGGAGTACTGTATAAGTAATCCCCTGGTCTAAAAATATTTTTAAAAATGCTGTGATAGAAATGAAACATGTATTGGGAACTTATGTAAGCAACATCTGGTTGCTCACTCCCTGTCCCATATGAGTCAACCTGGCTCCTCCAATGTTGCTGCACTCACTGATTGCTGAGTTAGCGTTAGGATGATAATACTGACATCTATCAAATTTATTTGAGCCAATTGCAACATTTCAGAGCAAAATATGAACAATGGGGAAGAATATAAGAATATGACCCAGGAGGATTCAATGAGATTTATTTGGAGTATGGTCAAAAACACAGGACAAGACAGAATACAGAGATATGAAACATGCAAGGATTTGGTTAACCAGAGGATATCCTAGCATCATCCAGACTTATCTGATATGGGCACTATATAGCACAACTGTACTGGTCATCTTCCGTACTCAGCTTATTTTCTCCAAACAGTACCAGCACCACATCTCAAAGCCTTCTAATTTCTAGAAGTCTTTTTCAGAGTCCAGGTCCCACCACAGTGTATCACAAGTGGCCACACATATCTTTACAAGCTTTTTGTTAGCTAAGGGACATGATGTCCGGCCCCGTGGTATAGGAGGCAACGCGTCCGCCTGTCACCCGGCGGCCCCGGGTTCGATTCTTGGCCGGGTCAGGGGTATTTAATTGTAAATTATTAATATCCCTGGCCTGGGGACTGGGTGCTTGTGCCGTCCTTAATGTTCCTTTCCTCACATTCAACACTTTAAACTTCCGCAATTCCAATTACACGCAGGTTCATATCATATGGTGCAAGTAGGGGCAAAAGATCTCTATAGGTCAACACCCCGAACATATAGCATTTAAAAAAAAAAGGGGACATGATGTGATGATCTAGCAGAGATGGCTTTTAACAAAATGCTTGTTTAGCCATAGCCATTCCACTCTTTTTCACACCTTATATGTTTTATCAATATTTGTCCTAGGTTTCACTTGTTGGATTTCTCCTCTATTCACGGTAACGTGGAGTATTCCTGGGTGTATACTTATCCAAATTTTCATCTTCTTGAAATTGATTTTTCACTGTGGCCAACTTTAATAAAACATCCAGTTCAACCAAAGTATGTGACTAGGATTAAACATTTTACCTGAATTCAAGTACTTATCATCATATCTTTGTTAACAGTATAACAGTATCATCAAAGTACTAAAACTAAAGCATCTATCTTCAAATTCCGTAGTAAACCAAGTCTCACCTGAATGTCATTTATGGCATGTTCGATTTTCTGGAGATTGAACTGCAGGCCAGCTAGTGTACTAACAGGCTCATCAGTGAATTGGCTCCTCTCGAGGACGCTTTGGACCTTGTCAAGTGCATGACAGTAATCTCGCCAGATCTCGACGTCCTGCTCCAATTGAGCCTGCTTGCTGCGAGCCAGATTCAGGGTGTTCTTGAGCATCTGAGTTAGTTGTTGCTGTTCTCTGCTCAACTCCTCTTGTTCTGGTCCAGTTAGCGAGGGCCAGATACGATCTGACGCCTGCTGCACGTGTTGGGATACAAGCTCGCGCATTGATGCCTCGCTGCCAAAGAATATCTGAAAGAAGCATAACAATGAAGAGATAAGACATGTCAAGAATGGAGAGCAACTAACAGAAGACAGGGAAAAAACAGATATATGATTATTATCAATTTAAAAAGCAAACAACATTTCATTACTCTTTTTGCTCCTAAGTGGATTAACTTTCATATGCACTATTGGCTAATGTACAAATTAATGTACAATTTCACTTTTCCTAAAATTATACAGTTTATTATAATTTTGATGATTTATTAACCTAGAGAAAGAGAGAGAGAGTGTGTAATCTTTGAATTTTTGTCTCAGAGTAGGGAGGGAAAGTTAAAGAAGCAATTTTGTCAGTTTGTACGATACAGTATCATATCAAGATGGCAGAAAAATTTTACAGAACACAATATTTAAGTTGATGGAAGGAGACAGAGAGAGTTAAGAGTACAAATAATAATGGTCATTAAAATTGCAACACCAAGGAAGACACATTTAATTCATCCAATAAATAGATTTTAGCAGGGTAATAAAGTGATTGGGTGACCCCAACATCATCTTCCACCTCCTTCCGACCCTCACTATACCATTTGTGCCACTTAAAAAAACTTGTCCTAGCAAAATCCCTTATGGATTATTATAAAATTAAAATAATGCTAATTATGAGTAGATTATTTACAACAGTATATAAGAAATTGCATATGGCCATATGGCTGCATTATTCAATCAATCAGTACTGATCTGCATTTAGGGCAGTCGCCCAGGTGGCAGATTCCCTATCTGTTGTTTCCTAGCCGTTTCTTAAATGGTATTACATACCACTTCCTGAGCAGCTCGTCTCCTTTCTCCCAAGTCTTCCCATCCTAAACTTTGCAACATTTTTGTAACGCTACTCTTTTGTCGGAAATTGCCCAGAACAAATCGAGCTGCTTTTCTTTGGATTTTTTCCAGTTCCTGAATCAAGTAATCCTGGTAAGGGTCCCATACACTGGATCCATACTCTAGTTGGGGTCTCACCAGAGACAAATATGCTCTCTCCTTTACATCCTTACTACAACCCCTAAATACTCTCATAACCATGCCCAGAGATCTGTACCCTTTATTTACAATTCCACTTATGTGATTACCCCAATGAAGATCTTTCCTTATTAATACCTAGGTATCTACAATGATCCCCAAAGGGAACTTCACCCCATCAACGCAGTAATTAAAACTGAGAGGATTTTTCCTATTTGTGAAACTCACAACCTGACTTTTATCCTCGTTTATCATCATACCATTGCCTACTGTCCATCTCACAACATTATCGAGGTCATTTTGCAGTTGCTCACAATCTTGTAACTTATTTATTACTCTGTACAGAATAACATCATCTGCAAAAAGCCTTATCTCTGATTCAACTTCTTTACACATATTATTGATATATATAAGAAAACATAAAGGTCCAATAATACTGCCTTGAAGAATTCCCCTCTTAATTTTTACAGGGACAGATAAAGCTTCACCTACTCTAATTCTCTGAGTTCTATTTTCTAGAAACAGAGCCACCCATTCAGTCACTCTTTTGTTTAGTCCAATTGCACTCATTTTTGCCAGTAGTCTCCTATGATCTACCCTATCAAATGCCTTAGACAGGTCAGTCGCGATACAGTCCAATTGACCTCCTGAATCCAGGATATCTGCTATATCTTGCTGGAATCCTACAAGTTGGGCTTCAGTGGAATATACCTTTCCTAAACCCAAACTGCCTTCTATCAAGCCAGTTATTAATTTTTCAAACATGTCTAATATAATCAGAAAGAATGCTTTCCCAAAGCTTACATACTATGCATGTCCAACTGACTGGTCTGTAATTTTCAGCTTTATGTCTTACATAGAATTTACAAATAAACCTCACCCTTTAGTGACAATCATCTTTCTTCCATTTTTATTATAGTTCAGTTTTGGATTTAAAAGTTCAAAAATAATTATAAATCTAACCATAAACAATTCCTACCTTATGTTCCTCCAAGTCGCGTATAATATTCTGGAAGTCAACACCTTGGCTATCAGCTTTCAGACGCTGTTCAGCATCACGCACCCAAGTATGAAGGCGATCTTTCAGTCCAGCATATTCCAGTCTTAACTGGCGGTTTGTTTCCAAGTATTTGCCGCGTTCTTCCAGTTCACGAGGCAGAGTGCTCAGCAGTGAGTTGGCCTCGCTAAGCTGTTCCATAAGGGAACTGGGCATTCCATCCTCGTGTCTTACACTTTCTTGAACAGCTCTTACACGATCCAGATAGTGGTTCACATTAGCAGCCAGTTCCTAGTGAGATAAAAAAACATTCAAATTATCAGATCTGATACTTTAAGTTTACTTGAAAGAAATGTAATTCCAGATTTAATTTTAAAATATGTTGAAAGATTTAATGCTTTCTAGATGTGCTAGTATGGGAAGATAAGGATATTGTGAAAGGAGGAAAGAACTAATGAATCAATTCTCAGTGAACTCAATGTGAAGAAAAGGCTATTCTTCATTTGTTACCAGAGAATTCCACAATTATTTGGTTTATAGTTTGTCACAAAAAGACAACTGTGGAACATTGTTGTTTAGGGAGAAGTTAAAGGCCAAAGATCTCAAGGTAAATGGCCACTGCAGGGAGAAAAGGAGAACTAACAAAATGCTGGGTCAATTAAACTATGAAGTAGATTCGGTGCAATGAAAGCAACTATTCAAACATGTTACTTGATAGGTCACCAATTTTCATCACAGAAATATGGAACTGAATCAATGACACCCACCATCAGCATTTGCCAATGTACTGTAACCTTCATTACCTCATAGTAGTTCATTCTCCAGTATCTACATGGCTCTTGGTGAATATTCCCTTGTCATTATGTAGAAATTTTCTCACATGCTTTGGACTCCCATTTTACTGTTATGAAGAAGTTTTGTTTCTTGACACTATCCACATGACAGTGAAAATTACAACCCACTGGCAGAGTGTTTGTAGCAAAATTCATGATGATGAAATAAAGAAAATCATGGCAAACAAGTCTTTTGGATTGTGAATTAGACTATTTTAATGGAAAGTGAGGGCAACGAAGTACAGTAGCTTTGGCTGACACTAGCCACTGTTTTACTGCAGCTTTACAGCTCTGCATCCTACCATGGCTGTATAGAGAAGGGTTTTCCATTCTCCACACTAAGGCGAACGCCAGGACAGTTCCTTTTATAGGACACAGCCTCTCCCCTCTCACCTTCTCTGCACCTCAAATCACCGCAACATCATATCTCCTGGCTTGAGAGAGGGTGTCACCCTCCAACAGGCTTGCTGTACCCCATAAAGGTATAGAATGAAAAAAAAATTAAAACAATGTAGTAGTAAGGGCAGTGCTAGTGAAATGGATTGCCGGCCAACTGGGGAGTAATAGAAAGAAGTTGGCATTTTAGCTCATGTAAGTACAGACACTTTTGAATCAGTCTCCCATAAAAAGAAGGTTACTTAAGTTATGGTCATCTCATTTGTTGAATATTTAATTTTCACGACTGTGACTTGTGCACACACTACCGTTGTGATAGCAGTAGTGTCAGACCTGTAGCTTAGATCATTTCCACCAGAATAAAGATGACCCAGGGAACCATAACTCACTTGCTAACAGCATGAAATTCAAAATCAGAAGGTTTTGGGTTTGGTTCCCACTGATATCTGCTTGGCCATTTGTTTTTTTCTGTAGTTCTTTCTGTACATCTTTTTGATATGTATTGTATGTACTGAACACAAACCTAATACGTTGAATGTTTATTTCAAATTCTGTTTGCTCCTCTCCAGTTCTTGTAAGTTGTGGTTATTCTAAGCATTCAAAATGAACTTCACGGCCTACATGATCTTTTGAAGGACTCTGTGGAAATTTGTATCAGCCACTTCACTTTCATCATTCTTATCCTTGCTCAATCTTGTTCTTTTCCAGCTTCAACAATGCCATGTTTGACCCATCTTTCATAGCCCTTCTCTTTTGCTACATCTCCCTTCTATCTTCTTTTTCCTGGCCTTTCTACAATTACTTGGGATTGACAGTCTATGGGAAATAAGCCCAGTTTTCTGACTGAATGTCCTTTCTGAAGCCAACCCTAAGTGTCTCTGTAGTGGTTTGTAGTGCGGGGTGTTGTGTGTAAATGAGGTGTGCTTTAAGACATACACCAACAGTGGCCCCACAACCAGAGGATCTGAACTGAACTGCTGACCATTCAGCCAAGAAGGCAAAACTACTTCTCCTCCCATTGACGATGAAAACACTTATTTTTTCTGTTATCAATCATACACCTGACAATCTTAGTGAAAAGCTCTCTTAAATTAATAATCAGTACTCATTTAAAATTGTTGATCTAGTTAATTAATGGCGTGTGGCCTACGATGAGACCGGGTGCAGATCTTTCGAGTTGACGCTGTACAGGCGACCTGCATGTCTATAAGAATGTGATGCTGAAGACAGCACACACACCCAGCCCCCAGCCATTGGAATTAACCAATGAAGGTTAAAATCCCCAACCTGTCTGGGAATTGAACCCAGGACCCTCTGCACCAAATGCCAGCATTCTAACCATTTAGCCATGGAGTCGGATGTTGATTTAGTTGATAGGCTATAAAAACTTTCTACCACAGGAGTTGAAACATGACAGAACAGTGTTCTTCTTTATCAATCACTAGCTTAGACAAAATATTATTAAGAATATATAACTTACTCTGTGCTTTTCAAGTTCAGCCTCAACACTGGCAGGGTGCCGGTCAAGCAGAGGACGAGAACGTACAGTAGCTTCGTTGGCATGCAGCCAGTCTAAGACCTCTTCCAACTCAGCTGCAAGTTTGCGGTGTTCTGCTGCTGTCATCTCATGTTGTTCTCTTTGCTTCTCTACTGCTCGCCTCAATGTCTGCAAGGACTGCTTTAGAGATTGGAGTTGTTCTGTGATGCTATTGCGATCTGCTGCAGAACCTTCGGCTGCGATCTGCTGACCTTTGTCCGTGGCAGATGCCAACATAGCCTCGCACTCTTGGATCTTCACTATCACCTAGAAGGGAAAGAGTTTCATCGTTATCTCCTAGTAAGGTATAAGTTTACAACAGCAAGTGGAGGGAGCTAAGAGAAGTTGGATAGTTGATTTATAATGTTTGGAAGTAAAGCTCCTAATGGCACCTATGATTAATTTTCTTGATGAAAAATAGTATGAATGACCTCATACTAAATAGTAGAATCTTATTTAAGTTAATGCAAGGAAGAATATATGATATTTTTCAGTGCACAAGACACATTTCTTTGGCTTCAAAACAGGCCCTAAAATTAAATTTCATCTCATTCAGCAAGGCTTATACTGCTAAACATGCTGTTCTCTCATAGCCACTGACACTCTAGTTTTATTTCTTTCTATCGTTCGTCATCCAACATCGAATAATAATAATAATAATAATAATAATAATAATAATAATAATAATAATAATAATAATAATAATAATAATAATAATAATAATAATAATAATAATAATTGTATGGCCTCAGCTACCATGTGCAGACATTTCAATTTGACGCCATCTGGCTGTCTCCCCATCAATTTCAACGTTCCGTTTTACTCTAGACCCACTAAATGGCAGACAGAGTAAACTGGATCTCTCTTGGGCATCTATGGCTGAGATTTAATGAATTTTGTCGGGTAAATACCAAATGTATCACCAGAGATCTTTTACATGCCGACATCGTACAACATGGAGTGTCGAATGGACTTTTTTCCGCCCTTCAAAAATCCGACTACCTCTGCCGGGTTTACCCGCTATCTTGGGATCCGGAGGCCGACACTCTACCACGGATCCACAGAGGCTGATGATGAAGACGACACATACACCATGCCCCCATGCCAGCAGAATTAACCAATGATGGTTAAAATTCCCGACCCTGCTGGGAATCGAACCCGGGACCCCTGTGACAAAAGGCCAGCATGTTAACCATTTAGCCATGGAGTTGGACAGACACATAGAAAATATGGATGAAACACTTACAACTTTTGATGTTTCTTCAAATAAGACTGTTGTTGCAAAAGGTGAAAAATGTATCACTGTCAAGATATGCAGATATGAGAAAGAACACTGCATCTCAGTTCTTGCTAGCTGCACCACTGGTGACACTGATTAATATTTTCAAGACAAGGCTTAAGAACAAATTCTTGACAGAAGTGGTAGTGTATGTATATGAAAAAGGAAGTCTGGTCATTTGTTTGTTTGTTTGGTTGTTTGTTTGTTTGTTTGTTTGTTTTGAAGTGTTGATATCAGCAAAGCCCTGATGTTCTCTATGAGCATGAAGACTCCAATTCTGATGGCAAATTCCACACAACAAATGAGGAAGAAACTTCTCATGACAGCGAAGGGAGAGAACTAAAAAGGATTCTGAAGTTCAGTTAATTATTCTTACCATTAGTTACTTATTTTTAAAAAAGTATTTTCCTCAAACATTTCCTTAAATTATGTGGCAGGATTAGGGGAATCGATGGAAATTTCTTAATTTATTGTTTAAAAAAATTATTTTTGGTGTTGTATAAGTATAAGATATTCCTTCACAACTGCTTCATTCCATTTACCTCGTAGGGTCCATGCCGCTTTCCACATCCATTTTGTAGTTGTCATGTTTTCCAACCTGTTGTTTACCTTTTATAGTACTCTGCTTCTGTTGAAGCTTGAGTTTGTTTTACTGTTTCTACTGTGTTCATAAATTCATAAAATTATTATTATTATTATTATTATTATTATTATTATTATTATTATTATTATTATTATTATTATTATTATTATTATTATTATTATTATTATTATTTTTTGATGTTTATTGTGTAGCCAACCATTTACAGCTACAAATTATTTAGGTGCATCTTATACTCTGACAAATACGGTACGGTACTTGATATCAAAGCAGATTTCTGATTTCTACTTACATCATCATACTTGCGAATCTTCTCTTGGACTGTATGACCACCTCTCTCAATGTCACGGACCACCTCGGTGTATTTCGTGATGAAAGTCATGATCTCAGTAATAAGAGCAATGAATTGCTCTCTCAGCAGTAACAGCTGCCTCAGTCTAGCAATCTGAGCCTCAATAGCATGGATCAGATCATCCTGTTGTTGAGCAATTCCCTGAAGCTCACCCATGCTGCCCAACTGAATGTCTCCCAGCTTTAACTTGTTGGCCTTCAAATCTGCCAAGATTTTCTGTGGAAGATTAAAATAATATGCAGTGTAAGAATACAATATATTACAAAGAGTGAAACTTAATTTAAACTTTTAACTGATAGTGTATGAATTATTATGAAATATTTCTGACAAGAAAATCTCAGGATCCTACTTAAATATGTTCAGCACACACTTCATACAGAAAATTGGAAGGAAATTGTTTAACCACAATTCATCTACAGTTATAGAGGTAACAATTCTGTTTAAAGGATTTGTGAAATTTTAATTCTAGCAAAAATAAGCTATACAGTACTCAATTCCAAGATGGCTCCTCATTGAATGTCAAAGCTCACCTTCTGATGAAACTAACTCATCGGGGGATGAGAAGAAATGGACGGAGAAGAGCTGGGATTGATGAAGAGAGAGCCTATTTATTTAAAGATGGCAGAAGATGTGGAGATTGTCCTTATCCTTTAGTGGTTACTTCCTTCCTCCCCGTTCCCATGCTGGCCTGTCATTGTGTTTGTTTCAATGTTCCTGTCGTTCTGTATATGACTTTATTTGTAATTGTTTATTTCTTCCCATTACTTTTACTGATTTGTTGGGTTCCTATTCTCTTTTTCTGAAAGCGTTTGATAAAGTGCTATGGAACCAGTTTCCACTTCTCGCTGAGATAGGTTGCCTACATCACATGATACAGCTGTTATATAATTTATATAAACATCAAAATGCAGGAGTAAGACAAGGCTGTCTGCTCTCACCATTCCTGTTTAATGTCTTTGCTGAGAAAATCATGAATGAATCTCTAACAGAAACCAAGCTTGGGGTGAAAATAGGAAGGAGACTAATGCAGACCATCAAATGTGCCAGTGATCAATCTATAGTTTCAGGTAGTCCAATAACTTTATCCAAAATATTGTTAAAGATGAATGAAAAAGCTAAGAAATTTGGTATGAAAATTGGACATGATGATCAGTGGTGAGCCTGTACGACAAGTAGCACAGTTCATAACAGAAAAACTTCAGTGTCACACTGAAATAAAAACATGAATAGCAACAGCAAAGCAAGCCTCAGAGATAAAGAGTCCTGTCAATGACAGAAAACATGACCCTCATCTTACATAAAAGATTAATGAAATCTTATGTTTGGTGTGTTGCGCTGTATTGTGCTGAGACCTGGACGTTAAACCAAGAATGATATTAAGAGGCTAGAAGCCTTTGAGATGTGGTGTTGGCATCAGCTGCAACGGGTAAGTTGGGTGGAGAAGAAGACCAACAATGAGGTATTGAACATTGTTCAAAAAACAGACAACTGTTGAGTCAGAGTAGGAAGAGACAAATTTCTTAGATGGGACATAGGCTACGACATAGGAATGTGTTGATGGAAATTTTGGAAGGAAAAACACCAGGAAAACACCCTTGTAGAAGAAAGGACATGCATGATGACATTTCTTGTGAACTCAGGATGCAGGAGCTATGCAAACGCAAAACATACTGCACTGGATCAACGCAGTTGGAGAAGATTCATCACAGAGGCAAACCAGGCATAAGACTGAATTACTCTAAGAAGAAGAAGATTCTCCTTCTGTATTTGTTCTGTGTTTCTAGTCTTTAACCACAAGTGTCTTTATCCTATATTTCCCACTTTGAGAGTGAAGAAGATAGCAAGCAAAAAAGGAGCTTGTCAGGGTTTGGGAAGAAAAGATGTAGAAGAATTGGGAATGATGAGGAGAGAGCCTATGTACTGTATAAGAAGAGGAGATTATCCTTGTCCTTTCCTGTTTTCTTTTTATTTCTCCCTCTTTCCACATTGATCTGTCGTGTTTATTCTATTATGTGACCTTTTTATGTTCCTATCTTTCTATATATGATTTGATTTGTATTTGTTTGTTCCTTTCCATTACCAATACACTGTAGTATGCAGTAATCTGAATATCTTTACTAATAATAATAATAATAATAATAATAATAATAATAATAATAATAATAATAATAATAATAATAATAATAATAATGATGATGATGATGATGATTATGATGATAATAACAATAATAATAATCGTATGGCTTCAGCTACCATGTGCAGACATTTCAATTTGACGCCATCTGGCTGTCTCCTCATCAATTTTGACGTTCTGTTTTACTGTAGACCCACTAGATGGCAGACAGAGTAAACTGGATCTCTCTTGGGCGTCTGTGGCTGAGATTTTAATGAATCTTCAAGAAAATTGTTACCTAAATCATAAATTTTTATTGGCAGAAGGAATAAGTAAACGTTTCAGTCAAGAATACTCACCTCGTATGCCCCAAGCATACCCTGAACATCTTCAACTTTACTTCCAACGGGCCGATTGAGTTCCTTCAGTTCCTTCTGTATCTCAGTCATGAAGGTGACGCTCTCAGCCACCTTAGCTGCTGCCTCTTTGTACTGTTTAAGTTGATCCTTCAGCGAGTCGGAACGGTCACGAATGATGGCTGTGATTCGAGCATGTTTGTCCTTGATAGCATTCAGCTCCTCAGACAGAGTCAGTTTATCAGCTTCACTCACACCAGGTAGGATGGCACGTCCTTGCTGCATTATGTTGTCGATGCTGCCATGCATCTGCTCTGCCTCTTGCCCAAGCTTATCGTACTGGAAGAAGATAAGAAAGATTAATTTCTATTTCACCAGCATGCAAACTTATAGTAATTCAAAGTAAATATCTTATAGAAATAAAATTATAATATTTGTTTACACACTTCACATTTTTGCCTCATATTTCCTCTTTGTTTCATATAAGGTATACAAAAGTTGAAAGTAGACTGAGAATTCTAGAAACTCCATATTTAAGTTCAGGGATAGCCCAATTGTACACTTAGCTATATACTATATAATTAATATACAGGAAGTTGTTTATACCCACTTCTCTTTATTACTATTGTGGATAAGGTTATAAAAGTGGGGAAAAAGAAAGATTGGACAACATACAAGGGGGTACCCAAAAAGAGGGTATTATTTTTTAAAAGCTATATGTTTTCAATTTTAAAAAAACTTATGCCCTTCAAAATACTCTCCATTACAACTAATTCATTTGTTCCAACAGTGCTTCCACTGTTCTGAGACATTTTTTACAGTCATCTTTAGAAATGGCTGACAGCTCCTCCCTCGTTTTTTCTTGACCTCTTCAATGTTGTCAAGTATGATCAGAGATGATATGTATTGCACAACAGAAATTAAGAAAAGAATTGCCATAGCAAAAGAAGGCTTTAGGAAAAAATCGAAATTATTTTGTGGACCACTAAACAAAGATTTGAGGAAAAGACTTGCTAAGTGTTACATTTGGAGCATAGCGCTGTATGGCACAGAGACTTGGACATTGAGAAAGAAAGATGAGAGAAGATTGGAGGCCCTAGAGATGTGGGTATGGAGGAGAATAGAATGAGTGAAATGGGAAGACCGGGTAAGGAATGAGGAGGTATTACGAAGAGTTGGAGAAGAACGAAGTATGTTACACACCATTAGAAGGAGAAAAATGAACTGGATCGGACATTGTTTGAGGAGGGACTGTTTACTGAAGGAAGGAATAGAAGGAATGGTGAAAGGCAAACGAGGAAGAGGAAGGAAAAATATCAAATGTTGGACAATATCCAAGGAAATAAATATTCGGACATGAAAAACTTGGCGCAGGACAGGCAACAGTGGAAGAGGTTCATCCCATGACAAGACCTGCCATAAGGCAGAACACCTAGATAGATAGATAGATAGATCAATGTTGTCAAATCGATGTCCTTTCATGCCCCTTTTCATGCATGGAAATAAGAGACAGTCGCACGGAGCCAGGTCAGGCAAGTAAGGTGCGTGGGGCAGCGGAACCATGCCATTTTTAGTAAAAAAATGTTCAAGAGAGATGGCTGTGTGTGCAGGTGCGTTGTCGTAGTAGAAGAACCAGTCTCCTGTCTGCCACAAATGGGGTCTTTTTTTATGAACACTGTTGCACAATCTTGTTAAAACTTCCAAATAAAAGGTCTGATTGATGGTCTGATCTGGGGGAACAAACTCTGAATAAACTACAGCCTTGGCATCAAAAAAGCAAATCAGCATTGTTTTGAAGTTTGATTTGACTTGAAGACCTTTTCTGGATGGGGTGACAATGACGTCCTCCAATGGCTTTATGTTGCTTTTTTTCTGGGTCATAACCATAGCACCATGACTCATCAGCAGCAAATCTGGATCAGTTTCAAGCTGTTGTTTCAAAACACGACACGTTCTTTTTGATTGTCAGTCAGAACCCGAGGAACAAACTTGGCAGCAACCCTTTTCATGCCCAAATCTTCTGTTAAAATTCGCTGAACCAAGCTCCAAGATAACCCACTAATCTCTAAAAGTTTATCAATTGTCTGTTGAGGTCTGCAAGCACGAGCTCTCAAATTTTTTCAACATTTTTATCGAATTGGGCAGTTGATGGACGTCCAGAATGAGGTTTGTCATCAATCAACATGTGGCCATTTCAAAACCGAGCAAACCACTCATACACTTGAGTTTTTCCCATAGCGTCATCTTTGTAAGCTGTTTTCAACATTAAAACAGTTTCAGCAGCATTTTTACCAAGCAAAAAACAAAATTTCACAGCTGCATGTTGTTTACTTAAACTTGGCATCATAAAAAACTAAACAAGAACAAAACAGTGCTAGCAAAAACAATCACTGCAGATGAACAGAACAAGCCAGGTCGACAACACAGGCGGCACTGAACTGGCAATGAGTTGCGCTATACATGCCTAGCGGCAGAAATGCGTACTACACAAGGTTCGCCCACGACAATGTTATTCTGGTTATTTTTGGGTACCTCTTCGTATATGCTTGCGTTTGCTGATGATGTGCTATGGGGTGCGACAGAAGCAAAGAACAAGCTAAACTAGATTTATGTCAAGAAGAATTTGAAAGAATGGGACTGATCATCATCCAAAGGTTTTCATATCAGTATCACTACATTAACACGATGCATGAACAACTTTTATTAGTTAGTAATGGCAAATAAGTTATCAACACCTGCGAGTGCAATATGAAGAAATAGATATTTTTAATAATTTCAAACATTCCAGGAGCTTTATTTCTTCCGACAGTACCATAAAGCAAGAAATAAGCAATAGGATACAAGCTGCATCAAAATTCTACCACTATGTTTGTCAACTACTTTGGAATGACACATTTCCTTAAGATCACACGTGGTACAAAAAATATTTTGTACCAATTGCAACATATAGCCTGGAAGCAGCAACTTTGACTGGACCTGAAAATAGTTGCCTACAGACAAGACAAGAAGAGACAAAATGAAGAGTGAGAATATCCGGCAACAACTTGGATTGGACAAAAGTCTCCTAGAAACCTTAGAATTAAGCAGATTACAATGGCATGGACATACGACAAGGATGGCTCCAAGTAGGACTCCAAGAGGAATGTTGTTGGAGAGAGGCCCAGAGGTAGGCCTCGTGATGGTTGGGACAAGCAAATTTTCAAAAAAGACCTTGCCAAACGTGATGTAAATTGACAGCAAACTGTAGAACATCAGTTGTAGATGGATAGAACAAAGTGGAGGAGGTTTGTTCCAACAAACAAGGTTTTCAAGTCAGTATCAGTACATTAACACGATGCATGAACAAAAACCTGACTTTTATTAGTTAGTAATGGGAAATAAGTTATTAACACATGACAGCATTGCTCAATCATTATCACTTAGTATTATTTGGGGAAAATTGGCACTGCCCTTACCATAGTAAGACTGTTAGCTTTGGAGTAAAACTAGGAGATGTTGGGGTAGTCAAAGCCCAATCTAAATTTTAATGTTGCCTAGCTCCACATACAAAGCAGACTGAAACCTATCAAGTGAGGACTAGGGAACAAAACTACCAAGAAAACTTGAACATATAGTATATAACCCCAGCACTTTTTTTTTTGACAATTGGCTTTATGTCGCACTGACAAACACAGGTCTTATGGCGACGATGGAATGGGAAGGGGCAAGGAGTGGGAACGAAGCAGCCGTGGCCTTAATTGAGGTACAGCCCCAGCATTGGCCTGGTGTGAAAACGGGAAACCATGGAAAACTATCTTCAATGCTGCCGACAGTGCAGTTCGAACCCACTATCTCCCGAATACAAGCTCATAGCTGCGAGTCCCTAACCGCATGGCTAACTTGCTTAGTAGTATATAACTCTTCTTCCCAACTGTTACTGATAATAATATTAATCCCAGAACAATAGAACAATACCTTTTAAGGATACGTACATTATCAATCTATTTAAATAACACAGGAAAATGCTACATAAATTGCTAGTTTTATGGTGGTAAATGGTGTACATTTCAGTTCTTTGAGATGGAAATACCTTTGCAAGTTGCTCTTCCAGCAGAGCCATGTTGCTAGCACGTATCTCAGAAGATGTAGCCACTTCAGCTTCATTGAGCCAGCGTTGACAACGATCAACTTCATCTTCAAATTGTTTGCGCTCTTGCAGTAATGTGGCAAGAGATCCTAATTTTTGGTCAATTTGACTTTTCAGGGCTTCATATTCATCCACCACAGCTGGAAATAAATATGCATGTTAGTACAGGGTTATTCAATGTCTTAGTTTAACTTGTCACACCAATAACTTTGTAGTTAGTAGAAGTCTATGTTACATTGCAACATTGAAATCATGATTCTTAGTATCTGTTGAGCAATAAAATTAAATGCCATGAATATCATAGTTTACTTATAATTTAAATCATTAAGGATATGAAGCTACGAAGAAGAATATGAATGTACAAAAGAATAAACGCCATATCAATCTAATGCAGTCAGGCAGAGGGACCAACAGAAAGGAAAGATAAGGACAAATAATAAGTCATAAAAGGACAATGACAAACTCTTCATCTTCATAAACTTCAATCTTCTTACATGGCCTCTCTTCTTACTAATCTCAATTCTTTCAGGTCCATTTCTTGTCAACTCCCACAAACTTGTTTCTATTTCTTAGCTTCAGCAGGAGGATTGATGACGGAGGACCCAATCTGTGAAGATAGCATTGCGTGAAGGTGTGTATTTGTCCTTCATGTTCGTTTTTGTTTATCCTTCCTGTTGGTATGGTAGATAAGGTAGCTAAGGTAAGCTAATGCATTTACCCTTTCCTAAAAGGTAATTGTAGTTATCAATTTTGTATTCTTTCATTTAATATAATACTACACAGTATGTTTAACATTTTTCTCAACTGTTAGAGTTTGTAAAAGCTATGATGGCATATTTATTTTACACGGACAGAGTAATGTACCAGGTATTACTTGCAGGAAGATTCTATCAGAGCAAGATAGATCTAGTGTAGAATAAACAGGTATCAAAATGACACAAAGAGATGTTGGACAAGACCTACTGTACTTTCTCGCGTAATCAATGCACTTTTTTGATGAAAAATACAGGCAAAAACTTTGGATGCGTAAATTATTCGAGGAATTCAGATATTAAAAAAATTATTTACAATTATTTACATTTAAAAGATACATCAAATTTAATATTCATTGCAATTGGTTAAACTTTTTCTAGTTAATCATCATTTGGTGTGAAATTCCGGTGAGATATTCTTTCTGAAAAATCAAATAGGGTACTGGGTACATCAGGTAAGTTGGACACGTGGGTTTGAAGTACCGACACTGGAAAATATTCTTCCCGTTACAAGCTGACAATATGGCCTGAAGTAAAATAAAAATGTACTAATAAAAGTACAATTCATGTAAGTATATAACAATGACATACTGGCAAAAAAAAAAACAACTGTCCAACACAAGAAGGGCCAGGCATCGAAGGAGGGACCCCTGCTATATTTCCCCAAACCGTTTGTATCCAATCTTGTATGAGTGACATGTCCATCCACCCTTTTCCTTGGATACAAACGTGGATCCCTCACGAAAATTTTACTTTAGCCATTGTTTTTCGTTTTAGAACAATGTAAAGTGCAAGCTTTCTGCCATCACCTGTTACAGCAAGCATTGCAGTACATCGTTCTTTTTTGCTTCCGGTAGCACATACAGTAACACTCGACATCCCTTTCTTAACGCTCGTTAGACTTTGTGGCATATGGAACTGATTGGTGCCTGACCTGTGGTTCCTATTTGGGAGAACAAATATTCCTTCACTTTATGCTTCTCAATCACAAACCGATGAACATTAATTACCAGTACTTGGTTGAAATCATTCGGCATTTTGAGGCATAATGTTGTTCTTCATTGAAGAGAAAGTCCATTTGTCTTCATAAAATTAATGAAGCCTCAGCTAACCTTCAAAACCAAGACACTGATTCCATGTATAGCAGCTATTTCTGATCCTTTAAAATACAGCATTTTGTGAGAAACGGCATATCCAACGTTGCGTAACGAAATCGTACACTTAATCAGATCCTCTTCTACTTTCAGAAACTTGCCACTTTTTGGTCTGCAATATGCTTTGCGAGACTTGTTGGTTGCTTGACGTGCACTTCTCTGTTACCGCGGTAGCGCACGTTGCATTCGGACACTGAATACTTGCGGCCCACTGCCCTATTCCCGTATGTTTCGGCGTAACTGATCACTGCAAGTTTATATGATGCACTATTACTCGAATACTTGCTCAATGTGGATTAACAAACAATTTTGAGATCACAGAAAATGCAAGTCCCGTACCTGAAACACTCGTAAAATACTTTTGTACCAGACTGGAATAGAGCGCCACTAGTCACTTCTGCACGGATTCTCTCACTGAACTAGTGCAGTGGTATTTCCTATCGGCTGATAATAGCACATTGCCCGGTATTTGGAATGCCCAGTTTCACAGTACACGTAGGCTGCTACCTCAGTATAGTTGACATATTTATTTCAAAACGCATCTGGAGCTGTGTGATGGATGTTTGAAGAAGTGGGTGCGTCAAATACGTGAACATTTCTTTTTTTCCACTTTGGACTCAAGAATATTGGGATGCGTAAATTATGCAAGGGCATTAATTATGCGAGAAAATACGGTATTTTGTCCCAGTTTTGATATATGAATCAGAAACATAGGTTACAACTCCAGGGAAGAAAGCAAAATACGGAGAATTAAAATGAAGTTTCTGAGAAGCATGCTATAAGAAACAACAAAGGATCATGTAAAGAACATGTAGATATGGAACAGGCTGGTAAGTGAGAAGCTATAGAATAGTATAGAGAGAAACAGGCTGAAATGGTAAGGCGATGTCAGAAGGATGAAGAAACAAGAATTCCAAGAGCAATGCTTGACAGAATGGTGAATGGAAGAAGACCAAGAGGTAGGCTAAAGAGAAGATGGATACAGAAAGTAAAGGAAGGAGTGGATAGAACAGTTTTGATGTGCTAAAAGTATTCAGAGAGGAGTGTTGGAAGAACAGGCAAAACTGGAGGTCATGATCCATTACCCTTCATGACAGGGAGTCAGATAAAGGGAGCAGGAGGAGAAGAAGAGTACTGTTATGTGACACACACAAGTGACACTATTGTTAAGCACTGTATGTGTTGTTCACAATCAGTATTTGCAGGTCTAGAAACAAGTGCAGGAATCACAGGCAAGAGACGGCAAGGTATAAGAGGACTGAACATGGTGGCACAGTATGCAGACAGTACAAAGAAGGCGAGTGGGGGGGCCAGAAGCTTTGTTTGTCACGCATGATGACAATTCATCATTGCGACTGCAAAAACCACTGACTGGTAAGGTTCTGTTCTCTAAGGTTCAATACTGTGTGAGAAAATTCCTAATGATATATGTGCTGTGAGTCAGTATTTTACAGGCATAACAATGAATTGCTCTGCAGGTTAAGCAAGCTTTCAATCGATTAAGCTTGTCCAGCAAGTGCATAAATAAATCTATTGATACAGTTCTTTAACTTTTAAATACTCTTCAATGTCAATCAATTGATTCAAACATAAGCAAGGTTAAAACAGTTATAAGCAGTTGATACTAAGGCTGCCCTACACCTTACATAATAGAAAAAAATATAAAAAGAAAAGCAACATATATTAAATGATATTGTTTACCTTGTAAGTTGCTCTGAAGCTTTTTCTTGTCAGGATCAGAGCAGTCCTTTTGAAGAGCATTCACTTGCTTTGTTACATCACTCAAGGTAGTTTGTGAGAAGTTACGCAGATCATTTTCAAATGCCTGTTCAAGGAAACAGAAAAGCACAATTCATTTTAAAATATTCCAGAATATTTTAAACCATAACTTTCTGAGGAACTGGAATGTTGAGGGCAATCTCTTATAATATACCAGTTAGGAATTTCATTTAGAAAATAATAGAAGGCTTCTCACCTTGTACCGCTGAATTTCAGCTTCAACTGCAGATGAGCGTAAAGGTAGATATCCACTCAGTTTCTTTGCCTCTCCACTCTTAGCCTTGAGCCAAGCATGAGCTGCCTCTAGATCGGTCTCCAACTTACGACGAGCATCTGCTGCAGCTGAAACACGGTCCATCTCACCGTGGAGAATTGCCAGAAGCCGATCGTGTTCTCCACTCAAAGCCTGCAGTTTGTTCTCCAACATCTGCTGCTCGGCAGGCTCTAGTTCGGCCTGCATATTACCCACTCTCTTCTCCAGTGTTTCTACCAGAACTCGCTTGCCCTCAACTTCCTTCAGTAAGGCCTAGAATAAATCATTTATCCTTCTCTCAGACTCATATTTTTTTTCTACTTACAATTCAAACTGGCAAAATAAATTAAAACTGACAGCCAAAGTTGTGTATATAAAGCTAAGAACATGATAAGAATATGTAATAGGATAAATACAATGACAGATCAGTGTGGGAAGAGGAGATAAGGACAAACATGAAAACACAAAATAACAAGGACAATCTCCACATCTTCATACACTGCTTTCTCTTTGTCAATTACCAGTTCTTCTGCATTCCTTTGTTCTCAGCCTCCAAAGAGCTTGTTTTTTTGTTTCAGTTTCATCAAGATGATAGGCTTCAACCACTGGCACTTTATCAGGGTGCGCAAAATGTGTGTCAATGCTCAAGTAAAATAAAAAGAAGAAAATAAATGAATTTATTTCATTTGTTTAAATGTAAAATTACATTATAGAGTGTTTTTTCTTTCGTTATCATTCATTGTGTTGATACATATACTGTAGTTATTCTCAGCACTGTTTGGAACTGCCTGCCACGCTGCCAAAGCATTGGTTCTATTTCCAACGACTCGGCAGCTTCACTCCCTGGAATCGTTCAAGCACTCATACGCTCTCAGTTCACTTTCCTCATGCTTGCTAATCTGACCAAGGCGCTGTTTCTATGCGAGTGTATTATTGCATATGTATTGAAGTTGGAGATTTAAATGTTTAAATTTGGGTAGTGAAAGCATAGTAAAACAATGATTAAACACTAGTTTTTCACCACTTTCTTACAGTGAAATGAAAGTGATCGACAGTGGCGGACCATGCCCAGCCATTTTCAGGCCTGCCAATGGTGGTTTGTTAATTTTCTTTACTTTAGATTTTGCTCCTGGAGGCTCACCCAGGTTACAAGGGTAACCAAAATGCTGTATGCAGATGATGCTGCATCACCTACACTCACACCAGAGGAACTGCAACAATCAGTTAACTGCTACACGAGTGCATGTGATCTCACCATTAACGTTCAAAAGACCAAGGTCCTAGGACAAAATTCACCAGGCACAACTCTTCCACATTACAACATCTCCTTCTCAGATACTCCACTGGAGCAGGTAGACCACTTTTCGTACTTGGGTAGTATCCTATCTGTGCACTGGAACTGTGAGCAAGATGTGGAGAAGAGAATTGGTGCTGCCCATGCAGCATTTGGACGACTATCATAATGGGTGTTCATGAATAAAGACTTGAATGTGAAGAAGAAACTCATGGTGTACCATGCTGTTGTCATCACAACACTGTTGTATTGTATGATTTTGAAACCACCAACGAAAACTTCGATCCATCCTTAGGATCAAAAGGGAAGACCTTGTCAACAACATTACTATTCTTGAGAAAGCGCGTACCAAGAGCATAGAATCGTCCATCATTGGTCATCTCTTTTTTTTTTTTTTTTTTGCTATTTGTTTTACATCACACCGACACAGATAGGTCTTACGGCGGCGATGGGGCAGGAAAGGCCTAGGAATGGGAAGGAAGCGGCCGTGGCCTTAATTAAGGTACAGCTCCAGCATTTGCCTGGTGTGAAAATGGGAAACCACGGGAAAACCATCTTCAGGGCTGCCGACAGTGGGGTTCGAACTCACTATCTCCCAAATGCGAGCTCACAGCTGTGCGCTCCTAACCGCATGACCAACTCGCCCAGTCATCATCATTGGTCATCAGCTTAGATAGATTGGCCATGTCTGTCGAATGAGTGATACCAGATTTCCATGCCAAATCCTGTATGGTGAACTTTGTCCAGCACTAGAACTTGTGGCGTCCCCAATGAGGCACTACAAAGACCAGCGTAAGCACACTATGAAGATGACGGGTCTCAATTCACAAACCTTGGACACACTTGCTCAAGACCGTACAATTCGGCGCCAGACCCTGCTGCTGTCAATCTCTTTGAAGGATAACGATGTAGATGTCAAGAGGCCAGGAGAGAAGCACGAAAACTCTATGCAGCACAACCACGCCCTCTTCTAACAATTCTGTGCAATCTGCGTGGACACTTATTCCATGCTAGAATTGGTCTGTTCAACCATAGAAAGTACATCCACAGACAGAAGTGAATTTATTGGAAGAAGTTAATTACAAGAGACAATTTGCAATTATTATGTGATAATTTGCTTATAGAAGTTAATTATTCGCAAATGAGTTAAAACCGGTGACGACTTTAGATTATTATTATTATTATTATTATTATTATTATTATTATTATTATTATTGACTTTATTGACCACATTGGACCACTTGAGGAGTCGTTCCATGTTCATTTTCTCCTTGAACGCTGTACTGTTTGGTTCTTGTGATTCGCCCAGTACTTTTTCATTTGTTCCAATCATAATTTTCTCAATTTGTCTGAAATCGCTATAGCTCTTCTATGCGTCATTTCTGCTAAAAATTTGTGTATCTTAAGAAGGGGGTCAATTTTACTTTTGTTCTCTGCATCTGGTACCAACTGCTTTGAGATCTTGCTGAATTTCATGGATCCATTGGCCTCCTGCCTTCTTTCCAAGATTTCTCATCACTAGTTGTTGTAAAAGCAGATTTCCTGGCAGTCGCAAGATGTGAAAGAAATACACAAGGTTCATTGCAGTACATACAATTTTACAATGGTGAAGTGATTGACATGGCCAAAGTATGTATTTCACCTTTGAAAGATAATCGTGATTCTGTGCAGACTTTCTCTTTTTTCTCCATGTCTTTCTATTACTTTGATTAATTTTGAGATCTGAATAATCTGGTAAAAGAAGTTTGTGTGTGGAGGGAGGGGGGATGTGGAACAACGTCTGAACTTCTGGCCCAGAAAACACCACTAGCATCAACACTCATGGAGGAGCCATCTGGACAGATCTTCAGTCTTCAATGGCAAGTGTATGATAAGAAGAATGACGGATAAACACAGGGAAAGGAAAAAGATAAAGATAAATATGAATACAATAGAGAACAAGATTAAGAACACAGGTCAAACATGGAAGGAGAAAAGAATCATAACAGGTCAATGGGAGAAATGGAAAGAAACAAACCAGCGACAAATCATGTATTGAAAAATAGGATCATGAAAAGGAGCGTATAATAAGGTAAACACAAAACCTAGACACTTATACTAAAGAGAATATTGCAGTAGAATTAATAACAACAGTTACTAAGCACATGTCCCAGCCCAGAGCAGGCACGGTGAAGAAAGAGACTTCTCTTCATATCATGGAGAGTAAATGGATGAGCCACTAGTAACGTCCTTCCAGAGTAGATACATAAGTGTAAATATCAACACATGTATTTTGAGCATAAGGTTGAAAAAAGTTGAAGTTAAGTTGAACTGTGAGCAAGATTGGTAAACTCTAATTAAAAACTAATGAATTTGTCACTGAGATGTAGGTAAGGTAAGGGTTATTCTGCCCGAAGGCAGGTCCGAACCTCCGCAGAGGTGTTCCTGAGCCGGAGTTTACGTGCGGTAGGGTGGTCAGTTCCTTTCCGTTCCTCCATTCCCTTACCCCCCACCAACAGCGTGTGGCAACCCATCCAACTCCTGACCACGCCCAATGTTGCTTAACTTCGGAGATCTCACAGGATCCGGTGTTTCAACACGGCTACGGCCATTGGCCTGAGATGTAGGAAGCAAAGCAGTCAAGCTGAGACATACACAGCATGAAACTAAAATGGTTCAGCACTTCAAATACCCTCAGAAGTGTTCAGTCGGTTGACAACAGAGTTATGTGTGAGATTAGCAGTGGCTACAGCCTTCTACAGTTCTGTTTCCCACCCATTATGGAATGAAAGCTTTCCCAAGAAAAGGAAGTGTCACGCACCTGCTACCCATTCCGCCCTATAAACTGGAAGATGCAACCCTGACCAGTAGGGACAACACTCAACTATACAAGCAACAGAAGTGAAGTTCCTTAGGCCAAGCATACAGGAGACCAGAAGGATTAAAATCACATCAGTCTGTCCCCCACCCAACTAGGGTTACAACAGTGTGTGCTTCATATTCTAAAAGAATCAAATTGTTTGGTCATATTATAAGAACATCCAAGACCTTCGGGCTGAATAAAACAGACAGAAGACCTGGTCAGAAGGAGCCAAAAATGGGAGATGGTACTGAAAGAGAAACAGTAGCAAAACAGAAGTTTATGTTGGAGGCTTGTTCATTCCCATATCCAGCCACTTGCTGGAGTAGAGAATTGATGATGATGTAGGTTGACTGTCACATGTTTTACAGCCACTGTATCTACATAGCATATATCACATAATCCAATTTTTCAATGTTGAAATAGGAAGAAATTACAGTAGAAGTCCGTTATAGCGAGAATTCATAACAGCGAAAAAATTACTCGCTATAACGGATTGTCGTTATATCCGATTTTTGTATAAAAGTCGGAAAAAAAACACATACACCTTAAAATTCTATATGAAACGGCAATCAGTTTGTTCAAAACTTGCATTTCCGCAGATGATACACACTATGGCTTACTTGTTATTTTTCGAAATCCGATACTACGTGAAAGTGTATGTTTAATTTCATTCTGAACAAATATAGTACCATATTTCTACGAATCCAAGACGAACCCCATTTTTTCCTTCAAAAAATTAAAATCAGGCTAAAAAAGTATTTTGTAAAATCATATGAATGCCTTTGTTGTACAGTAGGCCTACACATTTCAGACTATTTTTAGATGCCGAACATTGGCTTTCGTCATGCCAGTTTTTTTTTTGCAGCTGCACAATTATTCTTTATTTCCGTGGGTTTAATGACCACCAACTTATAATTGGCATAATAATACCGAAGAGAACCCGTTGAAAATTTGCCGGCAATACCTATTCCATGCGGCTTTACAATATGACGATCCATCAGGAAATTATTCTTGCTGTCTATAAAACTGTTACTTTTACTCAGCGTCAGATATAACCGGCTACCGCTGCACGCACGTCTCGCTTGCCACCTAGTGATGTATAGGCCTAATCGCGGACGTTGAAAGTCAACGAACGAGTTTATTGCGCCACGGTATGGCCATTCCGCCCTTGCGATTTTCGTGCACATACCTCACAATTTCATCTTCGACTTCTTTAAAGCGTCCTTGTTGCAGACCACTGAATGCATTTTTAGTACAGTATGCATTTTTTTAGCTCTTTGTCTTCACGCTAACGCCAAATATTGGCTTTAGTTAGGCCTATGCCGTATTTTCTTGCAGCTGCAAAATTACTTTACATTTCCGAGTGTTTAATAACCATTAACTTAAAATTGATATCATAATATCGATGAGAACCCGTTGAAAATTTGCCGGCAATACCTTTTTGACGTATCTTTACATTACGACTATCCATCACGAAAATCTTCCTGCTGTCTATGAAACTTAATTTTACTAAGCGTCAAGTACAATAAACGCGTTATAACTCTGCCACTGAGTAGCCGGCCTGTCTAAGAATTCGAAGGCTCCCATATTTTGATGCCATTCTGCAGATCTGAAAAACATTTTTGTAGAGGCTAATAGAACGTCATTCTCTCTTCACTATTTCCCAAGATCCAGTGATGTTACACACAGGCACTGTACAACCGGTTGTCGCGGCTAGCGATGTATAATAAAGAGGCGGTCGTTTATTGTCAACAAGTTTTGTGTGTGCGTGTGGGGGTGAAATGAAGCAGCTTAGTTACCGTGGTAGTTACCAGTGGTATCCATTAACTTACTCTTAGGCTGCGAATGCAAGACAATCCTTGAGTTTTCGCATGAGATTCTGAGAGAAAAACCTTCGTCTTGGATTCGGAGAAATACGGTATCCCTCCAGAGGTTTCTGTGGCAAACACTTCAGTTTTCTTCTTCAAACGATGTCACCTAACCTGACCGTATATGTGTCATGAAAACATATTTGAAACACATTTAGAGAAATGATAACCTCTTCGCTAAAAATTTACATATAAATAGCCTTTCCGAAATTTAACTAGACGTGAGAAGATATGAACTATCCTCTGAAATCAGTGATGTACTCTGTCATATCTTGAAGTGTATCACATTCTTACTTAATTTCCGTATGTAACATTCAAATTAAGAGATCGTTTACCTCAGTCTTTATTTTTAAAAAGTTAACAACTGCTATCGGCCACGTTATTTATGAATTTATTACGAAAACGTGTTATCCTCTTTCAATTTGAAATTTATTTTAGAAAATAGCAGTCGACGGGAATTACTAATTGACTCCAACATCGCCTTCGAATGTCGACGAGAGAGCTCGCAAATGCACATAGTGAGAAAACTATACCGTACCGAAGATGATCGATCACATTTTGTAGCAAATGTTTCAGTTTTCTTATTCAAACAGCGTAACCTATCCTAACTTATCTGTATTATACGTATGATGAAAACACACTTCAAGCGCCAGTAGAGAAATGATGACCTTCTTGCTATAAATGTTCATAATAGCTTTTCCGTAATTTATCCAGACGCCAGAAAATATAAACTAACCTCTGAAATCAATTATGCACTCTACCATATCTCAAGGTGTATCCCATTCTCGATAATTCAAAATCGTTTAATTCAAAATCCCACCTAATTCAAAGCTTTTGTTCCTGGATACAGTTTTGCATGTTGTTTAAATTGTTTAATTTGAAATACCGAAATTCAGATTTTAAATTCGAAACTGCCTTTATCTGCGTCATAGTAGAACATGTTCTGGAACGTGGAGGGGTAGCTTTCTGCACTTACACTCACTTCGGTGGGTCTACAGTGCACTTCATGATTGCTAAGTTGAATGAAATCGGAATTCTTTTGTATTCAACCTTTTAAGGAACGCTGTAATATCACACAACAGGCAGTGTGCGGAAAAACAGAATCTGCGAACACTGGCGATGCTGACAGTTGATAAAAAAAACGTGGCTCATATAATAAATTCGGAGGCATCGAACAATATTGTCATTGCCGATGAAACTGTATTGCTTTATTTTAATGCGAGCCCAAACGGTCTTATGGTTTTAAAGGAGAAAGTGCCAGCCGGAGAATCGTACAAGGGTTGGGATGGGGGTCATTGCAGTGCGTTGCGAGAAATGTTATCCCCTCGTCATAGGAAAGTTCGATAAGCCACAATGTTTTAAGGGCATCGGGCACTTTCCATGCCAGTACAAAGCATCTAAAAATGCAAACAGTACAGAAATCCAAACAATAATGCATTTGCACAGGGGAACCAGCATAATTTATCCTCATCTTTGAATTGTGTGATTTTTTTTCTTTCGTTGCGTGAAGTTATGTTTGTCAGTGATTTATCCAAGTGCATTATTTGAATACTGTAAATGCACCTTGTTGGACACATTTCAGAAATAGTTTTTTTCCATGGCATTTGAAATGTTTAAACTGTGAATTGAGGTGATTGCATATATTAATGGGTCTTAGAATACTTTGTGACGCGACAAGTATTTACGTTTCTGAAGTACGAGAGAAGTGCCATGGCGGGAATCGTACAAGGATAGAGTCATAGGAAAGTTCGATTTTAAGGGCATCGGGTACTTTGGTGTAAATACAAGGCATCTAAAATGTATACAGTATAGTAATCCAATGAATAACAATAAAGCACTTGCACATGGGAGCCAGCATAATTTCTCCTCGTCTTTGAATCATGCTTTCTTTTTCCTTTCGTTGCGTGAGGTTGTTTGCCAGTGAGATATCCAAGTGCATTATTTGAATACTGTAAATGCGCCTTCTTGGATACATTTTGGAAATTGTTCTTTTTTCATGGCATTTAAATGGTATAAACTGTGGATCAAGGTTAACTGCATGCAGTAACGGGCCTTAGAATATTTCGTAACACGGCAAGTGTTGGTACTTCTGAACTACGAATTGGCGGTTAATTCGAAATCACGTAATTCGAAGTCCGATTTTTGAGTCCCAACGACTTCAAATTAACGAGGTTTTACTGTATTTGGCCTTAAAATTAAGCGGTCATTTAGTCAGCCTTTACTTTTAACGAGTTAACAACCATTATCGGATACGTTACTTACGCTTTTATTACAAAATTGTCCTCTTTCATTTCGAATTTTCTTTACGGAACAGCAGTCAACGGGTATTACTAATCGATTCCGACATCGCCTTCGAATGTTGACGAGGAAACTCGCTAGTGGACATAGGGAGGAAACGATACCGAAGGTAATCGATCGCATGCAATATAATCGCTGGGGTGCATAAATATCGGGAACGGAAAATATCGCGCGCGCTTAATCGGTCGTAATAACGGATGCGACAGTGATAGGTCTCTCACTGTAACCGAAGGACGACACACAGTTTAATATAGGAATTTTGAAGGGACAGAAGGATATTGTCGCTATAACGGAGTTCTTGTTATATGCCGTACTCGCTATTGTGGACTTCTACTGTATTTATGGCATATTTTGCACATCCTATATAATGCAAGAGTGTAATAGTAGCCTACTTTTCCTGCTGTAGGATATTTCAACACTAAAATCTACCAGTATACAAATCATAATGATATATGTCATCATCTGGTCTGTAAGAACTACATACCTTAAGTGCTTGGTGTCTGTCATCAGCTGCCTTGCTTTCAAATCCAAGAGGAGGTGGAGCCTGGACTTGCGCAATCTTTTCACGAACCCACTCAAGAGCTCCATCTATCTCCTGGCGGGCTCCTTCTAGTCCCTTATAGGCCATATTAAGTACCTGATTCTTACGCTGAATTCTCTTGGCTAAGTCATTGTAGCGCCGATCCACAGATTTCAGCTGAAATTAAAATATTAAATTCAATATATTTTGTATTTATTTTATTTTCTGCCTGTACATGGGAGGACTCCAGGTATGAGGCTAGCTATTATAACAAACCATATAATTATACTGTGCACTACAACTATTTTTCCAAAGCAAAAATCATGATATATAAATCGTATTATTTGCCAATATTGACCTATGGATCAGAATGTTGGACTTGGACAAAAAAAAGATCTGAGTAGATTATAAGCAACAGAGATGTGCTTTCTGTGAGGGATCTTGGGTAAAACAAGGAGGGACAAGATAAGAAATGAAACCACACAAAACACACTACAGATCAACCCTCTAATAGAAAATATGGAGAGAAATAGGCTGAAATATTTCGGCTACATCAAAAGAAAGATTACCAAGAAGAACTCTGGAATGGACAGAATCTGGAAGAAGACCAATTGGAAGACAACGAACAAGATGGAGGGATCAGGTGGAGGATGACGTAAATCGGAGAGGACTACAGTGGCAGACAGTGATGAACGGTAGAATGTGGGAAAAAAGAGAAGATTGAAAGAGGCTCTGTGAATGACTGCATAAGTAGAAATGTACCAGGAATAAGAAGAAGGCTATAACTATTTAAAACTAAATGTAAATTTAATTTAACTAAAATTTAATTTGATTGAAATTGAAATTAACATAAAACAAAATCTGAATTGAAATTATTGAAAGGAATATAGTTATGATGATTGAAAACTAAATCCTTTTAGTTTCAAAATGTTATGTTACTGAACCTCTCTCTCATTTACATAATGTTTATCTAATTATCTATATTTGAGGATGAGCTTCTTTAACTCAGTGTAGTAGGTACAAGTTCTAGTACTTTCTTTTGAATAGCTTTAGAACATTTTTGTCCCTAATTTCAGCCAGGATAGAATTCCAGGAATGTACAGTCCTTGATACAAACGCTTTGCTGTGATGAGCTCAAGGATCGTGTTGATGACTTTAAGGGCACTCTACAAGAATGGGAGACATGACTTACTTGACTTAATTCCTTAAACTCCTTTCGAGGGCATAGGGCTGACAGAATGGGAGAGGTAGTTGAAATCTATTCTAAGGTAATCTGATTTACCTGTTAGCAGTATTTTTTTGGAGGGAGAAATAGTACAGTACTCACAAGTATCACCAAAACTTAAACAAGATACCTAAGAAAGGAAGGGGTTACCTACAAGCTTGGACAACAAAATTAGTGATGAGATTCTTTAACTCCAGCTTACCTGTTCCTCCACCTGCTGAGCATCCAGGTTGCTCACAAGGTCCATTACAACATTGCCAAGTTGTTTTACCTCGTCCACCTTTGGAGGAGCCTGGCTATTGAAATCGGACTCGATATCTGCGATAATGGCAATCTTCTGAGGGCACTCTAGCCCACTGCCCTTGTCCAGCTCTTCCATCCGTTTGCTCAGAGAGTCAAAGAAACCATGAATATCATGTAACTTTTGCCTGTAGCCCTCAATGGTGCGCTGACCACCTTCTTTCTTCGCTCGAACATCTGCTAACTGTACGAAAGATAACAAAGAATGTTGAATAAGAATAAAAGTACCTGAACAATAACAGTTCAGTTCTAGTTGTATTTGTATATCTAACCTTTAGCCTCAATTCCTAATATGATGTCAGGGATGAGGTGGGAGGATATTTTAATGGCATTTCAGAAAAAAGATAAACAATTCAGAACTTATCAAGAGTATTTCATATTAGTAACTTTTATTTGAGAAAATAAATTTTACTTCAAAATATTATTCTATCATTGATTGATGAAAGCTGCAGCTGTCTTTTGGATATACTCTGTCCTTGTGAACTTAAACAGTAAGTCACTCTTCTCCATCTGTTTCCTATACATCTATTTCAGATTAATACCTTTAATTTCAGAAAATTGTATTTCAAGTTAGTAACTTAACTATAATTTCAAAGAACTTCAACTGAATTTCAGAAGACTTTTTGAATAAATTTTGGCATTCAACAGGCAAATTTTCCTTCACTAAGGCTGCACACATAAATAAATAATCACGTTCATGAAATAATTTATTCTTAAGTTTGGTATATTTTCTGAAATACAAGTGATAACTTCTGAAATACAAACAACCTTTTATGAAGTAAAATTGATAAATCTGAAATACAAATGATAATTTCTCAAATGAAGTTGACAAATATGAAGTATAATTTCTGAAAGCCAGTTGACTAATACCTTTTGAAATACAACTAGAAAAGGTATAGAAGCATGAAAATGACTACGTACGTCTGCTTCCAGTTTGTTAAGCTGAGCTTCCAAATTGGGGTCTTCCTCTTCACCACCGGACAGTTCACCTTTGAGTTTTGCTCTGCGCTCAGTGATGGATGCCTGAAGTTCCTGCATGGCCAACTGCTCAGCGCGGGCCGCTTCTGGCCGGAGCTTGGCAGGTCGGTTGCGCCATTCGGTCACTGTAGCTTGCTGCTCACCTGCCCACATTTGCAGGGCTGCACGTTGCCGCTGGGCCTCCTCCAGCTCACCCACGAGCGTTGAGAGTGTTGACATGCGACTTTGTACCTATACGCATTGGAATATTCTTTGTGTTTCCAGATAATATTTCATTTCATGGTAAAGCACATTTGTGTGGTACTGAAGCAGAACCCAATATGTCAAAGAACTTGATTTTTCAGGAGGTGCTCTTAAAGTTGGCGAGCTAACTGGGTGATGGTACAGTTTCATCATGGAAACCAATCAACAGAGGAGTATGCCAAGGTTGCAGCCTCTTTCGACTGTCTTTTAAAAATCATATACATGAATACCCTTGTAAAAGACTGGAGATGTCGCCCACAAGGTAGTATCACAATCAACAGACACCTGAAATTAGACACGCTTGTATATGCTGATGACCAAGTACTATTTGCCAGCACAGAGGATGATTTACAATGCTCTATACATCATCTCAGTAGAATAGCCACTGAATATGACATGGAAATATCTATAGAAAAAACAAAAGTACTTGCTTTCAAGGGCAAAGAACCAATTCTGAGAAAGATTTGTCTCAACAAAGAGTTAATACCTTCAATTGCCCCGGCAATGATGTAGATATTTTTAATAAGGTAGTGAAGTTCACCAAATCCATAGGCACAATGAACTCAATAACGAAGCCATCCTTAGTATAGAGAGACACAAGCTAGACCAATTCTCACATATGGAACCGAAGCATGGATAATCAGGAGACAAGATGAAACTGAGATGCACAGCAGGATATACATGATGGGATCATAAAAGGAATTAAGATGTAATTGAAGAACTAAAATTCGAACCTGT
Source organism: Anabrus simplex (assembly GCF_040414725.1). Taxonomy (NCBI): domain Eukaryota; kingdom Metazoa; phylum Arthropoda; class Insecta; order Orthoptera; family Tettigoniidae; genus Anabrus; species Anabrus simplex. The sequence continues at coordinate 21,751,814 of NC_090273.1, read as the reverse complement.
ATTAAATTACATAGGAACCTACAGGAAAAAACGTGATACCACATCAACAGAATGCCTAGTGAGTGAGTTCCGAAACAAATAGTATAATACCAACCTAGGGGGACACGATCTATTGGACATCCAGCTAAAAGATTGATTGAGACTGTAACAGGCCACCTGACCTAATATTTGATTGGCAGATGATGATGCAGATGATGATGCAGATGATGATGATGATGATGATTTCAATGACCTCTAAATTGATGTGGCACATATTTGTAAATGTAATAAAATGAAGGAAAAAGTTTTCTTCTTATATATTCAGCAAATTCAGGAAACAAATCTCTTGGTTGCCTCAATGTCTATAATGAACGTATCTGAATATTTCAGGAACACCGTATTCTATGGGCACCAGAATCATACTGGTCTTTGCTATCATACCCTTCGTTGTAAAATCTATCATACTGGCATTAAAACCAAAAATTTAATTACCGAGCTCGATAGCTGCAGTCGCTTAAGTGTGGCCAGTATCCAGTATTCGGGAGATAGTGGGTTCGAATCCCACTGTCGGCAGCCCTGAAAATGGTTTTCCGTGGTTTCTCATTTTCACACCAGGCAAATGCTGGGGCTGTACCTTAATTAAGGCCACGGCTGCTTCCTTCCTATTCCTAGGCCTGTCCTGTCCCATCGTCACCATAAGACCTATCTGTGTCGGTGTGACGTAAAACAAATAGCCAAAAAAAAAAAAAAAAAAATTTAAAAATATATCAGGTTCTACCTCAATACCACTGATTTATGACAGGAGGAAACTCAAGGGTTGTAGTTGCAATAAGATACTGTCAAACTTTTCACCTATTAGTAATTCCTAAGAAGAATGTAATTTCAATAATACAAATTTGAAGGGCAGAGATTTATTTTATTTGAATGCAATATATGCTGTAATAATTTTGTAATCATAAATAACACATAAAATAGTCCTTTTAATTCATATTAGTTCTATTACCAATTGCTGTATTGAAATTACAGAGTGACTAGGTTGACAATTAGAATGTTTGATGAAAAAATCAGAGTAGCTAGATTCTCCTCATGAAGTACTGTTGTTTGCAGTTCCTGAGGTTATAAAGCTGTGAAATGGCAATCAATTATGCCTACAGATTGTAAATTTATACCCTAAAGTTCATTGCTGCTTTACTTTGTAATCCTAACTTTCAGAGAAGCTAGAAATAGTAAGAATTCAACCAAAAAGATGATGGTTTGGACTGATGAACACATTATTAAGTTGCATAAAACAAGAATTATCATCTTAGAGATGAAGTTTTCATGGTACATTAAATTACTATCAAGTTCTTTGCTATCGAGTTCTTTTTCTGGGTTGGATCATGTTGCTGTTTTATGCACTTTATGTACAAGCAGCCAATGTTTCAAAAATATTATACTATTCTTTATCAATACAACATATGTATCCCTATTCAATCCAAGGTAATTAGTCTCCTCAGGCAGCCAAAATCAAATTAATAAGAAGATGGTATAGAAATACCCAAACAACATGAATTTAGAGGAAGTTCATAAAATCAGGAATTCTTGGATGCCTATTATACACTCAAAATGCAGGACACACAAGTTAGAGAACCAAAAACCAAATGCCATGGCACAACAGCCCCAAAGGGCCATGGTCTACCAAGTGACCGCTGCTCAGCTCAAAGGCCTGCAGATTATGAGATGTCATGTGATCAGCACAACACATCCTCCTGGCCGTTATTCTTGGTTTTCTAGACCGGGGCTACCATTTCACCATCAGAGAGCTCCTCAATTGTAATCACGTAAGCTGAGTGGACCTTGAATCAGCCCTCAGATCCAGATGAAAAATACTGACCTGGCCAGGAATCGAACCCGGGGTCTCTGGGTAAGAGGCAGGCAGATTACCCCTAAACCACAGAGCTAGCACAAGTGAGAACAGTGACGGTAATTTCCCATCTGACCATGCAAGAGATACATTTCAAATGTTCTGCTGTAAAGATGTCCTCGGGACTCACAAGAGTCTGGGGGCGAGGAGACAATATACCGTAAGCCGAGGCCTGGTGACCACCTCCATAGTTGATTTTAGCTGCCTGGGCAGACTGATTATCTTCGGTCAAGTAGAGGCACCTAAGTCACCTTGATAAAGAATACTGAAATGTATTCAAAAGTCACTGATCTACGGTACAAGAAACAACAGGGTCCAATGTGGAAAAATAACTCATAGAATCATCATCATAAAAACACTGATTTCAGTTAATAATTAAAAAGTAATTAAATTATTTAGAGGCTGTAGTAAGGATGTAAAGGAGAGGGCATATAAGTCTCTGGTAAGACCCCAAATAGAGTATGGTTCCAGTGTATGGGACCCTCACCAGGATTACTTGATTCAAGAACTGGAAAAGATCCAAAGAAAAGCAGCTCGATTTGTTCTGGATGATTTCTGACAAAAGAGTAGCGTTACAAAAATGTTGCAAGGTTTGGGCTGGAAAGAGATGGGAGAAAGATGAGCTGCTTGACTAAGTGGTATGTAAGTAAAATTCTTTCAAGAATAAAATTTACTGTGTCCACCTATTCAATACAATTGGTATGTTCCGAGCTGTCAGTGGAGAGATGGCATGGAATGACATTAGTAGATTAATAAGTTTGAGTGGTGTCTTTGAAAGTAGGAAAGATCACAATATGAAGATAAAGTTGGAATTCAAGAGGACAAACTGGCGTAAATATTTATTTATAGGAAGGGGAGTTACGGATTGGAATAACTTAGCAAGGGAGATGTTCAATAAATTTCCAATTCCTTTGTAGTCATTTAATAAAAGGCTAGTAAAACAACAGATCTGCCACCTCGGTGACTGGCCTCAATGGACTGAACTGTAAAACAATGGTTAAAATAAGAAATGTCCTTGAATAAAGTTGTGCGGTGAAGTGTGGTACAACATTTCTGATCAAAGTGTTCAAACCACAGAAAGTGAACAGAGTACATTTGTACATTTAAAAATGTTGTGCATATGAAATTTGTTTGTGATGAACAGTACTTCATGAACATGGATATTTTATAAATAATGGTTATGGTGAAAGGATCTACAGGGTTACCTTGTCATGCATGTCGTCCAACTTGACGAGGGAGCCGTCAGAACGGAGGTTCTCCAGCAGCAACTTGAGTGTCTCCTCTTTATTCTCATGGCGAGGCTTGTCATCGCGGGAGCTCGTCTACTCATCAAGATACAAACAGCATGCCATACTACAAGCTCAAACCATGCAACACAACATGAACTTTGGCAGGAAATAATGAACTCATCAACTTTCATGTCCAACAGCACACAATGAATGTTATGTGACGATTACAGAATGAAAAATACTTGCAAATTAGAGAATTCCAGCAGGAAATTGTTCTGTTTCTACATTGTCTGCTGAGGAACTTCTAGAAAATGTAACGCTGGGCCTATACGCCACATTCTCCAGCACATCTTGATGTAACAAGAACATGGCAAAACGTTTACCAGCAACAAGGGCATTACATTACATTATCTTCTTCGTGGCCTTTTCCCAGTGACCTGGGGTTGATACGTTGTATGGATTCAGCCCAGTTTTACAATCAGATGCCCTTTCTGTTGTCAATATTATGTGGAGGGACGGTTTCACTGTTGCATGTTTCTATGATGGTTTGTAGTGTGATTATTATGTGTAGATGAAGATGTGATTTAAGAAAAACAAACCACCCAGTACTTGAACCAGAGGCATTAACTATATGCAGTTAAAATCTCCCATCCGGCCAGGTATTAAACCCAGGGCCCTCTGAATCAAAGGCCAGCATGCTGACAATTCAGCCAAGGAGCCAGACAACATCATATAACATGTTCAGAGCAAGTTCTATGTTCTAGCTTTGATACTTTGTGTTTACCAATTTTTACCAATTTTAACTAATTGAGAGATGCCTAAACTGTTCCAGTATTTGTCATAAAAGAGTGGTGGTAAGGTATGTCAACAGTGCACTCTCTTCTTTATCCACCACCACTTCACATTTACATGCACACTTGCCAACTATGTAATGCTCCTTGTATAGAACATGGGGAGATGACACATTAATTAGTCAGTAAAATACTTTGTTTACCTATATTATATATCAAGCCTGCCACAGTTCATGCTATATAATTAAGTGCACATTTCAAATTCAAGTTTATACTTTTATGTGGAAGAAAATCATGCAAATGATAATTAAGAAAGGAACACTCTTTGAAGCAAGGCTTAGTTCATGCAAAAAGAAATGGCAGTGCATATGCTGTGGGTCAAACATCATATGATATTGTTGTGAAAATGAAAATATTATAATCAGTCCAAAAAACTATAGTGAAGCGAAAAAGTTACACTGAAAGCAGACAAAAAATATCTGTATGATTAATGACATTTCAGAACTCAACAGTCCAACCTCATGGTACATTGACCATCACACTTAAGGCACAACTAGTTTCCCCATCATGTGCATTTGCTAGCCTGCTCCAATATTTCAGAAGCAATAATTCTGAGGACAAGAGTAATCTCTCCTTTCAAATCCTGAATGGAGTTCATATGAATTCTGTTAATTTTTTTTCTGTGTTTAGTTCTGACTTCTGGAAGTCCAGCTGAAAGGTCCATCTTGCACAATCCATACTCGAAACAGTATTTGGTTTGACTCTCCTCAGTTAGAAAACAGACACGTTCCTCTCAACATACAACAACATATCAGGTCCATGTCACCAGCAAAAAGTGTGTTGATTCACTATGAGTAGTTTCCGATCGTGTCATTTGGCTCACCCTGTGCAATTTTAAACTCTCAGTAAAAATAAAGACAATGCTACATTGCAACATGTAACATTTAGAAAATTAGGTCCTAGACTCATAATAGATTATGAATGACATGAACCTACAGAAGATTTTCACCTTGGAACTAACAAGAAGTCTTTGTCAATGTGTCCCAACCGATTCGATCCATCTTCAGTATGTGTGTGCAGACCATGGCAACGAGCAAGCTCCCTGCTTCAAACTAATGATCCATGGACTGAATCTCATCTCGATAGTATTTCTGTGGGTTTGTTTTAAAGTTCGGTTTGTGAATTGTTTTCATTACAAGCACATTAATGATATATGCAGTAATAAGTATTTAACAATATTGGTTGACTAATGTGCATATTGTCATCTGCTTCTGCATTGAAAATATGAGTACCTTATTGTTAAATGTTGCTGCCCCCATGATCTAGGGGTAGCCCCGAGTTCGATTCCCAGCAAGGTAGGGATTTTTACCCAGACATGAGGGTTGGTTCGAAGTCCACACAGCCTATGTGATTAAAATGGAAGAACAATCTGACAGTAAGAAGGCGACTCCGGTCTAGAAAACCAAGAATAACAGCTGAGAGGATTCGTTGCACTGACCATGTGTCACCTCTTAATCTGCAGGCCTTCAGGCTGAGCAGTGGTCACTTGGTAGGCTTGGTAGGGCTGTAGTGCCATGTTTTTAAAAATATTTTTATTGTTAATTGTTGATTGTCTCAAGAACCACATAGGCACAGTCATAACTGATGTTTACAGGTTTGATATCACAGCATTAGAGCTGGTTTTGTTTTAATGCTTGGCTAAAGGATTGGACTAAAATCTTTCTCACATGTCTTCATCAATATATTTGTTAAATGTCATTCATTGCAAGAATGAGGGATCTTGGGACTCTCTGAAAAACAGCAACAAACAAAAACACAACAGACATGAGATTTGATCTGGGGACCTCAAGCTTGTGAAGCAGAGGGGTTCTTTCTTTCTTTTGTTGTTTGTTTTGTAATGCATTGACCCAGATAGGTCATATGGCGATGACGAAAGAGGAAATGCCTAGGACTGGAAAGAAAGCGACTGTAGCCATAATTAAGATACAACCCCAGGATTTGCCTGGTGTCAAAATGGGAAACCATCTTCAAGGCTTGACCATGTGGTTTGAATTCACTATCTCCTGAGGGCAAGCCGACAGCTACACGACCCAAACCCTGTAACCACTTGCACAATGCAGAGGGCTTGCTCACTGAGTTGTACGTTCATTGTGGGAAAGTGGTCTTGTGAAGCCCTCTCAAAAAATTACAAAAAAATTTCTCAGAACCAAGTGGGAGTTGCACCCTGCAATTTGAATCTGGGGTTGTTATTACCATAGCCTGCAAGTATACTGAAAAAGGATCAAATAGGTGGGACATATTGACAAGGTTCAAGACATCAAATCCATTCTCTAGGAGCTAACAGACTGCAGTATGTGTGGGCTGTTAACAAGGCCCAAATAATCTGTCATTGATTCCTTTTCCTCTAGGATTCTTTTTTTTTTTCATGTCTGAACTCTTGGTGTACAAACTCATTATTCTTTTTTCTTTTTAACCTTAATAGGTATATATCTTGAATATCTGATGTAGTTTAGTTACAGGATTAATACTTCACCACAATGTGTTGATAGTACATGACAGTGTACTGATGCCCATTTCAGCACAGTAGTACACATAAGAGGGCTGGCAAATTCAGGAGTGTATACTATGAAGTCTTCATGAGTTGGACTCTTTCTCCTGTTTGTTCTTTTAACTACATATCAAATCCTCTCTCTCATCTGTCTTCTTATTCGTACTAAGCCTCTATTACCTTATTCTTTTATGATTAAAATCACTTCTCAACATTTCATCACCATTTTCATTTCAAGGATCGGTCATACTCCATAAAACAGAGGTAACACAATCAATATCATATTTAATGTCTTGATAATTCAGCTTAAAATCTCAAGTCCTTTACCTCTGTTAGAAAAATAAACTCTTTGAGTAAGTCAGGAGTCTGTTATGACTTTACAGTAAATTACTTCACTAAGTAGTGATATAAGAAACTGATACTATCTAGGGCTAAACATGCCGTGAACATGACACGGTCACAGTACCTGATCAATGAGGTCCTCGAGACGTGCCCGCACCATGAGTTCTCGATCGGGTATGGGGGGAGGCATCGTGTCCTGAGGACTACTGGGGCGTGAGATGCAAGCGGCAGCAGCCTCACACGCCTGAACTGCTACGGCTAGACGGGACTTCTCCGCTTGAAGCTTGTTGTGCAGTCCCTGTAACACAACGTGGTTGACACTCATCTTAACTCTGACATTAAAAAATAAAAGTAACTAACAAGATCATTCCTTTACCTACCCTTGTTTCCTCCAGTTGCTGGTGAGCTAGCTTGAGGCTAGTCACTGGAGCCTCCAGCTCTTGCATGATGATTGGTTCATATATGTCAAGGTTCTGGCGAATGCTTTCTAGAGTTTCCTCATATTCCTCAAACTTGGCCAGTGACTCCATTAGTCGTTTCTGGAATAAATGATACAAGCTATATTATGCCACTTTCATAGCTAAATGTGCTAAGAAATGGTTTAGGAAAGTCCTAGGAAAAAATATTATGCCTTAACCTCTTCACACTACGGTTACACAAATTTGCAATTCCACGTCACAATAATTGGTCAGTGTCTTGCTATATTCTATGAAATATGATTATAAGAGCACATTTGTGAACCTCTGAGTCATGCCAGGGACAGCTTAAACTTGAGCAAGACCATGCTGGAGAGAAATGTTCTAGCGAATTCATATTTTTATGATTTTTGGTTGTTGTGACCTTCAAATATTTTTTCTCACACCTTCCTGCTTGATGGTTGTATTAATTTCATAATTGTGTCAATAATAAATCTGAAAATAATGTAATACAGGGTGTTTCAAAATGAATATCGGAGTTTTACGACTCTGTATGCTAGTACTTATTACATTGAACTTTCATCAAACGAAATAGCAACTCAAACAGTTTGTTCTACAACTGTTCATTCCTGTGCGAATGCACTGGTTCCTCTGTTTTCCATTAGAAAGTGCTTTTGTATCTGTACCCATGCACTGGTTCCTGTGTGTAGTAGCTAGTAGTGCCAGTAGCAAAGATGCCGACTGGGAAACAGAAAGCTTTGTGTATTTTACAGTTTGCAAGGACTGAATCTGTAGTTACAATGCAATATGCATTCCATATTAAGTTCCATTGTAATCCTCTAAATAATAATAACATCCGTAGATGGTATCATAAGTTTGAAGACAACGGCTGTTTTTGCAAAGGGAAGAGTACACGGCACAAATCGAGTCGATAGCCGAGTTGTCCCACACCTTGCTCAGTGTGTCTGGAGTAATGTTGCAGCAGCTGCTTCAATCCTGTTTCCTTAAAACTCTCCACACTAACGTCACCGGAACTGCTAATTCACGACTAGCCTTCCGAACTGATTTCTTGGGGCTACGCGTGAAGGACTCTGTCACTCATTTGACACGTCCTTCCTAGGTTGGTCGTCCGGTACTCTTCCCTCATTCCACTAACTACCTTTATGGTTTCTGGAGATGCTGAAGTGCCAGAATTTAGTACTGCAGGAATTCTTTTACGTGCCAGTAAATCTACTGACACGAGGTCAATGTAACTGGACACCTTCAAATACCACCAGACTTCACCAGGATCGAACCTGCCAAGTTAGGGTCAGAAGGGCAGCACCTCAACCGTCTGAGCCACTCAGCCTGGCAATGAGGGAAGAGCGTTTCAAGATTGTGCTTTGTTTCCTCTCTCTGTTACTCCCTATTCCTACACTGACCTGTCATTGTGTTTGTGACTGTTTTCATGCGCCTATCTCTGTACATGTCATAAAAATTTGTTACGAATAGTGTAGAACATAGCAAGTTGCTGACCTTGATCTGCACTGCAGTGTGCAACAAGGAGTTGTAGCTGTCTTGTACATTGTTCAGCTGTTTCTCAATAGTCTCCTTGATGGCTGGAGTGGTATTCATATAGCGGTTGATCTGACCACGGCCTTTAGCACGAACATCATCCAGAACTCCCTGATATTTCTGAATATCCTCCAACAGAGCCTGCAAAAAGAAAACAGAAAAAGTAGCACAAAATCAAAAATTTTGAAACATGCCTCCAAATTTTCATTGATCATAAAATTTAACAATAGGATTGTTTATCCAGTTTATATAAATATCCATGGGGTGTTTCCTCACACCACTTAACACACATCTGTAACCTGTCTCAAAGTACGGCAGTAGTCAGACTTGACAACAAGTTTTCTGTCCCACCGGCTCAGATAGGTCTTATGGCGAGGATGGGATAAGACTGAAAGAAGAAACCGTTGCCTTAATTAAGGTATACCACCAGTATTTGCCTGGTGTGAAAAATGGGAAACTACTGAAAACTATTTTCAGGGCTGCCGACAGTGGGGTTCAAACCCCGCTATCTCATGAATGCAAGCTAAGAGTTATGTGACGCAAATCGCTTAGCCAACTTGCTCAGTGAAAAAATTATCTCCAATTTCTTTGAACATGCTAAGGAATTTAAATAGGATGTATTCTATCTCTGGCTCTGTTCAGCATTTACAGAGAACAGATCATCAGGGATGCCTGTGTAAAAGTTGCTGGATGACAAACCAGCAACATAAGACTTGTGGTTTACAGAAATGAAAGAGCTCCTAGAGAGAGTTAAAACTGAAAGAGAAAAATGTGATTTGATGGGCAACATGTATAAAATACTTTTTTAATATATATTTCAACTTTACACTTCCTTGGAACTTCCTTCCTCCTGATAAATTCCTCACACTCTGGTAATATGTACTGCCCTTTTTATGACCTTCATATCCAGCCCTGCATCCTGCATGTAGTCAACAAGAGAGACAACTGAATGAAAAAAAATAAAAATGGTTATCTGATGTTAAGGTCAGATGTTTCCCTAGATCTGAATGGCATTCGATGTCCAATTGCAGAGTCTGTCTTAAGTCATCCACTTGGCCTTAAAGGCTTTGAACATTAAACATGGATTCCTTTGACATGAACAAAAAAATGTATAAGGAAAAACAGCTGAAAGCACAATCATTTCTAGATGTTGCAACTGCTTCATCAAATATATTATAACAATACATTATTTTAAACATAATTTCAACTCACTTCATGCTGCTGAATCTGTTCCAGGGTCTGCTGTTTATTAGTGATGTACAATGAATTGTGAGCCATCAGTGTGAAGGAGGTCTGCAGGATCCACTTCTCAGTATTCTGCAGGGATTGGTGGTAAGCTGTGTATTCCTGTAAACAGTCATGGAGATTAACATCACTCATCATATATAGTCAGGATTTAGATTCCATCAGCTCATACTACAGTTACAGAATACACTGTCCGTACAGAAGAAATGCCTATATCATGAAGGAAGTTGGAGTAAGTCTCCATAAACAAGCTTTAGTTTGAGGAGTAAATCTACAACTTACAGTAAGTAAAAATTTGATAAAACTGCCTACCAGGATGGATTCAATAGTTGGAAGTGGTATTCAAAGTGTGTTAGCAGAAGAGCGGAATACTTCCAAAGAGACAAAGCTAACTAGCTTCAATTAGCCTCCCCCTTAAGAATTACTTTTTAAGTTTGGTTATTATTTTTAAAATGTAGATGTGGCCTGGAGCTTATTTTATTTAAAAAAGAATATGCATACTTACACCCATCTCAAGTTCTAAAGCCTCACGGCGTGACACACAACCAGCCACAAGCTGATCCCAGCGAGCCTGCAGTTTCTGCATCTCCTCCATCTCTGCAGGCCGGCTAGCCCATTTGGAAAGTTCTGCCGCTTCAGTCACAAGATGGTCCAGATCTGCTCGCTTATCGTTTACCTCTGCTTGCAGATGCTGCACAAGAGAATGCTTCATATAAGTATATGTTCTACACCAAAAACTAGTCAAAATTACACTATATACTGTATAGCTGAATCAGTTATTGGTAAAAGGCACTGAGTTAATTCTTTCCATATCAAGATAATTGAAGGGAAAAAAAGCTGTTTCTTTTATTTTTTGCTTACTTCTGAAGATTTGTTGCTGTCCTATATATGCATTATTCATCATGAAAGATGTATTTGGTTGGTTTTATCCTTCTTGAAATTGAAAGAAATAAAGGACAAATTCTGACTTAGTTCCTTCCAACAATGAGTCACAAGTTGAATAAGTAAAAGTTAAAAAATAAAAAAAAGGACATTGCTAGCTGACAATAAAACATATTGCTGCATTTTCAATGCAAGGCCATACAACAGTGGGTGTAAAGTAACATGGAAGGCAATACATTAAAAGTTGCAGACTTAGTTCCTTGTAACAAGACCAGATGTGTCTACCTCCATAACATGAGTATCAATCAAAATGTTATTTTCATGAAGAACTGACTTAGTGCCCTCTAAGAATGACCAATCAAAATTGTGCATTTACCTTGTAGCGTTCAATGAGTGTCTTCATCTCTCCAAGTTCTGCTTTAGTGTCAGGAACTTCTTGAAGAGATTTCTCCATGTTGGTGATCCAGACTTCCAGTCGGGCCTTCTGCTCATTGTAGTCTTCCCAACGAGACAAAGCAGCCTGAAATACAAGATTATTGTGAATATTAAAATTAATTTATTCTCAAAAGAAGACAACAGTGATCAAGACAAAGGTTCATCATATACCATTCTAGGCCATTTGGTAAACCTCCTGTAAACAATTTGAGACTTGTATATCATAAAGTTTCATAAGGCAAATGTAAACATTTTTAAAAATTCAATTTGCTTTACGTCACACCGACACAGATAGGTGTTATGGCGACAATGGGGCAAGAAAGGCCTAGGAGTGGGAAGGAAGCGGCCGTAGCCTTGATTAAGGTACAGCATTTGCCTGCTGTGAAAATGGGAAACCATGGAAAAATCATCTTCAGGGCTGCCAACAGTGTGGCTCAAACCCACTATCTCCAGGATACAAACTCACAGCTGCATGCCCCTAACCGCACGGCCAACTCGCCTGGTCTAATGTAAACAGTGCTAGAATTCAACATTAAGGAAGGAAGATGAATGAGAGGCTGGAAGCCTTTGAGATGTAGGTGTTGAAGGAATAATGATGAGAAAACGATCGTGAAACAAAAACAATCAGTGGATCCAATTCACAATGCCTTAATGACTGGATGGTACTTATTTTCTACAGGGGTACAAAATCCAGGTCACTGCCCCTCATAATGGTTCTAATCACAGGTAACGTAGACCCATGGTATGTCACACACAATAGCACCACTCACAGGTAACACAAACCCATGGTGTTTCGCATTTCGCACATAAGGGTACTACTCACAAGCAACACGGACCCATGGTGTTCCTCACATAGTGGGACTGATCACGGGCAACGTTGACCCATGGTGTTCTGCACTTAATGGTACTAATCACAAGTAGTCTCATGGTTCTAATGTCATCATCCCTTGGTCACCCTTTTTAGTCACCTCTTATGACAGGCAGGAGATACCGTGGGTGTAGTCTTTGTGTCCCCCACCCACAGAGGGTTTTCCTAATTCTGTAACTCTTTCCCCCTACCCACTTGCCATTGTGTTCGTCCTATTATATGTGTTCCTTTCTTATTGCCCCCACCCTCTCTCTCTCTCTCTCTCTCTCTCCCTGTGACATGATTTCCAAAGAAAGTATTTCCAGAGAAACCAACAGGAGAGAGACCATAAGGAAGGCCTCAAAAGTGGTGGATGGATACAATAGAGGAGAATATAGAGGAGATAGGAGGAAAGATAGAAGAAATATTGGAAGCAGGTAAAGAGTGGCAGAGAGACTACTGACAACCTTGGTTCATACCGCATCCAAGGAGAGAACTGCAGATGTGAACTGAAGGAGAAGAAAGCACTATACCTATCTGAAGAGTCATTTTAGTTTTTAGGACCGTGATAACCTGCGATAATATCTATGGACCAGACAAAAAACAATGATCACAAGGTGGGTAGTTTACAACAAAGACATGCCACTGACTGGAAATAAGGAGCGTATTAATAGATAGATCAAATAGAGGAAAATATTTGCAAGACAGAACAACATTCTCACAATCTTCTTTCAAGCAAATATTCACGCACCTTTTGCTGAGCCATTACTGAAGTAAGGTCCATATTGAGCTGATCCCAGCTGTTGCGCAGGGATGCCATGTCATCACGCAGAGTGTCTTGTTGCTCAGGTGGTGCTGTATTGATCGCCTTGGTAAACACGTCTTGCATTATAGACAGCAGGTGCTGGCCTTCAGTCATTCGAGTTGACACCATCTAGAAGAAGAAAACAAAGACGACTCATAAAGTACATATATACATCTTCATTACAGATCATTAGGCCTTTCAGAGTTCAGTGTGCCAGTCTCTGCAACTCCACAAACCCTGTATTTGTAACTAGCTCTGTGAACTCTTTTAGTTCTACACCTATTCTTTAAATCATTAAAAACTGAGTCTTACATTACTCTCCCCCTCTTATCCTCCATGACCAATACCATTATCATATTAAGTAACCCATCCTCTTCCATTTGCCTCATATGACCACCAGTCTTTTTTATACATACAGCTTCATCCAATCAATTTATTCCTAACTTAGTCTTTACCTTCTCATTTCTAGTACCCTCACACCATTGTTGTCATCTGTTTGTACTGGCAACAATTCTCTCTACTGTCATGTTCGTTACTTCCAAATTACATAAAATAAATCCTAAGTCCTCACAGCTTTCACTGCTGTACAAATTTTTTAAAACTGAAAACAGATCAATCCTAGAGTTCACCTCTTTCTTACAGAACACCATTCACAACAACTATGAGCTCACTGCATTAGCTTTGCTGCACCTTCGTTCAGTTTCAATTGCTATACCACCATCCTGAGAGGACCCATGTCCTAAATGCCTGATATGATCGACCTGTTCCAATTTTGTAATCTGACATTCAATCTCTCCTAGGTTTCTTCCTTTCAATATCACTTCATTCTTGGAAATGCTGATTATCATATCATACTCACTATGGAAACACTATTGCATATCGATGTCAGACTCTTATTGCTACAATAGAATGATTCTTCTTGTCTAAAATGTGATACTGAACACTGTCATGGCACGTATTGTCTGGAAATGATTTTGGTTTGAAAACATTCATGTACACAATGATTTAATTGTTGACTACTGCAACTTGAAAACAGTTCTGAAGGATAACATTATGAGTGTGCTATTTCAGCTAATGTGCGATTCAGCATAGAAAACTGTGATAGCACAGGAGGGAAAAGAGAAATTATGACACAAATAATGACCTGGCTAGGATTTGCTTCATGGTAGCCCTGTATAGCAATTTAACTCACCTGAATGGTTTCAAGTTTGTCTCTAGTTGATGCCTCATCTCCCACTCCAATACAGTCATGTATTGTGCCATGAGCTGTCTTCAACCAGGTGTCCAGCTCTTGCTTGGCTTTAAGGAACTCGGTATGATCTGATAGGTTCTTCTCCACTCTTGAAACCAAGCCCTGAAACAAATGAAAACATTCTATATCTGTATCTAAAATTAGGAGAAAATCAAACATTTTAGTTTGGTTAATTGTGTTGTGGACTCCTCCAAGGATAACAAAATAAACACTGCACTGAACATACAAATAAAATTATAGAATTAAAAGAAAAAATTTAAGCCATTTGGATAAATGACAAATGTTGTTGCTTGGGGTCGTCTCTAGGGAATGGATTTTTATGCACTAGTGCAGTGGTTCTCAAACCATGGTACACCATGGTAGACTTTTAGTGGAGTATGCGAGCAGACTTCAGGGAAAAGAATGAAGAATTGAAATATGAAAATAAATAAGAAGAAAGTTAAATATGTGTATATGGAGCTACTCTTTGATTGGACGATAAATCAGAAAATTGTGTCACGCCATGCAGGCACATTCATCCCATTGAAATTTTGATAGTTCCAATGTCTGAATTCCAGAAAGATAGAAAGTTTTTCATCCTTATTTATTAATTTGATATTGAAGCTAACATCTAGAATCTTGTAAACTTTCATACAAAAAGGTTATCCTGTGTTACGTTATTATTATTGTATTATACATGATATTGACACAAACTCAATTTCTTATGATGTGTTATAAAATTGTATTTAATTTCACAATCTCATCTTATTTAAGATGAATATTTAAAATAATTATTTATAATCAATTAAAAATGCCTTGATAATTATCCAGGTACTCATTTTTTAAACCTATTATTTAGGAATTTTTTGTGAAGGTACATTGAACTTTTAGCTATGAGTGAGGGGTGCAATCTCATAACAGTTCAAGAAACTCTGCATTAATGGATTAAGCAGAAATATTCACTGACATCAGAATCGATATAGGTGAGAGAATACTCAACAGCATTACACTTCTAGAGTGGAGACTTTCAGGAAGACCTTCCCTTGAATCCTATCAGGCTGCAGTCCAAGAACTGGGTAGGCTCTTTATCCTATGCCCATCCTTTCGACTGCAACTAAACAACTCCCCTCAAGAGCTTGCAAAGTGTGCACAAAGCACAAGAAGAAGGTAAAAGTAAGGTGGCTATGCAAAAAA
Source organism: Anabrus simplex (assembly GCF_040414725.1). Lineage (NCBI taxonomy): Eukaryota > Metazoa > Arthropoda > Insecta > Orthoptera > Tettigoniidae > Anabrus > Anabrus simplex. The sequence goes on along the minus strand of NC_090273.1, from coordinate 21,736,413 downwards.
AGTGAAGCTCCATTGTATCGGGAAAATTGTTTTGAAACTTACAACAAATTCTTGAACTGTAAAATGCACTTACAGTAGAAACACACTTTACCATGTAATGTTATGTATTTTACCATATTGTATGTTTGAAATGTATTTAAGTTATGGTAAGTATAAAATATGTCATGGTATGTAATACCACAAACATTTCATGATAATAATGCCTGCCTTGAAGCAATTTCAGTGTTCAAACAAAATTAGATAAATTTTGTTTTTTATTTAATTTGTTTGCCCTCCAGTGTTGGTTTTCTCAGTGAGGGATCCCACCTCTACAGCCTCCAGGGCAGTGTCCTGGAGCGTGAGATATTTCGTTAGGGAATAAAAGTGGGGAGGAGGACAAGTACCTCTCCCAGGCATCCTCACCTGCTATACTGAAGAGGGGCCTTCCAGGGGAAATGGAAAGATTGGAAGGGATAGGCAAGAATGAGGCGTGGCCTTAAGTACCATCCTGGCATTTTCCTGGAGAGGAAGTAGGAAACCACAGAAAACCACTTCAAGGATGACTGAGGAAGGAATCAAAACCCTTCTGCTCAACTGACCTCCTGAGGCTCAGCGGACCCTGTTCCAGTCCTTGTACCACTTTTCAAATTTCATTACAGAGCTGGGAATCTGACCTGGACCTTCGGGGGTGGTAGCAGCTAATCACACTAATCACTACACCACAGATAAGGATACATAAATACTAAAAAATTGATTCCATATATTCTTAAGATAAATGGGAAAAAAGATAATTACCTGGACGATAGTAAGAAGGTTGGTGTATGCTCCCTGTAGTTGGACAGTTTGATCACGTACCCAGCTACAGGCACTCAGTTCCATCAGGGCCTCACAACGATCATTGAGTTCTTCCATAACCACCTTCTGCTGAACTGCCTCCTGAAGTAATGCCTGAAATCAAACATTGAAATATAAGAAAGTTTGACTTGTGATTTAGAGTGAAACATCTCGGAATCTGCGGAGTATTGGAAAACATGGCAGAATGTTGTGTTAATGTAGTTCAATGTGACGTTTTCTAGGCACACATAAATAAATGTGGACACACAAACTAGAGGTTTTGTTAACTGAATGAATATTTGATAGTGAGTGCTTTACAACATTTTCTAGAATCCACAAATTGGTTTATTACAAGATAGAATCTGGTCTGGAGACTGAGTTTAAATAAACTTACTCTACACTTGTGCAGCTCCTCAGGTGTCTTCTGGTCTCCCTCACTCTCTGCTTCCACCTTGACCTTGAAGGCATCAAGCCAGCCCTTCATACGATCAAATGTAGCTGAGAAATCATTCCAGGCACTGATACACTTGGCCAGCACTTTCTGGGTGTCCTTGCTCATGACCTGCAGACCCTCCCAGTCAGCCCTGAGCTGCTGATATTCTTGCCTAAGAGCATCCTGAGCCTCAGAGCCGACTGTACCCGTCACAGCATTGCCCAACTCATGAGCACGCTCCAACAGCTCTTCTCCTACAACATCAAACACATTGATCTCCAGTGGAACCACAAAGGTGGTTGGTTACAGGGGGTCAGTATAACAGTAACAAGGGGAAATGCTGAAGGTGAGATGGATCACAAATAAGAGTACTAACAGAGTTGGTGAGAGGAGAATGATTTTCCAAAATACCAGAAGAGAAGAGAGATTGATAGGGCACATCCTGAGATATGCATCACTTGTTCAGTTAGTTTCTAAGACAAAAGTAGAGGCACCAGATGTATGAATAAGGTTTTTCCAGTTTTTGTGGTAAATAAAACACATAATTTTCAAGGGAAATTCATTTCTTGTTTATTCAAAATATTGGCCATCGGCTTCTACACACTTCGCCCATCTTTGAGGTAAGTTATGAATACCGTGCCAGAAAATCTGCTTGTCTTTTGCAGCAAACCATTCGTCGAGCCATTTTCCAATTTCCTTGAAATTGTTGAAGTACTGCTCTGCGAGCGCATGCCCCACTGATGCAAAGAGGTGATAGTTAGATAGTGCCAGGTTGGGGCAGTACGGCGGGTGCAGAAGGATGTCCCATCCAAGCAACTTCAAGGTGTCTTTCACTGGTTTTTATGTGTGAGACAGCACAATGTCGAGTAACAAAATCACTTTGCCATGTCTTCTGCCCCATTCCGGTCATCTTTCGATTAATGCATGATTTAAATTAATCATTTGTTGGTGATGGCGTTGTGCATTGACGGTTTTGCCAGGCTTCAAGAGTTCATACAGTCTTTGCACTTTTGTGGTCTACCAGAGAGCGTACTGTCTTTCACATTGAAATCACCATGTTTACATTGTCAAAACCATGTCTCACATGTTCTAATCGATGGAGTGTGTTCACCACATGTTTCTACCAGCAAACAATGACTTTCCACAGCCTTTTTCTTTTGATTAAATATGAAAAGCAATGCATGCCGCAAATGTTCTTTTTCAGGCACAAACGTCGACATGATTACTGAACAATACAACACAGACGCTAGTGTTTGGCGGACTCAACCTGTGTGTGTTGGTGAGTTAATGTCAGATGAACAAACTGACATATGTGCCAAATTCATACGCTGTGTAATGTTCGATGGCACCATCTCTTAGTGAAACTGGAAATGACTTATGTATACACCTGGTACATCAAGGTATGAATTTGACAAAACCGATTAAAGTAGATGTAAGATGTAGTAGTTACGTAGAAATGAAGAAGTTAGCACAAGACAGGGTGACCTGGAGAGCTGTATTAATCACTCACTATGGACTGTTGACCCAAACAACAAAACAACAAGAAGAAATGAAGAATAGTTCCACAAAATAACATTATCTGAATTATCCTCCTGACTTTAGATCATAAAGGATGTGTTGGACAAATGAATGGGATTTTCGGAAAGCTTGAGATATCAAGGATTTCAGTGTTGAGGTAGTGGAGAATGAGGATAGAAATACAAGTAAGACTGAGCAGAAGAAATGTTAAAATGAACTGCAGTGTTGTAAAGCAGCAGGAGTGGATGTAATTAGACCACAAATGATGAAGTAGATGTGTTGGTAAGGCAAGAATAAAAAACCTTGCCAGGAAATATCAAATAATGATTTGGAGAAGGCATCTGTTGACTGGAAAATATTAATAACTACACCATGTACAAACAAGCTACCAGTATGGATTGTAACAATTATTAAAGTTATTTCTTTGGTTGGTATTCCAGACAAAGTGTTAACAAGCTTTTTGATACGGAGAGTGAAACGTGAGGTAAAGAATAAGATACATGAAAACTAGTATATGTTTTATACAACAAAGTAGTTACCAGGATCATATAACTGAGACACACTGTGAGGGCAATAGACATTTATTAATTAATTAATTAATTTATTTATTTAGCACATGTTCGGCTCGCCTGGTGCAGGTATTTGTTTGACGTCCATGGGCGGCCTGCACATCTGGGCGTGATATGATGATAATGAGGTAGAGATAGGGTGAAATCTGGTGTCGGCACATAGCCTACTTTCTAAGAGAATGTATTTTTGAGAGTCTACCTATTCAGTGCATTATGTTTTTTATTGATTTGAATATATTTTTACATTATTGTTATGTCTTAAGCAGGGCATGTTTCGTCTATTATATTTTTTGCATCTTCAGCTGCTGTTCCTACTCCCTAAGTTCAAAATAGCCAGGATCCTGGGTTTGGTTTAATAATAAAATACTTGAAATGGTTAAGTTGAAACATCCGGCTGATGTGAATTGTTATGACTAGTAAATTGTTTTTACATGTCCTATACCGGTATATAAAAATATTTAGCTTGCATACAATTGCTCTGTCTAAAAAAGGGGAAGTTTACAATTATTGTACATTTGATAAATACATGATTGATATGCTTTTCTACAGAATATTTAATACACACAAAAAATATTTTTTAGTTAAACACTTCATGTCAACTTAACCATTTTAAGTATTTTATTATTAAACAAAACCCAAGATCCTGGCTATTTTGACCTTAGGAAGTAGGAACAGCAGCTGAAGATGCCTAAAAAATAATAGGAAAGACAAGTCCCACTTAAGACATAACAATATTTATGCAAATCAATAAAAAAACATAATGTACTGAAAAGGTGGACTCTCAGAAAAATATTCTTTTTGAAAGATATACGTTGCTCAATACAGACCTAATGATGAGATTTGTAACTTGTAACATAGCCTACTGTTTAATAAGATGAAGGGGTCTGCTCAAGACTTGATGTCTCCATCTAACTCGTACATACTGATGCTAAGGCACAATGTGTCGTTGACATTGGAACACACAGCTAAATACTCCACGCGATACTTGGCAGTCACTTCACGTCGTAGTTTCAAGTCCCTAAATTCACCTAAATTCAACCTGGTCATCCCCATGACAGAGTCCATCCAGCTGAACTGACTACCAGTTGAATGGTGCACCCATCAACTTATGCATATGATGATAGTACATTTATTGAGTCTTGGTCGTACCACCAAGCTGTACAGTAAAATACCCCTACCATTTATGCAATTTTGAAATAGCTCATGCAAATGAAATAAATGATCTAGGTATGACACTTTCAAACTGTTACAGTTTTCCTTTGAGAAACATTTAGACAAAAGTTCTAGAAAAGGGTTTAAATTACTTGGCTTTCTGAACAGAAACTGTGCCAAATTTGTTTCTCCTAGAACTCTGATGACATTGTTTTGCACTCTAATCAGGCCATCATTAGAATACTGTTGTGAGGTGTGGCTATCTTCCCAGAAGTATTTAATAAAAAACTTGGAAAGAGTCTTAATAAGATTCAGGAAATGAATCAGCTACAAAGGTTGGGACATTTCTCTCTCTTCGTCCAATTATGAGTCTTTCGGTGAGACAATGAGTATGAGGACACTGCATTCACGCCAATGCCCTCTTTCTTTATAAGTGTCTGACAAATAGAGTGGATTGCTCAACATTATTTGAGTTGATTCCATTACAAGTTTCTTATCGCAATACTGGGCAAAGGTATACTTTTCATCTGCCTAAAGTGAGAATTGTGGCTCGGGCAAACTCATGGTTACTGAGGGCACTAACATCACTGAATGAGGTGGGTGAATCAGTGGACCTTTTTTTTACTCACCCCCGTCTAAAATTAGACATGCCCTAATGACCTCATGAACGTAAGGTTCCCAATAAAATATGTAAAACCGAGCTCGATAGCTGCAGTCGCTTAAATGCGACCAGTATCCAGTATTCGGGAGATAGTAGGTTCGAACCCCACTGTCGGCAGCCCTGAAGATGGTTTTCTGTGGTTTCCCATTTTCACACCAGGCAAATGCTGGGGCTGTACCTTAATTAAGGCCACAGCCGCTTCCTTCCCAGTCCTAGCTCTTTCCTGACCCATCGTCGCCATAAGACATATCTGTGTCAGTGCGATGTAAAGTCAATAGCAAAAAAAAAAAAAAAAAAATTAAATATGTGTATGTGAATGTTTCTGGATGTAGTTTAATCATGCCAATTGTTTAATGAGATGTTTGTTTGTTTGTTTGTTTGTTTGTTTGTTTGTTTGTTTGTTTGTTTGCTTGCTTGCTTGCTTGCTTGCTTGTTTATTTAAGATGTTGTAAATATGCATATATAAAGGTCTCTAGGTTTATTTTAAACTTGATTATTACTTTATTTAAGGTGTATTTGTTGTACATAATGTTTTATTGAATCATCTATAATTGGGTGAATAGCCTGTTGATGATAAATAAATCTATCTATCTATCTATCTATCTATCTATCTATCTATCTATCTATCTATCTATCTATCTATCTATCTAACATGGTGTAAAAGGAAACTGGTACAGTATTACACGAGTACTAAGTATTGCTCTTACCTGAAAAATTAAACAATACTCCTAGTGGAAAATATCTCTTCACTTGCATAATATAACAATTAGTAAATAATACATACCTCTGGGAAAGGTTGCAGCAATTTCAACCATCTTCTTCTCTTTGTCAATGGTCTGTTCTTTTTCTCCATGAGGATCGCTGCACTGCTGGATGTCAATACGAGTCTTGCGCAGCCAATCAAAAGCATCATTATAAGCTTGCTTATACAGTTCCTGTTTCTTCACCTGTTCTTCAAGAGCCTGCCAGAAAACAAATTCACGAATATAAATAATGTGTGATCTACTTAATTTTTATTATTCTACAAATGTAACCGATGAGTGAGTATTGTAGTAAACATAAAAGTGTTCAAGAAATATACTTGAATTCATCTATTTAGTTTAAATATTATTTATTAATTACACTATTTTAACATGCTGTTATTATTCTCATTTAAATTTATATCTAAGTTAGTTATATCTGCTGGAGCTGTGCATCCTCACTTTCATGGCTAATCTTGTAAAAACTGTGCTTTTTGTTTCTTTTTGTTTGTTTCAGTTCCATACTTACTACACACTATTATCTGGACTTATAGTAATTGGATATTACTGTCATTTCTACCTAAAATTAACTTTTGTAGAAATCAAGAACTTTTCCTTTGGCATCATAATTCGCTGCGGAATTCTCAGCACACAATAGCCCTTGGCTGCGAAATTAAATTTGAAAAATATTTTTGATAAACACTAATTTTTTACATTGCATAATAGGTGAGAGAGAACTTAAAAAGTCATTCCTTGCACTGGAAAACCATTTTGTAGACTCTGGTGGTATGATATTTTGAATTATTTTTTAAAATTTTGAAGGAAAACATAACATCTTTTTGGAAACAGTAATTTTACAACATTACATTGCATAATATGTTAGAGAGAAGTATATTAAAAATCATTCCTTGCACTGGAAAACCATTTTGTAGTTCTTGGTGGTAAAATATTTCCATATGATGACAATTTTGAAATTTTGGAAAAAGAAATTTAGAAAGAATCATTTTGCACAATTACATGTTCAAATAGTTCCAAATACTATCAGGAGATTAGAAGCTATGCACTGTGGAAATCAATACCCACAGCAAGTGAAGGTATGAACTCGGAATAATGCAACTTCCGCGGAGCACAGCCCTTTGGCGTGCTGTGCATAAATGTGACCACAGCAGTAAAAGAGTTAATTAACGAATTACATACTGCATGAGAATTTCGTATTATTAACTACGTGAAAATGAAAACCTACAACCTGTTTTCCAGTCATTGACTGGGTCAGGGATATAATGAATGAGTCATATATAGGCTATTAGTACGATGGAGTCATCATTCCCAAAGTGATTTATTAATGACTGATAGATGCTATGAAATGAGAATGGAGAGTGTTGCTGGAATGAAAGATGACAGGGAAAACCGGAGTACCCGGAGAAAAACCTGTCCCACCTCCGCTTTGTCCAGCACAAATCTCACATGGAGTGATCGGGATTCGAACTACGGTATCCAGCGGTGAGAGGCCGACACGCTGCCGTCTGAGCTACGGAGCCACTATTAACTACGTATGATTCTGAAAAATTGTATGTATTAATTAAGGCTAGCGGTATAAATCAACATTACCCTTTGGTCAGGCGCATAGCTGAAAGTCACATCAACAGGTACAATGAGTATGATAGACATACTCTATCTGTCACTGTAAAGCTACTTTAATTTAATTTAAGTCATCCTTTAACTAAAAATAATTTCAAGTGTTTAAAAAAATTAAAGTGTAAAGTTTACTGAAAACCATTACATTGTATTTACAAAACTTTTGCATATTTCTGCACATTACCCAACACCAAAACAAGAAATCTGATACAATCTAATACAAAAGAGAATTTTGAAAATAAAATCAACTCTATACTAACTAGTAGGCCTATGCACTGAAATAACACTAGGAAAGTGGCAGCTATTAAATGATGCAAGTGGTGCCACCATCCAGGAATAGAAAGGGGAAATAGAATGAGAGAACTGTGCATATTAGATCACTTGCACCCAAACTAAGGTTAGAGCAAAATTCAGACTTCTCCTTCAAACAGCCATGCTGCTTTTCAATGCCAAAATAGTGCCTATCCTCACTTATGGGATCAAAATAACAAGGGAGAGATTGTACCTAAAAACGTGAGAGCGTGTTCTTAAAACCTTCCATTGGGTATCCAAACATATCAATTCCACATTGGTTTATGAGCTTGCAAAGAGACATTCTTGAATGGAAGTTTATGAATGAATTTTGACCTACCATCTCCAATGCATTGAAAGAGACAACTACAAGAAAAACAGGAAAAAACGGAAGGATATCTGGCTGGATTTCTATTCAACCGAGGCCATGACAAATTGATTTTAGACAGATGCTAATCAAGACCTCCAATACACTGGCAGTGCACGGCTACCACTGTAAACTTTGCAAAACTAAAGTAATCCATGAACTTATACCAGGATGTATTCGTGAACTTTGTCACCATTTCTGTGAAAGATACCATACTATCAAGATCAGAAAAAGAGAAATACCCATAATCCAGTTCAGAATAGTTTTAAACTATTCACATATTTGCACAGCATGTGCACATTTCATGACATTACCCCATGGCAGAACAGCCCTTAAGGGGCATGGCCTACCAAGAGACCGTGCTCAGCCCAAAGGCCTGCAGATTACGAGGTGTCATGTGGTCAGCATGACAAATCCTCTCGGTCGTTATTCTTGGCTTTCGGCAAATATAACAAATTTGATCTAGCCCGTACCATATGATGAAGTGCTCTGTAAACACTTTATCTCACCAGAGATCGATCTGGGCTTGCGGTAGTTGGTAAGCCTATCCCGACTACATCCACTATCTCAGAAACTTACGATAGTTGAAGCTTTGGAATTTTTAACACTTCTAAATAGAGTATTTCAGCAATAAGCACACCTCCGTAACATTATAAATAATTAGTGGGAAATGCAGAATTCCGAGCAATCAAAATTCATGTCTTCCAGATCAAAAAATATGTTGGATTTGAGTACAACCAAACTGTAGAGTTTCTAGCTAAACAAAACATAACTGAAGCTCAGTTCTGAACCATCCTATTAAGGTGGAACATACAGAAACCAAGGGCGATTTTAACACACTCGCACCGGGAGCATGGCTGACACAGCAACAGCATCGGCAGCATCTGCACCCGCCTCGACTCTGGTCCAAGCGTCGCCCAAGAAGAGCACTTCTGTACTGGTTAGGGTGATTATCATTTCGAGAGAAAATACAACTGGGCAACCACCCTCTATAAACACTGATCAGAAGGAAAATGGAAGAGGTCTGACAAATGAAAGAATGAAGGTATCAGAAAATAAAGGGAAGGACGACAATGGCGGCCACCATCTCATCATCAGATAGTTCCTCAATTGTAATCAAGTAGGCTAAGTGGACCTCAAACCAGCTCTTAGATCCAGATAAAAATCCCTGACCTGGCCGGGAATTGAACCCGCAGCCTCTGGGTGAGAGGCAGGCCATTTCGTTATACTGTATATATATATAACAAATTGTATGTACTAAGTTATGCAAAAGAAAGAAAACTGTCGACTTCTGAAAGAAAATGTTAATAAAATATTTTCTGTTTATATGTGTACTGACTAAGATGGAAATTCTTGATATGGTGAGAAAACAAGGATCAGAAATATATACACTTGCCAAATGCTGGCATGATTGTAGTGTTATGTGACTGTTAATATTTTTATCATAGCTACGGGACTTCCAGTTTTATGTGGAGACGTGACATTTAATTTTTAAAATTTCATGTACATTGGCTAGGATTCTCACCCTCTCTTCCTTGAGAAGAGGCCAGCTCTCATGCCCCAAGACCTACTGAGTCTAATGGTCTGTACACCATCAGATATGAATGTAAGGATGCATATCTCAAACAGCGATTAGCTCAGAAATGATCGAAGTAATGATTAATTGCATGCAGTACATTTCCAGTACTCATCATGTGCTTCAATGGTTACCACGTTGTAAATAGGTGTATGGCTATTACTGTGTTTACAGGACAAATGGTATCATTGTGAAAACTAATCAACATACAAAGGAATACCAGGGACATAATAATTCCACTGAATGTAGATCAAAAGCTTATTTTTAACGTAGACAACAGTACATGGAAAGAAAAATTTTAAGGTGCTTTTAGTGCTTGGGCAGAATGCGTATATCGCGAAGAGTATTTAACTTATGATTAGGTTTAATGTTGCAAGTGGATAACAAGTGGGTAACCTAACACAAAGTCTCAGTCCTCTGTCATATTCTCCCCCACATATATTCACCTAGAGCTTATAACTAAAGTATTTCCCCTTCTTTTTTTTTCTTTTTCATTTCAGAATATTCTCCCACCATAACCGGCCTTTCTTTTGCACTAAAACAAATCCAGCCACAGAAAGAACTTTCTCTTGAAGTCCCCTCTTCTACTCCAGCCATATAGGGCTACTCTGTCTTCAAGATGCACACAAATCAAGTCCAGCTACCATCACTCACAAGTTCACGATTTTAAATTGCTACAATCACTGCCTTAATCAACAGTAGCATTTTTATCGTAAAAAGTTACAAGTTTCAGGAATACAAATACAGGTGTATCTGAGTGCTTTCAAATATTAACTGTCAAACACAACCAACAAAAATGTTATTTTACCCACTAAGATGTTTTAATAACACAACACAAATGTCAATCTCACTCAAGTGCTCATTTTATCTAAATAAGTGTGTTCTTGTAATAGTTCTTTTAATGTTATAAGCCACTTTATGAAGCATTTTAAGTTTAGCCTTAAGTCTAGTCTACCAGTTTCATTTTAATTTTAATATTAAGGACAATATGGCTGAAGATGCCTGTTATATTATAGGCAAAACATGTCCCATTATTTTAACATATAACTTCAATTTTGATATTTAATAAATCACAAAGTGTATTGAAAAGGTGGACTTCTATGAGACAATTCTTTCATGAGCTTAGGTTTAATGTCTCAATTGGCAGATAAAAGAGAATACTTGTTGCAAAAAAAAAAAAGTATATATATATTTGACATCACAAGCATACTCTATTATAAGATGGCACTGCATTGACTTGCACGCTCAGCTGGAGGTTGGCTGTCGTTGTGAATACATCGTGGTGAGTTGTATAGAATGTATACAATAACAAATTTATAATGAAGAAAACAGGAGTTACAAACAAAATATGTTTTGTCGCCTTCACAATACTCTCTTTTGGCCACAATACACTTTTGGCAACGTGCATGCAGATGCTGGAAACTAGGAACCAATGACATCTTTTGGAATTGACCGAAACACTGGTGTCACACACCTTTGGATGTCGAGTATGTCAGGATTCCCTTGAGGTGGGAAAACAGAAAGAAGTCTGCAGGTGCCAGATTCGGGAAGTACAGTGGATGTTCGACAACAGTTCTGTGCCGCTATGCCAAGTAATTGTGCACACAGATCACAGCGGGCATTGTCGTGGAGTCACTTTTCAGTCTTGTACGACTCTGGACGAACAAACCGGATGCGTAGCAAGAATCGTTTCAAAATGTTCTTGTAGAATATGGCACTGACAGTTTGACCCTATGGAACAAATTTCTGGTGGATCATGCCACTGCTACTGAAAAATGTGATCAACAGTGTCTTGACCCTGGGCTTTTGGAAGTGATTTCTTTTTTGCAACGTGGGGTCCTCAGTGAACACTGATTGTCGCTTGGTCTCTGGATGGAACTGGTAGCATCAGCTCCCATCACCCGTAATGATAGTTTTCAGAAAAGATGGATCTCGGACACATGTGTCAATGAATTCTCCAATAATTTACATCCATGATGCCTTCTGCTTGTCAGCCAATGTGTGTGGCACAAATGCAGAACTGATCTTCCGCTGACCTAAATTGTTGTGAATGATCGTGTTCACACTCTCCTTGCCAATCGCTACTTCTTCTGATATCCTTCTCACAGACAGTCACTGATTTTGTGCCAGCATCTGTTGCACTCGCCAGATGTTTTCTACACTTTAGCTTGTTGGTGGACGACCTGGAAGAGATGCATCTTCAAGAGTTTCCTGTCCACCCCGAAACTGTTTGAACAAGTCGTTGCACATATTTTCTGCTTATGGCTTCTATTCTGTACACTGCATGCATCTCTGTTGCCATTTTTTCCAATTTGTAACAAAACTTTATGTTTATGCGTTGCTCCATTGCACTATGGCATGAGTTTTCATGTGTACAACATCTGAGTGGCCGAGCAGACTAATCTGCTTCAGCTCCGTGTGTTTTCAATGCCTACAGTATTTCTCAAGATGTCTCTCTATTCACCTGTGCATGCACGCAGTGTTGCCACACGTTCCCATTGCAATATCAGTCCAGCCACCATACTTTTTAAACCCACCTTGTATTATGATTAAAGTCCGACTCATTGGCTGAATGGTCAGCATACTGGCCTTTGGTTCAGAGAGTCCTGGGTTTGATTCCCGGCCGGGTCGGGGATTTTAACCTTCATTGGTTAATTGCAATGGCCCGGGGGCTGGGTGCTTGTACTGTCCCCAACATCCCTGCAACTTACACACCACACAAAACACTATCCTCCACCACAATAACATGCAGTTACCTACACATGGCAGATACCGCCCACCCTCATCGGAGGGTCTGCCTTACAAGGGCTGCACTCGGCTAGAAATAGCCACATGAAATTTAAAAAAATTATGATTAAAGAAGTCTGTCTAAGTAACTTCATAATCTCGCTTACTAGTGATGGTCAGAATCAAATAGTAGGGATGGGACTGAGCAGCACTCAAATGGCATGACATCACCGTGCTAGTGAATTTGAACCTGCTTGAGCGATGCTGAAATGTGAGGCTGGTGATAACACCAGCTCTGAGCAGGATTTACGCACTTACAGGCAGCTCATATAGAGCATACATGCATACTTAAATCTGATAATTATTACCTGCCCTTGCCAAAATGTTCAAGAAAATATTTCACCGAACACTGATATACAGTATTTATTCAATTGATCTACATGTATACTTATTTAAAACAGTACATACATGTTACTGTGTTGTAGTTAGCAAGAAGTGTGAATGTGTTGAGATAAGGTTTCCATAAATTGACAGGAGATATTTTCTGTGCTAAAACGAATATCTGATTGCCCTGATTGGTTGTAATATCTGAGGGTATTTTGTAGAACTATTCCCTGTGTACATGTAATACCTCATTCTTCATATCTTTACACTCATGATGTATAGTAAACATAACGAGAAATTTGCTCTGCTTGCTACTGACACCTGCAAAAGCACTTGGGCCAACATCTGCTGATGAAGCACGATTGTAGCCAACCTGTGTCTGCACTGTCCCAAAAGCTTGCAAACAGTGCTCATGACATCACCCCACTAAAGCAGTTACACTCTTCAATCAGTTTTGCATCCCAATTATATAGTTTACAGAACTGGAACTTGTATTCAAAAGCATGTTCTCAAATACCACAATAGGCCTATAATGTTTCTAATTCAAATAATGGTTTTAGTTTCATTTAAGTAGTTCTGGAATGCTTCAATCAGAGGAACAAGAAGTTCACAGATAGGAATTCACTGGATATTCTTTCCTCGGGATGTATAGCAAGTTTCAACGTAATTTCAAAGAGTTACTCCAAGGCATAAAATATTAAAATAACAAGTCTCATAAACTGTGGGGCATAGAAAAAATCTGTTAATTATAATGTGAGTGTTCACACAAAATAATTTGTTGGGTCATGCCTTCAAGAAACTGATGATATAACCAAATAATGAGATAAATATTCAAAGCTTTTATATTGTTTTTATTGTTAAATTAGACGACAAAGGAAAACACAAGTCTAGTGAATTGATCAGGTGATCTGTAGGTGAAACAGATGCATAGTTATTCAGGGTTTATCTATTCAGGGTTGATACAAAATTGCAGATTAATTCCACACTCATAGACCACACTTTCAACTTTATCCCTGAATAGAGTTGTAGACTAAAAAATTAAATTAGATAAGGCTGATCAACTATTGTGGTAGAACACCATCTATCTTTATAGACATGTTTGTTTGGAATGTTTTTAATTTTATCCCTTTCTTTGTATCTCCTTCTCTGCTCTATGTTGTACAGCATATTACTTGATGACAGACAACTCTTATGGCTCCTCATGTTGTCACACTGCAGCCAGAAGCTTTCAATTAAAAGCATTCAAATTCACACATACTGTGTCTTGGAGTGTCCATGAAATAGCCAACGTATATTCAGTGTTTCTATCAGGTCCCTCTTACCCTTTCAATGTCCACTGCTGTGGAATCTGATATACAAAGACAGATAAAAAACTAACACACAATATTGTCATATGATATATTTAAAGAGTAGGAAAAATTCTTTTCAACATGTGAACTATGTCACCCAAGACATTTCTTTCATCATGACATCAAGTTGAACATGCCCTGTTCATAAAATACTATTCTTTGGGATACAGCCCCTTGCTCACGTCTGATTTCACTTCTTCATCTGAACCGAAGCCTTGATCTCCTAGAAATTTCTCTGGTAGTCTGAAGAAGTGAAATTCATCCCCAAATTGTGACTTCCATTCAGGTAAAAATTGAGAAGTATGACTTCCACCACCTGATTTTCACCTTGTCAGACCAGTGAAAGATTTCCTAAAAGCTCAATGTTTCGGTTTGAATGACGAAGTGAAATCAATTGTGTGCAGGTAACTACACTCCATGGGAAGAGAGCTCTATGAATAACGCATATTCATTGTGGTATCCCATTGGGAGAAATGTCTAGAGTGACTTGGTTCATACACTGAAAAATAAGTAAATCCTGTAGTTATTTTGTGCATACTTTTTTTGTTTTTCTTGCTCATTAAATGTCTCATTTAAAAAAATGTTGTGTGTTACCTTTTGATCCACCCTCGTATATTAGCAAGAAACTACATCTCAGAAGCATTTTTCAATTATGTTTGCGTGATGAACAATGAAAAATTGAAATACAAGGGGTATTTTGGGGCACTACAGCTGTTAAAGCTAAAGTGTGCAAATACAAGCTTCTAAGTACAGAATTATTGTGAGACTTAGAGTGATAAATATACTTACGACATGAGTAAATTTGTATACACGATCAGTGTTTTGCTTTCAACAAGAAATAGGTAAAATATTATTGATCACTGTAAACTGCATTTTGAAAGTGCACTCAGAAGAACTTCTTAATAATGTTACTCTTAAGTTATAGAATTACCACAGCTGGAACAAGGCTGATTTATTTATCTTCTTAATGTTTCATGATTATGTAAAGCAAGCATCAAAATATCTGTTCAAGCAATTTCATTATTCAAAAACAAAGCTTGTGAAGTGCTAAGAGAAAATTATTGTCATTTATCAGTATTACACCACATTGCTACATAAGTGGTTGTTCTTGTTTTAAAATGAGATATACCGGTATTTTGAAGCAATCATGAGTATTGTTCAAATGTCCAGCATGCAATGTATTTTTAAAATATAGTTCCTCTACATTCTACTGTTCCTTTTTTGATGTTCACTATCCATAATAGATTTAAATGTCTTTCTTATATAGAATTGATAGAAACCTTGTTGCATTACCAACAGAGACAAGTGCCCATAAAGAGATAAGAAATCTTAAATAAAAGTTAATATTTTTACAGCTAATCAGTATTATTTAATACTGAATTTAGAGCCTAATTTATTTTTCAGATTTTACACATAGTTCATCCCAGATTTTAATATTAATTATGTGTTTGTAGATTAGTTTTTATGTCAATTGTGTGTTTGTACATTTGTTTAGTTATTAGATGTATCACATTAAGGCTGAAGATGGCCAGCCAAGGCCAAAACTAGTCCCTAGTTTAGTAATGAAATTCAATAATATTGCATATTATAGTATTGAAAAAGGTGGATCATTACGACATTAATTTAATAATTATTATTGTGATCACAATTCAATACGGATCAAAACCATGCACTTTATATCCTATGATATGACGAAATTTCATGGATATGATTCATTCACGTACCCCTGTTCTCTAAGCTAATTAAATTTACAAATGTACTGTAACTGATTAGTGGTTAGCGATGGGTAAAATAATGGAAGTTACAATGCACAGCTTAAATTAACAGTGATTGTGCTTGCAGAAAATAATGACAACCATGCTGCAGCACGTGAATTTTGTGAAGAGCCATCACCTGTGTGCTACAGGTGGTAAACAAAAAGAACTGTTGCAGTGTGCAGAGACTAAAACAGGCCGGTATCCGAAAGTTGAAAAAGAAATATTAACATATTATGTAAGTAGATTAAGAAATGACAGCTATTGAGTTTTGCGGAGAATGCTACAGTTAAAGATGTTGGAGATTGCAAAGAAAACCAATATTGCAATCTCACTGTTTAAAGCACGCAGAGGAAGGTGGTTTTGTAGATTCATGTACAGGAACAACCTTTCTCTTCAAAGGAGGACATCTCTATGCCAATGACTGCTGAAAACTACACTGAAAAGTAGAGGAATTTCATTTGTATTTTAGATTCAAAATTATTTGCATAGTTCCTCCTCCTTCCATTTTTGTGGTTAAGAATACTTTTAAAATGTAGGAAAATTATATAAGTAAATATGGTAATTAATTATGTAATTAATTTTATATACCATGTCTGCACTATATTAAGGTAAAAGTTAGTAACATTTAACTATTTCCAGTGCTGATCCAAATTATTACACATAGAAGAAGCCTCTATACATGGCAAAAAAGTGAACTTATAAATAATTATTAAACAGTATTTGGTGGGAAGTAAGAATATTAACTTTTATTTTAAGAGTAATTACCCAATACAGTTGAACATGACCTTTTTTCTCTCAGATACAAAATTTGGCAAGGAAAGCTACCCAGTAACCAAGGTTGAATAATGGCTGTAGTGGGATAACCAAAGGGAAATTAAATCCATCACAGACTATGTTTTGAACTCTGTCGAATCTCTTTCATTACATGGCTAATGGCTATATGGCTAATTCAGTGTGTACCACAAGTTAAAAAAAGAAATCATATTCAAAAGGAGGACTCACAGCAATGTTGGCAGCAACCAGTTCCTTCAGCTGCTGGTACTTGCTAATGCTGGTCTCATAGTCCTTGGGTGGTATGGTAGGATCTTCAGCCAGACGTGCTTTCAGGCGTTCCACAATCTCGGCGTGACCGTTAATATCACGCTGTACACTGCGGAACTTTTCCAGAGTTGCTCGCTTCTCGCTCATCTCGTCGGGTTGTACCTTCAACTCTACCTCTGCAAGCCAGTCTGCCAGGAGTTTATGGGCCTAATGAATAATTACATGTGTTAGAATACAGCAAATAAGCCTAACACCAATGACATTCTACAACATACATACATACTTCTCCATTATGGACTGTTATGACTTTAAACATTCAGTCTTCAAGCCTCTGAGAATTAAGTAAGCACATCCTTATCCTAGGTAACCTATCCTCCATTCGCCTCACATGACACCATCACTGAAGCCAGTTTATATGCACAACCTCATCCATCAAGTTCATTCCTAACTTAGCCTTTATCTCCCCATTCTGAGTACCCTCCAGCTATTGCTTCCCCTGTTTGTACAAGCAATCATGTATGTTACTTCCAATTTATGAGTAGGATATCCTGAATCCACACAGATTTCACTCCTACAAAGTAAAGTTGGTCTGAAAACAGGCTGGTGTAAAGATAGTTTCATCCGGGAGCTGACATCTTTCTTATAACAGAATACTGTTGATCACAAATATGAGCTCGCTGCATTAGCTATGCTGCACCTTGATTCAATCTATCTTCTTTACTACCATCCTGGGAAAACATACATCCAAACTACATGAAATGATCCAACTGTTCCAGTTTTGCATTCCCAATCTGACATTTAACTCTCTCAGGCTCCTTCCCAAATGACATCGTTATAGTTTTCGAAATGCTAATGTTCACATCATACTTGTTACACATCTATTCAAGCTCCAATATATTATAATTGAGGCTTTCAGCACAGTCTGCCATTAAAAGAAAGTCTATGGCAAAGGTCAAATTGCTTACTTTGTTTCCACTTAACTGAATCCCATTCCATTATTTTATACCTTTCAGTATGAGATCCACGTAAACTATGAACAATAATGGTAAAAGACTACAGACTTTTCTAATCCTGTAACTACTTTGAACCAAGAACTCATAATACCATGAATTCCTACTGTGGCCCAATTTTCAATATAATCTGAATTGACAAAATACTGTCAGTTTTATTCTTACCTTCTGGATGTCTTCAAGTTGAGAAGCACGCGCTGTTAGTTTCTGTCGCAGATCCTGTACATCCACCATCAGTTTCTCAAATTCCTGCTTGAGGTTCTCAGTGTCTTCCTGGATTTTGGCAGCTCCATTCTGCTCTGTGTTGAGAATAACTTTCTCTTTAAGCTCCAAGACATACCTACAAAGTGAATCAGAAATCAGTTGTGATATGGTGAGGTGTATTATAACCAGTTAGTCAGATTTACTTAGAATAATATTAACAAGAAACAGGCCATATATAGAAAGATGTGAACACGGATAGGAGCACACAGTAGCATAAACACTATAACAGATAGATATGTGCACAAGCTGGTCTTTCGAACTCCAGTGTACACTAGAGCACTCTCACGGCAGTCTTTGAAATGACTGGAGTACAAGCAGTTACCTTTGAAAGCTTGCTTCTATCTGGCCGTCGGGCTAGTGAGCTCTGCTTAGTAAGCCCATGGTCTAATGGTCTCCAAGTTTGATACGATAGAGAACTAACATTGGGAAATATTATATAGCTGTCCAGTCTTTAGAGTATCTTGTCATTCATTAGAGATGGAGACTGTAAATAAGGTAACGGAGAAATTAAATAACAAGCAGGATAAATGGAAGGCAGAAAGCAAAGGGTGGGGGCAATTTTATATCATCATTAATGACGAGGTTAAAAAGGCTAGCTTTGTGAAGTGCAAACTTGGAGAATGTACTGTGTTGTAAAGAAATCCAGTACTAGTATTTCAGCTAGACACAATTGCTCCCGATCTACGAATCAAGGAAATTCATCGACCAATATTTCCACATTTAGTAGCATTGTTAAACATAAGATTACTGAGGCCTGTGTAGAAATGTATGTAATAAATCTGGCCTTTCAGTATCGTGTCGGAACGTGGTTTTGGTAAGGTGGTACAAGAACTACTTAACGAGGGTAATGAATTAGGAAAAGTTGATATTTCCGATACACTACCTTATCGAACAACTGTTGCACGCCGATGTCATGAACTAGTCAGTGACACTTGTCATTCAGTTATCCCGGAAATTGTAGAGGCAATGAGAGATATTTGTTGTTTAGCTACTTCTGATATGTGGACTGACAATAATCAAAAGAATTAGTATTTCCTGTCACTCGCCATGTGTTACTTCCATCATTCGGTCATCAAAAGTAGAGTAATATTCACGTGCTTCTTCCCTAAAGTACCAAAGTTTGGTGACATTATTCGAGAAATTATAGAACAGAGTGGCTTGTTGGACGTTCACTTGCTGGACCTACGAATAATTGGTTACTTTCGTAACTGATCAGGATTCAAATATGAAAAAGGCGTTTAAAAGTTCGGCGTTTTCTTTAGTTATGCTATAGATGGGCGCTAGCATTTAACAAGCCGGTCCATGAGCTTTGAGGCTCCGACCGCACTTCAGGCAGTCCCGGTCTTTCGGTCCCTGCGACACGGTGAGCTGAACTTGAAATGCTCACCCAGAGAAGAGCAGGTCAGGTCCAAGCTCAAGACCGTAAACACACATCTCTAATAATAAGAGATCAGCAAGAGAAAAGGGAGCAACAAAGGAGACAAGGACAAACATGGAGATACAAAAGGACAAAATATACCTCCAAATCTTCATACACTGCTGTCTGCAAATAGGTAGGCTATCTCTTCATTAATCCTGGTTCTTCAACAACCATTTCTTCTCAGCCCCTGTCGAGTTTGTTTTGGCTTCCCAGCTTCATCACGAGGCCAGGCATGCTGTGGCGTGCTGTGTTTATCACATCTGAAGACAGCAGTGTATAAAGGCATGGAGATTATCCTTGTTCTTTTGTGTTCTCATATTTGTCCATGTCTCCTTTTCTGTTCCTCCCTCTTCTGATGCTGACCTGTCATTGTGTTTGTCCCACTATATATTCCTATCTTTCTGTATGAGATTTAATTGGATAATTGATTAGGAGAGAAGAGGAAAAGAAAGGCTCACTTAAGGGTAGGTCATGGAGGGATAAAATAGGAAGGAGCACAGGAAAGAAACAGTGGGAGACAAAGAAAAACCCACTAATATTTAGGTTGAGACCTTCCTTGACAATTATGAATAATTTATTACATAGAAGATCCTATCCTCAACATCAGCAGAGATTCCTTGATCTACTATACAGCAACCTCCAGCATTGCTGAAAGTTCTTCTGCACTCTCCCCATCTCAGAGGCATGAAAATGGCATGAAAGCTATTCTTCTTCTCTCTAAAACAAATCCATGGTGCAACAGCTCATTATGAGCCTGTCTTCCCAGCCAGATGGTCTGCAAATACTAGAGTTCCATGCAGTCAGCGTGGCCAAAACTGCTGCTTTTCATATTAGACAGCTCCTCATTTACTGTAGTCTTTCCAGGTTGAGAGAGACCCTGATCCTGCCCACATTCTTCTTATTCTTCTTCTTCTTCTTCTTCTCCTTCTTCTTCTTCTTCTTCTTCTTCTTCTTCTTCTTCTTCTTCTTCTTCTTTTTCTGTCCGACCTGGTGGCAGAGTCCACTGTATGGATTCACTGTCTCCATTTCTTTAGTTATGCTATAGACGGGTGCTAGCATTTAGCGAGCCGGTCCATGAGCTTTGAGGCTCCGACCACCATGTCTCAGGTCATGTCTGGATGTAGTCTTACAGCTTTCAGGTCATTGCGCACTGTATTGGTCGATGTGCTTGACGTGCTGCCGAATAGCACACATCAAATGTCAACATCTACAATACAAAATACGTCCTACAACGCAAAGTGAAGAAAGAAGCTTTCACGCTAACTAAACCACAAAAATATGGTGAAATCAAGTATTATAATACATATTGACATTTGACGAATCAAATAACATATAAACTAAAGGAAGCACGTCGCAACAACTTATCTACATTTATATACCATATTTTATGGTCAGTTCAGTCTTAGCATAAATTATAAGCTTTGTGTATATATCGACGAAGTCCTGCACTAAACACCGGACAACTACCTGATTTCAACATAAGTGTTCATATCACTTCTAGAAATTCATACCATTATACCACCAGTAGACGAACACGGCTGGATAACATAGTCGCGTATACAACATGCCGCAAGAATTAATTTGTACTTCAAAATGTTTTATTCATTTAGCCATAAGTTTTAATGTGGAACAGTGGACACTTCACAATTCAAGAATATTGTACATTCAACATATATCACCTGTGCACATAATAGTGTTGCAAAGTTTTAACTCTCATACTGATTAAAAACATTTGCAAATTGATAACGTTTTTATCCATACTATGGGACACCTTTATAATTTAAGAAAAACGTATTTTAACATACATCATTCATATACATATAGTAATGTTAAGTTTTTTAATTATTATATCAGTCATTGTAGATGATTATTTAAATTAGAACAATTGCAGTGACTATGTTTTCACCCATATCATGTGACATTCTTATTGTAATGTTTTAATTGTATGTTATGATTGTCAGCTGAGGATGACCTTCACAAGGTCGAAACCGGTACTGTAGAACAATAATATATAAATATATGTATTGATTAGGTGGAAGCTTCAAAACTTCATATTTCTGTATCGGTCCATCACTGTTTTGATCGTCCCTTGCGCCTCTTTCTAGCGACTTCAAATGTATACGCTGAATTTGCTAATGTATTGTCCTCTGCACGCAACATATGTCCAAACCAGCACAGACGGCTTTCCTGCATTTTCTTCTGGATCAGTGCAACGCCAAAACATTTCCTAATAACAACATTTGAAATGTGATCCAGTCTAGTGATGCCAACTGTCCACCTAACCATCTTTGTCTCCATGATGCTTAGTCGGCATTCTACCTCCTCTGTAGCTGGCCAGCATTCGGTGCCATAGAGAGCGACAGGATGGATGATGGTCTGATAGATCTTAGATTTCAGATTGTCCCACAGTCCAGAATTAAGATCCTAGGACTGGCCATGAATCAAAATGGGGTCTTAGGGTAAGAGGCAGGCAAATGATAAAGTCAATGTTCTGGTCCATGTTAAGTCTCTATTGTGTTTGCGAGAGTTTATATATATTTAGCCTTCAAGAAAATTTTGGATTACTTAAAATTGTATTAAATTTTAAAATGTCATCGTCAAAATCGGTGGGACATCCTGTTCCGCAGTTGTCAATTTTTCTGGGACTTGCACAAGATGCAAGCTTCTAGAAGCTTTCAAGGACAAGGCAACCAGCGTCTAATTAAATTCAATAGGTTAAAATAAATCAAAAGGTGACTCCTGTGTGGTCATTGGTCATTAATTTAGCTTGTGGCATTTCCGGTTACACCATTCAGCGTGGGCTTCCTTCGGGAAGCACGTAGCAGTGTGTCACAATTCTGTCTTTGGCATCATGCAGAGTGGACGTCTTGTCTGGGAGCTCTGTGCTCCATGGTGCTCTGGCTTCTCTTGGGGTTAGCAAATCTTAAATTTCCTAATGTAACTTTATTTTATTTCACCTTTTTAGTTCATCACAGGAGTTTACCCATCGATTTTTCTACCAGCAATCAAATGTAAATTTCGATGGTGTAAAGAGTTTTTACATCCATCGTCACGTTGCCACGAGGCAAGCCTTTTATAACATTCTTGTAACTTAAATGAATTTTTCATTAAGCTTGACCTCATTAAATCTGCTTCTTTTGGAATTATTTTCCTTCAACCTGTTTTTTTAGTGAAGGGGGTCGTTTCATATTTAAAGTGTTTTTGATGAAGACTAGCATCTGTAAGATTGTTAAGACTGCAACTTCAGTGTTTGTTTTTCTATTTTGGGTTTTATGTTAATGGTAGTGTTCATTATTTCCTTTTTAGATGTTTTTATAGTACGTATTTACGGTAAGTAGATATTAACTAAATTATTCTTTGTTCGAAGTTTCGGCCACAAAAGTTCTTCGATCCACAACCTCGTAGGGTTCCTTCCGCTGTCCACATCCTGCCGTCAGTTTCCGTGTATTTTGTCTTGTTTAATTTTGATTTTATGATATGGTTTTAATGATTCTGAATTTTATTTAATATTCAAATGTTTTTTAAAATAATTGTTTCGTTAATGCCCCTAATAACTGCTACAGTGTTTCTTACCCTCACCTGTTAAGTTTCTACATTCCTTACTCTAATTTTTATTTACCTGAGCTTGTTCTGGCCTTGTTCCAGGGACTGACGAATACCCTTCACAGTCTGTAGTTTGTTGTTTACTTCTGTCAGTGTACTTGGGACTTCTTGACACTCATTAAGCTTGTCTCGAGTACGGTCCACCCAGTCTTGACACTCCTGGTAGAGGGTGTTGTGTTGTTGATGTTCCTAGAAAAATCATATAAATTGATGAAAATGTTTATGATGGACAGGTTTTGAGCTTCACAGGAAATTATACATTGATTGAGAGCTAAATTCAAGATTTTGTATTAAAAAAATAATATTCCTTTTAGAACTGCGTAGGTTACCATGAGGGGTTGTCCCAAAGTTTACAAGATTGTTTATCATCTGTAAACATGATGCTAGACTGATTGCAATTGAAGGAGAACTTTGTCTTTGTTCCAGTGGATATTTCCATATTGGTTGGTAGCACTGAGCACTACAATTTTCATGACAAAAGCCAGTTAAAGATGGAGGGTCGACTGAAGCAGTTGTCCAAGCAGGAAGTTCATGCTTTAGTTTGCTTTCTCAATGCAAAAAATGTGCCAGCTGTGGAAATTCATCATCAGGGCGGTGGAAACCAATAGCAAAAGTATGATGAATCATCATAAATAGGTGCTCTGAATTTTGGTAGGAGATTCTGGAATATTCACTGTATAATCCTGATCTAGTGCCAAGAGATTTTCATCTTTCTGGCTCTGAAATGACATCTCGGAATGCACAGAATTAAAAGTAGTGATGTTGTCAGAACAGCAGTGAAATGTTGGTTCAACAGTCAGGATACCACGTTTTACAACAGTAGCACTGAAAATCTTGCTCGACAGTTGGACAAATGCCTCAATCGCCATGGTGACTGTGAAAAAATGAAATACTAAGTGAAGAACACAGTACAAAGTGTTTTATGTACAAACAATTATGTACAATACTGAGAAATATACATTGTAAACTATTTTTTTGGGGGGGGGGACACACTCCTCATATATTATGTATTACCAGTTAAAAATATTAATCTGTCTACTTCATGAATGAACCAAAGTTTATAATTATTATTCTCCTGAAAAAAAAAAAAAAAAAATTGAAATACATTTTATGGATCACTATGATTTTGTGGATAACAGAATTTCTTTTTTTAAAAGTCTGAAGCCATCTCTTTTCAGTTTTGGCTCAGTTAATTACCAACTGTTAAGTTCTTCAGTCTGCAAAAATTAATTTTGAATAAATAAATTTATGAACTACCTGAAAAAGAAAACATATGGTAACAGAATTACAAATTTTGGTACACAGAAGAACCTTACAGACAGAGTAACGGCGGTATAACCATTACATCCATTATGGAGGAAATACTGTAATTTCAGCTAGTCCATTAGCTGAGAGGTGGCAGCCCCACCAATGGTCTTACTTCCTTCAGGCTAGCAACCCGTCGGAAGGACATTCGATTGCTTTCAAGTCTTGCAAAAAGTAAAATTCAAGACCGTAACGGGACACATGGCCCAATACTTGGAAGGAAGATGATGATGATGATGCAATTGGTATGGGGTTCTTAACTGAATGACAGTATAGTAACACTGCTTTCCTAAACATCATTAAGAATAGAGGAGGACCTGTTTAAAGCACTGTTCAACTATTTGAACTTGAAGGCTCATAGGAAGGAATACAATACTTCCCTTCAAATGGAACATCATAAAACAGTCCTCAAAACGTATTCTAAATAAATTGAAATTTTGTTCCACTCGTCAATATGCTAAAATATACACACAACTTCGTACTTTTTAAAAGGCAAATACACTTTGTTCACTTTACTAATCTTATTTAACTATACTCATTAATCAGAATACTACGATCATAGAACATGGACTCTGTGACAAAACTATGGAAGAATAAAACCTAGGCCAGTGAGATGAAATATTTAACAAGTATGATAGGAAAGACAAGAAAGGATAAAATAAGAAGTTAGAATGTCAGATGAAAATAGCAACAGGAAGGCTTTCTGACACAATGGAGTGTATGGATGCTAAAAATATTTATTAACCCTGGAAATCAAAATGTTGAATCTTGTGGTGGCAGCCATATTTGGCAGCTTTTACTTGTCTAAATAAAATACAAATTATCTGCAATGTGTGAAATCAATCTACAAAGTTTTATGTACCTATGTAAAGCTAATACACTGAGGATTGTTGTAGCGACACAAAATTACACAAATGTTTTGACTAGAAAAATGTACAGTCTGTTCAAAAAGTATAATTCCTAGATTCAAAATAATAATAAAATTTTCAATCATATGTATAGTACACGAACCTTTTCTTGAGCCCTGAGCTCCATAGTGCTGAATGGGAACTTGGGCTCAAGAAAAAGGTTTGCGTTATATACACAAAACTGGAACATGTCACAAACAAACTGATATACACAGATTGTCAATAATGTATCTGTAATGCACTAGCAAAAGTTTCATCACTCTGAGAGATATGTTCTTGAAAATATAAGGGAAAATGTATTGGCATGCAATCATTTGGAGGCATGATCTTAGACCATGTTGTTATGATAGGTTGCTTTGTGGAAATTTTGTCATCACTCTCACTTTCTGATAGGGATAAAAAGAAATAGCTGATAAACATTCCAAATCTGACTCTGAGTCTGTTGGTTCATCTGACTGTGAATCTGTTGGTTCATTCTCAGTAACCTCAAAATCAGATCCATCACTTTCATCTTCCAACAAATTTTGCCATACTTATCACTAATTTTCTGTAATGAAGGAAGATGCCATATTTAGACACATACTGTACTAAAAATGTATATAATCAATAAAATAACAGTATATATACAGAAGTAAATAACTCACACTGAACGGAAACTATGAAATGAAATAGAATAGCAAAGCGAAGCCCATGAGGGTTTTTTTAAAACTCTAGAGAAATGACGCTCAAACAGATGGTCGGAAAACTGCACTCGTTTATTTCTGTGAAATTGCGCCCAAAGAGGTTGTAAACATGAATGAAACTGAACTCGTGCTGCTGTGGATATTGAGAATGACAAGAAGTAGACTGTCATGGCATTTGTTGAAGGAATGAGGAAATTACGAGAAGAAATACGAACATGTCGAATATTTGACAGTGCCACTACAACAGGGACCAAAGTGTCGAATATTTGTCAGCTGCCAGTTCTAGGGTTAACAAAAGAAAAGTACAGAGTAGGCAGTCAATTTCCTGCCTAGATCTCATACCTGATAGTGTAATTCAAGTCTCCTCATGATCTCCTTGGCTAGGGACAGCAGAGCGTTATACTTTGTGGTCATCTGAGTGACTGCATTGCTGATTCTAGTATCAGCACAGGTCTCCAGAAGGACCTGAGCCTTCATGTTGAGCCTATCCAGCTCCTTCTGCCAGTCAAACAAAGTTTGCAGGTGCACCTGGAACAACTCCAGGACGTTTTTCTTTTCTTCAAGACTATCCTGGAGCTTGTTGAATGTCTGAACAAGCTGCTCAGTCTGAGTCAGCCAGTCTGATGCTTCCTGGTACTGATCTTCATACTCAGTCCATCTCACAATACCCACCTCCAGTAAGGTCTTAGTCTGGTTCAAGGACTCTCTAAAAGAAACCAAAGCAAAAAATATACTTTAATTGAAACATATGTCTTAAGACTTTATAGAATGTTGGTCAAATAATTTTCCACCTTTTTAAAGTTATCATTTCATTGCTCCAATGAATTTGGTACAAGAAGCAAGTGACTTTTGGAAAGTCAAAAGATTCAGTGGCAATGATATTGATAACTTAGAAAGTATGATTCTTTGTTTAAGAAAGATAATTATGTTCGTATTTGAAAATATATTGTAAACAGATGATATTGTAAATATTTCAAAATATATACCTGGAATAAATTCTGTACTGTTCTAATGATGAATGAATATTGTGTTTAATATTTTGAGGTAAATAATGGAAAAAACTGAGGCTAATTTCAATTATGTATGTAATAAGTAATTTACCTCATCGGCTGACAGTTTCCAATAAATTCAGATTGTTGGTATATTAACTTATTAGTGATCACACAAGAGAACTACTTTTCAGCTAAGTTCATGGCACATCATGCTACCACTTTGATACAAAAGAGAATAAATATGAATATTTTGTACTATGTATGGACAATTTTCAACTGAAATAGGTTCAGATTAATTACAGCTAGGAGGAGTCAGGCAAAAAAATTTCGTAGTGAAAATGTTCCATGATGGACTATAGGAAAGAGAAATGAAAAAGCACTTTTTATATACATTTGTGTGCTTTGCATTAATAAATAAATTAATAAAGGTTTCTGTTCTATACAGGGTTAAAGCACTCAGAAAATGAAAGAAAGGAATATGCAGGGCTAGATACAAAAATTAGAAGGAGCATACGACATAGGAATGCTAAACATTTGTCATACTATCATACTAGCAGTTCCCACAGTTCCACCCACGTTAAAGGCAAAACTAAATTTTGAATTCTGTAGGTAACAATAATAACTTACAGCTGATATTTTTTTTTTTTTTTGATAGTGATTTAACATCCCACTAACACATCAAAGGTATTCAGCAATGCAGGGAAGTGTAAGGCTAGGATTGGGAAGGAAGCAGCCATGGCCTCAATTAAGTTACAGCCCCAGCATTTGCTTGGTGTGAAAATGGGAATCCAGGGCTGCTGAATTTGCTGGATTTGAACCCATTATCTTCCAAATGCAAGCTCAAAGCTATGTGACCCTAACTGCACAGTCAATTCACTCAGTGATTTCATATAGGCCTAAACTTCTCCTCACACAAAATCCTTCTAGTCAGAAAATCTACAGAACCTAACTCACTGACAATTTCAAAACACAATTTTCTGATTTCAATTGACTTTTGCCTTTATATTTAAAAATTATTCAAAGTCATTTATAAAATTATTATTATTCCATTGAAATCAGCAGTCTTTCCCAAATCTAGTAGCATAATTTGTTTTGCAACAGTATTACAGATCACATCAGCTCAAGAGACAACACAATGCCTTCGCACTACAACTAATGGTTTTAGTCAGACATTTCAACATCAGTGTCGCGTATCATAGCAAGTGTTTTACACTCAAGTAGTATGGACAAGTGAAGTGTACAGCTAACTGCAAGAATCAGTACACACACGCACACATTGAAATTAATCAATTAAGATTAAAATCCCCAACCTGGCCGGGAATCGAACTTGGGCGTTGGACCCAAGACCAGCACACTAACCATGGAGCCGGTCAAGGTAGGTACTTACACATAGTTATCAAACTCTTCTTGTAAGAGTGCCACTTCTTCTTCAATAACCTCTTTATCTTCCTGATCTGCCACCTGGCAGGCTACGTCTCCTTGCTCCAGAGCCTTCTCTAATTTCTGCTGACCCTCTTCCTGCTCACTCTGAAGGACCTGTAGAGCACACAAAAGTAACCGGGTTCAAGTGTCCTCACAGCGTTACAACATAGACAGATAATCAAAGAAACTAAAATCCTGTCTTACCTTGAGTTGGGACACTTTGCTGCTAAGAGACTCCTTATCCCCAGTGGGCTCCGAACACTTGCTCAGCTTCTCCTTGGCTGCTCGGATCCACTGCATGAAATCGTTGCCTGCATCAATAAAGGCCTGGTGTTGTTCGACGGTTTCCTTCTGCTTGGCATAAAGTTCTTTAGCCTGCTTGCTGAGAGTCTCGTATTTACTGGAGATTTCAGATGCAGGAGCTGCCTGAAGTAAATCTTCTGCTTTAGATGTCACTGACTGAATCATAGGCTCAAAGGATACAATATCCTGCACTATACTGCTTGTCTGTCGTAGAGTGGCTTTGCGTTCACCAATACCAAGAGCACTGAGTCCTGCGGCTGGTCCTTTCTTGGGTTTTGTTACCTGGATAGAACACATACAGTTACATTACTATGGTTGATGTTCAAGAAATAAACAAGTGTATCTTTCTTTATCCATACATTTATCTCAAAGCTGTCTGATCTCTTATAAAATGAAGCAATTAGGAAACAACAACATAATAATAATTGATTAGTGTTTGCAGATGACATGGCAGTACTAGCAAAAGATAAAGAAGTAGCCCAAATAATGCTAGAAAAATTACATTAAATCACGGAGAGAACAGGACCCAGGATTAGATTTCACGTGAAATAGAATACAAACATGATAAACAAAAGCATCTGGGAAAGTCCAGAGGTTGGATAAATTTAAATAATTTGGTGAATGGATCCAGCTGAATGGGCCTGATAAAGAATCAAATAAAGGAAGGGGCAGAAAGATGGATCTAAGATGGGCAAAGATAAGAGAATATACCATCAGTAGTTTCCCGTGGACCAAAGTAGTGTCAAAATCAAAGAAAATAATAATAAAAAACCAAACCCCATGTTGCAACAGCCCAAATGACCAATTCTCATCCCGAAGGGGCGTGCAGATTATGAGGTGTCATGCAGTCAGCATGACAAATCCTCTCAGCTGTTATTCTTGGCCGCCATCTTACTAACACATAGCTCCTAATTGTAATCACGTAGGCTGAATGGAATCGAACCAAGGGTCTCGGGGTAAGAGGCATGCACGCTACCCCTATACCACACTGCTTGCATAATAATAAAAATAATAATAATGATTATAATAATAATAATTGCTTCCCACTTCAAGACAAAAGATCTATCAAGATGGCCCCTTGGTGAATGTTGAAGCACCTGCTTTCCTGATGAAGCTAGGAAGAAGAAACAAGCTTGTTGGGGGCTGAGAAAAAATGGATATGGAAGAAGAGGGATTCCTGCAAAAAGAGGTAATTTATTTTAAGATGACAGTGCATGAAGATTTGGAGTTTATCCTTGTCCTCTTGTGCTTCCATGTTTGTCTTCATCTCCTTTTCTATTGCTCCCTCTTCCCACTCTAACCTGTCATAGTGCTTATCCTTTTATGTGATTTTATTCATGCTCCCATTTCTCTTTGTATAACTATATAAATGTCTGAAGCCTATGAATTGAAAAAAGGAAATTATTACTGCTGCCTATTTAATTTTACAGAGTAATCTGTTTTTAAGAATATCAAAGAAGTCAAGAAGTTAGGAAGGAATGTAGGAAAACACACAAAGGATTAATATGACAGGCCAGAGTAGACTGAATGAACAACATAAAGAGAAAGCCTGACAAACACAAGAAAATGTGAAGTATAAAAATTAAGGGGTTTACAGAGGTGGTAAAAAAAATGAGGAATAATAGGAAAACACAGAAGGTATGCAAAGTTACAAAACTGAGATTTTTTAAGATCATAAAAAGGAGGTGAAACCCAATGAGTAGTCTCGAAGACTACAGTGGTAATAATGGTAATAGAGATGTTTGTTTAAAGGAGATAACCAAAAGATATCTTCAATAAGAAAATATTAGAGGTTATACAATTAAAAAATATTCAAAACTACAGGAATGATAAAAACAGGACTGTCATTAACATGTTATGGAGTATCTTTTAAGAAGTAATGAAAATACATAAGGAAGAAAACTGCAATAAACTGATTAAAAAATATTAAATAACTCACCTTGTGTTCGCAGACCTGTTGCAGTTTGGCCTCACGATCGGTGATCCATTGTTGCAGCTGTGAGTACGATGAACTATAATCTGCCCACTGCAAGAGACTTGTTTCCAAATGGACCTTGGCTGTAGAAATCTTACGGACCAGCCTGTCCCACTCAGCCTGGAGATCTTTCAGCTGTGAATTGATGGTGTCACGGCCATCAGAACGAGTATTACGCAACACTTTTTCACCACAGTTCACAGTGGCATGCACTAGGTTCTGACCCTCTTCACGCTTGCGAAGAAGTTCCTACAAACCATCAAAAGCGTAATATTATATCTCGAGATACTATTTCATAAAACCATATGTGCTTGAAAAAAATCTTTATTATTTTTCATTACCATCTTTTGTGAATATTAATATGTATAATTTGCAGCAATACAGAAAACGTTTTATAATTGTGTGTCATCGTACTTTCTCTCACAGGTGATATAATGCTTACCTGCACCTGGTCAAGACGAGCCTGGAGCTCCTCGCGGTTGCTGCTAGCAGATGAGGCACCACAGTCCCATACCACTTGCTTAGCATTCTCTATCCAGGCCTTGGCCTTTTCTAGATTCTCCACATACTGTTGATGCTGTTCAAGATTTGTCTCCACTTTTTTCAGCACATCTTTTGCCAAATTTACTTGCACCTGGAAAAACAAATAAGTGTAAAACACTAACTGTTCTTTTGCACTCATGAACACTAACTAATGTGGACAACAAAAACTTACAATTAACATGAAGGTGTTTTAGGAGGGGGAATAAAAAATAATAAATAAACATAAAAACAAACCTGCTAATTCAATGTTTTATGACAGGAATGTTTTTTTTACAAGTTGTTTTATGTAACACCGGCACAGATAGGTCTTATAGCGATAATGGGACAGGAAAGGGCTGGGAGTGGGAAGGAAGCAGCCATGACCTTAATTAAGGTACAGCCTCAGCATTTGCCTGGTGTGAAAATTGGAAACCACAGAAAACAATCTTGAGGGCTGCCGACAGTGGGGTTCAATCCCGCTATCTCCCGAATACTGGATACTGGTCACACTTAAGCGACTGCCGCTATCAAGCTCGGTAGGCATGTTTATAATCAAGTTCCAATGTAATTTGGACATGTTGCAGTAGGAATGTGAAAGTTATACGTTTTGCAGTAAGATTTAGTTCTTGACAAATTATCAAAGAATGCCTCTATATATACTCTTTCAATAATGTTGTGTTTACTGAAAAAAGAAGTTTCAGATACTAAATTTTAAAAACATTTCTCATTCAAACTTAAATTCAGTATAAAGCAGAGAAGAAATTACGTACATTGATTACATCTTAAAGGAGTTACCATAGCATTTTCTCAGAGCATTAATCTGGATTTCCATTAAAGCTTACAAATAAGTACCTGTTCTCAGCAGAAGAAATTAAAGAAATCATTTTAATATTTCACTCTTTATACTGCAGAAGTTTTGAGAAACATAATTTAGATAATTCTCTTGTTCTTGTCTCTTTTAAATAAGCCATCTTCTTAACAAAAGGTGGCAATCATTGTGGCACACACATTTTTGTCCTGAGCTGTCCTAATAAACTGTTGTAGACTTAGACCCATTCTTTAGCCAAGAAGTCCCTCTCATGCCTTTTCCTCTCCTTCGATTTGTCTTTCCTTCTATT
This sequence comes from Anabrus simplex, assembly GCF_040414725.1. NCBI lineage: Eukaryota > Metazoa > Arthropoda > Insecta > Orthoptera > Tettigoniidae > Anabrus > Anabrus simplex. The sequence goes on along the minus strand of NC_090273.1, from coordinate 21,703,875 downwards.
ATCAGCTGAGGCAATTCATATCTTTCATACCTAAAACCATGACCAAGAAACATTGTTTTTTTAATGCTGTGAAGCAGCTCTATTTTTGATCATACTTTGTATTTCTTGGGTGGTCGTCCATGCTGTCTGAGGTATTTTCAATATATCGTCGTTGCTGGGACAAAACCTCCTATGTGATAATATTTTTTGAGATATACTGACCCGCAGCACATACATTATGAAGAGCGAGAATGCCTTGACAATATTCACACAATATTGCACCTTAGATGACGGAACCTTACCGGCCAAAGTTCTAAACTAAAATATTTCACATAGGAGGTTTTGTCCCGGCAGCGATGACATGTTGATATAACTAACCCACTTCTCATAACCTTTAGGTTTATGGTCCATAGCAGTTTTGAGCGTCCATGAATTCCACCACCCCCCCAATTATACACTGACTGAGCAAATGCAACACCAAGAAGGAGTGGTCAGAACTTTATGCCAATTGCAGGGTAGACTGACGTCACTGAGGTATGCTCATGATGTGAAATGCGCCGCTGTGCTGCGCACGTAGCGAACGATAAATGGGACACGGCATTGGCGAATGGCCCACTTCGTACCGTGATTTCTCAGCCGACAGTCATTGTAGAACGTGTTGTCGTGTGCCACAGGACACGTGTATAGCTAAGAATGCCAGGCCGCCGTCAACGGAGGCATTTCCAGCAGACAGACGACTTTATGAGGGGTATGGTGATCGGGCTGAGAAGGGCAGGTTGGTCGCTTCGTCAAATCGCAGCCGATACCCATAGGGATGTGTCCACGGTGCAGCGCCTGTGGCGAAGATGGTTGGCGCAGGGACATGTGGCACGTGCGAGGGGTCCAGGCGCAGCCCGAGTGACGTCAGCACGTGAGGATCGGCGCATCCGCCGCCAAGCGGTGGCAGCCCCGCACGCCACGTCAACCGCCATTCTTCAGCATGTGCAAGACACCCTGGCTGTTCCAATATCGACCAGAACAATTTCCGTCGATTTTTTGAAGGAGGCCTGCACTCCCGGCGTCCGCTCAGAAGATTACCATTGACTCCACAGCATAGACGTGCACGCCTGGCATGGTGCCGGGCTAGAGCGACTTGGATGAGGGAATGGCGGAACGTCGTGTTCTCCGATGAGTCACGCTTCTGTTCTGTCAGTGATAGTCACCGCAGACGCGTGTGGCGTCGGCGTGGAGAAAGGTCAAATCCGGCCGTAACTGTGGAGCGCCCTACCGCTAGACAACGCGGCATCATGGTTTGGGGCGCTATTGCGTATGATTCCACGTCACCTCTAGTGCGTATTCAAGGCACGTTAAATGCCCACCGCTACGTGCAGCATGTGCTGCGGCCGGTGGCACTCCCGTACCTTCAGGGGCTGCCCAATGCTCTGTTTCAGCAGGATAATGCCCGCCCACACACTGCTCGCATCTCCCAACAGGCTCTACGAGGTGTACAGATGCTTCCGTGGCCAGCGTACTCTCCGGATCTCTCACCAATCGAACACGTGTGGGATCTCATTGGACGCCGTTTGCAAACTCTGCCCCAGCCTCGTACGGACGACCAACTGTGGCAAATGGTTGACAGAGAATGGAGAACCACCCCTCAGGACACCATCCGCACTCTTATTGACTCTGTACCTCGACGTGTTTCTGCGTTCATCGCCGCTCGCGGTGGTCCTACATCCTACTGAGTCGATGCCGTGCGCATTGTGTAACCTGCATATCGGTTTGAAATAAACATCAATTATTCATCCGTGCCGTCTCTGTTTTTTCCCCAACTTTCATCCCTTTCGAACCACTCCTCCTTGGTGTTGCATTTGCTCTGTCAGTCAGTGTAAATAAGATAGTTGGATTGGCCATTGCTAGGGGAATGATCATTGATCATGTCCAGAGGAATTGCCTCTTATTACTCTGAATGTGACCTCAGTGTGGTACTAAGGGAGCAACAATGACACTGGCGATAAAGAAGATGATGCAATGAAAACATAATTTTAATTGGTAATAGAACATAAAACTCTTCTCGTTCTTCTCCAGCATGATTAGTCTTGCTGAGACATATGATGTAGATCTGTCTCCTTCATTCATGTCAGTTGTTTTATGTCACACCGATAAAGACAGGTTTTATAGTGATGGGATAGGAAAGGGCTGGGAGAGGGAGGGTATTTCTTTTTTTTTTTTTACAATTTGCTTTATGTCAGAGTGGGGAGAAATCTACCGTGCCTTAATTAAGGTAGAGTCCCAGCATTTGCCTGATGTGGAAATGGTAAACCATGGGAAACCTCCTCAGGGCTACCGACAGTGGGATTCAAACCCACTATCTTCTGACTGCAAGTTGACAGCAAGAAAGGAATTGACCATGGCTTTAATAAGGTACTGCCCCAGCATTTCTCTAGAGTGAAAATAGGAAACAATGTAAAACCATATTCAGGACTGCCGACAATGGGGTTCGAACCCACTATCTCCCAAATGCAAACTGATAGTTACATGACGCAAACTGTGCATTCAACCTGTTTGGTTTCTGTTGTACACTAAGTTGTCCTCCAAGCTCATTTCTTTAAGATCCAAGATAGAACCCCTCCAACTCCTCTGAGGTCTACCTCATCTTTGGTTCCTGGGAGGCATATCTAAGAGACTTCTTCCCACATTAGTCACTTCCTTCACCAACTTAGTCTTGACTCCAGAATCTTGTCTTTACTACTGGTCAGCTTTCCAGTCCAGCATAGTTTGATTTCTGAATTTTACTTTCTCCAGCTTTCTTTCAGATGCTTGTCATTGGCCCTGTTCGCACATTATACATTAAGGCAGGACGAATCACACCCTTATAAATAAATAGAACCACAATTCTCTATGTTTATTAATTGGTTGTCTTAAGTACATCTATTAACATGTTCATAGAAACATAACTCACCTGATATCTGGAGTTGAGATGTCGCAGCTGATTGTTAATATAAGTGTCAAGATGTGATGTCAGTAATACAGCAGCAGACTTGTTGAACTTATCAATCTGTTCTTGACCCTTTTCCAAGCGGTCCATGATATCCTGGAAAAAAGAAAATATTCTATCAAAACTGCATCCAGTCTGAGATGAAGCTGAACTTGACATCAAAGATGTTACAAGCTATAAATGTATGTTACACAGCTATGTACAGTATAGTAGGTGCAGGCTTATATCCACTCCATTTTAGAACTGGGTAGTTGCAACTGTTTAGAAATCTGAGGTTCAAAAACTGGTGCTAAAAGTTTCTATCCTGAGTTTTGCTTTCCCTTAACAGCAACCACATTCAATGGGATCGTACTTGATTTCAAGTCTGGGGGCACCAACACTAATTCTTTGTTGGGCACTAGCTTTACAGGGAAGTGGGAACAGGAGAGGGATAAGAGAGCTGCTTTACAGTTTCTTTCCACAGTACTGCCAACGAAAGAAAGTGAAACAAATGGAGAAAAGTAGTAAATTGAGCTCAGTCTGAACAGTATTTACTTCATATGTGTGTGTTTGTTTGTTTCAAACATGCAAAAGAAGAGGAAAAGAAATAGTAATGAAAAAATGATATTAAATTCTGTTTGGAAAAATCAAACTATCATAAATATGTCTTTCAATAAAATGTGAGATGTCATGTTACCTAGCAAGCGTGCAGGCTGTGATGTGAAGTGTTGATGGATGGCCATGACATACAGATCGACGGCCTGTGCAGCTCTCAAGGTACTGTTGCTAGGCAACATCGCATCACACATTTTGTTACATGGCACTTTTTCATTACACAAAATTTTGATGAACTCCAGCTTTAAGAGATAAGCCTATTCATGTATAAAAAAAGAGGCAAATGTAAAGACGTGCAGTGTTGTAGATAACTGTGACTCTCTTGCAATACTCTGCAGTCCCGAGGATGAAAGTTTTGAAATACAGTAATGCAACAAAACTGTACCCTATGTAGGGAATCACAATTATGCATTGTAATACTTTGCTTTTCATATTAAATATGAAGCCCCTAAAGAGACAAAAAGATCAAGATATTAACCATGTGCAAGGTGAATTAATTATGAGAAAGCTTGTGATAGATGATATAATAATAGATCCTATTTTGAGGAAAATTATGTGTTTTGTGCAAATATGACAATTTGATATTTTACTCTGGTATATATATTTGTTGTCCGCCTCTGTGGTGTAGTGGTTAGTGTGATTAGCTGCCACCCCCGGAGGCCCAGGTTCGATTCCCGGCTCTGCTACAAAATTTGAAAAGTGGTACGAGGGCTGGAACGGGGTCCACTCAGCCTCGGGAGGTCAACTGAGTAGAGGTGGGTTCGATTCCCACCTCAGCCATCCTGGAAGTGGTTTTCCGTGGTTTCCCACTTCCCCTCCAGGCAAATGCCGGGATGGTACCTAACTTAAGGCCATGGCCCTTCCTTCTCTCTTGCTTGTCTATCCCTTCCAATCTTCCCATCCCCCACCAAGGCCCCTGTTCAGTATAGCAGGTGAGGCCGCCTGGGCGAGGTACTGATCATTCTCCCCAGTTGTATCCCCTGATCCGATGTCTGAAGCTCCAGGACACTGCCCTTGAGGCGGTAGAGGTGGGATCCCTCGCTAAGTCCGAGGGAAAAGCCAACCCTGGACAATAAACAGATTAAGAAAGAAAGATATATATTTGTAACTCTTACTTAATATCTAAGATACTGAAATGATCTTCATTAACTAGCTGGAATCACAGTAGCCAGACTGATTATCTAATTCATATAATCATTTCAACAGAACTACTGAAAACTATGTGTCAGCAGAACCCACACTAGCATTGGAGTGGTCAAAGCACATTCCAGTTTCAGTAGTGCAGGCTCTCTATATGAGGTTGACTGAAACCTACTAAATGAGGACCTGGAAACAGAGCATCAAACTTGCTTACTTTGTAAAGCTGAACACAATACAACTCAGCGACACTCACACATCATCAATCCATTTCTACAGAACTAGATAAGACTGATGGGCAAATGTGTAGTGCACCACTTATATGAATCAAACAGCAAAATTAATATATGTACAGACTTTCTACAGTATTTGTAAGAAACAGGAAACTCCTTCAAGATCATCAGCACATACTGCTTTTGCTTGCGATGCAAAAAGGTTAATTGAGTCATATAGAGATATGAACATGAAAAGGATCAAACATAATGACAGATCAATGGAAAAAGAGGGAGCAATAGAAAGAGAAGTCAAAGACAGACATGAAAACATGAAAGGACATGGACAATCTCCGCATCTTCATACACTGCCATCTTGGAACAGATTGGCAGTGGCAGTCCTTTTGTTTTTTCATATCTGTCCTTCTCTTCTCTTTCTATTGCTCCCCCTTCTTGCACTGACCTATCGTTGTGTTTGTCCCTTTACCATTTACGTTCCTATCTTTACACAAGTTGATCCGACACTTGTCCGTTCCTTTCTATTACTTATACAGTATTATCCCATTGAGATCCTTCTTGGCATAAAAATGTCTTAGAGCTGGGGATAATCTGAAAATTTGTGTAACAAAATAATGTTATGTACCAAGATATAGGACAGAAGTGTTACTTAACAACCGTACAGGCTGTGATGTAAAGTATGGATGGATGGCCAGACAGTGTTACCTAGCAACTGTGCAGGCTTCTTGTTAGTATTTCATATAGTTAATTTATTGTTTTAAAATATAATTATTAATTTTGTTGTTTTTGTTACATAATTTATGTTTTAATTTCACTTCATTGCTGTACTACTGTAAGCAGACACTGCCCATTACCACCTGAATATCTCTCAATAATGATAATAATAATAATAATAATAATAATAATAATAATAATAATAATAATAATAATAATAATAATAATAATAATAATAATAATAATAATAATAATAATAATAATAGTAATCACCATCATCATCATCATCATCATCATCATCATCATCATCATCATCTAGTGATATGTTTAAATGTCCTGTTACTAATTTGCAAACATTATCAGTTAAAACATTCTGTGTATTACAAACAGCAGTTACCTTCATTTCTTGCACTTGCTTGGTCTTCTCCTGTACTGTACCAAGAAGGGCTGTCTTCTGTGCCTTTACTAGGATGTCGATTTGCTGTAACCAGTCAGATAAACGCTCATATTCTTCTTTGTAGTCTCGCCACTGTATTACCGTAGCTTCCAGCTGTTCCTTCTGTTGTTTGATTTCTGAAATAACAATATTCTAATAGTGAACTTAGCAGAGGAAGAAATAAACTTAATCTTTATCCAGTTTTTGAAAATAATGGAGTGGGGTAAAGGTCAATAACAAAAGAAAGGATGGACCAAAATAAAGGTATCTAATGTTCAGGCCTTGAAATACCCTAGACTTATGAATTAGCTGGCATGAAATCTCAGAGCGCATTTGCAAGAAAAAAAGATGGGTAACTAATTTATTGATGGCTGTACAGTGAAACTCGAATTCTATAATGAAAAGCAGGGGTAGTTCTTGTATTTACTTGCTAATTTTCTCAACTTCTTATCATGTTTTAATCTCAAAAAGTGGAATGATGGAAAATTATGGACAATTAATTTTGAATCTAAAATACTGATGGAGTTCTGCCACTTTTCCTTGGTACAATTCTTTGCCAATTGCTGGCATATACAAGTCCTCCTTTAAAGATAAAGGTTATTTCTGCAAGATTCCTATATATTTTCTTTTCTTTGTAATCCATGGCACCATTATATTGGCCTGATTTTGAACCCTGAAATGATAATGCTGTCTTCTTCACACACAGCAACATGTGATGACTGTACGCAAAATTTGCGTGCTGCAGTAAGATTGTAATTATTTCCTGTGAATGCAATCACTGTTATTTAAAATTGTGTTTTAACTCCTGATTTTCTTACCCATCACTAAGCATTATTCACTTGGGAATCACTTAGCATAGAGGCTGGTTGGATCCTCTAAAAGCACCACTAAAGGTAATGTGGTTATAAGAAAATTGGAAAAACCTACAGCAGCACCATGTAAAGCATCCAAGGTATGATGAGGAGCATTAGTTTGTCATTGCTTCCCTCACACTATTCACTTACATATGTAAAAATATTTGCACAGATACTGGTATATGTTATAGACCAAGTGCTTGTTTCCCATGTGGTTTCTAGAAGCTTGCCGAGTTTCCCCGTTATGCTGTGTTGCCGTTTGCACTTCTGAGATGCTGCCTACAAACTGACAACCAGCTGTTTGAAGCAATAGTTGTTTTCATGACCTCACATTTCACATTAAAATAAGTACAAGCCACACTGTAGATGAGAAACTTTTACATAATCAAGGCAAGAAAATTATGCAAATTTTTATTTTCCACCAAATTTTCATCTTAAAATTAAGGGTGGGAAAATTACATGGGTAAATATGGTAATCGACAACATTGTTAGTAAAATATATCACAATGTTCTTTGACAATGTAGATTTTAATATTGTAATGTGAAGTGAAGAAAACCACTTTGATACATGTTAAGGGCAGTTAACAATGAAAGGAGTCTTGCGTCTGAGTAAGGTGGTGGAATGCTCCTTCAACATGGATAAGCAACCGAAGGGACATATGCAAACACCAAAATGCTGGTCCCCACAGGTGTCCAGTTGGTAATTTTTATTCTCTGCATCACATCTCTTCAGCATTGACATAACCTAGTAAGTTGAAAGTCTATTTCAAATAAAAATTATCTCTGCAGACTGAGGACCTGTTAGAATGATCACATTAAAAATACTAAAAAGGGGTAGGAATATTAGCACTTACCTTTGAAAAGTCCTTCAAAGTTCTCCCTGAGTGCCCGGATCTCATTCCTGATAATTTCCTGACCCTGAGGAGACGTGCTTGCAATGACCACCTCTCCTGTGTGCTGTAGGTGCTCCACAAGAAGCTCCCCTTGGGCCTGTTTGTTGAGAAGAGCCTCGAGGGGTGCCACCACATTCTCAATTGCTAGCTTGTCGCTAAGAGAACGTTGTTTCATGGAAGGTATCTTTTCACGTGCTCGGCTCAGCCAGCCAATCAGGTCATCGTAAGCTTCTTTGTAGAGGCGATGGTCCTTGCATTGGTCTTCACGTTCACCCAACAGGTTCTGTAGAGAGAATTGACATTTACCATTTTTTATGATGATAACTGATGTAGTAAAACTTAAAAGGTAACAGCTCCAAGAAATAAGAACAATATTGCTTTTACATCACACTAATTAATTAATATGATAGTTTCTGGAGATGCAGAGATGCCAGAACTTTGTCCTGCAGGAGTTTTTTAATGTACTTGTAAATCTAATGACATAAGACTTACATATGTGAGCACCTTCCATTACCACCGGACTGAGTCAGAATCAAACCTACCAACTTGAGCTTAGAAGGCCAGTGCTCTTTCATCTGAACTACTCATCCTGGCCAGCAGCAGACATTCAAGGAAATGAAATGTTAGTTACTTTTCAGCTTATCTCAGTGATTTTGAGGTTACTACAGTCATAGGCTCATTTTCGGTTTTTACCAAAGGTTAAATGTCGGGATGCCCTTCCTTATACCACATGATTTTCCAGGTAAATTTGTTTTTAAAAACATTATTATTATTATTAATATTATTGTTATTATTTGTATTAATTAATTATTTTAATATCAAGTGATAAGCCAAACATTTTAAGTAAGTTGTGTATTTCTTTCAGAGGAATCTCATACCACCCTGAAACAGCATTGAACTGATGCACGTAACCACAACCTATTCACTTTTCTTCCATTTTATCAGCTAAATGAGAGAAACCTGTCCTATATCATCCTGCAATGAAGCAATGAAAATGAAATGGCAAAATTTATATTTACTTTTTTGGTGTCCAGTTTCCAGTCAAACAACGAACAGGACATTAGAAAGTTCTGGGATATCCTACAGATTATAATACTGTACTAACTTGTCAGCTCAAGCTGAAATAACAAATCACTAGCTTACCTTGATTTTCTCAGCAAGCTTGTCAAATTTGTTGAGTATTCCCTGAGCTTGGGTTGCAGCATGGCTCTGTTGACCACTGGCAAGCATTTCGGCAGCTTTGGCTTTCAGGCTGTCGACCTCAATCTTCTCACATCGTACTTTCTCCTCCAGGTTCTGCAAAGATATCTTGTTAGTGTCCTGCTCTGTTGTATCAGCATTTGTAATTACAAAAATATTTCTCACCTTAATACGCTCCAGCTGAGCTCTCTTCTCAGACATTGTGGTCTGGAACTCTGAGACTTCATCCGATACAGACTCCAGGAACTCAACTGTCTTACCGAGCTGATGAATTTGCTCCAGGAAGCCTGACCACCGATGAATTGAGTCATCAAGTATTGTCTATAAGAAAAAAAAAAAATAGCAATGAGATCATCAGTCTGCTTTATTTTATATAATGAACTTTTTTGATACAGATCATCACATCAAGCTAATGTCTAAAGAACTTATGCTGAATGTTACAGAAACAAAATGATACTCTTCATGTCTGGTGAAAGATTACTTAAAAGAATTGATCAATAACAGAATTCAGGGTTGATCGATTTTCTCCTACATCATCTTTGCTTGTATCAGCCTCATTAGTTGATAACCTAATCTCACATATTTTTATCTGAAGACCCCATCATTTATTCATTCAAATGCAAAATGTAACAAAACATTTTAATTATTTTAATTACAGCTATTTTTCTACCCTTTTTTTTCCAACTGATATAATTCTCACTATTACTATACATTTAATGCTTCATTTAGTACCAAACTGATGTTCTTACAGAGACATAGGAGAGTCAAATTGTTGAACTGAAAAGGCTTCATTAACATATCAGTGGATCTCACATTTAAGTTCTCGTAAGTGCTAACTGTCCGGCTCCATGGCTAAATGGTTAGCGTGCTGGCCTTTGGTCACAGGGGTCCCGGGTTCGATTCCCGGCAGGGTCGGGAATTTCAACCTTCATTGGTTAATTTCACTGACGTGGGGGCTGGGTGTATGTGTCGTCTTCATCATCATTTCGTCCTCATCACGACACGCAGGTCGCCTATGGGAGTCATATCAAAAGACCTGCATCTGGCAAGCCGAACTTGTCCTCGGACACTCCCGGCACTAAAAGCCATACGCCATTTCATTTCATTTCAGTGCTAACTAACTGTTCTGGGAGTGAATCCATACCATCCATACTCCCATATTGCCCTACATACGCCTATAAAACGTTCTCATTCATCTTGGACTGTTACATGATTTAGCATCGTGTTCAGGAGTAGATGAAAATATTTATCATATGTCCTCTATTTTCCTTGTATTTAACTTCTATTTATGTATTTTGTAGCAATTTGTAAACAGATGGTATTTTTAAATGAAATGTTTGGTCTTCATTCCTGCTGCCCAGGCTTACAGCATGCTACAGAAATGTAGATTGAAAGTGGAATTTTCAGTTTTATATCAAAGATCAAACTTCAGGAACACAGAAGGAACTGTACCACTACTTCAATTCATCCTGGCCAGCAAATTACAAAACATGTTCTCTCAAATTACTAGATTCTTGAGAATATAATCACAACACCTTAACAGCTGCTGAACCACATAGATGCTTTTCTTCCCACAACGGAATCAAGACCTTTCTTTGAAACACCATGTTACAGCTACAGCTTAGTGGCTTTGCTATACTCTCACAGTGAGTAGAATACAGTCGCCAATATCAAGGCATTGTACTGTAAAGTCACTGACAAATTCTGCATTAGAAAACAGAAACATATGAATCTCATTTTTCATTAATGGGTGAGTACTATAGTTACATTTTTGTGGATTTATTTATTTTTTATTCTTAAAAATTGTAGCACATTTCAGGATGAGTTGCCATATTAAAACTTAGAACATGGCGCATTCAATATATAATCAGAAGATGACTAGATGATAAGTAGAATTAGATTAATAATAATAATGTTATTTTGTTTTACGTCCCACTAACTACTTTTACGGGTTTTCAAAGATGCCGACGTGCTGGAATTTTGTCACGCAAGAGTTCTTTTACGCACCAGTAAATCTACCGACACGAGGCTGACGTATTTGAGCACCTTCAAATACCACCGGACTGAGGCAGGATCGAACCTGCCAAGTTGGGGTCAGAAGGTCAGCGCCTCAACTGTCTGTGTTACTCAGTCCGGCTAGAATAAGATTGGACAAAGATGAGCAAACTGTTACAAACCTTGATCTCCAGCATCCTTGATGCTAGGGCACTCCACTCCTCTTGTAGTTTAGCCAGCACCTGGTTGATGGCAGCATGGCCAGATGGTGCTGTATTAGCAAGGACTGTTTGTGCCAATTCAACTAGTCCTTGAACCTTGGTGAAGCCTTCTTCTTTGTATAGCAGCAAATCCTGGAGCAGATCATTGTTTTAATAGTGTGATTCACTCAACCAAATTATTATAGAATATGAAATTGTGTGAGGGGCTCGACAGATTGTGCTTCCTTTTTTTGTTTTTTGGAGAAAATGAACCATGTACAGTTTTGCTTACATATAGAGAACATCTATGGAGGAAATATGTGATAATAAAAGAAATACAGATACTACTACATTTAAAAATACACAATGAGAAGCTGAGTTCATGATTTATCTCACATACCTCAAGATAACTTATTTCATACAGCAGAAATATGGATAATTTGAAAGGTACCTGAATAGTCTCCAGTTTTCCCTCCAGGTCCTTCTGAGAAGAAGCACTGAGGTCCGAGCAGTAGGAAAGCTTATTTTTGATATCCTCCAACCATTGCGTGCACTCAGCAATGTGGCTGTCGAACTCCTGGTGACTGGTGACATACTGGTGCCACCGTGCAGTCAAGTCCTGAAACACACCCATGCCAACATTAATAGAGATACTTCCTTTGAGAAAAAGTATTAATTTAATTCACTTTTGCCTATTCTATAGAGGAAAGAAAAGACAGATTTGCAAATTTCGATATTTTACTATGTGGGCTTGAAATTTGTGTGTAAATAAGTCTGTTGTATCTCCTTTTACCTCATTCCTCATGTTGTTTAGAACTACAAACCCATCCAGAAATGAAAATATAACTACACTGCACTGTACTATTAGCATAGCAAAGAAACCATTAACAGAAATGGGTTTAATAACTGCAATACCAGTTATAGATACAAATGTACAAATTCCATAAACGAAAATGCAATTGATGTTACAACACGTCTAATAAAACCAAAATATTAAAAAAATGGATATAAGCAGGAGAATACAAATGGAAAGTGCTTTCTATCACAATGTGAGAAACTTGCTGTGGAATAAAGATATACTAATGAAGACTAAGGAAATGATGTGCAAGACATACTCTATCCTACAACAACATATGGAGCAGAAATTTGACCTATGAAAAGGAAAAGAGATAAAAGTTGTATCCAGGTAGTTGAAATAATGTTTTTGAGGAACATCATTCAGAAGACAAAAAAAAGTACAGAGTTAAAAATGAAGACATACAGAAACCAATTAAAGTGGAGAAACTGCAAGCTAAGGTAAGAGAGGTTTAAGGGAAGTTCCCTATGATGCAATTATTCATAAAAGCTTTCTTCAGTTTATCCTGGTTTTTCAAAAATGTTGAACAACTCTGGCACATTTTGGTTTTAAAAATCAAGCAAGATGATATCGTGATCACAGCTACAGAAACTTCTGTTTTACATGAAATCTAAACATCAGGGATATCAGTTTTTGTTTTTAAAATTCCACATGCAATGGTTGGATTCAAATGAAAATGGCTGCAGCAACAGATATATCTGATAAAGACGTATGAAATATGGTGAAGCAAGCATGATGGACTGGAAGTTGGAAAACAAGCATTATTTTGTACATGTATCTGGTAAGCTAGCACATATTTATACTTATTTACGAAACAGTTGGAACAATTTGCTCATATGAATTAATAGTAAATACAGTATCATAATTTCAAGAAAAAATATTTCAGTGCAAATGTCACAATAGAAAATGTTTGTTTTATTCTATTCTCCATAACATGTATTGAGCCATACTGTAATTCTCACCTTGACTTTATGAGACACCTGCTGGTACTTGAATCCCAGCTCAGAGATGAGAGAGCTACGAGTGCTCACACTGCCCTTGTATAGCTGCTGGGCTCGCTCAGTAACAGCATCCATCTCAAGCTCCTTGGCACGCACCTCACCTTGCAGATTCTGGAACAATATGTGCAGATAAGGGAACTGTACATCTATGATCAACAGGTCTTATAAGATAATGATCAACTAATATTCAATTTAATAGTAATAGTCAGTTTGTCATAAAATTGAAGGTCATTTTAGGTTCCATTATAAACGACAAAAAAGTATTAACTTTCCACTGCTGAATTCTTAGACAAGTTGGCATGACCCCAGTGCTGGATTATTTCTGACAACAAACTCAACACAGAATGTCACCAATTTGAACATAAAATACAAGCAAATAGTATGATGTCTTAATTTGACCACCCTATCCAGTTTCATAGCAATCACTGTAATCACCCCGCATGTTCGAAGCAATTCCAATATCATACATACCAATATACATCATCATCATATGGCCTCAGCTACCGTGTGCAAGCATTTTAATTTGACATCCTCTGGCTGCTTGTTCCTCAATTTCAACATTCCGTTTTACTCTCGGCCTACTAGAAGGCGGAGTTAACCAAATCTCTTGGGTATCTATGGCTGAGTTTTTGATGAATTCTGTCATGTAAACACCAAGTGTGTCCCCAGAGACCTTTTACATTCCAACATTGTACAACATGGAGTGTCGGTGGGCTTTTTTCCGCCCTTCAAAAATCTGACTACCTCTGCCACATTTGAACTCGCTATCTTGGGATCAGAAGACAGATACTCCACGACAGATCCACAGACGAAGCGTCATAGACTGTTACGACTTTAATCATTGAGTCTTCATGCCTTTTTTGAATTAACTAAGAGTCTTAAACAGTCCTCTGATTGTAACTAGGGCTGTAGCTTTGTCCAGTTCTACACCTCACACCTTTAAATCATTACAAATCGAGTCTAACCATTGTCGCCTTGGCCTCCCTCTACTTCTCTTGCAATCCATGGCCAAGTCCATTATTCTCCTAGGTAACCGACCCTATTCTATTTGCCTTACATAGCCCAACCACCAAAGGTGGTTCGTATGAATAGTTTCATCCATCGAATTCATTCCTAACTTAGGATTTCTTTCCTGCATTGTGAGTACCTTCCTGCCATTCTACCTATCTGTACCAATAATCATTCTTTACTCTCACGTCTGTTACCTCCACCCGATGTATTAGAGGTGGAGGATCTTACCTTGAGGAACTCAAGTTGCTCCTTTTTCTCCTCAGCTGTATCTTTGAGGTCCACAGCATGCAACTTGGTGTCAGTCTCTCTGATCCACGATAAGCACTGATCCTTAAGAGTCTCATATTCATTCCATTGTTGTAACTTTGCGTCCAGAGCCTCAATGGTGGACCTACAACAAGACCACCAAAACACATAAGTACTAGAGACAAGAAGAAAGTAAAGTGAAGGAAACTGAGTCCAGGTGTAGTATACAAATCTAACGTAGTCAGTTCACAGATATGATATGCATACAAAAAGATTACTCTTAAGCTTAATACCAGTTATTCTTTGAACATGCTTCACAGTTTATGTCTCTTTTGCACTTTTTCTTAGAAAAGGTGTCCTTTCCAAATTGTATCTTTTCCTTAACCCTAGAACTGGCAACTGTTGAATATTCGACACTTTGGTTCCTACTGTAGAGGCACTGTCAAATATTCGACATGCTCATATTTCTTCTCGTAATTTCCTCATATCTTCAACAGATGTCATGACAGTGTGCTTCTTTCCTTCTCGATGTCTACAACAATTGTGAGTTCACTTTCATTCATATTTACAACCTCTTTAGGTGCAGTTTCACAGAAATAAATGAGTGCAGTTTTCTGACGATCTGTTTGAGCGCCATTTCTGTAGTGTTTGTGAACAAACCTTCACGGGCTCTGCTATTCTATTTCATTTTATTTTGTAGTTTTAAGTTCAGTGTGAGTTATTTATTTCTGTATATATATTATTATTTGATTGATTATATGCATGGGCCGATGACCTTAGATGTTAGGCCCCTTTAAACAACAAGGAGCAAAATTATATGCATTTTTAGTACAATGTGTGTCTAAACATGGCATCCTCACTTCATTACAGAACATAAGAAATGAAGTAGTGTGAAATTTGTTGGAAGATGAAAGTGACAGATATGACTTTGAGATTTCTGAGAATGAACCGACAGATTCAGAATGAGATTTGGAATGTTCATCAGCTATTTTTTCCACATCAAATATCGGAAGTGATGACGAACCTCCCACAAAGCAACCTATCATAACAACGTGGTCTAAGGTCACGCCTTAAAATGAATGCATGCCAATACATTTTCCCTAATATTTTCAGAAATATAAATCTTAGAGTGATGAAACATTTGCTAGCATATTACAGGTACATTATTGACAATCTGTATATCTCAGTTTGTTTGTGGCATGTTCCAATTTTGTGTGCATATGATCAACATTTTATTATTATTTTGAATTTAGGAATTGCACTTTTTGAACAGACTGTAAATTTTCCAAGTCACATTGTCACCATGGCAATCCTTAGTGTATTAGTTTACGTAGATATGTAAAACTTCATAGATTTATCTCATGTCTTGCAGATATTTTGTATTTTATTTAGACCAGTAAAAGCTGCCAAATATGGCTGCCACCACAAGATTTAACATTGCCAGTTCTAGGGTTAACCACCTTGACTTGTTACCTTCATTCTGAAAGTTAATTTATATTACTATCATAACAAAGCTAAGTATAAAAAACTGGACTACAGATCTAGGAAGACAATACTTACTTGACAGCTGAGACAAGTCCCTCCCACTCTTGCTGGGATGAATCTATCTGAGATCGAATGTTCACTTGGCCAGATTCGATGGTTCCAGGTATCACTTTCTCTCCCAAAGAGCGGATCAACTCTATCCTCGGCTGCTCTTCTGGCAGGCTCATCTGAAGATTCTAAAAAAAAAAAAAAGGGAGGAATTATTCGTTATTTCAGAAACCTGAGGAGAAGTATATAAGACAGCCCACAACAGAGGCAGAACTTCACAAATGTGGAAGTACGTTGGTAAAGCAAATTAATTTTGGTATCAGATCATAATTTTTGTTT
The DNA here is from genome assembly GCF_040414725.1 of Anabrus simplex. Lineage (NCBI taxonomy): Eukaryota > Metazoa > Arthropoda > Insecta > Orthoptera > Tettigoniidae > Anabrus > Anabrus simplex. Next base: position 21,687,680 of record NC_090273.1, on the reverse strand, counting down.
TATCTTGTTTGAAAATTGGGATCAAAGACTTAAAACTATTTGGTGGTAGAAAATTTTATCTCAATAACTGATTCAGAAATGGACAGTACAAGATCATTGTAAAGTTGCAATAAGCTACTCCTATCAGATTGAGTCAAACTGTTAAGTTCAATTCTGGGTGGATTCAAGTATGGCATTTTGCAACTAACACAGGGAGTGAAACATGCGATGGCATACTGTGCCATCCTCTTCCCGTACAGGGCGAACGAGTGGGGGAGCTCGACCATAGGAAAAACATTGCATGCTGGAGTAAGCATATTTGATCACCCTGTATTTATATCAGCATTCACACCACCATGCCCTTGAACAAATGGGAAGAAACAGCTTGCTATCATCTTATGTTTTGAAGCAAGAGCAGACCATCACACTGGAGGATGAAAAGAGCTGACAAACTGTTCACCAATATCCTCATACTCATTTTCAACAATTTTCATTTTCATTATCCTCATTACCAGAAAAATAACCAGTATATGGAATATATTGAATGCATCAGTTGGAATTCATTTACAAGCTAGCCAAAGTACAAGATATATTTCACTGATGGATTTATATTTAGCTATATCATAAAAATTGGGAACATATATTTTGGTGAATTATTGACATCAGGCAAGGAACATCCCCCACCATCGCTGCCATTGTTTTTAGATCCTCAATTACAGTTTATTATTTCTAGTGTGCTACCATCCAGAGAAGCAAGACACCATGACTCTTCAAAAGAAGCATTTATATTCTACCCAACAACAGTCAGTGGTTCCATGCAGCAGCAGTATAAGGAACTATGATGCTGTTGTTCATATTTACCAGAAGAGACATGGAAATATTTGTATTATGTGATGATTTACTTGTTAAGAAAACCAAGCCTCACCAGTACCAAGGCCCTGTATATGGCAGTAACCAATGCTCGGGCACTATGTTCAGTGTGTTAACAAAACTGAAGGTCATATCCATTTTGTTGTGTCGCAGCTTGTAAAGTTCACTCTATCTGACAATTTACTTTTAGGAAAATATGAAAATAAAAAATGGAGAGATAATAACAAAGAGGCAGCTACTAAGGAGTTGAAGATTCATACACTTTATGAGCAAGAAGTTGTAAAAAAACAAAAAAACAGACTGTCTTACCTTCAGTCTCTCTAGGTTGGTGTGCAGAGAGATCCGTTCCAGCTCTGTGTCTCCCCATAGGAGGACAGTATTGTGAGTGGCATCTAGCCACTCCTGAGTGTCCATCACTGCCTTGCTGTACTGCTGATGATCACTTACAATGGCTTCATAGCGTTCCACAAAGCTCTACAAATATTCACATCACTGTGTAAACAACTTAATCAACTAAATAAATAAATAAATAAATTATACAACCAATAGAAATTTGACATCACATAGAAATAAATGGTTTTCAAAGTCCCATGACTCTCAGGATAGAGAATACCGGTAAGTAAGATAGTTCTCAAAGTTCAGGCTAGTCATCAAGTACAGAGGTACCCTTTGATTTGAATAAGGTGAAGATTCAGTTCACAAAAACAGCATGGTTAACAATATTTAGAAGACATTGGCTATCTATCATCTCTTCTATGTGCAGACCACCCGCCAATGCAGCTGACCATCAGTCACTCCAACAGGATTGTGATACTGCATCGATCATTTTATTGAAGTTTAAATCTCAGTGCAAAAGAACAGATATCCTAAATATAGTATTCCACTAAGTTTCTCCAATCTCACTGCAAAAAAGAACATTCAATATCTAGGAAACATATAACAATTTTAGGTTCAAATAAAAACAAGTACATACTTTACTACACACCACAAGAAACAGCTGGAGTTTTGCTTAATGTTTCACTTATATCAAGAAAAGAATATTCAGCGAGTTTCTTACTGTTCTGAACAAAGCTATGAAAGTACTATCTGCGTCTGATGAGAAGTCGCAGCAGCTCAGTAGATATGGCACAAGTAACAGATATTACACTATCTAAGCTACAAACATTAGTCGTGAAGATTGTGTGCTCTCTGACACAGAGGCATGTTCATTATATAGTACTTGCAGTAAATGTGTATCTAAAGAACAATTGCACTACCACTTCAAAACTTCACAACAGCATCTCAGTTCGCAAGAGTCTTTGTGGACAGAACAGGCCTTCAGACTTGAGATAGGCGCCCATGCGCAGCAGACATACTTACCCCTCGCACCCCTTACGCCGCATCCATGCTACTTCTTGTCAGGATGTCTAATAATTGTATCTTACAAATGGCTCTGCTTATTGTGTATTCTTTATTCACATGTAGTTTTCTGATAGTATCAAACTAGGATAGTAGATATCTGATGAAGGACAAAATCTGCAGATCCAGAAAGAAACAAAGAAAGAAAGAAAGAAAGAAAGAAAGAAAGAAAGAAAGAAAGAAATAAAGGAAGGAAGGAAGGAAGGAAGGAAGGAAGGAAGGAAGGAAGGAAGGAAGGAAGGAAAATACTTTTAAGTAGGTACCTGGATGCATTATTTCAGAAAACTTGGATACTGAATGTGAAATCTGCTGCCAAATCAAAACATTTAACAAGATGAGGTCACTGTTTTACAAATATGACCATGGACTCAAGATACGTTAAACTAGGGTTAGGATTCATTGTTGGCTGGTAGTTTTACATGGCATGGAGACATTTACTCTTAAAAGCTTCTGCTATAAAATGGCTCTCAGTTTTTAAAATGTGAGACATAGATAAATACGTACGTGGTTTGAAAAGTTCTTGGAATGTACTAGAATTAAGTATCTTACCTCGATGGAACTGCTTTTATTTTTCAACATAGTCTCCCTGTAGACTAATGCATTTGGTCCAGCGATGTTCCAATGCCTTGATCCCATCTCGAAAATGAGATTTCTCCAGGCCTGCAAAATACCTCTCCAATTCGGCTGTCAGTTCTTCCCTTGTAGAAAATCTCCGTCCACCGAGGAAAATTTTCAGCTTGGGGAATAGAAGAAAGTCTGATGGTGCCAAATCAGGTGAATAAGGTGGATGTGGCAACAATTCGTACCCCAGTTCATGAAGTTTTGCCATGGCAATAACACTTGTGTGCAGCGGAGCGTTGTCCTGATGAAAGATGACCTTTTTCCTTGCCAAACCAGGCCTTGTTTCGCGTATCTTTTCCTGTAGGTGGTCTACGAGGTTTGCATAGTATTGCCCCGTAATTGTTTGGCCAGTAGGAAGATAATCTATCAGCAGAATGCCTTTTGCATCCCAGAAAACTGAGACCATGACCTTTCCGGCTGAACGCATTGCCTTGCCTTTGCTTTCTTTGGTGGTGGTGAATCAGCATGTTTCCACTGCTTTGACTGCTGTTTTGTCTCTGGGGTATAGTAGTGGACCCAAGTTTCATCTGTAGTCACAAACCGGTGAAAAAAATCTTGTTTGTTGCTCTGAAAACGGGCCAGACTTTGTTCGGACATTTCCAATCTGGTGCATTTATTGTCCAATGTCAAGAGGCACGGCACCCCATCTTGCGGATAATTTTTTCATACCCAATTCTTCTGTTAAAATAGAATATACCCATTCAGAAGACATCCCTACAGCTTCAGCATTCTCCCGCACTTTCAGTCGACGATCCTCCATGACCATTTTATGCACTTTTGCGATAAATTCTGGGGTCGTAACACTTTTTGGCTGTCCACTACGCAGATCATCATCCAAGCTCTCCCGACCAAATTTAAACTCGCTGGTCCACTTGGCAACAGTTGAAAATGAAGGAGCAGAGTCTCCCAGTGTGTTCTGAAAGTCGGCATGAATTTCCTTTGCTTTCATACCTTTCTTTACAAAGTATTTAATCACTGCTCGAATCTCAGTTTTTTCCATTGTCACAAATCACTACGCGGGAACAACAACAAAGAGTCATCACTACCACAATCCTGCAGCTAGAGCACTGACGCGCCACGTGTTCACTCACAAAGGATGTGTGATTATTGCGCGGGAACCTCGTTGCTCTAGCACTGGCATCTAGCGGTGATTCCGAGAACTTTACAAACCGTCCTCGTAATCTCCATACCTCATAGACCCCAAAATATTCCAAATACTAAAGTATTATGAACAGCATGAAGTGGTTGAAAGTTATCAGAATTTACAAAATGTTGGAAACTGGAACATTTCAGTCACAATATGCGATGAAACAAATACCATCGTTTACAGCTAATGTTACAAGGGTAAGTTGAGGTTCATTGTGGAGTTAGATGCAGAAAGAAGTCATGGCTAAATAACATCAAAGACATCCACAATGCCCCACAGCTTTCTCACTTGATACAAGAACAAAGAGCATGGAAGAAGAAGAAGAAGAGGGGGAGAAGAAGAAGGGGAATAATAATAATAATAAGAAGACTCCACTTCACTGTCGGCCATTTCTTCTCAGCCCTGATAACACTTATTGACTGCTGTACTGAAGTACATCAGGTGTGCAAAGAAATGTAATAGCATATAATTACAGCCCTGCACGGATGTGGATATCTGTGAAGTTAGTGTCTTGGTGGATGCAAACTGTATGGCAGTGCAGATAATTTTGCTGATAATTTCTAAATAATGAAGTTTATTAATTTTCACTCAGGTATCCTCTTACTTTTACTTGTGATTACTGTAGGTGATCCTTGACATTGGTATGGAGAAGGGTGATATACAAAGAGCCTTGAGACCATAAAGCCGTAAATCTGACCTAAGTCTAACTGGCTCCTGCCCGTAATTAGTGGAAGGAAAGAACAAAAGTCAATACCAGGTATCAGGCCTATTCTATTATATTAACAGATCTATCCGTTTCAATACCCTGATGTCATATACTGTAGTTAAATATTTACAATATCCACGGCTAATTATTCACGAATAACTATTTGTGCATGCGGATGAAGGAAGTATGGATGCAGATAATATTTTGTATAACCGTGCAGGGCTCTGTATATAATCCGCATGTAATATGATATTGAGTTATTGATAAAGAAAATACTGTTTAAAATTTGGGGCCTAGTATTCTTATTTTCATTACACTCCAGCTGGTCTTGTGACACGTACATTCTACAGAATCCGATTCAGTAAAAAGTGGACTCACTTGTGCCCTCTTGAGAATATCAGCATGTCGCTGAGTTAGTGAAGCCAGTTGTTGGTCTATGCTGTCACTTCTTTTTGGAAGGCTCTCTGTCTTGTCCCGGAGGCTCACAATGTCCTGCTGATGAGCCACGGCATCGTGTAACAATGCTCGATATGTCTGCAATTGAGCTCGTTTCTCATCCAATGTAGTCTTCAGTTCCAATTCTTTAGGTAGGTGAGCCTCTGTTTCAGTCAACCAGCGACGCAGGTTCTCGCTGCACTCCTCGAAACCCATCCACCTGGATCAAGATAAATGAATTTCACTTCATGGGTCTGTATTGAACTTTGATTAAACCAAATTAAAAATAATAAGTGAGTCAATTCCACCTTTTCAATACAAATTAAATATTGTTTATTAAATAAACATTTAATGGTACTAGCTCCAACCTATTTAAAGGTCATCTTCAGCTATATCGCGTGTAGAACAAAAGTGTTTTCATGAAATTCTAAAAACAATTTTTCATAGAGTGAAACTTCTGTTTTAAGACCATCTTTAAAACCACTGTGTTTCAAATACTTTCTTCTACACGCGATATGGCTGAAGATGACCTTTAAATAGGTCAAAACTAGTCCCATTAAATTGTTATTTAATAAACACTATTTAATTTGTATTGAAAAGGTGGAATTAACTAACTTTATTTTTAATTTGGTTTCATCCACCTGGATCACAAAATAAGCACTTATATGGCTTGTTAAACCACCTAGTACAAGTGTTTTGTATGCAAGTTGTAGTAAAGATTCACTATCTATTACATGTTATGACAATGTTACTGAATGATACAAGATTTCATAGATCACATCGTATAACAATAATCAGGACCAATAAATCATACACCTACAGAAAGGCAGGAACACATACTACGATAAGCACCATAATAGTTTGGTGGGGAGAGGGAAGCAACAGGAAAGGAGATGTGGACAATCTCCTCTTCTTCATAAACTGCAAAAAAAGCAAAGTCATCTCCATATAATCCATGAAGGCCTTTGGAGGGGTGGAAGGTAAAGGCTTCCACTATTCCTAACCTCGGCACTTGATGGGGTACAATGGTTAGTTCTATGCCCGACTGCCCTTTCCCCTAGGAATTAACCTGGTACTCATTTTTGTTGTAGGTTGAGTGAACCTCAGGACCATATGCACCTCTGGAAGTGGAAATCTCGTTTTTTAAATGTTTTGACTTCCTGATGGGGAATCCAAGCCACGTCCTTGCGGGTGAACCGAGCACGCCTCTACCGCCCTTTTTCATACACTGAACTATCTTTAAGTAGATAGGCTCTCTCATCATTAATACCAATTCTTCTCTATTTATTTCTTCTGAACCACCAATGAGGTCATTTTTGCCACCCAGTTTCATCAGGAACTTTAACACTCCTTTAGGGTCATCTTGACAAATGAAGCTGGGTAGCAGAAACAAACTGATCAGGAGCTGAGAAGAAATGAGAGTAGAAAAACTGGAATTTGTGAGGAGAGAATCCAGCTATTTGAAGATGGTCGAGTAAGACTATGTTGAGATTATCCTTGTCGCTTAGTGTTTCTTGTGACTCCTTGTCTCTTTTGCTATCGGTTCTTCTTCTGGTGCAGATCTGTCATTGTGTTATGTGTTCCTATTCCTGTCAGAAAACTTGTGTACCTAATTAATAAAGTAGACATTAACTAATTGACAAAAAGAAAGACTGAGGAAAATATAATTTGCCATGGTCTAAATCACTCTACATGATAAGAGGGGGAGAAGAATAATAAGAACAGGAAGAGTTCAAAGACAGAAACTTTAGTGGACCAGTTAACACATGGGCTGTGTCATTTATTGCGGAGAACAAAGCCCACTCGGCGCATGTTCTCTGGTTTTCATCGTTGTTACTATGAAACAAACATACTATGTATGCGTTGATTGGTAATGCAGTGTAAGATACGATTCATATAGTTCATGAAAAAAATATAGATGACAGCAAACTACAGCTTTACACATCATAGTCTTCCTTTCACACCATATCAGAGGTGTGTAAACTTGACAGCAGCGTGTGCGTAATGGCGGCCGTGCGCTAACATAGACTGAACCAACCGTGATTTATACCAACTGAACAGACCTAAGAGATCACACAATATTTATGTAGATGAATCTCTTGTATAGAGGCATGATTTTTTCGCATTAACGATAAACGTGACAAAAAATATTTTGAAGTGATTTTGCGATATCTTTACGAATCATATGTTTCTGGTTAAGGAAATATGGATATTATGTTCGCGAATTAAAGTGAATTAAAGCGATAAGGCCATTTTAAAGCAAAATTCAATTATTTCGCGATAAGCGCGATATTACAGCGAAATCTGTAGTGAATAACGAACTTGACATTTTGTTACAAGATTATGTATGAAAAGAAAAGGAAGAGTGAACAAAGATTCATCAACAGGAAAGAAATATGTTATCATTAATGTTCTGGAAAATCTCTTTAAGACATGGCATCAAAGAAAAGGGGTTGGCTCCAGGCTTCTTGCCAAACGAAATGTCTGGAATGTTGTTCTTGTGGTGGCTGGTAGTCCCACCCCAGTCTGATTCCTCACGGCATTGTGCAATCCTGTAATCCCTAATGACATCCACAAGCAGCACAATTGACTGGTGTAATTCGGCATCGTGGTCAGGTAAAATGAAGAAAGTGATCACAGACAGTAGCGAAGATGGGTCGCTCGACAAGTGTTACGGTGCACAGCAGAGCTAAACAGTTTGCGAGTGAAGGTTTATACGTTTCGGAAAGCAATATTTTAATGTGTAAATTTTGTAATGTTCGTATCGAGTGGGAGAAAAGAGAGTGTCTCAAAACATTGTTTTAAAAATAAGGAACATTCAAAACGTAAATTTAGCACTCCAACAGTGACACGGCAGGCAACAATAGAACTCCCATTAGATATGCAAAAGAGAGTTAAGAGTGAAAAAATAGAATTTATTCACGAAACAACAGCGATGCTACTCAAAGCCAACATCCCGCTGGAGATGGTAGATGACCCTGCAGTCCGGAAATGGCTTCAAAAGCATGTACCAGGTATATACAGTCCATCAATTAAACCTCCACAATCAACGATCAGTGATAGTAAGACTAGGTTTTCTAAGACCTCTTTCTGATAAAGACTTTTTTTTTATTGGTTAGGTTTTGGAGACCTTCCGACAGCCAATCAAGAAAACAATGATTAATTTTAGAATTTCATTAAAGCGAAATTAAAGCGATAAGGCAATGTCTATTTCATGAAATAACACGAAAATTAGTATCCTTCTCGTGAAATCGTTCAAAAATTAATGCGATAAAATCATGCCTCTACTCTTGTACAAACAATTCAAAACAACCTAAAAATCAAATGAACTATATTTTATTAGTTGAGGGTACACGTTGAAAAATATAAAAACCTATTAATTTCAATCCACCATTTCCATGGTAAGGGATCTATCAATTGTATTACAGTTTATAAGATATGAAGTAGAAAATATGAATTCAAATGAAGTGTAATAAAAAATGACTCAAGTTCAAAACTAGTATTTAATTAAAAGATACAAAATTAGTGAAAAATGACTAATCTGGAGGATAAAAATGTATGAAAGTGAACAAGACAAAGAAAATGTGAGTACAAGACAGAATGGTGTGTAAAAAGGATAATAAAACTGTATGAGGAAAAATGTTCTTTCAAGAATATAACTGATGTTATCAATAAAAGTGTAAAAGACTACTACATGACTTTCAAGATAAAAACATACTCTTACAACATTATTTCTCAATCAAATTTTGAGACTTATGCTTGTGTTGAAACATTTTAACAAATATCTTCAATGCACGTTCATATGGGTGATGTTGCTGCACCCATAAAGTTACACCCGATCACCTCCATTTCTCTTACACTGACAAACTTAAGACAACCTTGAGACAAGTACAGGATGGGATAAGAAGCACTAGAGACCAGTGAAAATTCCAACCACCCTTACTGGGTAAAAGTTAAATAGCATTAAAATTTAGAGTACAATCTGAAAGTTTGCCTTAGAAATCAAACCGATGTCAGTACATGGAGAGGGATTACTTAGGAAAGTACTGAATTGATGAAATGTGCATTTTAAGATAATATCCTTGAAATTAATTAGCAAATCATGTCAAGTTCTATCACATAATATTTGAAGCATCCTCAGAATTAATGTATATTTATTATTAAATTATGAATAAACAGACATATAATATGCAAAATTTATTAACAAAACATTAAACAGACAGAGTTATGCAAAGCCTACCTAGAGAGCTTAGCCTGCAGTTCTCGTTCTGTGCTCGACACACCATCATATAAGGTCTCCATAGCTTGTTGTAAGTCCTGGAGCTGCTGACGAATGTTTTCTCGACCCTCTAGGGCAGTTGAAGGATATAACTTTTCACCCAGCTCGATAGTATTGTTGAGCAAGGATGTTGCACTAGGCTGCTCAGACAGCAGTTCCTTCAGCCCTGTACTACGCTGCACAAGGTCCTGACGGGCTCCCACACCGCTCCCATCTCGACAGCTCTCAAACCGAGCTTGTGCGGCAGCAAGCCATTCAGTGCACTGACGATATTTCTCTGTGTATGCTTCATGGTCTGCGACTGCCTGTTCACACTTCTTCACTATCTCCTATTTGGGGCAGATCAGAACAAAAGTTGTACACATGAAAGTAAATATGCATATCAGGGTCAGTGTGATAAATACATCAATTATAGTAAACTTCTGGTTATTTGTGTTAATGGAAGAACAAGCACAAAAGATCAAAGAACACAGATAAATCAGTTCAATTAAAAATTTATTGGCAACATAGTAGGGTAAATACTAAGTTTTCCTTTTGTATGAAAGCCTGAAATTCGTGGGGAGAATCAAAATGACGACACTTGGTCGCTTCTCTTGGACAGTAAGTTCATGGCCCATGGTGAAGCGTGAATCTTGTAAACCATCCAGAACAGCTTTAACTCTTCCTCTAATCCCAATGCTTCATGGAACAACTTAACTTTTACTTCAGACATTATACTGGTAATAACTCCTTCCACTCATTTTTCTTGGTTCAACCACATAGAAGTGTGGGACCTAACTCTTCATATGTAGACATATGTTTTGAAGATCCAATAGTACTATCACTGTTCCACACAAAATTCTCCAGCTTTGTTTTATTTTTCTTAAAATCATGTATTCCATAATGTGGCAGCAGCTTATCACCTGATTCTCACAGAGAGCCTAGTTCAAACAATGGGAAAAATAGTGGACAATAGTACCTACATTATATTTTTTTAATTTTTAGGTTGCATGAATAACCTGCACAAGAATAATCAACAGTTTACTGTAATTCCATTACACAGTAAACTACAGTTAAAAGTGATTGCCTTTGAATATATAAAAAAAATCTTTGTTCAATATAGATCAAACTAAAACAGTCTAAGAGTTCTGGTTGAAAATGAATTACGTATTATCAGAAAATACATTACAACACTGTACTTGCAATGAAAGTTTGCTTTTCCAAATAAGTGCTAAATTAAGTGATAATACAGCCCAATTTTTATCAGTTAATTCATTTCCTTAGATTAGCAGCAATTGAGAGAATTATCAAGTGATGAAGGAGTATGGACTATTCTAATCTTTGGGACTGATATTCATACATTAGGCACATTACATTTAGCACAGAACATTTCACAATGTATTTGCCATATGAGCCTGTCAATTTAAACATCACTTTCCTATCTGACATGTGCTACCTCACAACTAAAATTTGAGTGTTTGCATCAGGAAAGAACTGGAACATTCTGTGTAAATATGTACGAAACCGGTCAAGTAAGAAACTTTGTACTCTTTTGAAAAAGACGTCGTTCAGCAGAGTGAGATGAATTCATCTTCTTCCTGGACATTTTTCAATTATATCTGAGTCAGCACTTATGGTGAATTTGACCCAGTTTTACTGCTGAATGTCCCTCCTATCAACAACCCCATGTGGCAGGATATATTCACTATTATGTATCTCTGCAGTGGTTGGACGTATACGAAGAAGTGTGTGTGGCAAAATATGCAAAAACCCAGAAATATTATTAGTTTTACATCCCAATAATTACTTTTACAGTTTTTGGAGACAACAAGGTGCCAGAATTTTGTCCCATGGGAGTTCTTTTATGTGCCGTTAAATCTACCAACATGGGACTCATGACCGCACCCTTCTCATGAACAACAGTTACATCCATTCCATTATGAGAGGAGTTGTATATGCGCTATACACATACAGTACCTACTTAATGGTTCAGTATTATGGTACATATAAACCTGTTGCTTTCTGTTAGTTTTGCACTCCTTCTAAGGCAGAATTTTTAATGAAAGTGAACAGTATCTGACATGGGAAAGACACGGGTGATTTTTTTTCTTTTTGGTAGTAGTTTGTCACACTAACATATCAAAGGTTTTCGGTGATGGGATGATTGAAAAGAGCTAGGATCAGGAAGGTAGCAGCTACAGCCTGGTGTGAAAATGGAAAAACCACGGAAAGCCATCTTCAGGGCTGCTGACAGTGGGATTCGAAGAAAGTGTTGATTTAACCTCACATACCTCAGTTAGGTTTCTGGAGAAGAAGGTATGGGAGAGGGTTAGGAATGGGAAGGAAGTGGCCATTGCCTTAATTAAGGTAAAGCCACAGCTTTTTCTCAGTGCAAATTTGGGAAAACATGAAAAACCATCTTCAGGGCTGTCAATAATAAAGTTTGGACTCACCATTTTCCGAATGTAAGCTTATAGCTACATGGCCCTTACTGAACAGCATACTTGCTCAATGGGAAGAAAGCTTTAGTGTAGGGAAGTGTATTGTGTGGAATGTGATTTTTAGGAATATTAAGGGCAGAACAAACACCCAGTACCCGAGGCAGAGGAACTGACTATACACAGTTAAAATCTCATGACTCAGCTGATTATTCAACCAGAGAGTCAGACTTAACATTTGGTAAAGAGTCATGATAGACAAATCCTCAACTCTTAAATTCTAGTATGAAACATGCAAGTAATATTAAAACTTATGGTTCAGACTGGAATCCTGATATGATTTGCACATGTATATGAGTATAGTGTTTCTTACCTTTGCTGTGGTCTGAATTGACTGAAATCTTGAAGTAATCTGCTGCACATTAACTGAGATTCTTGTATCACCACTGATCTGGACTAAATCTGATGACTCATCAGCCATCTTATCAAATTCAGCTTCATTCTGGCGAAGGCTCAGGATCAGCGACTGAATAACAAAAGTTAAGTTTTAATTATACCAATGAAATTCAAGGGACAAAAACCTGGTAAAAGGGTAAACATTAGAATTATACAGCAAGATAAATGAGCAAAATACAATGCGGAGTTTCAAAAAGTGTACTACTCGGGGTCTTAGAAAGATCTGATAATCCAGCTGATGAATCCGCTGCCTCAGTGGGGAGATACACTGGTGAATGAGACTCAGAAGCCTGAACACCTATTGGTTGACTTTTTTGTTTTAATGATAACATGGCCATTATAGTTTGAAATAGTAAAATAACATGTGAAAACTGCGTTTGATATTAATACTATATTAATTTAGAATTTCAACCCAATCTAATGCAAAAAGTAATCATGCAAATAACTATAATTGTTTCAGAGAAAGAATGTTTGAAAAACCTCAAAAAACCCAACCAGACTGATTGGTACAGATTTCAAAGTCCAGACCGAAATGCGGTAAGTAACATTGTCAATCGGTGTATTAAAGTTATGATTCCATACTGGTAACCTCAGTTTTATTATGAAAGCCTAGGCAGGCATTTATACGAAGTGGAGATAATCTCCCCTAGTGCACTGTGCTTGCAGTGGTGTATAAACGGGTGGCGGATGCAGAGTAGCTTTCTACCTACAAGTGGCCATGACCGGTCCATGGCCGACAGCTCTGCATTCCGACCGACCATCTGAGCAGAGGATGGGTGGTAACGGATCTACCGTGGCTCTACACCACTGCATTCGAGAGATGGAGAGGGGCTGGTCCGCACGGTTGGCTGTCCTGAGAATGTCTTTCTGTGGTTTTCCATTCTCCTGCACTCAGGTGAATGCCAGGACAGTTTATATTATAGGCCAAGGCCACCAAACATCTCCTTCATCAACACAAGTTTCCCAGCCTGAGAGACGGCATCACCGTCTAAGAGGCCTCCCTCTGCTTTCACGGGAGGAATGAAAAGAATTCAGTAGTAGTGTATAAATAGTGTACAAGCCAGCATCTTGTGACAGTTGTGGCATTCCAGTGGATGAACCTGCTGCCACACTAGGGTGAAACATTGCTTTTAAATACTGAGAAGAGTATCATTTATTATTGATGAAAATTGGCAAAATTCTAGCAGTTTTAGTCATGCTATGGAATACTTTGTCATTTGACCTCTTTACATTCCAGCTATGCTCGATTTAAGTAGTTCTGATGCATTCCATTTGAGATTTGATTCCTATCATTAGTTATATCTGTCTCAACTGACTATTTCTATGGATGTGCACTTCTTCTGGCAAATCCCTCAATTGCTTGTGAGGAATAATTTTAACACTCCTACAAACTTACTGGAATGAAAAAATGAACTTGAATTTTACTTTTTTAAATGTACAAAACATAGAACAGGTAAGCCAGTGATTATCTGAAAAGTTAATTTTAAAAACTTTCTGTATCAGCGTAGTGAGTTTTATTCTCATACAAAACATGTCAAAACCAATACATAGTGAATATTATAAAACAAACCTAGCCAATGGTAGAAAATTATGGAAATGGCATTAATGTTTTGGTCATATTGAAAATAATAGATAATGGGAACAGTTAACAAGGTTTTCTTTTTTTTCACGAGGCATGCAGAATACTCAATGATGCTAATAAAATATTGAGTTTGTTGTCACACATCTTGATAGAGATTAAGAATACAGAGGAAAAGAAACTCCTACCAAGAACATTGTAAGCTGAACTAGGGATTTAATGGGGTCATTGTAGCGAAGCACATGGCAGGCCAAAAGTTTATATTTTCTTTTGCTCATTTAGAAAATTCGATTCAGTTATTCAACAAAGGCAATATTCAAACTCTTCATTGCAACAAAAAGCATTTGTTTTACACTTAAAAAAATTATCTTATCAATACAGTTACTGAAATAAACACCACCATCATCATAGATATATACACTTCACATGCTTCAGAAACATGGACACTAACCATGAGAAGAAAAAGTACGATCCAAGTAACTGAAATGAGGTTCCTGAGAAGTATCGGAGGAAAAGCAAGACAAAACAAGGTATGAAATGAAGTGAAAAGACAGAGAGTTGGTGTTAAGAGATTGTAGTAGAGAGAAGCTGAAATGGTCTTGGCACATGAAGAAAATGCCAGAAGAAAGAGTGGCAAAGAAGGCTTGCAAGGAAACATGACAGGCAAGAGGGTTAAAAGTCAGGCCAGAACTAAAACGAAAGATACCGTGAGGGAGTGCATCAAGGATAGAAGCATCTACATTGTCATATTTTAACAGGAATAGCAGGACAGAGCGAGGAGGTGATCATCTGAAGCAGGGAATGGATGATGATGATGAAGATAAATGGCAATGATGAAGATGACATCATACTTTAAATCCACTTTTCAGCACTTAATCAGCAAGCCTCAAGCTAGAGAACTTCTTGACACCTGAAGAAGCCTTAGCTTAGGCAAAACCCCACATCTGGGAAGCCTAATTGAGAACATCAGAATGAAAACCAGTGAATATGCAAAGTTTTTTTAATTACAGGAGACCAAAAGATGAATATTTTTTTAACCCTTAAAACTGAATTATATAGAGTCACAGAGACTTCATTGATATGCTATCTAAGGAGAACTAATTTTCAGCAAGAATCATTCATGAGGAGACAGAAATTGCTGAATGCCCGAATAATTTTAACTGAACAGAACATGGCTGCCCTTCATGGTTAAGTCTTCAACATTTTTCTCCTTGATTATGGAGGCCCTGGAATGAACTACACTTCTAACATGGTCTTTCTATCTTTCTGTCTTTCTATCTTGAGTCTAGTTACTATGGAGTGACAATTGATGTTAATTGGTTTCATTCTTAAGGCTCTGAACATGATTTTGGTAGCAAGATCAAAAGTGTAAGCCTACAATAGTTGTAACACGACCTAATATCCCCGAAATTTCATAATGCTACTTTACCCCCCACCCCCTCCTCCCACCAAGGATCTCACAGCTTGTGTTGATCACAGGGTCTCAGCTATGTTTGAGATTGCTCCACTTGATTGAAATAATAACAATAAGTTATGTAAGAATGATTTAGAAGAGCTGAATATTACAATGAAGCAAATTGAAAATAGAGAAGAAAAAAAGGATTCTCAAGAACAAACAAATAAGATTGTCACTAAAAACTGTACAACACAAACAATATGTCATATCTGATGAAGAAAGGGCAGTCAGGTCAGCCAGAATGAAGAGGTTTTGGGAAAGGAAGAAGATGATGCAAGCTAAATCTTCAGTTAATTCTTTGTTAACATAAATGTATTTGGGTTTGATTTAAGTGCTCCAATGTGGGCATAAACTATGTAAATAAATAATAAATAATAATGTAATAATTGCTCCACTTATCGACACTAAAATGAATTGTTCCCTCAAAGAATGAGAGCATTGGGTAAAGAAAACAGGCTGCGAGGAGCAGGAAATTACATTTGACTTTCATTCTCAGGCTCACAACTGCCATTCCCTGGGCACTTAACATTAATGAAAATCAAACAAGTTTCTCTGAAATAGAGAATAATATTAATTTATAGAACATAGAAAAGGTCACATATGATAGCTAAGAAATCTGCAAGCAATTAGCAAGAAAAATTGAAGCATTAGTACTTTTATACAATAGTTAGCTGAAGAGCATGCACAGCACAAGATAAGAACAACATTTTACTTTGACAAACAAATATTTACAGTAACTTTCTTGAGTATTAACAAGTACATTTTTGAATTACTTAGAAGGAAAACCATATCACACATTTTAAATATACGATTTAAATCTGTTAATCTGGTTTTCAAATGAGAAGAGAGTATGAATGAAAATATCAGGATTTTCTCATCTTGCAGTCACATAAAAAGTGTTTTCAAAAATGAAGAGCACTGAAAAAGTCTCATAAGAGAACTGTCTGGGTTGGACCAGTCTGCCTGCAATGAAAGTTGGTTGGATGATCAATTAAGACATTACAACATCGCTGCACACCTGCCATTACTACAAAGGCTGTCGACAGTACTACAGAATGAGTGATTCGAGCTGGGATCCAGCAGTTCCCTTGTGTGTGCTAATATACATGTAATTTTATACATAGATGACCCAGAATTAATACTACATAATACCGTATTTTAGTTTCCATTATAAATGTTATTAATGATGGTCCCTGAATGGAAGCTGCTACCCCATGATGACCGGATAGTTCAAGTCTCTAAGAAAAATATTACACCGCTGCACTCAAACCACTGTGACTTGAAAAGTATTCAAGATATCGACCTCAGACTTTGAACATGTACTCACCAGGTTGCTTAGTAGTCTGTACGACGTGATACCTTTAAAAGCAGTACCCTTTGTGGCTCTATTTAATAGCCTTTCTCAGCATGGTGGAATAGGAAAGATAATGATCTGCCATGTCTGTGCCTTTCATGTTCTTATTGCATTCAAGTATACAAGGATTTTTCTTTATGGTAAGTATCTATTTAGTGTTAGCCATTCATCAGTAGAAATATCTAATTCCCTGCCACTCGGTACATCTGATAACCGGTCTGCACATAATTAACTACAAATATCAGTATCCGTCAACACCACACCAAGTAGACATCTGCATGGAAGTTCCATGGATATTATTTTGTTAACTACATGAAAGTTCAAAGAAAGATACAGCAAAATCTGCCTTACATTCTATATTTCATAACTACACCATTGGAACTTATAATCTGAACGATCAAGGAAATACGAGGGCATAAAAATGAGATTCTTGTAGACCATCACCTACTGCCAGCTGAGAAACTAGAGGAATTCTCAGGGTCCATCACCCATGTGGCACGTAAGATAATGAAACTTCAAATAAATCTTGAATTTTTTTTTTTTCGGCAAACAAGGTACATTGCCATGGGTGCACTATCTTGTACACCGACTCTTGGCACGTACTCATGTATATATGTAGTTATCTTGGCTACAAAGACTGTGCAAGTGAAAAAGTATATCAGCACTAACACCTATGATCTCACAGCTACTCAACATGCTTGCAAGTAGTTCAAAGTTTAGCCAACGGATAGCACAACAAGCTGTAAACTATGCCCATGTGTGAAAACTGTGATTTCTGGGGCCCATCAACCACCACGTTTTACAGTAATACAGAGATCTCTGGGGTCCATCATCAATGTGTTAAAACCTTAACGTTCTGATATATTTATGTACTGTACATGTAGCTAAAATAAATTTATAGAGTGTGAAATTCTGTTTCTGTAGTCAAAATCTCACTTTTTGGTAGAAAGTATTTCATGAAAATTTTAAAAAAATAGAATTTTTGGTATAATTCTACAGTGCATATGCTAGGCCATTCTACGCCATCGACTAATTGCTCTGAGCCATTCAGCTATTTTTCAGCAATTAATTATATCACTACAGTTAATATAAGGCAAAATGATTATCCCCATTAAATTAATATGCAGGATATGTTAATGGATCATTCACCCAAAAATCACCAAAATCTCTCCAGTCCATTTCAGATGGTTCCCTTGTGAGTAAAGCTGACAGCAGGACTACATACAGAGAGACAGAGATAAGAGAGAGAAACTACCCCTCTAAACCAGAGAGAGAAGCTGAAAGTCCAAGTAATGAGCTGGAAAAAATTTGGCTATGACAAGGCAATGTCTTACTTGCTCCAGGTGATCTGCTAGCGTTACAAATTCCTTCACATCTCTATTTCTGGAGTCAATTATTTTTATCAGATCCTGAGGGATAAATCACAACATTATAACATATATACATGTGACAAATGTCAGCAACTTAAGTTTAATGATAAAGTTTCAATAAATTTGCAATCTGAAAAAATAAAAAGAGAAGATGTCTCCATTCTGCGCAGCTAAAATCAGTTCGTGAGGTTGAGATCCATACTGTATGCGCATGTTTTGCTGGGGGCTGGCATAACAGGGAGGTGGGGGCAGGGGCGAGAGAAGAGTACCATTTTGACATTCATTTACGCAGTACTGCCAATCAAACAGTGAAACAAATGTAGGATAATAGTAAATTGAGCTCAGTCTGAACAATATTTACTTCACAGGCACATGTTTAATTTAAACATAAATTACTAGAAAAGGAAGTGGAAATGATGAGGAAACAGAGGCAAATATAAAGAAATATGGTGCTGTAGGTATTTGTGCCTGTCTTGTGCCCACTTTTCATTCCTGAGAATCATTTGCAGTAATGCGACAAAAATGTATGTAAGGAACCGTAATTATGCACTATCATGTTTCATTTCTCATGTTAAATACAAAGTTCCTAAAAATACTAACAGATCAAGATTTTAGACATATCCAAGGTAAATTAATTAAGAAGGAACTTCTGCTACATGATGTCCCATTGCAACCTGTGTTTACTAAAATGAAAAGTTTGTACCAAAAATACAATCTCATGCTTCACTCCGCAATAAAGCTTTTTGAATTTATCAAGCCTGCTGCTTATATCACTACTGAAAACTTAAGATGTTGACTTTTATTAACAGATGATAGAGTTGCTCATTCATTATCACTTAGTATTTTTCTGGGTAGGGGTAGATGTTGTAGCAATCGTAGAGATTATCTAATTCACTTAATCCCTTCAAATGAACAACAGAAAACTACAGAACACAAAGCACTACCATGGCAAGCATGACAGGACTTTGTAGTAATATCACGAGGTGTCGTGGAGGTCAGATCTCTCTCTCTTGTCGTATGTCCACGCATTTTTTCGGCTGGGTGGCGCTCACCTCTCCGCATCCTCAGCCGACTCAAGAATAAGCGCATGGGCAGACACCTAGTTGGCTGTCGCCCTCCTTCACCATGCTCTCATCTTCTTTTCTTATCAAGAATGTGGACACTATACATACTCCCTCCGCTATTCGTGCAGATCTTGAAGAAAATGGCGTTGGTGTTCGAGTAATCCTTCGTCTTCAAGATGCTCTGTCCGGCCAACCCTCTCCAGATGTAGTGGCCTTTCTGCATACGTCGAGCGAAGCGCTACACCTCCTCTGATATGGTCGTCTCAACATTCTCGGTGCTGATCGTGAACTTCATCCTACTCCTCCCCATATTCTCCAACAATTGGCCACTGATCCCGATTTCCCTATTAAAGTCACTTCTTCTTCTACTGCTCCAACCATTCCCACTCCTATCGCCACCGCCTCTGTTCCCCTCCTTCTCACTATTACCACCACTCTTACTACCACCGTCACCACCTCTGTTCATTTTTCTCCGTCTTACTCTACTCCACCCTTACTTATAGCCATTCCTCCCCAATAATGTCCACACCCGGTATGTCTCTCGCTACTCCTATCTCTCGTCCCCACATTCCTCCTGCAACCATCGCGGGTGCTACAGTTGCAGCTCCGCCCGTCTCCCAAGGCCATGAAGATTCCTCTACTCCAGTTCCACAGCCGTTTTTATCGCCGAGCTGTGTCATCCGTGGGATTGCACCTGACGTCACTGAACAGGCTATCCTGCAGGAACTACACCAAGCGGGAGTCCCTGTCCACCGAGTGTTTCGAATCTTCAACACTGACGGCCCGACTTTCATGGTGCGCTTTTGCCTTGCTTCACTTGCCGACGTATTACATGTAATATTACATGTAGACCATCTCACCGTCAACGGCGTTCGCTACCGAGGGCGCCTCCATCGTGTGGAACACTCTCGCTCCCCACCGCGGCTTGACCGTTCCTCCCGTCCTCCACCCTCTCCTTCACCTCCGACTCCCACGCCACCCACCCCCTCGTCACCATCTGTTAACCTCCCCGCCCCACATTCAAACTTCTTTCTCTCGCCGCTCCCTACTTTCGACCTTCTCCGACTACTTGCCACGTCTATCACGAACATTACCACTACACTCTATTACCTTCTGTTCCTACATTACCCGACCCTTCACTCTACCTTTCTGCCACCTGTCAATACGTAATATGCTTCTGTACCATGTAATATGTACTTGTCTATCTATGTAGAGCTTTTCGACATGCGCGCCCGAGATACGATCATATAACGAAATGTCTTGTTTCCTCTCCTCCGGGTCTTTGTAGGGGTTGGCTTGTGCGGGGTGCTTTGCGGGTCTTCCCTGGGGTCCGGCCTGCTGTGATGGTCCCTCTGCGCCTCATTCAATACTTATCTCCCCTTTCGGTATGTACGATACATACCTTCTATCTTTTATCTTCTATTTTCCTTTTTTTCTTCTATGGCCTAAGAGCTCCATTGTTGAGCTGATGGCCCGCTTCCCCCTTTTGGGGAAGAATTTAAATAACCTACTTTAGGTTAGGTTAGATGGAGGTCAGTATAGGTCACAATGTTGTTTGCTCTGCATATGGAGTCGAATGAAAACCATCAAGTTCCCTAGAATGGATAGTATGAATGAACTCCTCTGTAACTACACAATCTATTGATTAATCTTTCAACTCAACCATATTAATGGGTACGGATCATCCTCTGAAATAGGAGCAAAAGGGTATAAACTTAAAATCATTCCTTTGTTAATACAAATTTTAAAAGTACAGTTACTATATTTTAACTTATGACACATGATGAATGTTATCCTGTGACAGATTGCCTTGCTACCTACTTAAGTTTGCTGACATTTGATTATTATCAAACACATTAGTCAAGTTAACACAACAGAAACAAAGATTAGAGCAGACCAAATGCTCAGCATATTTAGAGTTATCATGCTGTACCAGTGTTGTGATAATGGTTTTATAAATACACAGTTCTGTAAAATTCTATTAATTTTGCATATTTTTTTATCAGTTTTGTAAGATGTCCAAAACATGATTTTGAATTGCATTATAATTAATTTTATGTCTGAAAGATGATTTTCAATTGCATTATAATTAATTTTAAGTCATGTTTTATAACATGTATTTACAGTATAAATATAGGTACCTTATTTTTGGGACTTTTAACTGAAAATTCTTTAAAATATTCAATAAATAAAAATCTTAATTGATACAGAAAAGATAAGTTTCAACAAATGGATCTGTTTATTTTTAAAAGCAAATCAATTATCAGTATTTATCTGGTTATCAGTGACAGAGCAACCCTGGAATCAAATAAATAACAAAGCAATATTTAAGATGATTTTCAATAAATAAAGCTTGTATAGAAAGAATAATAATTCATATTATAATTATATAGAAAAACAAGTATGTATGCTTGCTGCTAGTTTAAAAAATTTCTTCAAATACCTGCCAAAAAAAAAAAAAAGGCTGACAAAATCATTCACTAGCAGAGCCATCATAGGTTATGTATGATTTTCATTTCCGTGTTGACGTATAACTAATATACATAATAGAGTTTGAGGGATGTTCCACCATTAGCAGAGCCATTTGAGCCTCCATTTTTTAATTATTCATTGATTTTTTTACTGTCCAATTTTCCCCCTTAATTTCGATATTGCAAACTCAATAAAAACTGTCTTCATTGGAAATCTTATTAAAATAAGGTTCAAGATTAGCTAAGATTTGTATCAACTTGAGCACATGAAATGTCAGCCCCATGGTCTAGGGGTAGCGAGCCAGCTTCTCATCTGGATGACCTGGGTTTAATTTCAGCCAGGTTTGAGGTAAAGTCAGCCTATGTAAGATCAACTGAAGAGCTATCTGGCGATGAGATAGCAGCCCTGGTCTAGTCAGCCAAGAGGATTTGCTGGAATGAATGACCACATGTCAACTTGTAATCTGCAGGCCTTCATGCTGAACAATGGTTATTTTGTAGGCCAAGGCTCTTTAGGGCTGAAGTGCCTCTTTTTCCTTTTTATTTGAGTGCATGAAATAGAAATAAATATATATATTCAACACTTTTCTTTCGGATCTTTCCTCTTCAAGACAGATGATCTCCCAAGAAATACTCACAAATAAGGTGTAGATGTGCCCCCCTCCCTCTTGATGAAGCTGGGAAACAGAAACAAGCTCAGTGGAAGCATACAAGAAAAGATTTAAATGGGTAATTGATGAGCAGAAGTGGAGTGAAATCCTAACGTTAAGAAAAATGTCCACTTGCTATATAAAAAATGACAATAATAATGGTTGACATGATATGGGCTTTTGGGCTTATGCTGTGTCAGGAAAAAAAGGTGAAACTCTTTATGTTTTGCAATAATACAATAATTATTGTAGAAGTCTTTCTGGTGAACAGTCGAGATTTTCTTCTGAAGATGAGGAGCAAAGTTCTCTTTGAAACGTAAAGAGTTTCACCTTGTTTTCTTGACACAGGATAAGCCCAAAAGTCCATATCATGTCTACAAGTACAGGCCGTGAAAGCATCAATTTTAACAATAGTAATGGTAATGGTTTTACACACTGAGCTCGATAGCTGCAGTCGCTTAAGTGCGGCCAGTATCCAGTATTCGGGAGATAGTAGGTTCGAACCCCACTGTCGGCAGCCCTGAAAATGGTTTTCTGTGGTTTCCCACTTTCACATCAGGCAAATGCTGGGGCTGTACCTTAATTAAGGCCATGGCCGCTTCCTTCCCACTCCTAACCCTTCCCTGTCCCATCGTCGCCATAAGACCTATCTGTGTCGGTGCGACGTAAAGCAACTAGCAAAAAAAAAAAAAAAAAGGTTTTTCAACCCTATAACCTCTTTTACAGTCCTCAAATATGTTGAGGTTCTGGAATTTTGTCCTGAAGGAGTTCTTTCATATGCCAGTAAATCTATTGACACTAGGCTGGGAATTCAAGCACCTTCAGATACCAATGAACTGAGCTGAGATCGAACCTGCCAACTTGGGTTCAGAAGGCAAGCACTCTACCGTCTGAGCCACTCATTTCACCAGCAAATAAAGAAAGCGATGAACTTTAACAATGCACATGGTACAATAGTCATATATGGTATCATCAGATATGATGCTACAGATATTTCCATTTGCAATGTGAAAATAACGTAAAAAATCTAGGACAGGTAGTCGAAAATTTTAAACACAGAGGTGTCACTCTAACACTGTAGAATTTATGCTTATAGTGTTCAGAATTAATATAATTTTCTACTTTATTCCATAGAGCATCTCATTAAAATAATGAATAAATTTATCAGCCACTGTAGCTAATACCCCAAAGTATACAGATAATTTTAAGCCAATGCATATTTTGTCATCAGATTAATGAATTTCTAGATTGTATTCACAATTGAATAAATGAAAGTAATAGATATTATTTTAAATTGATAGAATATTTAAGAAAGTCATTGTCGTGATCATTTAAACCAATATATATTTTGTCACCAGATTAGGGTATTAATATATTGTATCCACAGCTCAATTAACAATAAAAATGCAAACAAATTAAAGTAACTGATACTTAATATTTTATTATGTTTAATAGATAGAATTTTAAGAATGTCAATGTCATAGTAATTTAAACCAATAAATATTTTGTCATTAGCTGGAGAATTTTTAGACTGTATCCACAGTTGATTAACAAATAAATTAATACAATTGATACTTAATATATTATTATTTTAAACTGAGGGAATACTGTATTTAAGAATGTCAATGTTGTGATTACTGATTATATCTCGCAAACACTTCCTCTGTAATTTTCTGTTTGTGTCTGTTTTTCTGTCATTCCTATGAACAGTTTCACAAACAAGCAGGTTCATGGTAATGCAGACACACAAGCAGGGAGCATACGTATTAAGTAACACATACCTGATATTTCTCCAACTGTTCTTGTTTCTCCTCTAGGGTCGAGCGAGGAGCATAATTCTTGAGGGCAGCCTCTGACTCTGAGAGCCATTGTAACAGCCGGTCAAACGAACCTTCGTACTCTGACCACTGCTGGAGTCGTTCTTCGAGACTATGTAGCACATCGTTTAGTGCTGCCACAAACTTCTCAAAATCAAATCTAGAATGAATAAGAAATGTAACATAATGTTACAATTTATTAGAAGGTATGCCAATCCAGGAGCATTGGAAGTTTAGAACTAGGATTGTTACCAAGTGTTTGTTTCCTTTGTTTCTTAACGTTAAGAAATAAGCTCATAATTCTTTTTTAATCTGCCTGAAGTTACAAATGACCTCAAGGATTCAGAATATTACCATAAATTTATAAATAAATAGTTTACAGCAGTTATGAACAAGGACATGAAATATAAATAAAGAGAAAGATTTTTGATTAGCAGTAACTACAGTGCATAATATGAACTTGAATGTTAAAGGTTGTTTCAATATCCTGATGGAGCCTTTCAGTGAAGTGAGGGCAATGCCACGGATGACAACTGCTGCAAAAATTGACAAAGAAAGACGTAATCTACCAAAACTTCAAGGTTCTTGAGGTGATATTTATTAAGATACTAGAGAATGCACGGGATGTATTTAATCTTTTTCCCTTTGACAAATTCTATATTGTTTCACCCTACAATCTAACTGCAGAATCTATTATTTACCTGCTTTTTGATTTTTTGTCACAGGCCATGATGTCTATTCCATGAATGCTGCCATTAGTGGAGATGCTATGAACTTCTCATTCGTACTAATTCGATTTAAAAACGTTCTGATAAATTAATGAAAAACCTAGTGAAAATAGAATAGTCCCCCAATGTATAAACATACTTCATAGTCTCAATGTACACAACTTGTAGATATCTGCAATGTTTAGTATAGTTTTCTCTTCTCCAAACTGTCCGACTCGTTGGCTGAATGGTCAACGTACTGACCTTCGGTTCAGAGGATCCCGGGTTCGATTCCCGGCCGGGTCGGGGATTTTAACCTTCATTGGTTAATTCCATTGGCCCGGGGGCTGGGTGTTTGTGCTGTCCCCAACATCCCTGCAAATCACACACCACACATAACACTATCCTCCACCACAATAACATGCAGTTACCTACACATGGCAGATGCCGCCCACCCTCATCGGAGGGTCTGCCTTACAAGGGCTGCACTCGGCTAGAAATAGCCATACAAAATTATTATTATTCTCCAAACTTTGTTACTCTATTAAAAATATTCTTCATCATCATCATCAATGTCCCACTCCAGTCGCCTGGGTGTGGTAAACAAGCCTCCACCACTCCTTTATGTGCTTCCACCTTTCCTGCTCCATTACTTCCGCCACATCCAATCCAGCTTCTCTAATGTCCTTCCAAATCTGATCCATCCACCTTCTTCTCGGTCTTCCAACTGGTCTATTTCCCTTAACTTCTCTTTCCAATTCCCTTCTTGTTACCCGTTCCTTTCCCATTCTTTTTACATGTCCGAACCATCTCAGTCTTGCTTTCTGTATCTTCTGTATTAACGGTTCTATATTTAGCTCTTCTCCAATTTTAATAGTTTGAATTCTATCTCTTCTTGTCTTTTTAACCGATGTTCTTAAAAATTTCATTTCTACTGCATGGATCTTGCTATCTTGTCTCTTATTAGTTACCAGCATTTCTAGTCCGTATGTTATAATTGGTATGAAATCCAAACCAAACCAAAACCAAACCCCATGGCACTACAGCCCTTGAAGGGTCTTGGCCTACCAAGCGACCGCTGCTCAGCCCGAAGGCCTGCAGATTACGAGGTCTGGTGTGGTCAGCACAACGAATCCTCTCGGCCGTTATTCTTGGGTTTCGAGACTGGGGCCGCTAGCTCATCGTCAGATAGCTCCTCAATTCTAATCACGTAGGCTGAGTGGACCTCGAACCAGCCCTCAGGTCCAGGTAAAAATCCCTGACCTGGCTGGGAATCGAACCCAGGGCCTCCGGGTAAGAGGCAGGCACGATACTGCCACACCACGGGGTCTGCTTAATTGGTATGAAATACTGTTTATATAATGTTAATTTCATTCTCTTGGGTACTTTGTCATCCCATAAAAGCTCTCTGACTTGATGATAAAATGTTGTACCTTTACTTAGTCTGTTATTAATTTCAGAGTTGATTTCATTACTTCCATTAATAATGCTACCCAGATATGTAAACTGTTCTACATTCTCTAACTGTTCTCCATCTATGTTCACTTGGCTTCTCTTTTTCTCTTTTCCACAGTGCATGACTACAGTTTTCTTTTTACTAATTACCATTCCAAACTCCTTCAGGTTTTCATTCCATTGGTTGTGGCATCATACACAACCATTAACCCGGCTCAAGGTAGATAGGGTCACCTTCCCTATCCTTCATTTGAATAATTCTTGTCTGGCGCATCCACGTTGCGGGGGTGGGTATCCTCCACATCAGTAGTCTGGTGTGAAGGAGAGCTAAGTTCAGGCAGGGACCCAGTCTCATGGGGTATAACGTGGAACCCATGCCCAAGGTTACGGATGAAGACCTTAACAGCATCTTAGGCAGAGAAGGAGACCTTCGGAATAGCGAAGATGGTAGATGAGGCAACCCATCCTCTCTGCGGAAAATTAGAAGAGGAAACCACCGCCTTGTGGAGAAGAGGGATCTTCAAAGGCTAAGGGGGTAAACCCCAAAAGAAAATCCTCAGATGCGTTAGGCTTAGCAGGTCAGCAGATGAGTAAATTTGTACTTGCTTTCAACTATTATACAAGCCTCGGACGGAAGTTTAAAAATATTATTACTTTTCAATTGATTTTGTGTCCCACTAACTACTTTTACAGTTTCTGGAGTTGCTGAAGTGTCAGAATTCTGTCCTGCAGGAGTTCTTGAACATGCCAGTAAAGCTCCTGAAATGAGGCTGATGTATTTGAGCACTTTAAGAAGTTTCAAAATAAATTGATAGAAGGGTTCATAGTGTTTGAGAAAAGTTGAACATACCACTGAAAAAAAAAAATGTGTTTTTCTCTGGACCAATGATGGTTGAATAAGAATCAGTGCTTATTTGTGCAAAAGAACTGAACACTTACATACATAGTTGAAGTAAATGTGAAGGATAAAAATAAGTAACAAAATGTATTTGGAAAAATGTGTTTCAGGATTTCTGAACATCTCCTCAATGCATGTCTTCATGCAATTCTATTCTTGGACACTGTATTAGACCACCAAGAACATAAATGATAAAATGAGATGGACTTCAAAGGATTACTAGCAAGAAGGTCAGTGGAAGATTTCCAGATAATGATCAGGTTACTTTGAAAGGTTTTTGTCTCAACAAGAAGAAATATTTACAGGAGAGAGGAAAGACACATAAACTTTGCTTTTCAATGGCAGATATATTACACTAAAATGCAGGTTCTAAGAAAAAATATGAACAATTTAATTTGAAGGAGAAAAGTAGAACATGCATTACACAAGTTCAGGCAAAGATGAAATTTTAAACCACAATAATTGTGCTAGTAAGGGCTTACTTAAGGTTGGCCAGGTCTCGCTCCATGGCTTCCTTGGCTCGAGGAGGAAGTTTGCCTGTCTTGTTGTTTACGTGGTCTGTGAGGGCTTTGAGCTTCACTAGACCTTCAGCATTCAGGTTCTCCTGAATCTCTTGAACTTTGGCCAGGCGAGATTGGAGAGCAGGTTTATTGCCACTATAATCTGAAAGCACATAAACCAAATTTCTCTATTAAGTCCGCACTGTCAACCTAATACAAGTATTTTGGTCTTTTAGGAAATTCCACCTTTACAATACTATATTTATTCCTTTCAGAATAACAATTAATTATATAATATTAATAATATATAATTACCCAATACAAAATTTCTCTACATGAACAAGCATTATCAAACAATAATGGTGAACCATAGCACTTAAAATTATTATCACATAGAGAGGATATTATTACAAAGTTCTAATAGAAATGGGCAGGACAAGCAAGTGTAAATCAAGTTGTACATAGAAAGATAGGAACATTGAAAGGAACACACATAATGGGTTAGTGTGGAGAGAGGAAATAATAGACAGAAAACTCTAAAAAATGAGGAGAATCTTCACATCTTCAAATAAACTGTCTTTCTTCTTCTCAATTGCAGTTATTCTCAATGAATACAGGTAGTAAATGACTTGGAACAGAGCACAACTACAAAAGGAGAAAAGGAACTCTCCTTATCCCACATTTCTCATATCAAAACTGAAGATCTGTCAAGATCGCCCCCTCAATGAGTGTAAAAAAATAAAAAAAATAAAATAAAAAAATGGCTTTACATCCCACTAACTAGTTTTACGATTTTCAGAGATGCCAAGGCGCCGGAATTTAGTCCCGCAGGAGCTCTTTCACGTGCCAGTAGATCTACCAACACGAGGCTGACATATTTGAGCATCTATAAATACCACTGGACTGAGTCATGATCGAAGCTGCCAAGTTGGGGTCAGAAGACCAGCTCCTCAACCGTTTGAGCCACTCAGCCAGGTGGATGTAGAAGAACTGGGATTGATGAGGAGGGAGCCCATCTATTTGAGGATGGCAGTGTAGGAAGATGTGAAGCTTGTTGTTGTACTTTTGTGTTTCCATGTTTGTCCCCATCCTTCTTCTCACACTGACCCGTTACTGTGCTTATTCTACGTGTTCTTATCACTCTATGTATGACTTGATGAGTCATTTCTCTGTTTCTTTCCATCATTGATTGATGCCTGATTGAAACCACCAACCCAACCAACTATACTCTGCATGGCTTTACTTCTAAATTGATGTTTCGCAAAACAAATGAGCATCGCCTTACCTCTGTTGCCAGCACGCTACTGCCGTGAGAAGAGCTGATGCAATACGACTGAGGTAAACAGCCCTCGTAAAATGTAATACCGTCCTCAGAAAAGCTAATGAATCGGGATTGGAAATAAATTCACAAAAAATTACACATACTAACAACATTCAACACTACAGAGGAAATACATTATTAATAAAAGAGAATAAGGAAATAACACATCACTCACTGCTAATGGCTGGCACAGGAAGGAGGTTATGGCATACAAAGGGAACACTCCACTGACCTCAGAGTCACTTTCTTGCCACTTGTCTTTCCCAAACTACACTGATGCTAAACATGCATGAACTAAGTACACTAACCAATACACGGATGTAAATAAAACAACAGCTATTTTTATATACTGAACTACTAAGCCTGTACTGAACTAACTTATCCTATGCTATACTGTAAACTACACTATACTGTACTATACTATAGAGATAAAGACTAACATGAAAAACATAAATCACTGAAGAAAAATGCAAAAGATCGTGAACCGTACCGAATACCATACACGCTGAGCGAGATAGGTTAACCACATGGTGAATGTAAATATTAGAGTTGGCAACTAGGTTTTGAGATCACACTCTGCCGATATAAGTCAATATGAATGGTAGCTTGGGATTGGTTGGATGTCTATGTTTCAGCGCCTAAACACCAGATAGAGCCAAAATTGGCCAAAACATCAATTAGAAGTAATGCAGTGCAGAGTATAATATGTAATTTAAAACATGAATCCTGCATTGAAGGTTCAAGTTTCTATTATGAAATGAAATGAAAAATGAAATGGCGTATGGCTTTTAGTGCTGAGAGTGTCCGAGGACATGTTCGGCTCACCAGATGCAGGTCTTTTGATTTGACACCCGTAGGTGACCTGCGCGTCATGATGAGGATTAAATGATGATGAAGACGACACATACACCCAGCCCCCGTGCCAGCGAAATTAACCAATTAAGGTTAAAATTCCCGACCCTGCCGGGAATCGAACCCGGGACCCCTGTGACCAAAGGCCAGCACGCTAACAATTTAGCCATGGAGCCGGACTATGAAATGAAAATAGCTGATGATTTAAATGATGATAATATTTAATATGAAACACTTGTTATGAAATGTACCAGAGTATGCTGCCAAGCGGTCCCACAGCTGCTTCATGTAGTCCTGGTGGGACTTCTGTAGATCATGGAACTGCTGGAAGGCATCCAGACTCTCTTCAAGTTGTGTTATGGTTACCAGTAGGTTGTTGACCAGCTGCTCGTATCGATGATTGATAGACTTGACTGTGTCCAATACTTCCTGTTCTCCAGCACCTTTCATGTTACTGAGTTGGACTACAGCTTGAGCTTTCTCTGTCACGGCTTCGATCACCCGCTTGTGCGTGATGACCTCCTGTAGAGTGGTCTGCAAGCAAAAATACACACATCACTTAACATACTGAAGTCCATGCCTGATCTCCACTCAGGCCACAGTTTACTCTCATGCATCGCATGCCCATATGTAGGTCGAGGACACGTTTCTTGTGTTGTATAATAATTTAAATAATTTATAATTTATTCGATGTCGAGAAACTAGATGCTGAAACTTGTACAACCTCAAATTTTTCTATCTCAGGTACCTTACCCTAAGATAAAATTTTAAAAAGCACAAACAATCAAATAAGGAGGTCGAGATTACCAGCAGGAGAATAAAACCTCATTTCCACATACTTTAAAGCAGTGGACAACTTAATCCTGATTGCTTGATTGAATCAACTGGCTCATATGGATTTTGGCCACCACGGGAGTTTGCAATAGGTAAGTCACAGGAAACTCTTCACAAGTTATGAGTAATCATACACTATTTTCATTCTTAATGTAATTCAGTTTCTCTGTGAAGTAGTGTCAAAAGTATGCACCAAAACAGTCGACTCTAGATGGTCTGATGGTATTTATTTCCATTAAGGGCTAACAGAAAACAATAACATTTGTTCACGATTCATGTCAAGTAAGGACTACTAGAAGAATTTTATGAAAATCTACAGCCTGTTTCCAGTCATTCGACCAGGTCAGGGATGGAATGAACGAAGCCACCATCTAGTGGCAAGGATAGGAATTTTGCCCACTGCTGAAGACTGTTGCACTCCTCTGGGGCAATGATTAATGACCAACAGATGAAATGAAATGATAATGGAGAGTATTGCTGGAATTTAAGATGATAGGGAAAACTGGAGTACTCAGAGAAAAACCTCTCTCACCTCCGCCTTATCCACCACAAATCTCACATGGAGTGACCAGGATTTGAACCATGGAACTCAGCCATGAGAGGCCAGCATGCCAGTGCCTGAGCCATGGAGGCTAGAAGAATTTTATATTGCCTAAAATTGCCTATTACAGTATAGGGCTTTTTAACCTATTTTTTACTGCATAAAAATACATACAACTGGACATTTTTAACCCTTGCTCACACTTTGAAGAGTTATAATTTTTTTAAATACTCTTCTTGCTGTACTCCTTCTAGGATTAAATGGGGTTCCATTTTACTGTACTTGTATTTACAGCATATGCATGGTGGTGTGTTCATAAGTGCTTATTTATATTGGATAGCAATTTTTTAGACAAGGATAAGACACAAAAAGATAAACAATTAAAGCCTTTTTCAATTTGTTCATGGCTGATGTAGTAAACAGCTCTGACTTAAGATGGGGATAATTATCTCCAGTCCTTTGTGTTGGAATTCACTGAGTTAATAATTTATCATTTATAGCTGCATATCTTCATCAATTGTAAACAACCATAGTTTGCATCCAACATAATAACCAAATTTGGGTTTCTCAGGAGAGAAAGTCACAAATAAAATCTGGTCATGTCACAAAAATTGCTAATGTGTTTGTGTGGCAAAAAGGAATTTTAATGCAATATAATTTCTTCATGTAGCAAATTTTCTGTACAACTATTAAGTTATCATGAATAAAATCATGATAATTTTACTGTGACATTTTTAAAACCTATTGTTAATTTCTAGTGACTAAATTAGAATTTTTGTAGCCTATTTTAGACAGCCAACACTTGATTCTTTCATGTCTAAAATTTCGAAGACTAGTCATGTGGTCAGCAAGACAACTCCTGTTTTTACCAATTACAAAAATCCTATTAATTTCAAATTAACAATCATTGGATGTTTTATGTGATAAGAATGGCAGAGAAGGAAACTAACCAAATCTTCTCAGTACAGATGGTAAAGCACCCACCTTATGCTTGAGCAACTTTGAGCGAATTTCCTGGGATGAAGCCCATGAGCTGGCTGGATCTTGTAAGAGAGTCTTCTCCATGGCCTCAAGCCAGGCCAAGGTCTGCTGTAAAGTCTCCTGGTAGCTGCTCCATTGCATGGTCTGACATTCCTGTAGCTTCTGCTGTTCCTTGATTCCTTCCTCCAGGCGGTCCCACCTACAATACAGATGAGCCAATTTATAACCACCCCATATAAATAACAATATTGAAGAATGGTAGGTGCACTTATTGTAAATAATGAAGGTAGTACGATTTAAGTCACCATGCACCAAAAATTTACTTATAACATGTACGTATTTGTATGTAGTTTTATTGTGCAGATGCCAACGGCCGTAGCCATGTTGAAACACCGGATCCCGTGAGATCTCCGAAGTTAAGCAACATTGGGCGTGGTCAGGAGTTGGATGGGTTATCACACGCTGTTGGTGGGGGGGTAAGGGAATGGAGGAGCGGAAAGGAACTGGCCACCCTACCGTACGTAAACTCTGGCTCAGAAACACTTCTGCGGAGGTTTGGACCTGCCTTCGGGCAGAATAACCCTTACCTTACCTTTATTGTACAGATGTGAAATTTGATTGTGTGTCTGCGTGTATCAACCCGTTTGGAAACCTAAATTTTGAAGCTTGGTGTAGCCATGCATGAGTAAAAACAGTAGATAATCTAGTTTTTCCCTCCCTAACACTCTGTTCAAATGGATCACTATCTGCATTCAAATTTATTGACTAAAAATTATGATCTGAAGAATCCTAATTCCTATTGGTTTAGATTTAACTGGCTGATTGTGCAGTGCCTCACTTGGTTTGGCACCTTGATCTGGTTGTCTGGATGTGCCAGGCCCAGTGGCCATGGATCCCCAAGACAAATTGTTGAAATGTATGAGAATTTTTTTCTCTCATTTGGTTTCTTTCATCTCTTTAATTAATCTTTGTCACTTTTAGAATATAGAATTCCCAGATGAATTATCTTACCGTGTTTAAATTACTAGGTTTTGCATGTATGCATGAGGGATGCCCTTTATCTGTAGTATGTAAAAAGGATAACTTTTTATAGCTACAATCTTATTTTGTTTGGTGGAAGTGAATGATTTTCTGACATTTTCCCTTTGTATTAATTTGTTTCCTTGTCATTCATTTCTATAGAATGGGCTTAGCTCTGTTAAAAGGAACCTACTGTTCAACCTAGATGTAAGGCCTTGTGCATCTCTATGTAATTCAAATGTAACTCAAATTTGTGAAGAGTTATGTAATGATCGTGGTAACTTTACGATGCTACTTTTATGTTCTAAATGATTTTGATTTTAAATAGGTTATACTGTTAAGTTCCCAGTCACCTTGTGTCTTTTTTCAATAAATTAACCTCCATGTTTTCTGTAGTCATCAGTTTCTGTTTTATCTGTTACTGGAAGTTTATGTCATTGTGACTCTTTCTGTCATACTTGCTTTCTAAATTTCATGTAGCAAATGGGAAATTAATACTTAATCACCTTTGAAAATTGTGCCTCACAATCACTGAGTGTAATCCTCATATATTTATATATTGTTTCATACTTTCTTTTCTGCATGCTGTCATTTCTTGACGGATACAGTACTTTTGCACCCATCTCTTGGCACAGGCCAGAGTAATGTGTAGCTTCCACCGAAGTCCCAGTCAACATCCATGGCTCTGACAATATGGCAGCTGCTGGGGTATGGGTAGTGCTGAGTAATGACATTCAGAGCATGACTAGTGCATCTGAGTTTTATGAAAGGTGCTGCTCACAGGGTCAGTCGTGCTGCAATAGTACTTTCTGACCCAGTGAGGAAAGCAATGGCAAACTACCTCACTCCTCATCTTGCCTAGTATGCCTCATTTTGGTGCTGCCATTGGTTTTTGGGGTTTTCTTATAACCGCATAACCTTTGGTGGTGCTATTTGAGGATCCAACCAGCCTCTGGGCTGTTGACCTAACAGACAGACAGACAGACTTTCTTTTATTGTGTATGTCCTCCCTTTTATTTTTTACCCTTTGTTAATAAACTGTTTTGAGTAACTATTCTTTATTTCTATGTTCTGATACCTCATCACTCCAACAGTTTATGATCCCTGGAACCACCTTTTGTTTCATTATTTTCATTATGTGTTTAATTGTACCCTGCCTGCGTTTAAAATGTTGCATCCACCACACAATAGGGCTACAATAATGATTTTTTAAAATAATCATATGGCTTTAGCTACTGTGTATTATCGGCACACTATATCTGGATGCATTTGTGTACGGAATGAGGAGTAAGGAGGGAGCTGTCCCGGTTCCGGTAGTGCTGCCAACTGAATGAAAATGAAATCTGAATTGAATCGAGAATATGATCAATTGATATGAAGTTTCTAAACCGTTATTATTTTAAGCCAACAACTGTGTCACATACACATTATATAACATTATATAACATTTCTCAATGCGAATCTTGTTCCTAGCATGAATTCTATAGTTGGGCTTTGCTGTGTAAACAACAACAGTACTCATACGTAAAGTGTATGCCAGATGTCGCACAATGATGCTTAAGCGATTCATAGTTCGTGTTTCAAAGGTTGCCAGTACAAATTTCGAAGATTGTCGAGGTCTACCGATTCAGCACTAGGGTGTAAATACATCCAGATAAAGTGTGCCGGTAATACAGATATTTTATTTTGATGACATTTAGGCTGCCTACAAGTCAGTTTGTAGTATGACATGGAGACTCAAATGGACTTTTTCACGCCCTTCAAAAATCCAACTAGCTCTGGAATCTAAGAGCCAACATTCTACCACTGCTCCACAAAGGGTGAAAAAAAATGAAATGGCGTATGGCTTTTAGTGCCGGGAGTGTCTGAGGACAAGTTCGGCTCGCCAGATGCAGGTCTTTTGATTTGACATCCGTAGGTGACCTGCGCGTCGGGATGAGGATGAAATGATGATGAAGACGACACATACACCCAGTCCCCGTGCCAGGGAAATTAACCAATTAAGGTTAAAATTCCCGACCCTGCCGGGAATCGAACCCGGGACTCCTATGGCCAAAGGCCAGCACGCTAACCATTTAGCCATGGAGCCGGACTCCACAAACGGTAACTACATATTTAGTTAAAACTTTATTACAGCATTACGACGACCTCCTTCCTTCAGAGGTTACCAATTGCACACTACTGTCTTGGAGGCTTCAGGTTTTTGCACTGCGAGAAGAATTTGTCTGAGAATTTGAAAAGTAAGTGAAGTTATTCACCATCTTGTGGCTACTTAAGCAACAAGGTGCACAAAACATTTAGGTATATTCAGAGTTTTGATTTTATTTACTGTATTCTGTTAGGCTGGTCAAATGTTTTTGGAGTTTTAATTTTTTGTTAAAATTCTTGATTTTTTAAGTTGAAGCTAATGTTCCATTATTTTTTGCTAAGTAATATTATTTGTTGCTTAGTTAACTGTTGGTAAATTCACTTTCAATATATATAAAGAATGCAGTAACATTTTTCAAGAGCCCAAATGCTATTCCAGTTCAATTCAACCCCTGCAACTATCTTAAAACTGTACCTCAGTAGCATTATTAAAATTTCAACCCATCAATCAAAATGAATATTAAATAAATTTCACTGAAGAGTTTTCACTAACCTGTCACGGAGGGCACGCAAGTCTTGCCGGATCTTCTCTCTTCCAGGTGCAGCTGTGTCAGGGAAGAGACGCTCACCCAGAGCTGTCAAATTTCCAAGTTTGTGAGATGCTTGCTCTCGTTCAGAGAGTAGTAGCTGTAGTCTGCTCATCTTGTTTTCCATGTTGTTAGCAGAATCCTCAGCGCGAAGGGCAGCCAGGTGTTCTTCCAGTGGGCCTAGCCAGGAGACAGTCTCTTGGAGCTTGTCATCGTAGACTCGATGATCATCCACTAGTCCTTGCCAGCGATTGATCACTTCCTTACTTAGTACATGTAGAAGTTGGTATCTGTGAATCACACAAGAAAGTTATTATCTCTGAGAATTATCAAAGAACTCTTAAAACTCCCCTACACATTTTAGGTCATAACATCTTAAAAATGGCAGATATCAAAAAAATTCATGCACTGATTTGAAGAGAAAATGTTAATAACAAGTAAAAGAAAATGGATCCCCCATTACATCATTGTATAAATGTATCCTTACTAAAGTTCCTTAGCAGATAATGAGGAGCTGACAGTCATCAAGCTAGGATAGTTTATAAGATTCTTCTTCAAAGATAAAAATGTGCACTAAAGTACTGCTTTAAGTATCAGACTTGAGAATGGATGCACCTATCACAGCCATCTGGGTTAAATTGTACATCTATCCTATTTCTCCTTTCCCAGCTTGATGATGTCACCTGAGTTCTGCTAAGTTCAGAGGATTCTCTCACCTGTTACTGATCTGAGATATAAGCGGTTTGATGCGTTCCACTCCACTGCAATGCAGAAGAGCATGTGAGCGATCTACAAACTCATCAATGTCCTTCTCTCTGTCTGTTATGAGGTTGCGCTTGTCACGGTAGTTCTCTAGTTGTGCCTCCTTCTGCTTGAGAGTTGTTTGTAGTTGTTGGTCGCGGAATATTGCCTCCGTGGTGCGGAACCACTTGGTGTGTTGATCTAGCTGCTCCTCAAACTCCAGCCATTGCTTCAGTGCTCCTTGGAGCTTTGTCTCCACACCATCTAATGAATTTTTGAAGAAAAATATGTTAGTGTTCAATGAAAATATTGATCTGCCTCATAAGAATTCATTTCTAAACTTCATAAGAATGAGAAAATATTCATCAGTTAAACATCCAAAGCACCAGCTCTTATTCAGTGAAAAAAGACTAAACGTAAATACTTCATTGGTTAATTTTGTATTTTCAGCGAAAGTCCTGTCTAATACAAAAGATCACAGAACATTATCTGAAACTTTGAAATGATTATCTAAGACAGAATAGAGGCACTAGTCAACCTAGGAGGAATAATAGAGGGGAGATGTGATTCATCTGGGCAAGGGCACACCATACACATAACAGATGAGAATAATGTGGAAAAAATTTGACAACAGGTCACCAGCAAGAAGGAAACAAACTTTCTCTGTAAGTGATGATAATATATTGTCCTGATATTCCATTTTTATCACACCTAGAACCATTTTTTTATGAATGTACAATAGTAGTAGTAGTAGTAGTAGTAGTAGTAGTAGTAGTAGTAATAATAATAATAATAATCGTATGGCCTCAGCTACCGTGTGCAGACATTTCAATTTGACGCCATCTGGCTGTCTGCTCGTCAATTTCGACGTTCCATTTTACTCTAGGCCCACTAGATGGCAGAACGAGTAAACTGAAACTCTCTTGGGTGTCTATGGCTGAGATTTAATGAATTTTGTCGGGTAAACACCAAATGTGTCACCAGAGATCTTTTACATGCCGACATCGTACGACATGGAGTGTCGAATGGACTTTTTTCCGCCCTTCGAAAATCCAACTACCTCTACCGGGTTTGAACCAGCTATCTTGGGATCCGGAGGCCGACACTCTACCGCTGATCCACAGAGGCAGCTTTTTATGATGAATGCCATGAGTATGCATTTTAATTTTTATGCGGGAAATAAAAAGAGAAGATGGCTGAAGCAGGGGGAAAAAAGAGAAACTGTCATAAATAGGATGCTAGCAAGAATTACAATTGTGCTGATGACAAGAAGTCTACTAATATTTATGAGGAGAGGGAGACAGTTTCAAACATAGAAGATAAATAGAAATCTATATCAAACTGTACTTAGGCTTCACTTTTTCAATCAAAATATATTAACTTAAAGCTAAGTAAGTAATTTCAAACATTACTAGTACAAGTTA
This sequence comes from Anabrus simplex, assembly GCF_040414725.1. NCBI lineage: Eukaryota > Metazoa > Arthropoda > Insecta > Orthoptera > Tettigoniidae > Anabrus > Anabrus simplex. The sequence goes on along the minus strand of NC_090273.1, from coordinate 21,649,662 downwards.
AAAATAACTAAATAAAGAAAGAAACTTGTATGGATATATCGTCAGAATGAATGAAGAAAGGCTCAAGCAAAAAAATCCTGATCCACTTTGAGGAGAAAAAGCTTGTTTCCAAATGACTCACTGAAATCTCTAAGGATATAGACAAAATGAGTGTATATGCAACTGAATGAAGGAATACTGGCAGAACACCAAAGTCAATTTATGAAGAATATGAATTTATATCCAATATGGTGGAGTTGTCCATAGTGGATCAATTCTAAATGAAGAAAAATAAGTAAAGGCACAGATATTTGGCGATGAGTAATTTAAGGATAGTTGATATGAGTTAATGTCACATTTAGAAAGAAAGACAAACACCACTTTATAGTGACTTTCCAATGTATATAAAGACAAAGGTTTGAAGTTCCATTGGTATGCAGTCAATCAATTATTGGCAGGAGTAGGCCTGCTTTCTGATGCAAAGTGATCAAAACTTCATTTTATTTAAACAACTCTAACAAAAGGTAAATCTAAAGAAAGAAAAGTTGCCTTCAGAAAAGTTTGCAACACAAGAAGAGCACAGTAATGTAGTAACTCAAAAAAGGAGGATGTAAATGGTGCAGGTTTTCTGAGTTAATACAATCATTTTCATAATATAAATCCACATCTTAATGAAATTTAAAAAAGAATTCTTTCAAGGTTGTTTCAAAAATGAAAGAGAACCATCAGTGTCATTGTTATGTCGTGCACTGCATGAGGCAGTTAACAGTCTACTCACCCACTTCAGTAAGGTGTTGCTGTAGGCTGGCTTCCAGTTCCTCCACTTCTTTCTCCAAGATGTCAATGCCCTTGGGGGCAGTGCCCTTACTGACAATACCCAGCAGTTCTTTTAGCTGTGCAAGTTGCTTGTCTCCATGAGCTCGGTTATCTCTCAACAGCTGTAGAAGGTAGAAATAAGGGCATGCGGTAAGCAAAATTATCTCGTGTAATAGACAATATTTAATTTCCTTGGCCCTGAAGCTTGAACAACATTCATGGTATATCATTATGTGCAGATAGTTTACACCATTTCATACAAAAAATAACTAAAACCTTAGCTAAAATGCATTTCAATTGATTATGACAATCACTGCTAACGAATATGTTTTCTTCTTAAAGGTACAGGGTGGAAGAGAATTCTACGAACAAACTTTTAGAGGTTTTTCAGAGAGGTTGGCAGAGTATTTTGATATATGCAAAGTATTGCAACTTATAAATTTCATTCTGTGTTCCATATTGACTTTGACATGAAATTATTTCCTTCCTTATGGAATATAACACTTTAAGTTCTGCCTATTCAATACTTTGTCACTATTTGTGTTAAATAGCTACAGTACATATATATTTTGGCCCAATTAGACCATCTTCAGGTGAAAATTATAATCTACAAAGATATTTACAATTCTTGCCATTAAATTGTGCATGTTAAAAACTAACTGAATTGATAGTAAAGTGGAAACTATGAATATGTATGTGAGTATTATAGTCTTTATAAACTTTTATCAGTTGACTACATTTGTGGAAATGATTCACACTTGCTGTTGAATGATGTTAAGTTGAAGGTCTAATGGGTGCTGGGAAAAATTCATTTTGTAAATGTTCATTGCTTGTTGTACATTGTGGTTCTGGGAAAGTTAATATGAACCGTCATCAAGAAGAATATTGAATGCTCCCATCTTCCACCCCTGTCATGTAACAACTGTTACTCTTCATCATAGTGACATACATTTACTTGATACAGGATCAAGTGACTAATTGAAGACTTGACATGGAAAAGTATGTAAGTGCCAAATTTGTCAAAAATCAGATTTTGCATCAACGATCTATGTACCATAGCCAATGGCCTGGGAAGTGCCGCATACCTGCTTGTAGTTCATACTGATGCCGTAAGATGGCATCGGATGGAACTCCATGCTTATTGGCATAGAGAAGGATGCAAATGTCATGTCGTGTTAGTTGAAGCAATGCTGTTGAACATTCTGTGTTACATTCTCTGTTTACCTTGATCAAGGTTACATTTTTTGTGCATGTGCAGTGTGTCAAATAACATGTATCTGGTGGTTAGAGGATACTATGATTCCACTGGACAGAAATTTCTGGTCTCCGGACATTATTATACACCTTGTGATTGTGACGAAAATGGGTGTGCAAGGCCATGGTGCCTAAAGTAATTCAGAATGTAGTGAGAACAGCACGACTTCAACATCCATTTCAGGTAGTGACAATGGAAAAATCTGATTTCATTGATTTCCCCGGTGCAGCTGCTGTATTTATAAACACAACATCATTGCAGATCACTAACAAATCATGGATCAAAGTAACAGTGACGTTTGATAGTCGCTAGTTACCTAGCTAAACACATGGCTAATTGTGTAAATAGCCTGAGTATGGTGAATCGTACCACTCTGTATTATTCTGTACCAATTGACGAGTGTGCTTAGGTTGGTTGTATGATTCCATGTGGTTATAATTTGTAAACTTCAAGTCTCAGAAGAGTTTGATGGCACAAGGAGTCAGAATTGATATTTCAACAGTCAAATGATTAATTCTAAAGAAAAAATCCCTTCCTTTTCTGTACTGTTCTTTTGAGATTTGGATCATCTTGTTTTGAGAATGTAATGCATCAAATGGTCTACATTTAGACATCTTATGTCTTTTGTTTTTGGCATTATTAATTGCAAACCAAATCATGCACTTCAAAATCATCACATTTTTAAAGCCTCCCTCCACCCTGTGTATCTAACTGAGGCCTACTTAGTGTCACATTTTCTTTCATGATCCTCATTTCCAATCAAACCGTACCTCAACTACTCAGATCTTTAGTTCGAGAGCTATGAGCCCGAACGAGAGAACATGATTCTGAATATATGTAGCCTGATTTTATAGACACTATCCATAGAGGATAGCATTTCTTAAAACAGTCACTGCTTATGGTAGAAGTGCAGAAACATCTGACTACCTGCAGAATTCAGAACTACAATCCTTATTAATTTTATGACTTAATCTTGATTCCATTAAGCACAGGACTAACAGATTTACAATGAACCGAATCACATGACTTTCTTTTCTAAAATTCTCGATATATCGCTCTGTGGAGGAGAGAGTTAATCAGTTTTCCTAGGGCCATATGAAGAGGAACACACTCCCATATCATTTGATACTAAACAGCTATAAATGAAATGTTTTTCTGTGCATACAAATAATATTTAATTCTACCTTATCAGCAGTACAGATTCTGATTTAAACATTTTAGAATATTAGAAGAGAATTCAGAAATAACTCCTCTATAACCAAACAGATTTATAAAAGAGTCCAGTCTGTCATTTTCATACAGCTCATCAATCCTTAACAAGCTATTTAAACCATCAAGCATCAGGAGTAACTTACCTTAACAGTAGCAAGACGCTTGTTGATATCTGCTTTCTCCCCACTAACATCATCACAATCATTCAGATTATCTCGCTCCGCACTTAACCAGTCCCGGAAGCTCTTGCAGAGAGTACTGAAGTGACTGTGTTTCTGTGCACACTCCTCTAGATTGTCCAATAGGTCCTGTAAAAGAGAACAAAAACCATAATGATACAAGAAGTCACCATGAAAGTGCTGTTCCTGAAAGAAGATAGGCAGCAAATAGAGATATTAAGTTTGACTTACACTCCACACAATTCAGATTTCTACAAATGAAAATGATTCACTTCTAGTGAAAGAGAGAGAAACTATTAATTAGATATTTGTATGAAATTGTGTCATTGCCTATGCTATTACTTAGGAACAGGATCATCATGTTCTAGGCTTTGCCTTGTCGATAACTTACATTTATTTCTATCAACAGCTGTCCTCTTGAATGTGGCATGATTCTTACCCCCATTCTTCTTAGTATATCTGTGTCGTGTCTCAAGATCATCATCCTCCTTGTTCTTTCTCCTTATCCAGCTCCTGCTGGGTTGGGACATTTATGGCACTTCTTCACCTTCCTCTCTCCTTCCACCGTTCCTCTCCCACCATTTTGTCCTAGTCCAGATTTCTTCTTTTTGCACTCCTCTTTGTCACATTGATCCACCTTGTTCTACATCTCCCTTATGCTCTCTTTACCTTCAACTTCATGTCCATCATGTTTTGGTATTCTTTCCTCCTCCATTCTCTTTACATGTCCAAACCATCTTAGTTTACTCCGATCAATTCTCTCATTTAGGTTTTCCATTCCAACCTCCTTTCTCACATCTTTGTTTCTCAAACCATAAGACCTATCTGTGTCAGTGTGACCTAAAGCAGATATTTAAAAAAAAACTTCTCAAGCATTTCATTTCACTGGCTTTATTTCTACTCTCCTCCCTACTTGCCATTGACCACGACTCAGCTAGATAGGTATTTCAGGATATGCACTGTAAATTTAATTTTCCTCACTTCAATTTCTCTTTTTAAATTGTTTTCCTCTCCAACTTCCTGTATTAATTATCCTTTCATTTTTCTTTCCCTCCAGCTAGTTCTCACCTTCTTTCTCTACATCCACATCTCTATTGCTTCAAGACAATTCAGCTCTGCTTTTCCTAGCATCCAAATTGCACTTTTACAGAGTTGAGTGCTCCTAGCAAAAATGCTCCACATGAATGTCCAAGCATATATGCTTTCTTGTTAGAAGATATTTCGTACTCAGGAGAGCATGTTTCGTCAAAGCTTTTTTTTTCCATCACTTCTGCTGTACAGCTGTTATCTTCTATATTCACGCTTCCCAAGTTGCAGAAATGTTTAGCTGTTCAGCTGTGGTACTGTCAATCTTTATGTTCATTTTGACTGCTGTACTGCTTTTACTTACCTAAAGTTTTTGTGTTTATCTCTAATTTGCATTTGTTAAGGAATCTAGACATCATATTCAGTATTCTCATCATCAGTCTCTTCATCTTTTGCTTCATACTCATTATAATTTCCTCAATGAACAAATTAAATAGACAACAGTTTTACCTTATGCCCTTCCTGATTCTTGCTTCCTTGACACACATCCATTAATGTCTATTGTTGCTGTTTAGATTCCCGTAAAGCTCACAAATCATTTGCTTATCTTCGAATCTATGTCATTTTTTTCATGGCTTGAAATAGTAATAATAATAATAATAATAATGTTATTGGCTTTATGTCCCACTAACTACTTTTACGGTTTTTAGAGACGCCGAGGTGCCAGAATTTAGTCCCACAGGAGTTCTTTTACGTGCCAGTAAATCTACCGACATGAGGCTGATGTATTTGAGCACCTTCAAATACCACCGGACTGAGCCAGGATCGAACCTGCCACGTTGGGGTCAGAAGGCCAGTGCCTCAACCGTTTGAGCCACTCAGCCTGGCTTGAAATAGTAGCTTCTAGTTTACTGTTACAAACACTTTCTCTAAATCAATAAATATAAGTGTTCCTGTTGCATTCCAGTGTTCCTTCAAGAAGGATACGTAAGGAAAGAACTGCTTCTCTCATTCCTCTGCCTGACTGCAATCCAAACTGATCATCCAGCACTAAGATAGTTTTCTATTTTGTCTTTTATTCTATTTGTTACAAACTAAATTAGCATCTTTGAGGTATGAGATAGAATGGTGAGGGTTCTTTAACTAGAACATTCTGTAACATTTCGTGTTTCTGGAATTGCAATGGTCTTACCCTTTACATAATCATCCTGGCCACTCTCCTCCTTTATAACAGTCATTCATAACTCTGAATAGTTTTTCTTTCATCTTTCTCCCATATTTTTTAACAATTCAGCCGGGATGTCATCTATACTGGTTGCCTTTTTCTGTTCAGAACAGGATGTGAACGTATATTTTAGTATAAAGAATGAGATGAAAATTAGTGACACATTTCTCCGTTAGGTTTATTGTAATGTGAGAATTTCTTTGATTAGGAGCTACAATGACTATAATTGAGACCTCTGGAAGAGGAACTAGAGAAGTCATGTAATTAACTCCACCTTCTATTGTTAATGGAGTTGACTAAGTACTATACTAAATTCATCATCACATTCCTAACATCTTTACAGATGCATAGTGGCTTATAGAATATGTTGTACTGCTCCTTGCCAATGACTATGGTGTTCATCCAGCTCCAGATTGGTTTCTATGAGGTCAGGCCAAAGGGTTGGTGGCCAGCCACGTCGTTGCTTCGCAAAGGACTTCCCCTAGACCACAAGTTTCTCCATGTGGAGGCTCCGAGCAATATACAAGTTGCTTTTACGTCGCACTGACACAGATAGGTCTTATGGCGACGATGGGACAGGAAAGGGCTATGAGTGGGAAGGAAGCGGCTGTGGCCTTAATTAAGGCACAGCCCCAGCATTTGCCTGGTGTGAAAATGGGAAACCACCAAAAACCATCTTCAGGGCTGCCGATAGTGGGGTTCGAACCTACTATCTCCCGAATACTGGATGCTGACCGCACTTAAGCGACTGCAGCTATCAAGCTCGGTACGAGCAATATGAACAAAGATTGTAGGAAGTCTCTTGTGTATCAAGGTTGACAATTTTTGTTGCACTTAAATTTCATCAAGAATGGATGTGTTAGTTCTGTGTGCTGTGCACGGAATGAGAAGCACGTGTCACCAGCACCACATCTAAAATGCCTTGATGTTGTGACGATCAGTGGTGCATAAAGTCCATGTCTCTGATATGTAGGACATAACAGGGAACACAATGGTGTTGACAAGATTGATTTTTGTTACAATGGTTATTGGTTAAATCATACAAATGGCAAATATTCATCAGATTTCAAAAATTAATCCAGTTCCTTAATATTATCAGATTCCTTCTGCTACCCTTCTCTCCCATTCAGTCTTATTATAAAAAGCAACTGAAAATGGGGAAAATACTACAAAGACATGAAGTCAACTGTTCCTCGTGGATAAGGGAGTGTGGTGTTGTACTGTCCAGCATTATAGCAAATTACTGGGAGTGATAGGAAAGACTGATAGTAAATTCCATGTCACATCTTAATGACACCAACTTATAAAATATGAGTCCTGTTACTTACTTGTGACTTGACAACAATGTTGTGGAAGAGCTGTTTGATGCTCTGGAGGTAAATGTTGAGAGACTTGTCTTGAGTCTGGTCGACCAGCTGCTGAGCCTTGTCACATACAGACTCTACCAGCTGCTGATGAGACATGATTTCTTGGTGCATTATCTTGTGGTTCTGAAACAAATCACCAGTATTCTTAACTAGAAATCCTAAAAGCCATGTCCTGGAAATGAACAACCAAGTGAGAAATGAAGTCAAAAAATAAACTAAACTAAAGGAAAATAAAATAAAAAGCAAACACATAAAGCCGTCTCTGTACAGGTGATAAAGACCTTTGGAGGTGTAAAGGCTTCCAGTCTCAGCAATAAGTGGTTAGCTCCATGCCCAGTTGTCTTTGCCCTCAGGAATTAACCACTTCACTGTTCCGATCGAATATACTCAAGCTGCCTGAAATGGCCAGCTAGTGCTGCAATCAAGTATGGTCGAGCAGGATTTTGCGCCACGTGTGCTGCGATAGAATATACTCGATCTGCCTTATAACTGTGTTATATGCTTCTGCCATCTATTAGCCACACTTTAAACCAATTAGTGTATATTATTTCTGCATGTAGTTTTGCAGGAAAAAGTTTTTCTTTTGTCACACAGTTGTAAATATTGTGTTTGAATTATGGCTGCCACATATGAAAGTAAGATGTATTCAGAGGAAATTTTACAATTTTAGATGAGATTGAGTCAGATCTGGATTTTGATAGTGGCAATAGTGATATTATGGATATTATTGAACTAATAGTTGTGATGTTTTGCTGCCAGTGGAGGAAGAAACGACACTGACCTAGCCATGTGGTCAGACGATGAGCTTGTGCTGAAGGCACTTGCATTTTAAGCACCAAACCTAGCTATGTCAAATAATAATTTGACCCCTGAATGCCCTAAAATTGATTTTTTGGAGGTTTTTGTGAATGAAGAGGTGCTGGCAAATGTAACATGAAAGATATTTTACAAACATACAGTTGACGCTAAGATCATGACAAGTTCTGTTCATTATTGTGTGTTTACTTTAATCTTTCTGCTGATCATGTGTATGGATTGGTATTGTACATATAGTAGACACAACCCATAATGCAAATGAAAATTTCTAAGCATCTTTCTAATGGATGAAATTTTTGTCACCTTGTGTGGAATCAAACCCTAGACCCCAAACAGGAACTATCTGCAACAGTCTATGAACAAACTGCTGAGTTAAAATACCATCTTAAAATATTATTCTGTAACTAGTGCTTGTATTTTATGTTCAAATTGGCGATAATCTATGTTGAGGTGGTTGGCTGAAATAATCCAGCACTGGGGGTCACACCAACCTATCCAAGAATTCAGCAGTGCCAAAGGTTAATCTCATACTGATTCTTGGTGTCGGGTGGGTGACCTTCAGAAGTGAGTCTCTTCAGAAGCAACAATTTTGCTTGTAGATTTTTGACTTCCTTACAGAGAATTGAATGCATGTCCTTCCAAGTGAACCGAACATGCCTTTACAATCTTGGCAATGCAAGCTCTATGTATAGAAAGACAGGACCACATAATAAGACAAACACAGTGGAAGAAGTTTTAACAGAAAGAGAGGACAAGGACAAATATGAAAGAGTGACAAAAGAGTGACTGAATGGGTGGCTATATTTCTAGAAAATAGAACTCAGAGAATTAGAGTAGGTGAAGCTTTATCTGACCCTGTAATAATTAAGTTCAGAGGGAAATTCCTCAAGGCAGTATTATTGGACCTTTATGTTTTCTTATATATATATAAATGATATGAGTAAAGAAGTGGAATCAGAGATAAGGCTTTTTGCAGATGATGTTATTCTGTCATAATCATAATTATCAATGTCCCACTCCAGTTGCCTGGGTGTGGTTATGTTATTCTGTATAGAGTAATAAATAAGTTACAAGATTGTGAGTAACTGAAAAAGACCTTGACAATGTTGTGAAACGGACAGCAGGCAATGAATGGTATGATGATGAATGGGGTTAAAAGTCAGGTTGTGAGTTTCACAAATAGGAAAAATCTTCTCAGTTTTAATTACTGCGTTGATGGGGTGAAAGTTCCTTATGGGGATCACTGTAAGTACATAGGTGTTAATATAAGGAAAGATCTTCATTTGGTTAATCACATAAATGGGATATTGTAAATAAAGGGTACAGATCTCTGCACATGATTCAATCAATCAATACTGATCTGCATTTAGGGCAGTCGCCCAGGTGGCAGATTCCCTATCTGTTGCTTTCCTAGCCTTTTCCTAAATGATTTCAAAGAAATTGGAAATTTATTGAACATCTCCCTTGGTAAGTTATTGGTAAGTTATTATGAGGGTATTTAGGGGTTATAGTAATGATGTAAAGGAGAGGGCACATAAGTCTCTGGTAAGACCCCAACTAGAGTATTGTTGCAGTGTATGGGACCCTCACCAGGAATACTTGATTCGAGAAGTGTAAATAATTGAAAGAAAAGCAGCTCGATTTATTCTGGGTGGTTGCAAAGTTTGGGCTAGGAAGACTTGGGAGAAAGGAGACAAGCTGCTCGACTAAGTGGTATGTGATAAAGATGTTGATTCTCATAGAGAACCTGAAATATTTGTTCCTAATGAGTAAATTTATATTTAAATTTTATCATCTGATGGCCAGGCAGGCATCACTATTTGAAAATGAGACAAAGTCTCCTATAGTGCATTGGCACTGCCGGTGGCTCTAAGTAGCCTACACAGTGGCCTCCACGGTATGCACTAGCTATACATCTTGGTAGGTGTGCTATTTACCAACTGATGAGCCCAACTTAGCACACCAGGGCGAAACACTGGCAACCAGGAATGAGTTAGCTAGAAAATTTATAATGTCCAATAATGGACCAACTATATTGGTATTAAGTGGTATGTTCCAAGCTGTCAGTTGACAGATGGTGTGGAATGACATTAGTAGACAAATAAATCTGAGTGGTGTTTTTAAAAGTAGGAAAGATCACAATATGAAGAAAAAGTTGGGAATTCAAGAGGACAAATTGGGGCAAATATTCATTTATAGATGGGGGAGTTAGGGATTGGAATAATTTATCAAGGCAGATGTTCAATAAATTCCAAATTCTTTGCAATCATTTAAGAAAGGCTACGTAAAAACAAATAGGGAATCTGCCACCTGGATGTCTACCATAAATGCAGATTAGTAGTGACTGATCGACTGCTTGATGAAAACACAGGACAAAGAATATCTCAGCATCTCCATATACTACATGTGTTAAGTAGCAACTGGCATGGCAGATCGCCATCACTGCCATACAAGATACTACACCTTACAGTACGTCCATCACAAGAGTGGAGTGAGTAGGGCGAGCAGAGTGTCAGGGTTGTCAGGAGGTTATCATTTACAAAACACAAAATTTTTATTATGAGGGCCTCCTAATAAATATTTTTCTGCTTCTTGTTTTAAGGGGCCTAACATCTAAGATTATTGGCCCACAAATACTTTTAAAGACCATAAATTTCCATTGGTATTTGTTTAATTAATGAAATAGCTTTAGTAATATGACACATTTACAACCTTAGCAGTACCAAGGACAATTTATTATGCTTTATGATATGGTTTAAATATTGATACTGTAATCTGTTATTTTTTTCATATAAAACAAAAAATTAGGCACATTATAAATTAAACACTCAGACAATGACTATCAGTTGCATTTAGTAAAAGCTTGAAAGCTAATTCAAACTAATCAAAATATACTATTAAAACTTAACTCAATTCAAACCTAATTTGCAATATTATATTAATCCCAATGATTACTTCACCTTAGATGCAAGATGCTACTGAAGGAGATGTACATCATGTTCATGATAAAAATATATTCAAGCCAATTACTGTTCCATTATATCTTCAATTATTGGTTATTTTATGTTCCTATACATTCTATCATGAAGAAAAATAAATTATAATTGTCTGTCTCTAAAAAAGATGGGCTTTACAGAACCTTGCCTCATGTGCTTATGACTAATACCTTGAAGTAGTGGTAATGGTAACATTTTACAAAATTTCTTAAAACTTTTATTTGTGATTATCATTAAATGGCTGGCACAAGGTGTTTAAATCTCACCTGGAGAGTGTGATAGGGAAAGTGTTAAGACTAAAATGTTAAAGTTCTCCCATATAACGTTTCTGAAATATTTTGTTCCTAATTAATTATTTATTAATTATGTATGAATAGTAAGAGCCATGTAATAATAATAATAATAATAATAATAATAATAATAATAATAATAATAATAATAATAATAATAATAATAATAATAATAATAATCAGATAAACATTGGCAACAATTCCAAATTACCTGTAGTTGAGCTCTCTTCTCCTGCAAGGAAGCCTTCAGTTCTGTGTGCTGAGTCATGGCTCGCTCAACGTCTTTGAGCCACTTGGTAAGCTGCTCCTGAGATAGATTAAACTCAGCAAACTGCATCAGACACTGGTCTAACTTGTGCATAGCAGCTTGTAGGTCATCTGAGAAGTTATCCCACAAAGTGCGCAGGGTTCTGCAGACAAAAGGCAACATTTTATGCAGAATTCAAGTATAGAAACTTTCACTATGTAACTCTAATGTTCTTTAAAAGAGTCACAGATTAACTAGACTCAATGACAGGTCAGCAGGGAGCAACAGACAAAGGGAAGAGGACAATCTCATCATGTCACACTTCCCATATCAAGGCTGAAGATCAGTCATTATGATCCCTCAATAAGTGCTGAAGCCCATTCTCTTGATGATAATGATGATGATGATGATGATGATGGTGTTTAAAGGGGTCTAACAGCTAGGTCATCGGCCCCTAATAGTACAAGATGCAAAGAAATGAAACGATAACAATAATTAAAACTTAAAACATATCCACTGACTAGAACTTAAAATGAATGATGATGAAAAAGTGACCATGAATCCATAACAATCAGTGGATCCAATTTGCAATGCTTTATTTTCTGAGATGATGTTTGTTGTCCAAATGGGTCTAAAATCAGGTCACCAGCCCTTCATAATGGTACTAATCACTGGTAAAGTAGATCCATGGTGTTCCACACACAGTGGTTCTAATCACAGGCACCGCCAAGATCCGTGGTGTTCCTCACATAGTGGCACTAACTGCATGTAACGTTGACCCGTGGTGTTCCTCACACAGTGGTACTAATCACAGGCAATGCCCAGACCCGTGGTGTTCCTCACATAGTGGTACTAATCACAGGCAATGCCCAGACCCGTGGTGTTCCTCACATAGTGGTACTAACTGCATGTAACGTTGACCCGTGGTGTTCCTCACATAGTGGTACTAATCACAGGCAATGCCCAGACCCGTGGTGTTCCTCACACAGTGGTACTAATCACAGGCAATGCCCAGACCCGTGGTGTTCCTCACATAGTGGTACTAATCACAGGCAATGCCCAGACCCGTGGTGTTCCTCACATAGTGGTACTAATCACAGGCAATGCCCAGACCCGTGGTGTTCCTCACATAGTGGTACTAATCACAGGCAATGCCCAGACCCGTGGTGTTCCTCACATAGTGGTACTAATCACAGGCAATGCCCAGACCCGTGGTGTTCCTCACATAGTGGTACTAATCACAGGCAATGCCCAGACCCGTGGTGTTCCTCACATAGTGGTACTAACTGCATGTAACGTTGACCCGTGGTGTTCCTCACATAGTGGTACTAATCACAGGCAATGCCCAGACCCGTGGTGTTCCTCACATAGTGGTACTAATCACAGACAACGTAGACCCATGGTGTTTCTCCTCAAATGATACTAATCACAGACCCATGGTGTTCCTCATGTAGAGGTACTAACCGCAGGTAACATCAGCCCATGGTGTTCCTCATGTAATGGTACTAATCACAGGTAATCTCATAGTACCAAATCCATCACCCCCCTGGTTGCCCCTTTTAGTTGCCTCTAATGACAGGCAGGGGATACCGTGGGTGTATTCTTTATCTGCATGCCCCACCCACAGGAGGTTCTGCTCTTCTGATGAAGCTGGGAAGTAGAAACAAACTTATCAGAAGCTGAGAAGAAATAGGACTCATGAGGAGTGAGTCTTCTGTTCGAAGACAGCAGTGTATGAAGATGTGGAGATTGCCCTATCGTGTTTACATGTCTGTCTTTGATTCCTTTTTTACTGCTCCCTGTCTGATGCTGTATTTGTCATTTTGTGTGTTCTTATTCATGTTCCTATCCAAGACACTAATATAATTTAAAAAAATTACTACAGAATTTTACCTGAGCTGTTGGCGGATAATCTCACGTCCATCTGGCGATGTGTGTGCATATAACTTTTCTCCACTTTCCACCAATGCATCAAATTTAGCACTTTCCCTTGATCGAACATCAGCAAGCTCTCGGATTTTCTTCTGCCGATCCTGCAGAGCCAATGGATGTATTTGTAAAAGTAACAATTAATAAATACAGAAGAAGTTAAAAGTCAATTTACCAAACAATGAATGAACACTTTTATTAGCCTGCCTGGTGGCCATGATGATTAAGGCAACAAGTCTGTGGTGTGACACTGTGGTTAGCTAGTTTGAGTCCTGTTGGTGGTAAAGATGTTCTCCATCAGAATACTGCCCGGCAGGGTAGGGGAGAAGGTAATATACAATTTATAATTGCTAGACTGAACATAATTAATTTTGTAGTTGGTTCCATATTGACTTGTGACTTGAAATTACTCTTTTGAGAATGTATTAGTCCACCTTTTCAATACTAATTAATTATCAACTAATTTACAATGAATTCATAATCATACTATCTATTGTAGATAGATAGTGTGTAGATAGGAAATATAAAAGAAAAAAGGGTAAGAGGGAGGCCCAGAGCAAGATAGATGGACTCTGTCAAGAACAGTGTAAGAAAGAGAAGACTGAACTGGAATACAATTACTCCAGAGGAGAGGTGGAAGGAGAGGCAATGATGGAGAAGTGCCATCAACACCCTGACCTGGCAAGAGCTGGACAAGGGGAAATGAAAATGATGATGATGATGATGATAGTGATGATGATGATGGTGATGATGGCAACTATTTATTGTAGAACATGTTTTATTTTCCTTCGAGAACATCTTCAGCTACTAAATATCAGTAAAATACAAGAGGAAATAAAACATAACCCAAAACTATACACCTTACAGAAATGAAGAAAAATTAAAAAGAATGCATTAACACTTAAATTAACATCTAACGTGCCAAAGTCTTTCATTGTCATGTCCCTTGCTGGTTTTCTTAATGTGAATAAATTATTGAAGTAATAACAGTGTTTAGGCAAAAATTCTTACTATTGCAGTTATCAGCAGTCACTGATTTTACCATTGTTCTTCCAAAGCAGAAACAGTTTAAGACATCACATAGTATCACTTACAGTTTTTTGCAAGTCGCTTTATGTCGCACCAACACAGATAGGTCTTATGGCGACGATGGGGCAGGAAGGAGCTAGGAGTGGGAAGGAAGTGGCCGTGGCCTTAATTAGGTACAGCCCCAGCATTTGCTGGTGTGAAAATGGGAAACCACGAAACACCATCTTCAGGGCTGCCGACAGTGGGGTTCGAACCCACCATCTCCCGAATACTAAATACTGGCCGCAATTAAGTGACTGCAGCCATCGAGCTCGGTACTTACAGTTTTAATGTGTGTTCAACACTTTTTTTAGGTGTTTGTTTCATGACAAGATGCAGAGCAAAGTCTCCGGGAAACATTATGAATTTCTCTTTGTTTCCTTTGACATGGCAAAACTCAAACAGAATATAGTTTCTATCAAACAAGTATATTTTATAAACAGTTTATAGATGGCAGAATAAATAATCTTTAGAAAACAATGATACTGTGCTGAAATATGTAAGAAAACTGAAGTTTAAAATGTAACACAAAGATATTATTACTTTAATGATTCACAAATGAAAATGAATTTTCTTATGTCTGCTTAAAAGTTTGCTTTCTACACAAAGTAGAATACTAGTAAATTATGTATAATTTACATACAAAGCATGGCAGATACATAGCCAGCTTGTGGTTTAAAGAATGAGGTCATACTGTACTGCTTGTTCTGGATCAGTTCATCTTTATATTTGTTTATAATATGAGCAGCTCACCTGTAGGACAGCAAGGTCTCCAACAATCTGACTCAGCTCCTTGAGTTGTTCTTCGACTTGTGACAGCCACTGAAGGAATGCAGCATGCTCTTCATTGAAGTTGCGATGTTCTTTCACAAACTGCTCATACCTTGTAACTGCCTCCTGTAGACCAGTCAAAGACAACATGTATAACTATCCACCTATACAATTCATCAACTATAAATCTATATAGAAAGATAGGAATTTGGAGAGGAATAACAACATAACCGTATTCTATCCATACTATATGTGACCTGTTGCACAGAAAGAGACTACTACCTCGCAAAGCCCACCCGCGAAGCGATCTGATTGGCTAACTTCATCACCTGATAAAATGACAACAGCGTGAGATATTATTATTTTTTTTCAAAATATTCATCAGTACAACCAACCCTCTAACGCTCATATACCCGGTTCACATTGTTTCCAACCACCCTATATGTTTCACCGTTTTAAACTAGTGGGGGATTTTATAGGGGTATGACCGAAATTTGGGCAATTTTTGTCCTATATCAACTAAAATAACAGATAAAGAGTTGGCCCTATCAAAAATTTAAGTGCACCCCGTAGCCTTAAAATAAAATTTTCTACAAGAAATGTCATATGCATTTTCTTTATAACTAACAGTTTTTGACAAAATTTAGCTTTCTTGTATTTTTGACTGTGGTCGTCTCCACTAATGGATAGGCTACTCATTTTGTGCATAAGTTGTAGTTAACTATTACTGCTAAAATGTTTTCTGCGGGCCTCTTAAGACGGTGACACTGTCTCTCAGGCCGGGAGATTTGTTACGGTAAAGGAGATGCTCGGAGAAGGTGAGGGGGTTGGCGGCCGTGGCCTATACTAGGAACTGTCGCGGCATTCGCTTTAGTGCAGGAGAATGGAAAACCACGGAAAACCATTCTCAGGACAGCCGAACGTTGGGGCCAACCGCAAGGTCCAGCCCTGTCCTGTCTCCCGAATGCAGAGGCGTAGAGCCACGATAGAGCTGTGGCCACCCCTCCTCTGCTCTGTTGGCCGGTTGGAGTGTAGATCTGTTGGACCAGGACCAAACGTGGCCACTTGTGGGCTGAGACCCACTCTGCATCCACCGACCAAGTTGTAGTTTGTTTGTTGACAGGCCAGATGAAGTGAGCGTGTCATTCTACAGAAAGTGTTTGGAAGCTGCAGTTGTGTTGTTGAGAGTGTTATGCGTGCTTATTCAAATTTGAGAACTGATGCGGGCTGTAGTTTATTTACGGTATTCAGCCATTTGCATTATCATTGTCATTGTATTACATGTAAATTCCATGTTTTAAACTTGATGCCACCAATATTCCTGATAGCTATAAAACTGACAAGGATGGCAAGCAATGGCTTTTAAAATTCCACCATGGAAGTAAATTCATGGTGCAGTATTTGCAACATATATTTGTTTGAGTTACGTGTCCATTTTAGAAATGTGATGGGGACCTTCAAATCAGTGCCCAAGTTTATCGGCCAACTTAATACAATCCATGGGAACATCTGGGGACAATATGACGGCCTTTCATTTGGACAGTAATATAGTGAAAAGTCTTGGGATGAATTTGCTGGGATGAACTTGTTACGTTTTTTTTTGCAGTTGGGCTTCTTTTCTTCTATTTTTGTCCTATGTTCCTAGCATTTTACTACCAATACTTTTCACTCTCTTTCCTTTTCATGTGCTTATCTGGATTTTTCCTTGTCTTACACTTCCCATATTCATAGAAGATCTGTTGAGATGGTCCCACGATACCTCACTTTATAAATGGATAAATAGACAGATAGATAGATGATGATGATGATGATGATGATGCTTGATGTTTTAAGGGGCCTAACATCGAAGGTCATCGGCCCCAATAGATAGATAGATAGATAGACAAATGGATAGATGAATGAATGAATGAACGAATAAGCTGTAACTCACCTTGGTGGTGTTCTTGAGTGCTTGGTAGCGAGTGGTGAGGCGAGACACTTTAACTGCCAGCTCAGACTCCACCTCCACAGATTGGCTCTGGTCTATGGCAGAGGTGAACTCATCTGATTTGGCTGCTATCTCCTCCTCCACAGCTCGTAACTTATCCAAGTGGACTTGCTTAGCCTCTTGAGTGCTGCGGAGACTTTGATCTTTCACCTGGGCTTCCTTTGTCTTGATCCAATTGGTGAGAGCGTCAACGATCTCTTCAAATTGGGTCCAGCGACTACATAGTTGACGCAGACGAGCCTGAGCCTCTGTGCATTTTGATAGGAATGCTTCCCATGCCTTCTTCTGCTCTTCAAACTCCTTCAAAAGACCAGGATGGCCGGATATATCTGTTCCCTCCAACACAACTTGCAGCAATGTATGGCAGTTCTGTAGAAGTTTGTCACCTTCATCTTTTTGTTGTAGTAACCCTTCAATGACTGCAAGTTTCACATCGGCACCCTCCTTCTCCATGGACGTATCATCGACTACAATGGCTGCTTCAGCATTCAGGGTGCTAAGCCAATCACGGGACTTCTCTAGAGCTTGCAAATATGCTTCATGATCAGAAACATGTTTCTCTGCAACTACTATCCGCTGATCAACATCTTTGGATAACTTTTCATATGATCCTAGAACAGCGTTAAATTTTGCTGTTGCCTCAGAATCAGATAAAGTGCCAATCTTGTCCTGTAACTGTTTCATAATGTTCCTGTGAGTGTTCACATCCTGTGCTATAGTACGATATCCATGAAGTGCCATTTTCTTTTCTTTAAGGGTGGCTTTAGGTTCCAGTCTGCTCCCAAGTTTGGCCTCTGCTTCGGTCACCCATTTGCGAACCTGACTGTAACTATCATCAAATGAAGATCTCTGCATCATGATACCCTCTACTTTCTTGTGGATGACATTTGCCTTGTCAATGAGAGCCTCTGCTCCATCCCTGAGAGATCTCAACTCTCCACGTATAGTCTCACGGTTTTCAGGTGTCACTCCAGAGAAAAGAGCTTCCCCAGTCTCTACAGCTTTGTTGAGTAATGCCTGTCCTTTCTCTCGCTCCTCCATGAAAGCTTTCAGCTCTTCAAGCTTAGCTTGGTATGCTTGCATCGGTTTTGCTGGGGCAGCGAGCAGTTGCTCAAAGGACTTGAGTTTAGCATCAGCATCACCAAGCCATGCCTCCACCTCTTTCACAGATGTTCGATACAAGTCCTTATTACTGTTAAGCCCATGAAGACGGTCAACATAACCATTGGCAAACTTGAGCACAGCCTGATAGCGAGCAGTAAGATGACCCACATACTGCCCCACACGAGATTCTGGATTTTCTTGCATTATCTCCTCTCCAAGCGAAGAAATAGCCTCCACCTCTGGTTCATAACCAGCAAC
This sequence comes from Anabrus simplex, assembly GCF_040414725.1. Lineage (NCBI taxonomy): Eukaryota > Metazoa > Arthropoda > Insecta > Orthoptera > Tettigoniidae > Anabrus > Anabrus simplex. Next base: position 21,631,137 of record NC_090273.1, on the reverse strand, counting down.
TTCTTTCCGGAAAGTCTCCATTTCATTAATTTTGTCAGTTATTGTGCCTAAATTGACTTGACTAACACTTTCGGCACGCACTTTGGCCTCCATCTCGCGCAGCCAAGAGGCGACATTCTCTGACATAAGCTCATATTTCTGCCACAGATTTACGTTGTGCTCTAATGACTGCTTGGTGGACTTATAATTGTTCTTCAGAGCCTCAAGTTCAGCTATCAACTGGTTTCTGTCTGACATAAGCTCTTCCATCTTCTCAGGGCTCTCAACATTCTGCAGCAGCTGCAATGACTGATCCAATTCTGCTTGCTTCTCATCACAGTCCGTCAGTCCAGTGAGCACATCCTGTAAGGATGACATCTTTACCTCCAGGTTGTAAAGGTCACTTCCTGCCTCTGGTAGGCACCATGCTACCTTCTCCTTGTGGGTAGCCACCACCCTCTGCAGAGCACCAAACTTCTCTGCATGATATTTCTTCAGGAATGTTAACAAAGTGGACTCAATCTTGTGGGCATGAGACAGAACCCCATCATACCTCTTTTCAAGGCCACCAAGCTCTTTAGCAACTCCAGATTCCCCAAATGCAGGATAATTCTTTTTCATTTGTTCTATTTTGGTACTTACAGCTTGTAAGTCAGTCCCAAATGCTGTAAGTTCTTGTTTCAGAGCTTGACACTTCTGCAGTCTCTCCAGAATCTTCGAGTTTTCACCACTCAGATCATCACATTTAATGATAGCTTCTCTAATCCTGGTAATAGTGTCACTAGCCTTCTTCATATCAGCCCGAACCTGTTTCTCTTGCTCACCAAATGTGTAGACAATGTCTTCCAACTTGTCTGCAATCTCTTTCACGTGAGCAAACTGTTCCTCCATTAATTTGTTGAGAGAATCAAGAGTAGGAATTTGTTTGCCATCATTAAGCTTTACTAGTTGTGCAGTCTTTGCAATGATGCTTGCCTTGAGGTTGTAAAAAGTAGGCAATTCATCTTTGTATCTGTTGAGACGAGTCTGACCAGTGTCAGCATCTGCCAAGTTCTCTACTGCATTTTCAAGAGCTTCACTTGATTCACTCAGCCAGTGTAACACCTCTCCCTTAGCATCATCAATCTGTTTCCAGATGATCAGTTGTGCTTCCAGGTTCTGTAAATTTTTAGTTACTGTGTCATATGCATCCTGCCACAGTTTGTGAGTGTCCAGTAAGTCTTGTTCAATAACACTTACATTAAAGTCTGGGATCTGTTCAGCTTGTTTCATTAAAATTTGTCCCTTGTTGTCCATTGTGTCCAGTGAAACTTTTGATTTCTTGAGTATTTCAAGAGCTTTCTTGGATTTGTCATGAGTCAAGACTGCCTGCGTCACATCATTTGCAACTTCTTTCACAGATTTACACAAATCCTGGGCTTCAGAAACACTGTGACACACTTTCTCCTTGGCATCTTGGAAATGTTTCCAAGCAATATTCATTTCCACAAATCTTGCTTTCTGCTCTTTGAGCATCTCATTTACCTTCTCCCAGTTAGCATCAATTGAAGCCAGGATATTCTGTATTGTACCCACATTGGCCTGATCTTGCTCCATGAGTACCTTGCCCTGAGAATGTAACTCTGTTTTCACTCCCTGTCTCAATCTGTGCTCCTCCAAGAGAGCGCTGATGGTCTTCACTGCAGGTTCCAGCTTCTCACAGCTGTTGACAGACAGAGCCACTTCTTGTATAGCCCCTTGGGCAGATAAGAGTCCATCAGAGAGTCCTTGCTGCAGAGCTTGAAAGTGTGTCCATCGAACTCCAACTTGCTCCATAACTTCTTGCATATCAACCAACCGTGCTCTCAAAGCCATGGAACGGTTTTGTATGTCATTCACCAACGCCACAGCTGTGACAGGTTTCCCTGTGCCTTTTTCACGGAGTAAAGTCTTGCTTTGCTGTGTGGCAACATCGATGCCTGGAGCAGTATTACTCCAAGCTGCAGTTTTGGTTGATGCAAGTTCGAGTTCCTGAGCAAAGTTTGCCAAGTCTTCCAGTCCTGGCTTCTGGCTATCTAGCTGGTACTGGATGTGACTCAAATGATCACTAGCATCAGCATGCCAACTAAGCAACTCAGACCACTTCTCTAAGACACTCTTCTTCTCTTGGAGATTGTCTTCTAGATCCTATTAAAATAAATGAGAAGTACAATATGAGAAGAAATAGTCTACAGCTTGAAAATTAACCTTTGTTAAAATTATATTACAACAAAAAATTTCAAAAGCCACATTATTTATTTAACATAATTATAAAAGTCTATCCCTTTTAGACAGATTAATTCATTGGACATTGACAGCAAGAGATGAGAGTACAATTTAGGCCAGTCAGATGAAATTCCTGTGGAGTATGTTCGGGAAGACAAGGAGAGACACAGTAATAAATGTTAAGGTCAGAAAAGAAATAGAGGTAGAAAAACTGAGTGATAGGATGGAGAAGAATAAATTGAGATGGTTTGGACATGTTATGAGGATAGCAAAACAAGTACTGGAGACTAAGATGGAGGAAAAGAGGGCCAGAGGGAGGCCCAGAGCAAGGTGGATAGACTCTGTCAAGTACAGTATAAGAAAAAGAAGACTGGAATGAAATACAATTACTGAAGAGGAGTGGTGGAAGGAGAGACAATGGTGGAAAACTACCATCAGCACTCCAACCTGGCAGGAGATGGACAAGGGGAATGGAAAATGATGATGATGATGATGATGATGATGATGATGATGATGAATTTGTAAAATTTTAACTAAATAGTAAAAAAAGTAAAATACTTATAAATTACAATAATATTTCTAAAATACATTTAAAACTACACTGCTTCAAATTTTGGTTTTTATTATCCTTTTCTAAGTTAAGCTTTCACATTTTAGAATACATTTTGCTTTAAGGATCAAGAAATAAAAATTTTAAAAATCTTTCAGCATTTTAGAAGGGTCATGATTTACTTTCAGTTAAGAGGAGCAAGGTCTTGTGCAACATTAAGTTTTCCAATGGATTGTCTTGCTTTATGTTACAAAAGTCCAAAAGGTTATCATATCTAATTATTATCCTTTTTTTACAAAAACAGACAATTATTGAATTTAATATTTCAAAAACTCCCTATGTCCAGTATACCAAATTGCAGAACCAGTAACATCTTGTAAGTATATTCACCTGGTATTTCTCAGAAAGTTCTGAGTAGTTTTGGTTAAGGGCTGTTGTCTCTTCTGGGGTACTGAAACTTGTCAGCTTCTTCACCTCGCCATATATGATGTTGAACTGAGGCTGCTTCTCTGAGTGCTCCTGAAGGAGAGCATGCACTGTCTGTAAAGCTGAATCCACCTTATCAGGAGACACTTCGTCCACCTGGTCAACACTTGACTCGAGTTGGTCCATCCAGTTAACAAAGTTGGACATTTTACCTTGGAATTCTTGCCTGTAATAAGAATATTAGTATTGTCTATTACATAAATATAGACCATAAGTTTGCACATTTAAATATTACTGAAAGATAATGTAGGACAATGATTTTTGAACTTTCTTATCACATATAATCCTATTAATATCTCAGGTCTGTTTAACATACATGTGTATTGTATTTCAGAGGCTGTTCAACAAGTATGCTTACGCACACTACTAACTGTGTAGGAAATGTTCATTTTCCTGCTATCTGTTGGCTGTACATGCAAATTATTAGTACAGTTCAAAGAGTAGGGTGTGTGTCCTTAGACTGAACCTTCTTTCAATGGTATTGTGTTGTAGGTAGTACTATATCACCAAGTTCACTTTGCTGCCCCACAGTCAGCAGACAGTGACCAGTATTGCTAGGCAGGTCACAAGAGGAGACAAGTATAGTGAAGATATTAGCTGAAAGTAGTGATGAGGCTGAGTCAAATGACTCATGAGGATGATTAAGCACAACTTGAAAGCAGTTATCAAGTGAGCAATGAAAAGAGTAGTGAGGGTGTTGGTAAGTGGTTGGGGACATCTGTCGATTCATGATATCTGCCCACTTAGGGGTGAATGTGGTTCAAATAAAGTGTCTTATACTACATAACACACAGAATCTCCAACCTGAGCATATAAACTCCTTCCATCTGCTTTATCAACTGGCATCCACCACCAAAATGACTCATGGAGGGGCAGTTCATTGAAAAGAAAAAGAAAAGAAAAGTTATTGTCTTAACGTCCCACTGACTACTCTTTACAGTTTTCGGAAACGCCGAGCTGCCAGAATTTAATCCCGCAGAAGTTCATTAACGTGCCAGTAAATCTACCAACACAAGGCTGACGTATTTGAGCCCCTTCAAATACCACCGCATTGAGCCAGGATTGAACCTGCCAAGTTGGAGTCAGAAGGTCAGCGCCTTTACCGTCTGAGCCACTCAGCCCGGCAGGGAAAACAAAAAGTCCCCCCCCCCCTTGAGAAGAAGAGAAAACTGCAGAGACAGATGTGTGGTTTGCAAAAAGAATAAAAAGAGGAAGGAAAGCATCTATTGGTGCCCAGACTGCAACAAGGTTTTGTCTCCTAATTTTTAGAGTACATCTGCCTCTTTTAAATCAAGGAATTTCATGACCATTTCTCTTCCACATTCCTGTTGCTTTTCTGTAAGCTGTCTCATAATGAAGTTAGGGTAAGCTCCCTCTGAGGATCAGCGGTAGAGTTTTAAACCCAGCAGAGTTAGACTTTTGAAGAGTGGACAAAAGTCCATTCGACATTCTATATCATACGATATCAGCATGTGAAAGATCTCTGGTGATACATCTGGCGTTAATCTGACAAAATTAATTAAAACTCATCCGTAGACACCAAGAGAGACTTGGTTTACTCTGCCATCAAGCGGGCTTAGATTAAAACAGAATGTCAAACTTGACGAGGAGATTGTCAGGTGGTGTCAAATTAAAATGCCTGCACATGTTAGCTGAGGCCATACAATTATTATTATTATTCTTTTTTTTTTTACAATGTGCTTTATGTTGCACTGGCACAGATCAGCCTTATGGCAATGATTGGATAGGAAAAGGCTAGGAGTGGGAAGGAAGCATCCATGGCCTTAATTAAAGTAAAGCCTCAGCATTTGCCTGGTGTAAAAATGGGAAACCACAGAAAACCATCTTCAGGGTTGCCAGCAATGGGGTTCAAACCCTCCATCTCTGAAATGCAAGCTCACAGTTGTGCAACTCTAACTGCATGGCCAACTTGTTCAATCATATGATTCTTCTTCTTTCTCCATTAGGGTCTTATAGCGACCACAAGCTAATTTCAATGCTTCATCCTTTGGAGTTCTTTTTTCTTCCTCCAATGCTCCTTCATCTTCACACTACGTCCTTTTTACATCTCCTCGGACCATTTGAGCCTGTTTTCTTTCCCTTCCAACCTAGGAATCCTTCTATTTTTAACACTTTCTTTCTAAAAATCTTTCTCTCTGTTGCTTCTTCTCCTTCCAAATTGTTTCTTTCCAATTATTTCTTGACTTATTATTATTAAGTTAGGGTCTTCAGTATGGCTTTGAAGTACGATAATAATATAGTAATGCATATACAATCAATAATTTAGAGCTATTTTTCTCTTCTACATGTATCATGTGGTAAATAAATGGTGGTAATGATCATTACTTTAGAAATCAATGATCAACAATGTCTGAGATACTCATACTCCCCATAGGTCAATGACCTCAAAGAAAACATCATCATTACTGTCACTAATATTCCTAACCAAATCAGGTCTTATTACAAATGACTACTAACTGGACATCAATAGAGGTTCTTACCTGGCCAGTATGGCATCAGACAGCAGGTTAATCTTGTGCCGTACACCCTCGGCCAGTTGTGTCACACGGCCCTTCATCTCTGCCACACGACCTTTGATTGCCGTAGCACCTTCGAGAGCCAATCCCTGGGAAATGTTGTCTGACAGTTGAGTTAGAGTGATTAGCTGTGCCTGTTTCTCAGACACCTCCTTGTTGAATGCCTGAAACATTTAACAGTTAGACTATTTATTACAAGGTTACTGAAATGATTGAAATTAATGTAATAATATACTACATGCCTTAAGCTACTGTTGCTTTCATGAGACAGTGGGGTTCTAGAATTTTGCCCAGAAAAAGAGTTTTTGTTAACATGCCAGTATATCTATTGACTTGAGTCAGTTGTAATTCAGCACACTTAAATGAAGATCAATTGAGCTGTGATACAGTCCTGCAACATTGATCATGGGAGATGAGTACTTAGTCTCTATTTACAAAAGTGAAATGTTCATCCGTGCCTTTTGAAACATCATCAAATCTAAACATCTCAGCAGACTTTCATGACATTTTCAACTACTACTACTACTACTACTACTACTACTACTACTACTACTACTACTACTACTAAATGTTTTCATTCCTCCCCTGAAAGGGGAGGTAGGCCTCTTAGACGGTGATGCTGTCTCTCAGGCCAGAAAATTTGTTATGTTGAAGGAGATGCTTGGAAAAGGTGAGGGGGTTGGTGGCCATGGCCTCTACTAGGAACTGTCCTGGCATTCGCCTTCGTGCAGGAAAATGGAAAAAAAAAATTCTCAGGACAGCTGACGGTGGGGACCAGCCCCTCTCCACTCCTGAATACAGAGGCATAGAGCCACGGTAGAGATGTGGCCACGCCTCCTCTGCTTGGTTGGCCAGTCGCAGTCCAGAGCTGTCAGACCACGGACCACCCACGGCCACTTGTGGGCCGAGACCCACTCTGCATCCACCGACTTACAACTGGTGTGTTTTATTTAAAAACAATGATCTACACTTTTACGAGTTAGAATAAGAGTGATTGTATAGGTGGATCTATTAGGGTGAAAACTGATACACAGTAATATAGCCAGCACAATGATGTCAGTTATCAGATACATTCCGACACAATAATAACCTTACACTTACTATTGTTAACCGAGGAGTGCTCAGCCTTTTCTGCTGCCATTCAACCCTGCTAAATTACATTACTCCCACAATTGTATAATAACTAACCCATCAACACAAGGTGCTGGACTTTTGTCCTTTCAGATTTATTTAACATTCCAATAAATTGACTGACATGAGGTTGATTTATTTGAACACCTTCACATTCCACCAGACTGGGTTTGAACCTGCCAACTTGGGCTCAGAATGTAGGTGCTCCACTTTTTGAAACATTCAACTTTTTACACTTAATTAAGAAGGTCACTAACTGAAACACATAAATTTATTGGCTGTAGTTGTAATTAAGTTCAATGAAATAAACTCGGTCACTGCGTTTACAATAACAGTCTGACTAAAGGAACTCAGCTTAGAGCACCTCATGTAACACAGAACACAGAAAAAATAATTCAAGCATGTGTTAATAGAGGTTTCCCTTGTATTCTTCTATGGATAATTTTAATAAATAATCAAAATTTAGAGTTTTTATCTCATTGATGGATGCGGTATTTTCACATCTGTAGCTTCTATCTCATTTAGGTACGGCTGGTGCTGAGTAATGAAATTTGGAACATGACCAGAATATCTGAATGCTACTTGTAGGACCAATCATGCTACAATAGCAATTTCTGCCCTATAGAAGAAAGCAATGGCAAATGAACTTACTCCTCACTTTGTCTAGTGTACCTCATTTTTGTGCTACCATAAATACCACTCTTAGTGCTGAACTTCACCAGGCTTATAATACATGCATCCCTTTTGTATTAATTATGCCCAGGTATTGTCATATATCACTCTGTCTGGAACATCTGTCATGGTTATATTTGGCAAAGAGAAGAAACCTTCACTCGACTCACTTGTCCACAACATCCTCCATACAGGCACACCAAGTTATCTGAGAATGGATCTTAAATACTTGTCATCCCCAAATAGTATTCCTACAAGGTCAGAAACCACTTCTCTGCTGGGCTTCCGAATTTACTACATGACAAGTTACGGCAATTCATTCATACCTGCAATCATATGCTCCTGGAATTCCCTTCTGGCTGACAGTCAATTCTTGAATATGGTTATCCGGCCCTCTGGGCTTTCGAAGTTGGAAAATTCTGAGCAAAACTACAAAACCTCCACATTGCTTTTTGAGATTAGGCCTAACTATGAGCTGACAATAATATTAAATTAATGTAGCAAGTTTCTCTAGTAGGGAAATTAAGCAGGATGAATGACATTTGTACCTTGAGCTCAGCCAGTTCCCTTTCCAGTTTTTCCACTTCTGGGGTATTCAGGTTGAGAGGAGCATCAACCACATCTCCTTCTCCTTGGTTGATCCACTGCTCTACGTGGCTGGCCTCCGTCTCGAACTGCTGCCATGTTGCTACCAGTTTGTCCATCTTGGTACCCCACTGCAAGGCTACATCATGTACGGAAGCCCACCGGGAGTGGACAGCATCCACTTCATCAGGAGCATTGGTGCGACACATGATCTGCTGCGACATAGCTGCTACACCCTGTAGTTGGCCAAGCTTTGCCTCGCACTCTTGCTTGAATAACTACAATCACAGAGAGTAGATCAGTTACATGTTACACTAGTGATAAGAGTTTTTAATACAATATTCCCTTTATTATAAAAACACATGATAAATTGAAAACTGCATTCAAGACTGTTTATTTACATTCTGAAAGAACATTTTTAGAAACATCAGTGAACATAAAAACTATAATGTCTGGAAGAGATTTTCAAAGCTGTTAGAAACAGTTGAGAAGACAACATAGTCATTACTTGCAAAAGAGCTGAGGGAATAATCAATACATGGTTGTGGAGAAACCATACTCTTGGAGCAAAAATATAAGGACACCCCATAGAACATACATGTTCCTACATCCACTCCTATAGGTATAGAAGGTGGCTGAGGGCTCGATATTCTTCAGTGTTACGAGATACCTTCACAACAGGTGGAGCAAGGGAGTTTAGCAATTTCAAAGATGATATAGTTATTGTTTGCCACATCAATAAGCAATCAGTCAGGGACATTTCTATGCTTCCAAAGTTGCCCATGTTGAGAGTTGAGGATGTGATTGTGAAGGGGAAACAGGAAGACAGGTAAGCCATGTGTGTTGACCGACAAGCATCAATAGGCACTGAAGAAGGTTGTACAGAAAAATTGCATCACATTGTTCCTCTCATAATACTACAGAGCACTTTAAAAAATAAAGGATATTTTGGCCAATTGCATGTTGGCTATGGAACAAGACAAGTTCAGCATGATGATGCTCCCTGCCATGAAGTGGGCTCTGGTCATGAGTGGTTTGTAAACAATAGGTTGGCTTGGCAGAATTCCAGAAAGTCCAAAATCACCCATTTTGAGCATCAAAAGGCTTACTGGGACGACCTCAAAGCTAATATGGCCCAGCACCATGAGGCACATTGAGCGCAACTGGAGCCACAGCTAAGCACATCTACTACCCCATCTGTGGTGGAAACATTTCATATCCATACTAAGTAGCAGGTGGAGGAAGGGACCCTTTTTGGAGGCAGCCCTGCTCAGGGAGTGGTGCCTCTGCCTGTGTGAGTCCCAGAGCACATTGATCCATTGTGTACCATTTGGTAAGGGTCCCAGCTCAGGGTTACGAGTGAAGACCTCAATGGAATCTACAACAGAGAAAATGGACTTCGTAACGGTGGAGATTACGGAAGAGACAGTCCAATACTCGGGGAATAGTATGAGTACACTATCCATCAGCAGCATTTGTTTCTCATGTTAGGGATGGCGTGAACAATTGCTGACAGTAGCTCTAAAATGCCTCTGAAGTGGCGACCCCATTGTAACAATAGCCTAAAAATGAGTGATGATAAATATCAGCCTCAGTAAAGGAGTGGCAACACCCCGACCTGGCAGGAGCTGGACAAGGTGAAATGAAAATGATGATGACTAACTGGATGGTTCATTTCAACAATATCTACTGCACAGTACGCACTCTACACATGGACGCAGCTATGACACAGCTCCTTTCAAATTTTTATCTCATGGTGGCAGAACAATAAACAACAATAAAACAATAATTAGATGCTGTAGGAAAATAAGAGAAAGGAGATGATGATGATAGTGGCCGCACTATGGCTGTGAACAACAGAACAATGTTACAGTGCTGTGACACTTTGTATGAGTATATGAGTCAATGAAATTGATTACAAAGACATTTTGGTGACAACCCGCAATTGTGTTCTTGTTATAAGTGCCTAATTTAACGCTAATTAGTGAGCATCGCTTTGTTGATGCAAGTCGAGGTTGGTTGTTGTAGGCCAAGAAAGGCATGTGATTTCCACTACTGCTGCAGCCTGTCACTATGCATTATAGTTCTGAAGTTGTAAATTTCTTCATCTTGGACCATACTTTATAAAGTCTCTCTAGCTTGCAGTGAAATGGTACAAACTTTATGCTGATGGAAATGTATATAAGGAAAATCCCAATCGCAAAATAATGTCAATATTAAATTTTACATCATCAATTACTCAAGCTCTCAAAGATAAGTGGATGTAAGAAATGAAGATTCCACACCTGGTACAAATTCCAACAGATCAAAATCCTCCGGGATTGCTAATAGAAAAATGTCTGGGCTTTAATCTAAAACATGTTGCATGTGGTGATAACAAAGAATCATCTTTCTTTTTTTACATCTGAGTATGAGTTTACACTTATTAGGTAATATTTATAGGTCCCAATCAAAAAAAATTATACTCAGCTTGACATTCATTTTCTGGAAAATATGTTTTTTTCTCAACTTGGATTTTAGTTAGCACTATTTGTTGTCAGCAGCAATACAGCCATCCTTTCTGAAGAATTTGGTGTAAAGTTCAAATACGCCACTTAACAATTGGGGAAATAATGGTTCATCTTTTTCAGCCTAGCAAACTGGGCCAAAAAACATGTGGCATTCTTAGTATAATCAATTAAATAAAAAAGCAAAGCAAAGTCATCTCCATGCAGGCATGAAGATCATGAAGTAACAGCTTCCATTATACACAACCTCGGCACTTGGTGTGGTAGAGGCCTGGCTGCCTTTGCTCCCAGGAATTAACATTTTTAGTGTAGGCTGAGTGAACCTCAGGGCTATGTGCATCTACAACAGTGGAAAATTCGTTCCTTAAATTTTTCAACTTCCTGATGGGAAATTGAACCCATGTCCTTCTGGAAGCCAATGCCATGCAAATAGCTGTCCTCTCACAAACAAACATTACGTAGCAGTTTTCAAAATAAATTCTTTCTTGGTATGCTTAATATATCCTATCATATTACAATGTATTTTTAATTGGATTATCTATTTTTTAATTTTTTGTGTGTGCGCGTTCTCCTTTAGGGGCTGCCTGGCCGAGGCGGTAAAGGCGTGCTCGGTTCACCAAGAAGAATGTGGGTTTGAATCCCTGTCAGGAAGTCGTAAAATTTAAGAAATGAGATTTCCACTTCCGGAGGTGCATACGGCCCTGAGGTTCACTCAGCCTGCACCAAAAATGAGTACCAGGTTAATTCCTGGGGGCAAAGGTGGCCGGGCATAGAACTGTCCACACGTGCTAAGGTTACGAATAGTGGAAGCCTTTACCTTCCACCCATCCAAGGGCCTTCATGGCCTGCATGGAGATGACTTTACTTTACTATATGTTCTCCTTCATTAGTTGGATAATGCAAAATCAACAGAAAGTGCAAGTCTGAAGTGTACTTACCTTTGCCTGCTGCTGTAGATTCTGAGCCTCCATGAATGTGATGGGCTTAGGCATACCCATAGACACCTTCACTTCGGCCTGTTCTACCCACGGTCGCACTTCCTGCAGTCCATGGCGATACTCCTGCCAGCTGACGAGATCACGCTCCACGGAGCCCATCTGCACACCCACTGCATGCTGCAACATTCCCACTGCATCTCGTAGAGCGAGCACCTCGGAACGCAGTTGAGTTGCTTCGACGTTCTCCGCATCAGCTGGGGAGCAAGAAGAATGATAAAACAATGCTTCACAAAAACTGAATATGGATGAAAACTACAGTATATCACTGGCAACCAAGAGGAATGTACATTCCACTTATTATTAGATAACTTCCTACAACATTTGCAGGCGGCCACATGACAAAGAGTTCCATAAACAACGGATATTATTTCACAAAAGCTAAATTAAAACATTAACTTCAAGGTGGCTGTTAAGGTTTCTGGAGATGGCTATCAAGCCGTACGATGTAGCTGTCACAACTGAGTGGAGAAGATGAAAACATTTCAAAAAGTGCACAAGTAGCCTAGGAATAGTCCCTGAAGCATTGATCATGAGGCCAGTGATCCTAATAAATTCAAGTTTGTAGTCTTTGGAATGCTGAACAGAAAATTTTGCCACTTACAAATGAAGACCTCATATCTGTAATTCTGTCTACAGATACCTCATAAATGCAAAATGAAAATCTTAAAAGAATAAAACAATTATTTTGCACAATTGATACAATTATTCTCAAATTTAATTCATATTCTGTTACTGACATTTTTTTCCTTCAACCATTTAGGACAGTTCTTTAGCTTGCCTATAAAATCAGGTTTGTGTTATACAGGGTTATAACTTTCTTTAATAAAAAAGGAAGATTTTTCATAGACATATTTTTAAATAACTCAAGCCTTCATAATTTTTATTAAATGCCATTTTCCATCACCATTAACACATATTTAAATCTTAAATCCTATTACTTCATAATACTTTGATATTTTGAAACTGATTTAACTTTATCTAGCAATCTGCTGTTATTCTTTAGTAGGTTAAAAAAGTCTTTGTAGGCAGGCCGACATTTATTTCAATTTCAAGCTCTCATTTTATGAGTTCCTATTCCTAACATCAGTCCACTTGATACTTTCAGGAGATTTCAGGATATTAACAAAATATTTTTAGATGCTAATATGTTTTTCACTAACATTTCTGCCATCATTTTGCCACAGAAAAGTTTTACAGCTGTTTATGGTTTTTGGAGACTTTATCACTCAATCTCTACTGATCTGCATTTGGGGCAGTCACCCAGGTTGCAAATTCCCTATCTGTTGTTTTACTAGCCTTTTCTTAAACAATTTCAAAGAAATTGGAAATTTATTGAACATCACCCATGGTAAGTTATTCCAATCCCTAACTTCCCTCCCTATAAATTAATATTTCTCCCAATTTGTCCTCTTGAATTCCAACTTTATCTTCATGTTGTGATCTTTCCTTCTTTTAAAGACACCACTCAAACTTATTTGTTTAGTAATGTCATTCCACGCCATCTCTCCACTGAGAGCTCGGAACATACCAGTTTTAATACCAATATAAATGGTCCGTTATTGGACATTATAAATTTTCCAGCTAACTCATTTCTAGCTGCCAGCGTTTCGTCCCAGTGTGCTAAGTTGGGCTCATCAGTTGGTAAATAGCACACCCACCAAGACGCATTGGCACTGCCGGTGGCTCCAAGTAGCCTACATAGTGGCCTCCACGGTATGCACTAGCCATGCGTCTTGGTGGGTGGGCTATTTACACAACTGATGAGCCCAACTTAGCATACTGGGGCAAAATGCTGGCAACCAGGAATGAGTTAGCTGGAAAATTTATAATATCCAATAACGGACCATTTATACCGGTATTATAAATTTACTCATTCGGGACAAATATTTCAGGTTCCCTATGGGAATCAACATCCATATCACATACCACTTAGTTGAGTAGCTCGTATCCTTTCTCCAGTGGCGTGCGGTGAACATATTCATTACCCCAGTTGCAAAAAAGTTTTTAAAAATATAAACAATCGGAGCTCTACTACACTCTCTAAAGTCAACATTACAATTTTATAAGGCTGAGTTTTTTTGTGAAAAATTTTACCTGAGAAAGATCTTTCAAGAATATTTTCAACCACACACTTGCACATACTTCCAAACTGATATCCACAACAGTGACAACACCATCATAACTTAATCTATAGCATATTTTCAAACAATATGCTTACAGTTTCATCCGGTGACGCTTCCTGATAGTACAGTCATGGTTTTCACAAAAATGCACTGGGATTAACTATTTGTTTTTTACTTAAAAAGCCTAGTCTAAAATAATCAGCAAAATTTAACTGGTATTTTACCGTCGCTGAAGTTTTATAGTTTCACTCGCATGCTGAGTGTACGTGTATCAACGAAAAAAGAGGGAAAATATTTGTCACGGCGTATAACACATGTTATATTCCTGAAGAATGCCACAGAACTTGTGAAACCTTCACCTATAATCCAAGAGGAACACTACAAAAATTCACTATATACCACCATCACAGACAACTAAATACAAAATTCTTTTACTTTGCGCTTAAATCTGTGTTCATGCTGGGCAACCTAAATATTTTTCTGCACCTATTGGAACACACTCTATACATGCCATCAATGAAATGCTCTAAAAAACTGTATACATGCCGAAACCCAAGACTTTTTTTTTTGTTAGTTGCTTTACGTCGCACTGACACAGGTCTTATGGCGACGATGGAATAGGAAAGGCCTAGGAGTTGGAAGGAAGTGGCCGTGGCCTTAATTAAGGTACAGCCCCAGCATGGTGTGAAAATGGGAAACCACGGAAAACCATTTTCAGGGCTGCCAACAGTGGGGTTCGAACCTACTATCTCCTGAATACTGGATACTGGCCGCACTTAAGCGACCGCAGCTATCGAGCTCGGTAAACCCAAGGCTAAAATATATTCTTCTATATTACAATTGATTTCATATACGGCCCTATTTTTTTTTTAGCAAGACGATGTGCAAGTGGATATACTGTTAAGATATTGATATTTTTCTTGCAGTCTCTAGCATGTGGCATTGAAGACTTCGAGTGTCAAGTATTAAAACTAACATGACCTTAAATAAGCTAGCTGGTCTGTTGCCGTAACCTGCTGTCGGAGAGTGCCTAGAGCTCCGCACTCCACCCAGGACAAGGAAGCTTTAAGTGTATGCGTTACCCAAGCGACCTTAAATTTTGCTGGGGTAGCTCTCTTTGCACTGTCAAGGAAACTCAGCTCCCTGGAGATGCTGAACTGTGTTAGTGCAAACAGATTGTCGAGACAGCTGTACTTGACTTGGCTTAGATGTTTGCAATTTTTTAAACATTATAAAAAAATATTCCAAGGAATAATTACAAAATGTTAATACAAAGTTCTTTACCCCAGCCATGGCACTGCCTTTCTTCCAAGTCTTCCTAGCCCAAACTTTGCAACATTTTTGTAACGCTACTCTTTTGTCAGAAATCGTTCAGAACAAATCAAGCTGCTTTTATTTGGATTTTTTCCAGTTCTTGAATCAAGTATTCCTGGTGTGGGTCCCATACACTGGAATCATACTCTAGTTGTTGGGGTTTACCAGCGACTTATATGCCTTCTCCTTTACATCCTTACTACAACCTCTAAACACTCTCATAACCATGTGCAGAGATCTGTACCCTTTATTTACAATCCCATTTATGTGATTACCCAAAGGGAGATGTTTCCTTATATTAAAACCTAGGTACTTACAATGATTCGCATAAGGAACTTTCACTCCATCAATGCAGTAATTAAAACTGAGAGGACTTTTCCTGTTTGTGAAACTCACAACCTGACTTTTAACCCCGTTTATCATCATACCATTTATTGCCTGCTGTCCATTTCACAACATTATTGAGGTCATTTTGCAGTTGCTCACAATCTTGTAACTTATTTATTACTCTATACAGAATAATATCATCTGCAAAAAGTCTTATCTCTGATTCCACTTCTTTACTCATATCATTGATATATATATAAGAAAACATAAAGGTCCAATAATACTGCCTTGAAGAATTTCCCTCTTAATTATTACAAGGTCAGATAAAGCTTCACCTACTCTAATTCTCTGAGTTCTATTTTCTAGAAATATAGCCACCCATTCAGTCACTCTTTTGTCTAGTCCAGTTGCACACATTTTTGCCAGTAGTCTCCCATGATCCACCCTATCAAATGCTTTGGACAGGTTAACCATAATACAGTCCATTTGATCTCCTGAATCCAAGATATCTGCTATATCTTGCTAGAATCCTACAAGATGAGCTTCAGTGGAATAACTGAGATGCTGAGATGCCAACATTTAGTACCACAGGAGTTCTTTTACGTGACAATAAATCTACCGACACACACAGTAGTGTAGCAAGAAGCAAGTCAGAGCAAGGCTCAGTCTAAACCAGCTATAAAGAGTGTCATTTACGATCTTGTCTTTTTCAAAATGGATTATTCTTACAATTTAAGCCACAAATATGGTGGTCATGCAGCGCTGGTCTTTGCCATACAACAGGCGGTCTCATAAGGCTTCAGATTTCTTCTACCAGAATAGCTAAATTTGAAAGAAAATTCTACAAGTTAATGCTTTTAAATGTTCTGATTTGGATTTAGTACCAATCCTTTTCCGATGCCAGAATTTTGATTTCTCCAGTCAACACACTGAAGCTACCAGGTTCCAACAATGCTTGCAACATTTTTTCAATTAAGGTTGTTCAAATTTAACTTTGCTGAAAGATCATTTGCGAGATGTGTAATACTATCTCATTAAATATGTGTATGTTTGTTCTCCTATTGTTTTCTCAACAGTTAAATATGTTTTGAAAAGTTTTAAATACGGTCAGTAATAATGGACATTGGTTCCGCACGAGACGTTATGGCAGGCTTGTAAGTTTCAAGTTATTTTCCCTTTTCTTTAACATTGAAGACAAAAGATTTTGCAAGAAGTTAGGTCAATTTTTTGTAAATAATGTATATATATTTATATCTTGTGCATATCTCCATTAGTCCTTAAAAAGGCATTTGGGTTCTTCCATTTCTTTCAATTTCTGAATTTTGAGTTTTGTAATCTACCACATGATTTATGGCTGATGAAGTCTCAAATAGAGACAAAACATGTCCCTAATATTTTAAATATGTTTTTAATTAAATAGTTCACTTGTAAAGTGATGTGTATTGATTGGGTGGATCAAAACCTAACATTGTTTCTTAGTTGAGACTGACGTATTTGAGCATCTTCAAATACCACCAGACTGACCCAGGATCGAAACTGCCAAGTTGGGGTCAGAAGGCCAGCTCTATTAGTGACTAGTTAGACAAGTAGTGTGTAACTCACCTTGCAACAGCTCAGCAGCTTCTGCACTCAGCACATCCAGTACAGCCACCTTGTCACTGATCTGAGCCTGGAGCACTTGTGCTCTCTTAAGACGTTCTTCAGGAGTAAGTTCTTGAGCCTGTAGTTGTTCCATTAGGGCAGGAGCACCCTGCTGAGTCCACTCCTTAAGTTCTCCAAGTCGAGCCTGGAACCTTGTCCACTGAGCCTTGAACTGTTGTAGATACACCACACGGTCTTGGACAGTCTCCAGAGTTACGTGCAGCCGCCTCTCGATCTCCGTCACCTGTTCATCGGAAACAAATATCGTAAACCTTCAGAAGACACTACACCACATTTGGAGAGGTCTATTAATTCAGCTTCATAGTGCAATTGAATCTGCATACATAAATTTCCTCAATATGTCATCTAAGGGGGATTTAGGTGCTATTAGTGGCAGGAATCTGTGTAATGAGCAAGATCTTAAATATCCCAGGAGAAGTAAGGCTGCTTTTTGAAATAATAGTAGTGGTTCTCAAACTTTTGACCCACAGCTCTCTTTTCCTGCCAATCCTGCAGTGCTCTCACATAAGTTGGGTTTACTCTGATGCTTGTATTTATTTTAACGTAGACTTATGTTCCTCGGCAATGGGAACATGGAAAGAAAAATTTTAAGATGTTTTTAGTGTTTGGGTAGAATGCATATATCGCCAACAATATTTAAATTATGAGTATGTTTAATGTCTCAACTGACAGATAAAAGTGGAAGCTACCTGGTGTTCTCTGACTTGACAGAGAGCTGGACTCCATAGTCAGAGAACATGAGTGATACAAGCGGACCTCGTAACACTAAAATCAGACGGTTCAACTTCAGTAATGCTTATATATATCAGGCCATGTCGGAACACGACAACTAAGCCAACAGTATACAGATACCAGTTGAACCACATCAAAGGAAGAAAACATTGAAACAGAAAGACTTACAGCAAAAGACTATTTTATGATCAACATTTCACAGTATTTTAACTTTCATCATGCTTTAAAAAACAAACTTTTTAACTAACATTTCATTTGTGTGTTTCCTATGTTTTTAATTCATCATACATATCTTACTGAGGATGACCCAATGCCGGATCGAAATACGTCTATTTATGTGTGAAGTTTTGTCTTAATTGGACATAAAAAATATATAGTATTGACTAGGAGGATTAAAATAGTTTGATACAATTTTGTAAGTGAGTTTCTCTCATTGGTTGAACGGCAGCTGCGTCCAGCTTATCTGACTCCCGTTGACTCATCACTTCCCATTACACAGCGCAGCGACTTCACAATTCAGGTCCGTGCTTAGAATATGTATTACGTGTTTACGTGTTGACCTGTCGCTCCAAACCTTTCTCGAGTTGTGAAGTGTCACTTCAGGGTATAATTCTCATAAAGCCTCCACATGTGTAAACGGTAGAAGAAAGGGTATTTATGTACAATAATTTTGAGAAAACAGAGTTTTGCAGGGAAGTCATTAGGCGATTTGTAACACAATTTCCAGGTGTACGCCCTCCACATAGAGGGATCATGCGAAAACTCGTAAACTGAGACGCTCCTGCTTCTCTGTCTGTATTAATTTTCAGTTTCACATATGTTTAATTAATGTTACAAAATCTTTGCTTTCTTTCTATACTGGCAATCTCCCACTTGATAATTTATCATACTGTCACAAGATGGCAATGGTGTCCCCTCTCGTACCTTTGACTTTTCTACCTCCTTGATTTTAAGTCTATTAATGATATTTTTTCTTTGAACTTCGGAAAAAGGCAAAATGGAGTCCAAAATCACAATGCTGGCCTACTTACTGTATTATAATATTTATAATAAAAACCAAACCCCATGGCTCTACAGCCCTTGAAGGGCCTTGGCCTACCAAGCGACCGCTGCTAAGCCCGAAGGCCTGCAGATTACGAGGTGTCGTGTGGTCAGCACGGCGATCCTCTCGGCCGTTATTCTTGGCTTTCTAGACCGGAATATTTATAATAGATTCAAATTATATTATGCAGAAGATTCACCCCTTTCTTATTTTTTACTTAACTTGGTAAGTTTGTTACTATGCCCACTTTATCTTGATTAATTTCTGTGCCTTTTTTACCCTGCTTTAATAGTCAAAGTTTGGTTACCGTTTGGCCGAACATTATACTTTGAAGGTATTGCCATATTATTTCACCCTTTGCTTGGGTTTGCCTATTTTCAATGTCCAGCCACATTATGTGGGTGTTTCTTACCTTATTTGTATGTATCATGTCAATGTTGTGGCATGATACGGTCTATTCCAATATTGTTGGTGTGACTGACATCTCCGTTTATACATGCCTGGTATTTTGGATATCTTGTCGGGGATTTCTTTGATGTCTTATGCTTGGCCCGTTTTAAGGTCTCTAAGTCTGCTCTGTAAATGCTTACATGGCATTTATCATCAAAGCTGTTTTCTTGAGACCTTCTGGTGGTTATGTACTCTGGTCTTGTACATATGCAGTCTGGTAATTAGGGCCTATCTATGGTATTTCCCCCTGTACTATCATATTGAGTGATTTTGCATTTTGGTGCATTTCTACATGGCACTTTCGATCTGTTAGATGCCCGGTTTTGTATGTTTGTCGTGCGGTTGAGTGGAATAGATTGTATTTAGTTACACAATGAAAGAGAATGTTTTATTTTGCTGACTCATCTTACATCCCATTAATGTCTTGCTATTGTGCGACCTTATCCCTTCTTTTGGGCTCTTTCAGAGATAGCCATTTTATTTTTCTGCATGAATCCTTTAATACTTCCTTTCATTTGCCACCCATCCACATGTGACGCATTTTTTTTGCCCTATTTTATTTTCTTCTTTGCTCTAAGTCATTATTGAGGAGCCTTTTTCTCTGGGGTCTGTACCTTCTCTTGAAATAAGTTATTAATATCGGAAATATTTCACTCCGAGGTAAACGGGATATTATGAGAAGAGTTTTTCTCCTGATGAAAGAATGAGTGGGAGCCCTAGCCCATCTCTGGTACTGAAGTACTGTAAACAAATTGTATTATCTTATGAAGGTCGCAAGGGAGGTGTTATGTTGACAATCATCACACGCAAGCACTTGTAAGTTTAATTTTCTTGTTATGAATTTATTTATCTTCCATTTGAACCTTTTTAATAAACGTATGTTTAAGTCTTGTCTCTTTCTCTCCTTTGCCGTAGTAAGGTTGGGTTAGTTGCATACATAGGACAAAAGGAGTCCAACTTGAGACATTTTTTCTGATCGACGATTTATCGGACCTGAATACTTTCCACCAGCCGGCCCCGTAGTGTAGGGGTAGCATGCCTCCCTCTTACCCAGAGGCCCCGGGTTTGATTCCCGGTCAGGTCAGGGATTTTTACCTGGACCTGAGGGCTAGTTCGAGGTCCACTCAGCCTACATGATTAGAATTGAGGAACTATCTGACGGTGAGATAGCGGTCCCGGTCTAGAAAGCCAAGAATAACAGCCGAGAGGATTCGTTGAGCTGACCACATGACACCTTGTAATCTGCAGGCTTTCGGGCTGAGCCGCAGTCCCTTGGTAGGCCAAGGTCCTTCAAGGGCTGTAGTGCCATGGGGGCGAATACTTTCCACCACATTGCCCCTCTAGTATTAAGCTCTGGTATGTAATATTTATCGCCTTGCATTGTTGCGATGTCTTCATTTGCGTTTTTCTCCATGTTATCTCTGCTGATTGGTAATGTTGTGTTTGGAATAATGGAAGGGAGGGGGGATGTCACAAAACAAACAAAGAGGAATTGGTTCTTTACTCGATAAGAAGCGAAGTGTTAAAAAATGTGTACTTAACAAGGAAAAAGTAAATGTAATCGCACAAAGATTAGAACATACGCCTACAAAATCCCTAAGACAACTTGTACAAGAAGCTGGGGTTTCGAAGAGCTCAGCATGGTAGGCTACAAAAATATTAAAATAACCTCAATTACGGAAGACGAACTAATGCGTGTGAATCAGAGTTTCCTAAGACAATGCCAGAAATGTGTGGATGCAGGAGAACATTTCCAACATCTCCTGTCATAGGGTATGAGCTTATTTTCTTAATTCTTAATTACTCATTTTCTTAATTGTTATTTTCTTAATTTTAATTGTTATCCCATGACGTGCACGGATAAAGTGAGCGAAGTGCTGTCCATGTTGTTTTGCCGTGGAGCGGGGAGTGATGAGTCAACAGGAGGCAGATAAGCTGGGCGCGCCTCCTCGCCAACCGATGAGAGATACTCACTGTACTAAAAATATTAGGCCTATGTGGATGTTGTCATTTCTAACCAGGCACAAAATAAAATCCTCAGCATGGAGTCATTGCAGCACTCTTGGGATCCACAGCACGCTTTTTGAGAAGCACTGCTATGTAGGAAGAAATATTATGAACTTATTTCTCCAGACTTATCTTGGACTCTCACGGAAATCTAATAAATAATTTTAATGTTTTAAGAATTTGAAACTACTCTTGGTAACAGAATATGGATCTGTGAACTGTTAGGAATCTTTACATTTCATGAAGACTTTGCTCTGAGTCTTCAGGAGAGATCCTAACATTGTTAAACCAGCCATAATCAACTGAATTTCAGTTCTGAGCAAAGTTTTCAACCACAACTACGATTAAAATTATTAGAACAGTTGTAGTTGTGGTCAGTTGAGTTTCTCTTTCTTCCTTCATGTGACATAAACCCATAAGATTTGTTTGATGTCTCTGGAACTTACTAGAAATCTTTATAGGCAGACTTGGACAAGAAACTGAAATCTTTAAATCTAGGTTATATCTAGGTTTTGAAGTACAAGAGTTCAGATTATAATTTTTCCCCATGCAGACCATGTTTGATGGTAGGGCAGCCATTTTCCTTGTGCACATTTTAACTGTAGTGCGGAACCAGCTAATATAAAGCAACTATGTGTATAAAGAGCTGTACCGTGATAAGTGCAAAGTGAGGTTCCCTTTGAACTTCCACCATTTACAACAGGCTGATTGTTTAGTTCCAGCTCAATAAGCACAGATATGACAAGTCACAGGGAAAAGCAGGAGTTCCAGAATTGATGTGAACCCAGGTCTGTTGAGGTTATCAAGAGCAGTGATGATAGCAGTATGAAACAATGTTTCCCTTCATGGAATAGTTCTACTTCAAGGTTTACAGAACTTTTCTGTTTTGCTTTGACCTCTCTGAAGAAAATTTGATACAGCTAATTTAAAATATTATGATTCAGAACAATTTCTTCTTTTATGATGGATTATAGTATGCACCAAACTGCAATTACCTGTTGAAGTTCATGGAAAGCACAAAACTATATACAACCCATTTTAGATGACAAATTTTCTAGAAGCACCTGAGAAACATGCAAATAATATTTGATCCAATGATACAATTACTAGACTGTGAAGCTATTTGGGGTAGAAGTCACCAAGGCAATTGTGCACCAGCACATGATCACCGTAGGATTTGGCTACGCTCCCAAACATAGAACCATGGATGACATGCTGCATCAAAAGCTGTAACATCCTAGCCACCCTAGGAATGAAATTAATGACCTACCGAATTCTCAACTGCAGTTGTGAAGGCTGAACTGGAAAGATGAGGCTCTATTAAGTTCTGAAACATATAATGTAGCTAAAGTTTGGTAAACAAAACTGGATGATGATAATCAAAATTCAAATGCTAACAGTCGTAATATGTCGAACAATATCTAGAAAACAACTGCTGCTAAACTCAAACCTGGCACACCATTTTATATCAAATGATATATGTTAAATTTGTGATGACAGAAACAAATTTTAAACAATGTGACTATGCAATAAAATAAATGTTTATGTGAAAACTGAACAGGAGAAGTAGCTAGAGTGGAGGGTGATATGTAATTCTAAGGCTATACAGAGGAAGTTTGAATCAGGGATGTCTGAAGTGTAAGGTAAGCTTAATCTAAAATTAGTAAACTGCAGTGTAATCAGATGGAGTGTGTGAGTTTTGTATAATGTACATAGAGGCAGTTATTTGACAAACTTACTTGTGAAACACTCACCAAAGGGAACATTTTTGAGTAATGTTACAAATAAAAATGAAGAGGAAGTTGTATTTATTTCTGCTGCCGAAATCATTCTTACAAGTGAAAAGAAATT
Organism: Anabrus simplex; assembly: GCF_040414725.1. Lineage (NCBI taxonomy): Eukaryota > Metazoa > Arthropoda > Insecta > Orthoptera > Tettigoniidae > Anabrus > Anabrus simplex. The sequence goes on along the minus strand of NC_090273.1, from coordinate 21,607,940 downwards.
TGGAATCAAGATCAATGAAGCAGGAAGGTTAGTTCTTGTCCTCATGGAGCCCTTGATAGGGTGGTCATTACAGCTCTATTGGTAGAATGATATGATGTGGAACATAAGGTAATTCAGTAACAGAGAGGTTCAATATAAATTAAGACTTGGTGAAACTTGCTTGCTAGGAGGATAGAATATGCATCAATACAATGCAGTGAATGAAACAAACCCTCTCGTGAATGTTCAAGAAAACCTATAATTGGTGACTGTTCAGAATTAAATACAGCTCTGTTTACTGACAGCTTGTTTCTGTAAAGAAAACTTGAACATTTTTAAGGCTTCAAGTATTTGTCATCCTAACAAGTGTGATCAGGCAAATGTTGAAAAATGTTTAATGACTTTGGCATCAAAGAGAGTAATTTAATAGTTGTTATTACTATCCATACCTCCTTCTGCAGGAGTGGTTTGCGTTCAGGCGCTGTGAGATTACAGAGCGACTGGCACAAGTCTCGTAATCGTCTCAGCATGTCCTCTGTGGCTTCACGCAGCGAGACACTCAGGTCTTGTTTGGCTTGCAGGTCGGCAGCCAGATGACGATTATCTGGTGTGGCAGGGGTCGCTTTACGTAGTTCTTCCTCTGCCTGTTCAAGTAGTCTGAGGATTTCATCCTTCTGTTCTTTGTAGCTAAACCACACTTTCTGTGTCCCTGGAATAACAACACATACAATGATAAGTTAAAGAGAAATAATGATGTTCTTAAAGGAAGAAAGATGCAAAGAGTAAATGAACACTGAATGAATAATACGATGGGGGGATCAAATATAAATAGGATTTTACCTTTATTTAAATTCATTTATTGGAAAACACAAGGCAATTACAATTTTTCCACATAGTTTCCTGCTTTGGAAATGCATTTGTCTCAGCATACGGGCAGTTTTTCGATGCCCTCATCGTAAAAAGAACAGGATCGTATCACCAGCCAGTTGTGCAAGAAGTCTTCCACACTCTCGTCATCTACAAATTGTTGCCTTCCTAGAGCTTCTTTAAGCGGTCCGAACAAATGGAAATCACAGGGCAATAAGTCCGGGCAGTAAGAAGGATGATCAAGTGTAGTCCAGTCCTTGGAGACAGTTAGAGCTGCAGTGTGGGGCCGTGCATTGTCATGGAGGAGGATGACCTGTCGAATTGGTTGGTCTTGTCTTCTGGGGCAATATGCAACCCTCGTCTTGTTCAACAGCTCGCAGTAGTAAACAGCAATGATTGTGCATCATTCATGCCTGTCGACTGTCGTCAATAATGTCTTTAACCGCACGAATATTTTTGTCCGTAATGCTGGTCCAAGAACAGCGATTGTGTTGCTGATTTTCCACACGTTCTCGTCCTTCCTTGAACTTTTTATGCCAGGAAAACACACATGTCCTTGATAATGTTTCATCACCAAACTGTGCAGTCAATCTCTGGCAAATTTTTGTCACCACTCCTTCACAAGCAAGAAATTTTAAAATTATGCATTACGCAATGGAGGGGTGCATCTATTGCTCCAACATCAAGAGCGTTACTGACGAAATGGCGGGAAGTATCTAACAGCATGCTCTCCCCACTCCTAACAGTTCCGCCTAAGCATAGCAGAAGCGCGGGGCCAATCCTACCAACTGTTGATGTTCAGGAACAAAAATCCCGTTTATATTTGATCGAGCAATTCTAATAATACATATTGTATATGGCCTCAGCTACTGTGTGTAGGCATTTTTATTTGATGCCATTGAGGCTGCCTGTTCATCAAAGCATTTCTGATGTGTATCAAAATCAATGGTAAAACTTCAGGAGTAGATTCCTCATACATTAATTTCATTAAGTAAATTCTTTCAAGAATAAAATTGCTGTGTCCACCTATTCAATACAATTATATTTTGTAGTGATTAAATCCTACATGAATTATAAACACTAGTTAGGAACATGTTTTGCCCCATTTTTGGGCATCTTCAACCTAATACTAATCTTAAGGTCAAGTCTTAAATCTATTAAACATTAGAACTTAATACTAAATACAATGGTCTTATGTTAAAAATTTTGTTTTACAAAAGTTGATATTTACATAGTTTACAATATGTACATTAATTAAAAGCCAGAATTTGTGAACAACGAAGCAACTAAATTATTTTATTTTACAATGACTAGATAACGTCCAAAGTGTAAAATGGATTTCTCCTACTGTATGGATGGAAGTTTATGCAAATGTGTTTATATTGACTAGAGATTGATCACAGCGTGAATTGGAGTTTTACCAACTGTATGGATGAACATTAGGTTGAAGGTTTTACAGTTGGTTCGTTCAAAGGTAAGTATATTGTTACAAAACTGGAACCGTGGTATAAAGCCGATTATGTTGGGTTTGAATATTCCTTTATAAAGAAGCATGGTAATATTTTATAGGTTAAAACATGTATGGTGGAAACATATTGTTGATATCATTCATTAGTGCTCATCTAATAAAAAATTTTGGATTATTGTGCCATTCTTGTTGATTAACATTCCCATTGGTGCATTGTTCAACCTTGGGAGTAATTATGAGCTGTCTGTAACTGAATAAGTGAAAAAAAGGAATTTAGAATGATGAATATAGAGCCCAATATAATAATTGTAAAGTGAAAGTTTTTACCCCATAAAAGTGGACGAACTTACTTGTCCTGTCAGATGTTAGCTGGAACCACTTGTTCCGGTTGTGTCTGAACGACTAACCTTGTTACTTCTTGTGAAGTATTGATGCGGTAACAGAGGTGTGGAGTGTAGAAGGGAAGGGGGAGTGAGTTTCAATTTGTGCGTCTGTGTTGTTGCTAGAGAGGCGTTACTCGAATTGGATTGGGCGGGCCCAGCATTAGGCGTGGCAATTGGAGCGCATGCGTGCTGTGATTTAAATATACTGGGGATTTTATTCTGATTTACGGGCTGGATTAACCTTGGAGTTGCCTCATATAACAGATTTTTGTTGTCAATGACATCGTTAAGATGATTATTTTTATTATAAGTTTGCTCCAAATAAATGTACAAGTTTTCCGTCTCGCTCAATAACTTCCCCTTACCTAGGCTTCTAACGATCGTCAAATCTTTCTCTATTGAGTTGAATTTATGGCCTGTTTCACTCATATGCTGGCTCACGGCCAAATACTTGTTATGCTTGAAAGCATTGTAATGTTCCAGATACCTTGTGTAAAAGCTCCTAACCTATAAACACCAGATCCTGAGTAAATGTTGTTATTATTATTGACCCTATTGTGGTTGAGGAATATGTTCTGGTTATTATTTACTGTCCTGAAGGATATGTTGACCTTGTGTTTTTTTAAACATTAGTGAGCTGATGGATAGCTGGGCTGTTATACGTAAATGTGGCGTGGCTGTTTTTCTTTGATTTAACTGGGACTAGGTTGGAAGATGGAAGAGAGCCTAATTTTGATCTTATTAATTGACTGATTGATTATATTTATTTTAAAGCCATTGAACTGAGCTAACTGTCTTATGTACTTCAGCTCTATTTCCAAACTTTTTGGTAAAAGAGGAATTTTTAGTGCCCTATATATTAGACTAAGATGGGCAGCTAGTTTAAATCACAGCACACATGTGCTCCAATTGCCACGCCTAATGCTGGGCCCTCCCAATCCAATTCGAGTAATGCCTCTCTAGCAACAACACAGACGCACAAGTTGAAACTCACTCTCCCTTCCCCTCTACACTCCACACCTCTGTTACCGCATCAATACTTCACTAGAAGTAACAAGGTTAGTCGTTCAGACACAACCGGAACAAGTGGTTCCAGCTAACATCTGACAGGACAAGTAAGTTCGTCCACTTTTATGGGGTAAAAACTTTCATTTTACAATTACCGTATTTATGCGAATAATACCCGCACATTTTTAAAAAAAATTTGAGGCACGAAATTGGGGTGCGGGTTTTATTTGCGCCAATGTTGGCACTTTTTTTTCAAAATCAGCCTTTCTAAATTTAGGGTGTGGGATTATTCGGTGGCGGATATTATTCGCGTAAATACGGTGGCGGGGATTATTTGCGTAAATACGGTATTATATTGGGTTCTACATTCATCATTCTAAAATCCTTTTTTCTCTTATTCAGTTACAGACAGCTCATAATTCCTCCCGAGGTTGAACAATCCACCAATGGGAATGTTAATCGACAAGAATGGCTCAATATTCCATAAATTTTTATCAGATGAGCTCTAATGAATGATATCAACAATATGTTTCCACCATACATGTTTTAACCTATAAAATATTACCATGCTTCTTTATAAAGGAATATTCAAACCCAACATAATCGGCTTTATACCACGGTTCCGGTTTTGTAACAATATACTTACCTTTGAACGAACCAACTGTAAAACCTTCAACCTAATGTTCATCCATACAGTTGGTAAAACTCCAATTCACGCTGTGATCAATCTCTAGTCAATATAAACACATTTGCATAAACTTTCATCCATACAGTAGGAGAAATCCATTTTACACTTTGGACGTTATCTAGTCATTGTAAAATAAAATAATTTAGTTGCTTCGTTGTTCACAAATTCTGGCTTTTAATTAATGTATATATTGTAAACTATGTAAATATCAACTTTTGTAAAAAAAAAAAAAAAATTAGCATAAGACCATTGTATTTAGTATTATTAAGTTCCAATGTTTAATACATTTAAGACTTGACCTTAAGATTAGCATTAGGCTGAAGATGCCCAAAATTAGGGCGAAACATGTTCCTAACTAGTGTTTATAATTCATGTAGGATTAAATCACTACAAAATATAATTGTATTGAATAGATGGACACAGTAATTTTATTCTTAAAAGAATTTTACTTATTGTGTCTTCAATATGGAACAAAATGAGATTTGTTACTTAATTTCATTAGCCATTTATTCTCCAGAGTTTGTTTTTCCTCTGGACTCAGCAAGGGATCCCACTTCTACCACCTCAAGGGCAGTGACCTGGAGTGTGAGACATTTGGCTGGGGATACAACTTCGTAGGAGGACCAGTACCTCGCCCAGGCCGCCTCACCTGCTATGCTGAACAGGGGCCACATGGGAGATGGGAAGACTGGAAGGGATATGCAAGGAAGAGGGAAGGAACCGACCGTGGCTTTAAGTTACGTACCATCCCGACATTTACCTGGAGAAGGAGTGGGGAACCACAGAAAACGATTGAGGTGGGAGTTGAACCTTCTCTACTCAGTTGACCTCCCAAGGCTGACTAGACTCTGTTCCAGTCCTCGTACCACTTTTCAAATTTCGTGGCAGAGCCGAGAATTGAACCTGGACCTCCGAGGGTGGCAGCTAACCACTAACCACTACCCAGAGAGAAGAAAAGAAAAAAAGAAAAAAAAAAGTGTGACAAATTGGGTCTGATTCATAATGTAACAGGCCTGCTTGACCTTCCTGTGTTTGTTGTCTGTAGAGTCCTGCTCCAGACGATTCAACTTCACTAGCAACTCTGAATTAACACAATAATTGCGAGTTAACAGTGTTACAGCTGTAACTTCCTCATTGCCCCTTGATGCAGTTCAGATTTATCTCCAGCACAAAAACTTTTATAATAACCCTCACCTCATATTTTAATTTTCATCATAATTTTTAATGAAAAACTTTTTTAACAGGCACTGTATACAATAGTGTGTCAAATGTTTTTAGATTATTATAATGTATTTTACTGAGGATGACCCACATGTCTAATTGAAAGCTCATCTTAACTAGAGGTACAGTATATTATGTATTGACTAGGAGGATAATTAAACACAATTTGACAATTTGTAACAGGTCAAACATCAGATTTATATTCTGTAATACCCAGTCAGTTGTTTACCTTTCAGTTTCTTCAACTTCTCCACGGTTTGGTTGTAGGCCTCATTCCAGCTGCTCTCGAGATTGGTCACCTCAGGCTTTATGAAAGCGGGAGCGTGCGTGTCTCGCGCCAGGTCTTTGCCTCGCTGTAACATGCTCATGATGTTTGGCCTCTGTTGATCAAGCTGTGTCACAGCTGATTCTTGTTGTCGTATCAACTGAACCACCGAATCCAGGGTCTCAGGATGTGGCCCAGTCATCGATGTCTCTTTCACTTTCTGCAGAAGACCACACACCTGGAGAAAACAATATACAGTATGTTAATACATTGTTTGTGGAACATTTCAATCAATCTACCTAACCATCCATCAGCACATCTTGCTTACAGCCCTTACATAGGGAAATTTATATAAATAAAATAATAATTCTGTCTATACACTTCAAATGTGAAAGCAAGAGCTAAAAAGTTTCCACCTATTCTATACTCATTTATTGTAACAATAATTACAAAGATTTAGGACTAGTTTTGGTCTCTCTAGAGACCATCGTCAGCCAAAATTATAGTTAAAAGCAAGTCATGACATACAGTAATAAAATAAGTATTGTACAAGCTAAAAATTACAATTTATCACGTATACAAGACAAAGATATGATGTCATATTATGACAAGAAGATCACAACCATAATTTTTGTTTTATAATATTTTGATGTTATAATTATTCCTGCAACATTGTCTTTGTCTTGTATATGTGTGTTTTAGTTGTCACATAATCTGTTTAATTTTATTTGGCTGAAGATGACCACTAAGTGGTTGAAACTAGTCCCAAGATTGATGTAATATTATTTACTTGGTATATGGTACTGAAAAGGTGGACCTTCTTGTCAATTTATTTCGTATGAAGGCATAGTTTATGAGGAAGAAATAGACACAGATGTAGAACAAATGCAAGAAAAGTGTAAAAAACTAAGTTTCATTTTGATAATGATTCTTTTTTAAGGTTACAATAAATAGTATTCAATAGGTGGAAACCTTTAGCTTTTGTATCTGACAATTTATGGAATGAGTTCATTATTTATTGAAATAATTTAAATAAATGTACCTCACGGACTTCCTTGCGATACGTGTAGCATTTGTAGTGTACATCTGTCTTGACCATGGTAAGTTCGATTGTTGGGATTAGATTCTTGTATCTAATGATCAGCTGTTCCAAGCGTCGCTGTTCTGCCAATGACTCTTCATCAGAGCAGTGTGACACAAGTGAGTCCAACGTCTGCACCAACCACTTCATGTCCTCACGACGTGTATCCACTTCACGACAGATTCCCTGAAATATACCAACATTAAGAGTACGTATTAAAATGATCACAATTTGAATCACTGAAAGATTATCATGACATGTTGTATCATGATTTAATACTCTCCAAGTACTACAGGAAATCAAATGCCACAATCTGTCAAACAAAGAATACAAATTTTCATTTCAAGAACTGTTAGGCAGTGCTACCTCTCCAATGAAAGGTGCATGTAGCACAGCAATGAATATTGTACATGCAGGCTGTCCGGGAAGTAAGTTTCGTTGCCTTGGTGAATCAGAGGTAGAATGTTTGACTCATGATCCCAAATTTGTCAGTTTAATACTGGCCAAAGTAAGTGATTTTTGAAGTTACAATCAAAGGCCTTGGTGCTTCGTATCATTGCTGTTGTCATGTTAAAGAACTCTGGTGGCACATTCAGTGTTACAGTTGCCTGACAAAATGAAATTTACATAGGAACTGTTCAGTACAATTCCACTTTCACTGTTACAGAGAAGTGTAATGTACGTATAAATTGGTATGCAGGGTGCCCAGAGGTTTACAACTCAGTCTAAAGATTTAGCAATCAATAGATATACGGTATATACTATAAGATACTACATTAACTCCAGTTCCCTCTGCAGGTATTTAATCATGTAGCCCAGCAAACTTTAGATGCCACTCTGAGTCACTAGGTAACATGTAACACCGTACAATTTTTTACTTGCCATGGCTACTTGTTATAACGCTCAGTGCTACTTGAATTCCAACCACACACTTCAGAGACCTTGGACCTGGCACATGTTTATTTAGAACACACATCCCACCATGTGGAACATTATCCCAAACTGTAGTAAAACATCTGTCTGCTATTTACTGGCAAACTAATATACTGTGTCATGTAACATACATTTGAACCTAAAAAGTTGCCACAAATTCAAATCCAACTAAAATTGGATACAGTACTTTACACATGCAAAACCTAATCCAACAATGGTTGGATAAGGAAGCAAATGTCATACTAACGAAACTAATGTTATGGGATTCTGAACAAAACACACACTAAACCAACAGGTTGTGTTCCTTTCTCGTTCCCCTACAGTTCAAACCAAATCATTTTCACATCTTTCTAGATCTTAAAATTTTTTCGGTAACTGATATTTTTACGAATATAACGTCAGAGAAGCTGTATACACAAGGTTTGTACCTCAAGTGGCATCGTTCTACAAGATGGAGATATGAAAATTGGTGATGGCCTTCCATAAAATCAGTCTGAAAAATGGTGGAAACCACAGTCTAAGATATGCAGTCGCAAAGCTTAACTTCTGTTTTTTTTTTTTTTTTTTTCTAGCTGTCCACCGAAAGTGCACCTGCATGGCCTGAAAGCTAATAATGCTCAGAGTAGAGGACTTTGCATATGATAGCCTCAGGGAAAGTAATAGATTTAAACCCATGATCTTGGGACCCGGAGGCTAACACTCTGCCCTGATCCACAAAGGGATTTACATCAAACACTTGTGAAACTTTTAAAAAAATTACATTTTTTAAAAGAATTTGTAGTCCGAAACAATACACTGGATATAAAGTAAGCTGGGATATTTGTGAAACTGCTGCATTCATTTTTAGTAACCCTACATAAGGAGGTGACAAGTTTCAAAATATTTATATTTTAAGTAATTTTTAAATAAGGTACCACGAAAAAAAAAGTTTTCTCATGGATGTGATTTTCTTGCCTGGACCCCAGTGAAAGTTAATGAAGTGAAAATTTTCTTTACTTCAGTTTCAGTAAAAGTTCAGTATTCTTTCAGAAAAACTGGCTAGCTATATTACTGACTGCATATCTTAAGATGAACAGAAGTCAAAGCAGCATTAAGCATATGGTTCTATTACATCTACAGTTGTCTTCTAACTCAGAGTTCCCACTTTAACAGTGAAGGAGGTGCCATTGATTCCATACAGGTACATTGTGAAGTGCCTTCTTCTCTCCCAGAAAGTGCAAATCAAACAGTCCACAACCACTGCATTGCAATGATGCCAGTGCTGAAGTAGCCAGGCTAGTGTTATGCTTTGTTTTGATAGGTGACTTCATTTGCAGAACAACAGGGGCGTACTGATTTTATATTAGTGATGTGAACTGTTGGAATGCATGAACAAGTACATTGATAAAGATAACCGCTCCCATTTGCCTTTCTCTTTTCCTTTGTACAAGTGTCCAGATTTTCAACACAGAAGAACTATTTTTAATTTTCTCTTCTGTGGCCTGTTGCATTGAGCGTCTCACCTAAGAGTTGCCAGGCGCCTTTTCTCTAGTGCTCCAAAATATATTTGCAATTTTGTTTTTGTAGAGTCAGACCAAACAAAGAACAGTCGTCAGGAACATCCTGTGTGTATGGGAGATGTCATTTTTGGTTAAAAGTGTAATTATATGTGCACAGTTGATAAAGTGGCCTAAAATGAATGCGATATTCTGTTGAAGGGTATTTATTGATGGTGATACTTCAACAAGAGGAATAGTTAATATTTATAGTAGCAGCCAAGAGCTTGCTGTTTGACAGGGAACCACGGAAAAACTGTTACGAGGAACTTCTTTTAAGCCATCTCTTTTTAGTTTTGATTCAGTTAATTTATAACTGTTAGGTTCTTTAGTCCATGAAAATTAATTTTGAGTAAATAAATTTATAAACTACTTGAAAAAGAAAACATGGTAACAGCATTTCATCTGCAAAAGAAACAAGTTACTTAATATCAAATCAAAATATTTCTCTTGTTCATAAATGCCTTATTTGGCAAGTGCTGTTTGCCTTCTGATCTCTTTTCTGAACCTCTTACCATTGGTGATCAGACTTCCTAGATAAGGGAAACTGGTGACTTGTTCTGCTGTCATGTTAAGAAATTCTTCAATCCCTAGATGTAAGACTCTCTTGGAAGACATGCCACTAGCATTCCATCAAGCAATGTACATCCTGCACGTCAGCAGCCCTGCATATTTTAGCCTTTGTATCCATAAGCACATTTATCCATATATCCTGATCACTGGATGGGTAGAGGTGAACCAACTGCTTCGCCTCCTTGCTCACCTAATGTACACAATTGTAATTCTTTGTTTGAGGGCACTTGAAGGATGGTTGCCCATTTGTACTTCCTCTCAAAACAATATTTACCAAAGTTATCTAAAATGGTTAACCACACCCAGGCGACTGGAGTGGGACATTAATAATGATGAAGATGATGACCTAAAACGTTTCCATTACCACTTCAATAATGCCTTGCATTGTTCAAATGACAATCTTACTTCATTCAAAGAAGAATGGGCCAATCAAACTGCGCAATGACAGACCACACCACACATTAACACCGGGCAGATTAACATGTTTATCCAGGTAAATGCGAGGATTTTTAGGAGCCCAGTACACGCAGTTGTGGTGGTTTACAGTACCATTTGGTTTGAATTGCGCTTCGCCAGACCAGATAACCATCCCTGCAAACCGTTCATCCTAACGACTCATACTTTCAAACTACTCGCAGTACTCCATCCTTCGATCCGGGTCGTCTTCAGCTAAGTGAGGCTGCTGTGTGGCAATAGTGTGGAGAGAGCGCAGCGTGCCACAAGCCAGCGAGATCAGGAAAGTCAAGAGATGTGTACCAGTATGACTAGTACAGCAACAACAACAGATACATCAAAGGATCCATACCAACTTGCCTTCCTCCTGTCTGCTTTTCCTCATAAGTTCTTTTTTAAACATTATTTTTATTATTATTATTAGAGGACCCATGCTGCTCTGCAGCAATTGCTATAAATAGGTCACATAACTTGTCTTGATATTCCTGTCATAGACATATTGTTTTGGCTGCGCTTTCCAATTATTTTCCCAGCAGGGTCACAAATTTTAACCATCATTGGTTAATTTTGCTGGCCCGTCTTCATCATCATTTTATCCTCATCACGACGCGTAGGTTGCCTACTGGCGTCAAATCAAACGACCTGCACCTCGCGAGCTGAACATATCCTTGGACACCTCCGGCACTAAAAGCCATATGCTATTTCATTTTTCTAAAGGCAATGCCTTGTCTATGCAACTATTGTTCTCTGTGCTCAGCTCCTCATTTCATTTCATAGCAGGAACCAAAATGAAGATTCTGTGCCAAGTCTTGAAGGAACGTCTTCCTTGGTCATCCTCGCTCTTTCTTCCTCGTGATTTTCCCTTCCAACGGATCGGTACGAAAGACACTATGTCCCAAGATATGGCCAGTGTATTTAGCTCTTCTTCTCTGAACTGTTAGCATCAGTTCTTTCTTCCTTTGAATTGCTTGCAGAATGCTTTTGTTTGTTCTCATTTCAATCCATTTAATTTGTAGCATTTGCCTTCAGCCCCACATCTCAAATGCTTCCAGTCATTTCCAGTTCTGATCTCCGAGGCGTGTTTGGAAATTAAAGATTTTACCTACAACAAGATGGCGCTCCACCTCATTACCACAGAGATGTCAGAGCCTACTCAATGAAAATCTACCTGGATGATGGAAAGGTCGGAGATAAGCTGTTGAGTACCCACCACAGTCTCTAGACCTTACACCTCTTGACTTCTACCTATAGGGATCTTGAAAATTGAAGTTTATCGATTGAGGTGCAATTCAATTCAGCTACACTGAATGAGCTACGAGAAACCATTGAGGCGTCTTGTGCGGCTATCACACCGGCAACACTGACAGCCTTAATTCGGTCAGCAGTTCAGCTGCATCAACGTTGTTTGGCTGCTAATGGGGGTCACTTTGAACCCAAAATACCTTCCACCTGTACAAGAATTGTAACGATATGTCAATTTGTTCCATTAATATTGACTATCAAACAGTGTCTACATTTTGCTGGACCTGTCTTATTGCCACAGCCAATAAATTTCCTTGAACGGAATATTGCACTCGACTAATTTAAGGCCGGTCTATCAATTGGGCACATAAAATTATACTTCAAACAACATTTTGTTTGCAGTGAGAACCAAAACAGCATTTTTTGTTGACACTGGATGTCGCATGATGTGCCTGATGAGCAGTTTTTATCTGGGCTGACTCTACCTACACATTACAAAAAATGAAATTGAAAATATCTTCTGAGACACCAGAGAAAAGGCACGTGATGGTTCTCAGGTTAGACACTCGATATGGACATTTTTAGATCTATATAAAGTTTTTGCTCTCTGAGAGTCCAACCGAATGTACTTTCACATGATAACATACGGTTCATCTAAAATGTTGCTTCAACATATACATGGTGTTTGAAAAATACATTGCAAAATTGTAGGGTTGGATTCCTCATATGTAGAGAAGACTAAAATGTTATAACCGAGTATGGAAATTCATAATTACCATATCAGACTCTCAAGGATTGTAAACTGGAATGCTATTTGCTAGAATATAGCTTGAATTTCCTATAATGATGCATTCTATTGATAATCTCACAAGAAATATTTGAAATGCCCATCCCCTGCCAAACAGCAGGCTCCTGTTCATTCTCTCATCCTGTTACAAACATGCAGTGCTCATAGGCCATGCACTGCTATTTTTCTCTTCCCCCCCACTTGTCCTTGACCTTAGAAGACATATGAATTCAATACCTTCCTGTCAACAGTTCCCATGCATCATTGCTTCATTCTGGGCAGTAGAAATGAAACAAATATCTGACGTATAAGCTATACATTTTATGGTTGGGCCCGTGTTGATGGATGTGAATACATAGTTTACTCTTGTGTATTGATTAGGTGGATAATAAACTAAAGTTTTTGTAAAAAGTAAGTAAAACAAATAGCTGATGCAGACTGACAGTCCCGGGTGACTATTGCCGTATAAAATTGCTAATTGTTGCTGCTTATTTATGTATTGTAAGTTGGCTATTTTTTAAGTAGTAGACTTTTATTGGAGGTCATATGGATGGTGCTTTGTTGTAAAAAGAAAATAATTCTGACAACCCCATGCCACGCAGGGAGTGCCTTCGCTGCTTGTCCTCCAAACTTGTTGTGGAACATGCGCGAAACTGAGCTGCCTTAAATAATCTGCCTAGTAATATTCTGTCAAGGATCTGTGAAATTGTCAAAATTGAGCCTTGAGGTTGCCCTCTGGAGAATTCCAGCCCTCACAGAGGTCAGTGTGCTTACTGTGATAGGAAGAAACAACAGACCTACCAGGTAGAGTTGTAAAAAAGTGCAATAAATACTTGTGTCTTGAACATGCAACTATTGTGTGCTCCGAATGCTTGAATAATGTAGAAAGTGGCTAAAATGCGCTGAGAGATGTTAATTCCTTATTATGTATTAAGTGTTTATCTGTGATTGTAAATATTTTTTGCTGCTATCCATTGGATCATTAAGTGATTATTCCTTTAACATTGTTCTATAACATTTTGACATTTTTTATTGTTGTATATACTTTTAGAATGATTAAACATATTTTAAATTAGTTGTTGTACCTAAACAATGCATTTTCTGCACTAGTTTTATATTAACAACTCCTAAATCTACTTATATGTACGTGCCGCCCCACAGTCTGCCGCAACTCCTCACAGCACAAAAGGCAGCGCGACTATTGCAGGGTTAAAAATGCCTGGTGATGTACATATCATTTGACAAGCCTGTGCAATTCTTCCAGGAGGTGTTGCTTCATCCTCACATCAGCCATGTACTGTACACCAACCATTTTAGATCATCATCATCATCAATGTCCCACTCCAGTCGCCTGGGTATGGTTAACCATTTTAGGTAACTGTGGTAAAAATATTGTTTTGAGAGGAAGTACAAATGGGCAACCATCCTTTAAGTATCCTCAAACAAAGAATTACAATTTTTTACATTAGGTGAGCAAGGAGGCGAAGCAGTTGGTTCACCTCTACCCATCCAGTGATCAGGATATATGGATAAATGTGCTTATGGATACAAAGGCTAAAATATACAGGGCTGCTGACATGCAGGATGTACATTGCTTGATGGAATGCTAGTAGCATGTCTTCCAAGAGAGTCTTACATCTAGGGATTGAAGAATTTCTTGACATGACAGCAGAACAAGTCACCAGTTTCCCTTATCTAGGAAGTCTGATCACCAATGGTAAGAGGTTCAGAAAAGAGATCAGAAGGCAAACAGCACTTGCCAAATAAGGCATTTATTATCAAGAGAAATATTTTGAGCCGGCCCCGTGGTGTAGAGGTAGCGTACCTACCTCTTACCCGGAGGCCCTGGGTTCGTTTCCCAGCCAGGTCAGGGATTTTTACCTGGGCCTGAGGGCTGGTTCGAGGTCCACTCAGCCTATGTGATTAGAACTGAGGAGCTATCTGATGGTGAGATAGTGGCCCCGGTCTAGGAAGCCAAGAATAACGGCCGAGAGGATTCGTCGTGTTGACCACACGACACCTCATAATCGGCAGGCCTTCGGGCTGAGCAGCGGTCGCTTGGTAGGCCAAGGCCCTTCAAGGGCTGTAGTGCCATGGAATTTGGTTTGGTTTGGAAATATTTTGATCAGTGCAAATTCAGATTTTGAAATTAGTAAGAAATTTGTGATGTCTTTTGTACAGAGTGTGTTACTGTATTGGTGTGAATCTTGGACAATGAGAGATCAGAACTGGAAACGACTGGAAGTGTTTGAGATATGGGTCTGAAGACAAATGCTACAGATTAAATGGATTGAAATGAGAACAAACAAAAGCATTCTGCACGGAATTCAAGGGAAGAAAGAACTGTTGCTAACAGTACAGAGAAGAAGAGCTAAACTCACTGGCCATATCTTGGGACATAATATCTTTCTTACCGATCTGCTGGAAGGGAAAATCGCGAGGAAGAAAGACCGAGGGTGACCAAGGAAGACATTCCTTCAAGACTTGGTACAGAATCTTCATTTTGGTTCCTGCCATGAAATGAAATGAGGAGCTGAGCACAGAGAACAATAGTTGCATAGACAAGGCACTGCCTTTAGAAAAATGAAATAGCGTATGGCTTTTAGTGGCGGAGGTGTCCAAGGACATGTTTGGCTCGCGAGGTGCAGGTCGTTTGATTTGACGCCCGTATTCGACCTGTGTGTCGTGATGAGGATAAAATGATGATGAAGGCGTGCCAGCAAAATTAACCAATGACCGTTAAAATTCCTGACCGTGCTGGGAATCGAATCGGGACCCCTGTGACCAAAGGCCAGCACACTAACCATTTAGCCACGGAGCCGGACATTACCTTTAGACATTGATGATGATGGACTCATTAATCATCAATGATCTGCATGTAAGGCTATCACACAGGTGGTTTATGTAGCATTAAAAAAGAAATGTTTTCAAACAATTTGGACATTTTTCAAACATTTCTCTTGATAAGTTATTCCAGTCTCTTATCCTTTATCCTCATCATCACCATCATCCCTTGTCCTATACATGAATTTTTGCCCCAATTTGTCCTCTTGAATTCAAACTTTATTTTCATATTATATCTTTCCTAATTTTAAAAGCTCCACTAAAGCTTATTCATCGACTAACGCCGTTCCATGCCATCTCTCCACTGACAGTTTGGAACATACTGCTTAGTCAAGCAGCTTGTGTTTATATGGTATAAACATATGAGGAATCTAACTCTGCAATTATGCTGTGTATTTCTGAAACACCCAGTATATCCTGCTCTTGTTGGCTTTCATATACCAGAGTATTTATGTATGTACTTCTCCAAGAAATCTACTTCGATCATACAGACAATATGCACAGAACAAATTTAACTTTGGAGGGCCCACTTATAAACCACAAGAAACTAATTGATACATGATAATATTTTTGAATTTGATGCATATATGACTTTTTTTAAAACTTACAACCTAGTTGCTGTAAGAAATAACATATAATCATGATATTTTAAATACACTTACAAAAAAAAATACACAGAACATACAGGGCACCTAGAATAATAACATGAGGAAAAAACTGTCTGAAATTCAGACCCACTTGAAGAAAATAAGAGAAATCAACCGAGTACAGTCCTTTCATGCAGATCTGCACAGGAGGGGGGTTTAAGTGAAGACATCTGACAATTACGCAGAGAGAAATGAGGATTGTCTGTTTCTAGACAACACTGGTCTATGCTTACCTTCAAGGATACATTAGATCAACTATATAGAAAAGTAGCCAGACCAACATGCATTGTGAAAGGTGGGGTAACATCTATATAGATATTAAGAGGAAGAGAAATACAGTATTATGGCAATAGGATTTAATGACATCTCATAGATTTACATACATGAACAGGAACACTTCTTTTTCAGAATCAAGAACAAAGATTTGTACAAGGAATGTAAAATTATGATACATTGCACATTTTCTATGTCCTTTGTATACCAGCAGAACAAAATAAAATACATTCTGTACCAAACTTTAAAATGAGATCTTGAAATAATGGGAATGTTTCATATAATCACGCTTTGCCTGCTTGTACCTACTCTACACATGCAGATTCTAAATTTGTATAAACCAGATTAGCTTCTTTTAGGAGTCTACAGTCCTCAGTAAAGTGTAGAGTATGAAGCCTAGCAATGAAGCAATGCATTAAAATTTCAGATTTATGCTGAAATTCTTGCTTTAAACCCAAGAGGTGATTTTATTTTTATGTGAGAGAGAATAGTTAAAATTTATCATTTTTGTTTATATGGTTGATAATTATGTTGTTTATTAAGAAAATCCAATCTCTCTTACTTATTCTACCTTTCATCATGCATACCAGATGTATGCATAAGTTTTTGCTGGTTTTTGTGGCAAAGAAAACACATAATATTCAAGGGAAATTCATTTTTTGTTTATTGGCCATCAGCTTCAACGCACTTCGCTCATCTTTCAAGTAAGTTATGAATACCAGGCCAGAAAAACTGCTTATCTTTTGCAGCAAAGCATTCGTCGAGCCATTTTCCAATTTCCTCAAAATTGCTGAAGTGATGTTCTGCGAGCACGTGCCCCATTGATGCGGAGAGGTGATAGACAGATGGTGCCAGGTCGGGGCAGTATGGCGGTTGTGAAAGGATGTCCCATTCAAGCAATTTCAAAGTCTCTTTCACTGCCTTTGCTGTCTGAGACGCGCACTGTCATGTAACAAAATCACTTTGCCATGTCGTCTGGCCCATTCCGGTCATCTTTCGATCAACGCATGATTTAAATTAATCATTTGTTGGTGATAGCATTGTGCTTTAATGGTTTAGCCAGGCTTCAGGAGTCTTCGCACTTTTGTGGTCTAATGTTCTAATTCATGGAGCGTGTTCAATATATGTTTCTACCAGCAAACGATGACTTTCCACAACCTTTTTCTTTTGATTGAAAAAGAAAAGCAATGCGTGTTGCAAATGTTCTTTTTCAGACACAAACATTGACATGATCACTGAATGATACAACACAGATACTAGTGTTTGGCTCACTCAACATGTGTGTGTTGGTAGGTTAATGTCAGACGAAGAAACTGACGTATGTGTCAAATTCATACGCTGTGTACTGTTCGCTGGCACCATCCCTTAGTGAAACCGGAAAAGACTTAAGCATACACATGGTACATCATCCTTCCCCCCACCCCTCCACCTTTTTTTGTACAGAAATCACTTGTACTGGTATTGGTTGGTACATCATCTTTTTTTTCCCCTTCCGTTTTGTACGCAGATTACTTGTACTGGTATTAATAAAATGGAAAATATTTTTGTGTAATTTATGTATCTGACTGACAGGTCCAAGCTGAAAGGCGTCAAGCAAAATACAACTTTTGAGGTGAACACATTTGATCAATTACGATGCCAATTGAGTGAGACAAAAATAAATATATATTGCGCCAATACAGACAAGTTGCATACACGTTCATAGGGGAACAGTTTACCCATCTGCCAATAAGAATGATTCTTGAAAATATTCATATTCACGACAAGTAATCAAAAGACTTCTTGAGGGTACGGCGGCCAGCCTATATCAAGTGTGTGTAGTGACACGTGCGTTAAACCAATTTAAATGCTCAGACTGAGATGCAATGACTATTAAAAAAAAAGGCTGTTTCTATGGCTAAATGGTTAGCATGCTGGCTTTTGGTCCAAGAGATCCTGGGTTTAATTCACAAATGTAGTGGGGATTTTAACCACCTTCAATGGTTACTTTCCCTGGCTCAAGGACTGGATGTTTGTGCTGCACTGAAAATTAGGTTTCATCCTAGATAAGGTGCCATTCCCCACAGATGCAAAAATTGCTCATGTGCATCAACTCAGAAGACCTGACCCAGGCCTCTCCGGAGGCCGTACCCCATTATTATAATAAGGTTATTATTGACCCACACTGACATATGCAGCAGAGACCTGGACATAAGAAAAGACAGAATAGTAAAATGCTGCAGTGAGATTGAATTGTTAAGATGTACGACAGCAAAAACAAAAAGGGACAGGATAATAAATATGTCATGAAGAAAATCAGAGTAGAAAATCTTTCAGACAGAATGGAGAGAAATAAACTGAGATGGTTTTGACATATTAACAAGATGGAAGAGGAAGGATACTGAAGAAAATGATGAAGGGTAACACTGAAGGAAGAAGAACAAGAAGTACAGGTAGGCCCAGACTAAGGTAGCTGGACCCAATCAAAAACAGCATAATAAGAAGGAACCTGGATTAGAACACAGTTCAGAAGCAGCAATGGTCGTTCGATAGCAGGAGACGGAATGGTGCCATTTGCAATCACAACCTGGCTGGAGCTAGAAATAGGAAATTGATGATTATGATGATGATTATTATTATTATTATTATTATTATTATTATAATGATGATGGTAATGATAATTATAATACAGAACAAACTATTCCTAACAAATATTTAAATCTTCTTACAGAATGATATTTTTGCTAACTCTTGTGAATCAGCTAACTCAACAGATGAGAATACCATGTGTTGTGAATGGCAACTGCAGCCACACACAGTCTTTCTCTTCTTGGATGTTTTGTAAGGGACACACACTTTATTATATTCTAGCAGGCACATAGAATTATAATTGCTTGCAAATTTCAGGTCCCATTATTTATAATCATAATTTTTTCTAGATAATTTTTTGAAAATCTAATGTTATTTCAGCTAAGAAGCTGCATGTAGCTTACTGGATCAGATAGTTCAGAGATGAAGATTTCTGAATGAAGTTAGCAGTAAATTTTTTGTGGTAGTTTTGAACAAATGGTCAAGAGTCATTCGATCATCAATATTCTGAATATTTGTGAGTCTAAAGAGAAAGCAAGAAGTGTTAGGCACAAGCTGGATAAGCCCTCATTCTGAGAAGAAGAAACACACACATTGTTTAAACTCTACCATTTCAGCAAAGCTTATACATCATGACAAGCACCAAGCGAGGGGAAGCGACAATCAACTTTACCATCAACATTTGAAGCTGTTCCCGGAGAGCATGGGACAAAGAAAACAATATAATGAAGAACATCCTAGCTAGGACCAGCTTGACTAATTACAAATTATAACTTACGATTACTACCATGTTTTGATAGTATAATTGTGTCCTGTAATGTAAACTACAGCTGGGATGGTAAAGAGAAAGAGAACATAAATATTTATATAAACAACTCAGATGGCACAGGATGAACATAATCTATGTCCTAGCAGTGATGCAGCTTATTGTTGTGAAAACAATGACACTACTTTTCTAAATACATAATACAAAAGCAATTTGGATTGGGAAACTTTTACATGCTTTGTGAATGTGAGGTCAAATACTCCTGACCAATCACAAAATGAAAATACAGTACCATCAAGCCCAGTTTATAATTTTACAGTTTATGATTTCACGATGTTCCATCAAAGCTTAGCAGCCAATCGTTGGAGCAGGTGCATGAAGAGCAACAGTAGCTATCATTTGTTTATTAGAAAGACCAGGAAGTGGGATGGTGTCCCACGACATCATAAACAATTTGACTGGAGAGTGCCTCACGTACAGTTGTAACAGAAGTGAGTACATAGCTTTCTAGTCTTACTTAGCCAAGGTTAAAAATAGTGGATATCACTCACTCTGCATGCAACAGGTCCCAGTCCTAATTATACTAAAAAAGTAAGCATACAATAACTCAATGAAACTTTCGTTACAGACCAAATTATTTTCTTAAAGTTTCATTTTCATTACACACAGAAGATTTTAATTTACACAAGTGAATTATTCAGATATCTGTATATCTAATAATGTAGGTGAAACATGTTACTTCCCTGAAAAACAATTCACCCTCATTAAGCTCCCTCTAGGAAATAGTGGTAGAGTGTAGGCCTTTGAATCGCAAGATCATACGTTCAAACCCAGCAGAGAGTCGGATTTGGAAGGGTGGAAAAAAATCCATTAGACAGTCCATGTCATACGATGACAGCATGTAAAAGATTCCTCTTGACTACACATTTGGTGCTTACCCAACAAAATTAATTATAACACAACCATAGATTGCCCAATACTGATTCAATTTACTCTACCATCCAATTGAGAATGATGGCAAGCAGCATAAATGGCGTTCACAGTAGCTGAGGTCATACGATATTTTGCCCATGTTAGCGGCTAATTCTACTGAAGTTTGCTTTTCTGTCATTATTCCCATTGTCCTCAGAATCAGGTACTGGAAGAATTAATTTCAATGAAGAAACACATTTTTAACTACAGTCAAACGTCAATTAATCCCAACAAAGTTTCTTTCTTATAATTTTCCAAATGGATGGCAACACATTACTTATTCTAAGACCCCACACTTTCTACCATTGTTTGTTCCTTGACTGACTGATAATTGCTCTGTGTGATGATTAAAAGTTCACTAATTAGCATGAGTTGTATTTTTGATTAATTTAGAGGTTATGTAGTACTGACAAAAATGATCCAGGTTTACTCACTGTAGGGTGTTCCTCAAAATATTTACCTGGTAATCGAATAGTTTTTCCAAACACCACTTGTGCTACTAAAGTGTTAGTACTGTAGTAAGTTGTGATGAGTATTGTGATGAGTATATAAATTGAAATATAGTATAAAGTGGAATTATTTAAACCAACCACTTCAGTTACCTTGCAAGATTTGTAATATCTGTCTTCGAAGGTAGAGCTCCCAGAAAGCATAGTGCGATTGCAGCACTATTGCACAATACCTTTATGAAGAAATAGCGAGACAGCTACTAAATTTTGTGTCAACGTAAGCACTGTAAATGAAATTATTTAGTAGCACAAGCAGAGTGGCTCAATTTTATTCAAGATGATGATGACAATGATGATGATGATGATGATGATGATAATGATGATGATTGTTGTTTAAAGGGACCTAACATCAAGGTCATGGGCCTTCTAAATTTTATTAAAGAAAGAGTGAAACTGTTGAAGGCAAAAGGTAACATCAACTGGTAACTGATTTCTCCTCAGAAGAAGCAAATTAATTCCCAGATTCACTGGTGTGACTGTAACCATTCCTGCATCTGTGTATGAAGTTTTTCATCAATATATTTTGTTATTCATCAGAGAAATGTGTACATAACATCTCTTGTGTGTATGTAGACATCAGAAATGGACAACAAAATACTAGAAGAAAGTTATTTTCTCTCATTAAAGTTGCTCGAAGTGTAAGAGTAAGCAGTTTAATATGTGTGCCTAGTGAAGAATCAGCCAACAAAGTCAGCACATTTTCAACAGATCACAAAACACTCTATTATAATGACGTTTTGGTCTGGGATCCTTAAGAGCCAGAGAAGTGACCAAAACATCAAAATACTGGAAAGAAGAGCTCCTCATGAACTGCACAAAAGCTTTCCAGATCGTGATGGAATTTTTCAGCATGTTGCACTTCAAAGAAAGTAAAGGAATTCTTTAGTGCTAACAATATTTGTTCCCCAGAGTGGCCAGAGAACTCCCATGATGTTCATTCTACAGAAAACATGTAAGCTATTTGCAACAGGAGATTCACGAGAGGAACGATCACATCACATCGACCACAAACTTCTCTCTGTGGACACCTAGATTTCCACATCAACGCTGCACTTTTTTGGCTGGCCGGGTGCCTTCTCAACTCTACCTTGCACCTCGCCAGCACTAATAAAGCACATAGGCCTGACACCGCAAAGGAAGTCGGCCTTCCCTTCAATATGCTCACCTGTATTATCAACGGTGTTGATCCAACCATTTCGGAAGATGATATAACCAGCCACCTTCGCTCCGCCGGCATCCCCGTGGACTATGCTTACCGGTTGCTGGATGGCTACACCTCATCAGCATCACCGAAGATCCTTCTCTACCTACCTACGTTGGACGCCTGGAAGCACCTCATCGCCACCGGAGTGACCATTCACCACCGTTTTTACCAAGTGGAGCCTACTCCCAAATCCATACTAGCTAAGCTCTCCACCGACCCAACTATCCTGCCCGTAGTAAACGCGCCTCCACTTCAGACATCGCAACAGCTGACACTGCCCTCCTCTTCGTCTCACCACACAACTATCACAACCTCAACCTTTACGATGTTGGCCTTTACTCCCTCCCATAATCTTATCACTACAATAACGACATGCCATCCAGCGCCCATTATATCATCCCTCCTCTTTCCACCACCACCGAACAATCTCATCTCCAGCCACTCCCTGACACCCCCTTGGACTCCACTGCAGCAGCGCCGCCGCCGCCTCCACAATCTTTCCACGACAACGCCGCAGCCACCGCTGATCTACAATCAACACATCACACCATGTATAGCTGCGTGATCCGTGGAGTCGATCCTGCCCTTTCAGCTCGCACAATTCTTCACCAACTTCAGGTAGAAGGCATCCCAGTCCATCGAATTTTTAGGATTCAGAATACATCTGGCCCAACATATATGGTTCGTGTCCAACTTCCAACATTTCAAGATGTTCAATGGCTGATTACAACTGGCGCATACATTTACAACCACCGCTACAGAGTGGAGCCTTCAATCTCCCCACCCCAACCAGTTCGACATTCCCACAGCAACACTCCTCGTCGCCCCCGGCCAGCCCCATCATTTCAACATAGTCCACCACTTCCCATGCCTAGTTTCCTTCCCCTCAAACCTTTAACGCTAGACCTTCTCCGATTCCTCACCTCTTCCCTCTGCAATCTTACTACAACCTTGCACATCTTCACCATCCATCTCCAACCTGGAACCCTCGTATAAACTTCTCATCTCGTGTACATCTTATATGACTTTGTACCTCTTTACAACAAAGCTATGTATTAAAAAACAGAAAATAAAAACAATAAAAACTTAGGCAAATGCAAAATTCCTCTCCCATCTCCTTCGTCTTCAAATCCTTTTACCCACCTCCTTCTTCCTTCACATCTCCCCAACCCGCCCGCATCTCTTGGCCAGAGAGAGAGTGTAACCCTCTAGGTGGCCCGCCCCACCCCTTCAGGGTGGGGAATGAAAACTTGCTCAGACAGGAGATTCACAAAACCAAACTATTCCACAAAATAATATATACAGTTTTTAACTGGAGTGTGGCATCATGATGATGAACCTAAGAATATGTACTCAAAGCTTGAGGAATCTATACCAAATTGTGTAATGCAAGTTATAAAGCATAAATGACATATTAGCTATTAAGAAAGATTTTATTTTCTGTAAAGAGTTTGTTTTATGTAATAGAATTAGGAATGATCAGATACAAAGAGACCTGCAGGTCCACCTGACCATGGAAGAAAGGCTGAGTGTTGCAAGGCTGAAATGGCTACGACACGTTAAGCAGATGCAGTGGATTCGAACACCAAGGAAGTATTTTGTAAAGATGGCTCCAGGACAAAGACCAATTGGACTCCCTAGAAAAAGGTGGTTTGATCAGATAAAAGAAGACCTAGAGAAGAGAGGAGAAACATGGGATGCCCTAGAGAGAAAAGAAGAATACCAGGACCATAATAAATGGAGGCACATCGTTCTTAAACATCCTACCTGCTTGCTGGAAGGAATTAATGATGATGATGATGATGATAAGTCCAGAAAGAGCATAACATGTGTACGTTATTATCGTGTTCCAATTAATTGACACAGGACTGTATACTGAGAGTCAAGATATCTGAGTAATTCAGTTGTGTATCAATTTATTGCATTAACCCTAGAACTGGCAACTGTTGAAAATGTGCGTATTTCATCATGTAATTTCCTCAATTCTCCAAACAAATGTCATAGAGTCTACTTTTTGTCGTTTTCGATGTCCACAGCAGCTGTGAGCAAGGCATTCACAGTTACAAGCTCTTTGGGCGCAAATTCACGGAAATAAATATTAGTGCAGTTTTCCAACCAACTACAGTGTATGAACGCCATTGCTGTAGTGTTTGTAAACAAACTGTTGGGCTCTGCTTTGCTATTCTATTTCATTTTATTTTGTAGTTCTCCATTCACTGCGAGTTATTTACTTCTGTACATATATTATTTGATCAGTTATAATGTTTTTTAGTACAGTGTGTTTCTAAATGTGGCATCTTCATTACAGAAAAATTAGTGATAAGACCTATCTGTATCGGTGCGATGTAAAGCAAAAAAAAAAAAAAAAAAAAGGTTAAAAAATTTTAGTGATGGGGTATGGCAAAATTTGTTAGATGATGAAAGTGTTGGCTCTGACTTTGATATAGAGAATGAACCAACAGATACTGAGTCGGATTTGGAATTTGCATCAGCTATTATTTTCTTCCCATCAAATATCGGAAAGTGATGACGAGCCTGCAATACAGCAACCTATACCAACAAAGTAGTCTAAGGTCACACCTCCTGAGCAAGACATGTCAATACATTTTCCCTAATATTTTGAAGAATATAACCCTCAGAGTGATGAATCTTTTGCTAATGCATTACAGATAGATTATTGATAATTCGTATATCTCAGTTTGTTTGTGACATGTTTCAGTTCTGTGTACATATGATCAAAAGTTTTATTATTATTTTGAATTTGGGATTTTATCTTCTTTTCTAGTCAAAATATTTATACGATTTTGTGTCAACACGACAATCTTCAGTGTATTAGCTTTACGTAGATATGTAAAACTTTGTAGATTTATTTCATACCTTGTGGATATTTTGTATTTTATTTAGACAAGTAAAAGCTGCCAAATATGGCTGCCACCACAAGATTTAACATTGCCAGTTCTAGGGCTAATTTAAAAAAAAAAAATAGGAAATGAATATTCATGTAATAAGAGGATATTCATCATATAGAGTCTGTCCTCAGAACTCTAAAAGGGTGATCGTAACATACAAGAAACTTCTCTGATATCTTCTTACCGAATAGCAGTGGAGGTAAATATTTTGAAGTTTACAAGCAGAAGGTTTCTATACACTTTATCCTGAAATTAGGTAGGGGGAGAAGTGAGGAGGTAAATAGTTTTGTGCATAAAATACTCTGTCCTTGAAACATGCAAAGCAGCCACCAAATTTAATAGAGATAAGGCAGGTAATTTGTTCAGTAATGTGACTCACTTGAAAGACAGCCCTCTCCTTCTCAAATTCCTCCAAACTGTTAACTTCTTTGATGATGTTATTCAGACTGGTATCCACAGAATCCATCCACTGCACCATTTCTGCATACCTGGAATGCAAAATATAAGTAATGGAAAAGAACAAACTAGGGTCATCATCTAAAAAGAAACAGGGACACAATTTATTTATTTGGCATATGATGAATAATGACAACCTATAAACTATTTACACAACCAGTGAAAGATGAGTACAAAGTAAATACAAATTATCATATCTATACAAAAAATAATTCATGCAGTAGAGGGTTAAAATAGCCTCAATTATGGAAGACAAACTTATGCGTGTGGATCAGAGTTTCCTAAGGTGATGCCAAAAATATGTGAGTGCAGGAGAACATTTCCAACATCTCCTGTCATAAAGTATGAGCTTGATTCTTAAGTTTAATTGTTATCTCATGCAAATGCAAACTCGTGTCCTCATCGCGAGGTGGTGCAGTTCTTTTCAGGCACACCCCGATTGCAGATGAATTTCATGTACTATTGTAACCACATACCAGCCCTCCTGCCATTCTAAAATTTCTGACAGGACCGGAAATAGAACCCGGACCCCCAAGTATGGCAGCTAATAACACTAACCGTTACACTATGGAGGTGGACAATGTTTTCTCATGTCATGCACGGATAAAACCTCAATTTCTATATTTGTCTTTTTTTAAAAAATTTAAATCTCCATACTGTGGAATACTCCTATTTATATTTCTCACATTAACCCTAGAACTGGCAACTGTCAAATATTCAACACCTTGGTCCCTGCTATAGTGGCACCGTCCAATATTCGACATGCGTGTATTTCTTCTCGTAATTTCCTCATTTCTTCAACAAAAGTCACGACAGTGTACTTCTTGTCATTCTTGATGTTCATAGTAGCCAGAAGTTCACTTTCATTCATATTTACAACCTCTTTAGGTGCAATTTCACAGAAAAAAGAGGGTGCAGTTTTCCGACGATCTGTTTGAGCGCCATTTCTGTGATGTTTGTAAATAAAATATCACGGGCTCTGCTTTGCTATTCTATTTCATTTTATTTCATAGTTTTCTGTTCGGTGCTACTTATTTACTTCTATATATATAGTTACCTGATTGATACATACATTTTTAGTACAGTGTGTATCTAAATATGACATTTTTACTTCATTACATAAAGTTAGTAATGAAGTAGTGCCAAATTTGTTGGAAGAAGAAAGTGATGGATCTGACTTTGAGGATATTGAGAATGAACCAACAGATTTAGAGTCAGATTTGGAATGTTTATCAGCTATTTTTCTCATCAATATCGGAAAGTGAAAGTGATGACGATCCTCCCATAAAGCAACCTATCTTAACAATGTGGTCTAAAGTCATACCTCCAAATGATTGCACCCAAATACATTTTCCCTAATATTTTCAAGAATATATCTCTCAGAGTGACAAAATGTTTGGTAGTGCATTACAGATACATTATTGACATCCGTACATCTCAGTTCGTTTGTGACATGTTCTAGTTTTGTGCACGTATGATTGAAATTTCTATTATTATTTTGAATTTAGGAATTACACTTTTTGAACAGACTGTACCTTTTTCTATTCAAAACCAAACCAAACCAAACCAAACCAAACCAAACCCCATGGCACTACAGCCCTTGAAGGGCCTTGGCCTACCAAGCGACCGCTGCTGAGCCCAAACGCCTGCAGATTGTGAGGTGTCGTGTGGTCAGCACGACGATTCCTCTCAGCCGTTATTCTTGGCTTTCGAGACCGGGGCCGCCATCTCACCATCAGATAGCTCCTCAATTCTAATCACGTAGGCTGAGTCGACCTCGAACCAGCCCTCAGGTCCAGGTAAAAATCCCTGTCCTGGCCGGGAATCGAAGCCGGGGCCTCCGAGTAAGAAGCAGGCACACTACCCCTACACCACGGGGCTGGCTTTCTATTCAAAACATTTATGCAATTTTGTGTCACCACGACAATCTTCTCTGTATTAGCTTTATGTAGACATATAAAACTTCGTAGATTTATTTCGTAACTTGCGAATATTTTGTATTTTATTTAGACAAATAAAAGCTGCCAAATATGGCTGCCACCACGAGATTTAACATTGCCAGTTCTAGGGTTAAAAAATATTTAATACACCTCCCCTCACCACCATTTAGAAGAATCATCTTTCCTCAATACTCTAATAAATCAAACTTACTTCTGATGGTAGGTCTTCCACTGGGCCGGTATCTGTTGTAGTTGCTGACGTATCAGTTCAATGCGTTGAGCTGTACCCTTCCACTGAGTCTCAGCACGATCATAAGCATCACTGAGCGTATTGTCACCAGGTTTCCACTGAGTATATTGAGAGCTCAGTTTTGCCATGTTACTGAGGCAGTGTTGTAACTCAGGAACCACAACACGATCCTCAAAAAATGCCTGTAACATAATGCCATTCACCTCATACCAAAGGGAAAAGATAAAAGAATCAGCAAGTTGCTTGCACAAAATTTCAGAATTACAGGATAAAACAGGTAATATTGTATATGTATTACAGTGTATTCTAAACAACAAGGACTTGATATTTTAACCTTTATATAATTTTAACCATTTCTTGTTATGTGATGCCTTTATCTTTTAGTTTTAAATGGCATTCCTAATCTATAGCTGATGATGTCCATGATACACGGACAAAACATGTACTAATTGATTTTAATTAAATTGATATTTGTATTGTAAGGTGGGACTTGTCCGGCCCCGCGGTGTAGGGGGAAAAGCGTCCGCCTGTCACCCGGCAGTCCCGGATTTGATTCCCGGCCGGGTCAGGGATTTTAAATTGTAATGATTAACTTGACCGCCAGCCTCATACGTAGTGTCCATGTCCTATACCGCCAAGGCCTAATGAGCACTTTTTACCTTGCAGTAAATTATTCGTAATAACTTCTGTTCAATTCATGTAAATTGGATGGGCATTTTTGTTTCGAAGGTAATGCTTCGGACATTTTATTGATGTAAATTAATGCACCTTTATTTTTAAAACTTTTATTTTATGAAGTGATAATTCAAATAAATATTTCCTTTCTTTGAAAAAAAAATTATTTCATGATCAAAAACCGGTAAGAAAAAAATATTTTACTATCAAAAGCTGCATTATTTTAAAGAGGTGGTGTTTCCTATGCTTATATAAAATGATGGAGCCTTATGTACAATATTACAGTTATAATATTTTTATTATTATTATTATTATTACATTAACGTGAAATTTTCTAATCTTACATTATATGCAAATGCTGCAGTTCCTGGTTCGTTTTAAGTAAAAAATTACTACTAATGTATATTTCACACATACGTAATGCTCAAAAATTCACTTTTTGCCTTAAAAATATGATATAAGAGATTATTAATTAATATTTACATATGTTTATGATGTGCTTTACCAAATGTGCTTAGGGAGGCTCAAAGGATGTACCCTCTTCTTACACTGTCTACAAATGTATCTGGTCTTTATTCCATTTACCACCTTGACTAGTACTACTCTTTCTGAATACGGAACAGTTACGTTCCTTTTTTTTTTTTCGGTAAAATAGTAAGGGAGTCGTTACCTGCCCACAGTAGCTGAATTGCCGCTTGGCCACCAAGCCACTCGGCAGCAAGTTCCTCAACTAAACTTGTTGTATATAGTCTTATTTAATCCAAAACTAGTCCAAAACATGTATTATACATTATTAAAATGAATAAATAACTTGTAAAATACTTTTTCTGGAACGTCCGATCAATCGGACGTTGGCGGTCAAAGGGTTAATATCCCTGGCCTGGGGACTGGGCGTTTGTGATGTCCTTAATCTTTCTTTCCTCACACACAACATTCCACACTACCGCCATTCCAATTACATACAGGTTCATACAAAATGGTGCCAGTAGGGGCAAAAGATCCATGTGGGTCGACGCCCCAAACAATTAGCATTTTTTAAAGGAAAAGAAAAAGTGAGACTTCTGCAAACTCTGATCCCACCAATGAAGCCATTTTATACACATAACTTCAACCATTGAGTTAATTCCCAACTTAGGTGAATCTCAATGAAGCACACACCAGCTCTCATTTCTCATACCGCTGTACAATCCTCGGTTGTTGCTATGGATGTACTTAGTCGATAGGAAATGCTACCGGCTAAGGAAATGTGTGCACAGATGTGAGGTGAAGATAAAAATTTCACCTTTGGTTTCTTTATGGCATATTGGATTAGACTTTGTTGAGGTGCGTTTGTATATTAATATAACACCATTGGTTCAGGAGCTTTTATTGTGCCATAGTTGGTAATGACATGTATCTGTATTCAGTTTTGAAGGTTACACCATGTTGTATAAATTTGAACCAGTGGCAGATGCTATGATGCCACTGGAATGAAAAATGTGATATATTTATGATCGAGCTCGATAGCTGCAGTCACTTAAGTTCGGCCAGTATCCAGTATTTGGGAGATACTGAGATTGAATCCCATTGTCAGCAGTCCTGAAGATGATTTTCCATGGTTTCTGATTTTCACACCGGGAAAATGCTGGGGTTGTACCTTAAAAAGGCCATGGCAGCTTCTCTCCCACCTCCTAGGCCTTTCCTTTCCCATCATCACCATAAGACCTATCTGAGTCGGTGCAACGTAAAGCAACTTGTAATATGATATTAGGTTATAAAAATAAATATATTTCTGGGGGAGGGCCTTGCTAATGAACACATCACTCTCCTAGAAGTCAAATGAGGTAAGATTTACATGATTTACCTTTTCAAACAATGTGATTTATGGTAGGGACTGTTTATGTGAAGTTTTACCCTTGCTTATCCTATATCTCCTCACTGTGAGTACCCTCCTGCAATCGTTCCACCTTTTCTTGCTACTTTCATATCTGTTATTTGTAACTTACGAATAATATATCCTGAATCCACCCTACTGAGACTGAAATACTAAACCTTCTGCCAGACTATGAACACGTTATTGTAATGGGTGACTTCAACACAAATTTGTTAGACAGTACCGCAGCTTCAACTCGACAGTTTCGTAACATTTTCGAAGCATATAACATGACAATTTTACCTCTTGGATCAACCCACCACACTAATAGCAGTCACACCCTTCTCGATCTAATAATAACAAACAATTCAGCGAAAGTCCTGCAACATGGACAGACATCAGCCCCGGGGCTATCTGGACAAGACATAATCTACCTGTCCTACCAATTACAAACTCCGAAACCAAGGTCGAAAATATTATCATTCAGGGACCTCAGACGAATTGACGCAGATAAATTAGAAGAAGATGCTCTTTCCGTGCCGTGGATGGAGATAAATCGCGCCAATAATCTACAGGAAATGGTCTCAACATTTAATAAGCTAGTAACGCAACTCTACGATTGGCACGCCCCAGTGCGTACGGGAAAAGGTTCCAGAGCTCCTAAGCCGTGGATAGATGACGAAATTCGCCACTTAATGGCTAAATGAGACGCTGCTCACAGACGATACAAGCACTACCCAACGGAAGTGAACCACCAGACTTATAAAACACTGCGTAATAAAACGACCTCTAAAATTCGAAGCGCTAGACTACGTTACGCCCATAACTTGATTAGACCTGATGTACGCCCTGCGACGATGTGGAAATCTATGAAATATTTTGGTATCAATAACCAGAAATCTAACGATGAACTAAATGTTAACGTAGATGAATTAAACGACCATTTTATCTCGCCAACGGGAATTAATCCGGTCGTAAAGGAGAAAACTATTAATACATATGATAATACGCCATCTCCACAAAGAGATCAATTTTACTTCAGTTACGTCACACCGCAAGAAGTGATTGACTCAATAAAACGCATCAAGACCAGGGCTAGGGGCGTAGATAATATAGGCCATGAAATGCTCATGAAAATTCTCCACCACATCATTTATCCATTGGTGAATATTTTTAATTACTCACTGCAACAGGGGACTTATCCGGAAATATGGAAAATGGCCATAGTTCGCCCGCTTCCGAAAATAAGACTGGCGAAGGACGTCGGTGACTATCGGCCGATTAGCATCTTATGCATATTGTCAAAAGCTTTAGAATTCATAGTTCACAAGCAAATTACCGACTATCTTATTCAACACAATCTTCTTGATATCCACCAGTCCGGCTTTAGACCAAAACACAGCACCTGCAGTGCATTAACACATGTAACTGATGACATAAGGCAAGCTATGAACAACAAACAACTGACAGTTCTAGCATTATTGGACTTTAGTAAAGCTTTCGACACTGTTGACAGGGACATACTTATATCCAAATTAAATAGTTTAAATTTCTCCGCGAGTGCACTCCAGTGGATCAGATCCTATCTCACCGGTCGCCAGCAGTGTGTACTTAACAACAACAATGAATATTCAAATTGGCGTACGGTCGACGTAGGAATACAACAAGGATCTGTACTGGGCCCCCTATTTTTCTCTTTGTATATAAATGGCATATCTTCCGGATTAAAACACTGTAAATACCACTTATACGCTGATGACCTACAGATATATATACACAGCAAACCCGAAAACCTACACTCAGAAACACGTCACCTGAATGAAGACTTGATGACCATAGATATATGGGCCAGAACTCACGGATTAAAATTAAACCCATCAAAATCCCAGGCAATAATTATTGGTTACCCTAAATTACTTTGCAAGCTCAATCGAACAGCGTTACCACAGTTGTCCATAAGTGGTACTCCCATACAGTATAGCCAAAATGTAAGAAATCTTGGCATAATATTTGATGAACATCTGTCCTGGTCTGCCCAAACTATATCTGTGCGTAGGAAAATATACAGAACGCTACGCTGTCTCAGTAAATTCAAATTCACTTTCCCTTTTAAACTAAAGAAAATTCTTGTTGAATCACTCGCATTACCTAATTTTGATTATTGCGACATAGTTTACAACAACCTAGGAGTAGACTGGGGAAGGAAATTACAGTGCGCTCAGAATGCCTGTGTAAGATTTATCTGTGAACTTTGTTACGCTGACCATGTCACACCGTCTTACACGTGGCTCGGGTGGCTTCGCCTGCAAGAACGACGCACACTTCATACTCTTTGCTTCTTGCATACTATTCTTAAAAGTTCTCAACCAGCCTATCTCCGTGATCGAATGAAGCTCCTCTCCACAGACCATAACAAAAATACCCGATCCTGCAGCACCAGGTGTTTATCCCTTCCTGTACACAGAACAGCAATCTACACGAAATCATTCACCGTTACCGCAGCCCGACAATGGAATCTCTTACCAGTGGACGTCAGAAGCATGTCCAGCAGCTTAGCTTTTAAAAGTGCCTGTGTCGAAATACTAGGTAAACATGCATGAATCATCAAATTATGACCTGAAAACACCTACTCCTACTGCCTCTTAATCATCATTTCCCTCTTCCTTTCACAGATATTCTTGTTCTTCCTCTTCTTCTACTTCTTACTAATCCTTCTCTTCACTTCTCAACTGAAGGCGATATTTCGGTGTACTGTAGAAATGTATATATTTTCTAAACTTTTTCTTAAGTAGTTGTTATAGTACTCATTATTCATAATGATATTCTTAGTACTCATTATTCATAATTATATTCTTAGTACTCATTATTCATAGTTATATTCTTAGTACTCATTATTCATAGTTATATTCTTAGTACTCATTATTCATAATTATATTCTTAGTACTCATTATTCATAGTTATATTCTTAGTACTCATTATTCATAGTTATATTCTTAGTACTCATTATTCATAATTATATTCTTAGTACTCATTATTCATAGTTATATTCTTAGTACTCATTATTCATATTCTTAGTACTCATTATTCATAATTATATTCTGCACTTTACGTACGATTTATATTATATAGATGATATGATCTTTTTTTTTAAAGTGTGGTTACTTTTGTTAATGGTATTACTGTTACTGTTGTCCATATTATCATATTATTGTCATCAGTAGTTATTATTAAGTGTTCTAGGTTAAGACTGGTTAAGTGTAAGAAAGGGAGTACATCCCTAACTTTGCCAGGATAAATAAAACATATTACTTACTTACTTACTTACTTACTTTAGTTGCAACTGCTAGAGTATTGCTTACCTTATGTCTTGTTAAAATGGTCCCGACATCCTCGTGTTTGTTAAATGCTTGTTGCTCACTGCTGATCTCCTTCTCTATCTCTTTCAAGTATTGGGTGAAAGTAGCCTCGTCCAGGCGGAATTCCAGTCGCATCAAATGCAAGGGAGCAAATGACAAGATGTCCTGACAAACAAGAAATGAGATATTTTTAGAAAAATATTAACACTTAACACTTAAGATACAAATAGAAATTAAAAGGATAGGCATCCATACACGAATAATTATACCAAGGCACCTGGAAACATTTCTAGTTTGATGAAAACATTTCCAGAGATAACAAATCGTATTCTGAGTAACAACTGCTGCTAATAAAATGTTTTCATTTCTGCTCTGAACGGGGAGGCAGGCCTCTTAGATGGTGACACTGTCTCTCAGGCCAGGAGATTTGTTACGGTGAAGGAGATGTGTGGAGGAGATCCTGGCATTTGCCTTACTGCAGGAGAATGGAAAACACAGAAAACTATTCTCAGGACAGCTGACGGTGGGGACCAGCCCTTCTCCGTCTTCCAAATACAGAGACGTAGAGCCACGGTAGAGCTGTGACCATTCTCCTCTGCTCGGTTGGCCGGTCAGAAAGCAGAACTGTTGGACCACGGACCAGCCGTGGCCACTCTACATCCACCGACTCTGATCTAGCATTCTGGTAATGTACCTCTGGAAGTAGCTTCTTGAAGGAGTAGAAAACTGCACGAGTGACTTCATTCGATGGCAACTGCTTCCCCTGTTGCCCACCTCACTTTGTAATGACTTGTAAACACTACACTCCACACAGTCCAACTTTCACAAACACTTGGAAATGAGGCGATCTTACCTTTCAACTGACATGTGATACCTCCCAAACATGCACATTGCAGCAGAACACTCTGTTACATAAACAGGACATGTTAATCTCCCCTTGTAACAGTCACATCTTTGGTCTGCTAAAGAAAGCTCGGAGGAATAAGCATCTCACAAAACATAAAAGGAGATTTTAAAAGCAAAAGAGATTATTATATTTTCAGACAGCCAAGCAACACTTAGCACTACAATCAACAAAAGTGTCTCTTCTTCCTCAGAACTTCCTTACATACTGTTACACACTTTATAATCACTTTTGTAAACCTCATCTGTTTCATTATCATCACTTTCGTTGTTCAAGTCCACTTCCTCCACCATTTCACCCATTCAGGATTCTGTGTGTGCCATTTTAACTTGTATACATTCACTAATGACAGTCACAATATAAACATAAGACAAACCTTGACTTATTACAGTGCATGAAATGTGAGCAGCTCACCAAACATGCACTGTTGTGACTAATAATACTTCTAAATTGGTAGAAGAATGTTGTAACACACTGATGAACCTTGGAGAACACAATGATGTCAGTCTGTTGTGGATACCGGTCAGAGAGGCAATGAGGAAAATGAAAAGGCCAATGAGCTTGCTAGACAAGAACCAGCATCATGCTTAATAGGACTAGAACCATTAGGGAAGTCATCGGGTGCTGATCCAGAAATGAAAACCTTAAAAGGCATCAAACATGGGAAACTATTTATTAAAAGACATAGATTGCAGATTATGCAGCAAGGAGTTAGAAACAACTCGTCACATAATTTGTATATGGGAGGCTATACCCCGCAAGAGGCTTCAACAAATTTGGGAATACAAACACTGAATGAAAAGAATTAAATACAGACTCATTAGTCTAACTAAGAACACAGGAATTATGGACTGTTGCTAATTCCAAACAGGTTTGCAGCAGTGCATCTGGAGCAATCCTGATGGGTTCTTGTTAAAAAAAGAAAGAAAAAAGAAAAAAGCAAGCATTTCACTATCAATCAAGCAGTTCCTGATGCTGTGGAAAAGATGCCAGCAACTTTGACCGGGGTGGGTGTAGAGGAAGCTTTTTGCATTGATACAAGTACTTGATTGGTGAGAGTGATTATCAGCAGACTATCAATCATTAGTATGCTGTCCTTTTGATATAGTGTACATTGTCTAGTACACATGGAATAAGTTTCTAGGCAGGAGTCTATGCTTCAAACGAACGACAATAAACCCAAACCAAACCCCATGGTGCAACAGCCCCGAAGGGCCATGGCGTACCAAGCGACTGCTGCTTAGGCCAAAAGCCTAAGGAGTAAGAGGTGTCGTGTGATCAGCACAACAAATCCCCATGGCCGTTATTCTTGGCTCTCTAGACTGAGGCCGCCATCTCACCATCAGATAGCTCCTCAATTGTTATCACATAGGCTGAGTGGACCTCGAACCAGCCCTCAGATCAAGTTAAAAATCCCTGACTGGGCTAGGAATGGAACCCAAGGCTTTCGGGTAAGAGGCAGGCACGCTGCGGGGCTGGCCAAATGAATGAACCTTATATAATATTGGATTGTGTTTTACAATCTGCCTATCAGTTGTACACAAGGTTCTTCTTTATAAATATTTTGGATCAAATTCCTTCCTTACTGGAATTTAAGAAAATGTGTTACTGTACATATATGTCATTTGAATATCAGAAACAATCACCTTCCACTTAGCTTGTAATCGGTCCACAGTAGCTGCAATTGGTGCCTGTTGGTCTACAGGTAGGCAGTTCCTCAGATCCTGAGCTGCATTCACCAAATCTTGTATCCAGCGCTCATTGACCCGTTCAAAGAAGTTCTGTGAATAAAGAACACAGTTAGCATACCACCAATGAACATTGTTGGTATTAGACAGTAATATACAAAGACTAATAATTTACCTTGTGGAATTCTACAGTCTGTTTAGTATCAATATGTTTTTCAGCAATCAGTTTCTCTGCATTCTGTAGCCACTCTGAGATAATTCGCTCGGATTCTCGGAAGTTGTGCCAACAGCGGACAGCTTCTTGGAGTTTCTGTTTGAAGAGACCAGAGGAATAAATTCAGTTATGCAAAATACATACGGTATATAATGATTTTATTAAAATACACAGTGCCCCTCATACTAATACCTAATACAAAATATCATATAAAATAATTTTTTATTTGCTTTAGTACCTCAATTAATGCAGCATTTTATTCTCATTGTTGTGTTTTGTGTTTATTCTTTCCATGTACGTGGTCACTTGTTTTGACTATAGTTAAGATAATAGTGAAGACTACAGTGACTTTTCTTAGTCTACCTCATACAATGATTATCAGATTACAGTATATCAAAGCAAGAATTTGAAATACATATTGTGGGATACAGGCAAGCCAGGATGCCATCCTCTTTCTTAGGCCTGGTTTTCACTCTCGAGCAGAGGATCTTTGCCGTAATCCCCATTATCTTGTTAACAGGAAAGAACTAAACATACAATGTATACAGTTTGTTTCTTTTATTTCAATTGCTTTTTAATTACTGCATCAGTGCAGGATTATGGTGGTATAACAAAATATAGACTTATTTGCTTGTAAACTAAATTCAGTTTATATTTTTACAGAAAAAGTTGACTTACTTATCTCTGATCTAGAAATGAAGTAATTAGCTATAGAATCTACATCCAAATTGTTCGACTCCACATAATGAACATTCAGGATAACAAGAAGATTTAGGTGCTCAGAAATCATTGTTGAACATGGGTCCCATTTCAGTTTTCTCAGACTTGAAAGTGACCTTTCTATTGTAGAAGCTGATATAGGGATCATTCATAGGAGTTAAATGAAGTTCAACAACTCTGGAAGCAGGGCCTAGTTTTGGGAGAGCCCTGGCCAAAGCAACCTGGGTCTTATAGAGTTGGCACTTCTGGATTATGTACAGCAGTTTTCATGACTACAAGAGTAAACAAGTCTTGATATAATATATTAATTTCTTATGCAAGATGCTTACCTGCTCCCATTGTTGTGCTAGCTGTGTAGTGCGAGTGAAGCGGTCATTGAGGACTGCCATCTTCCGACTGCAGTCGCTCGTGTCGATGCCTTCTGCGTGGTCCACAGACTTGACAATGCTCTGGAAGACTTTGTTCTTACTCTCCAACATGGACTTGTAGTACAATGTGCGTGAGAAGAATGCCTGCAAAATACATAATGAGAGTCACAAAAAAAAAAAAAAAAAAAACTTAACATTTGAAGTACAGTAGCATTAAAACTTATGATTTTAAGTTAAATAAACTGCAGTTTACTTGAAATATAATCCAAAGAGGTGTAACCTA
The DNA here is from genome assembly GCF_040414725.1 of Anabrus simplex. Classification (NCBI taxonomy): domain Eukaryota; kingdom Metazoa; phylum Arthropoda; class Insecta; order Orthoptera; family Tettigoniidae; genus Anabrus; species Anabrus simplex. The sequence goes on along the minus strand of NC_090273.1, from coordinate 21,570,059 downwards.
CTCATAATATGAATTGGTCAGAATATGTATTCTCGATGCCTTGCTGAGAAGCTGACAACAGTTTAACTAAGCTAACACTCCTGCTTCAGAACAATAAGTAGACTGCAGAAAACAATTTATTATAAGTTTTCTTCTTGATTTGTTATGGCCAACTAAGGACTGCGTTTGAACTTATTAGCACTTTTTTTAGTTTCTCTTCTTCTCTTCATCTTCTCGCTGTGTTCCTTTTTACATTGTTCAGTCCATCTTGATTTAGTCAGGTGAGCTTTACAGGAAATTTGTGTTTGTGAATTAAGGCTCTGAATTTTATTCTATCTTGAATGGCTTTTTCATTAATGCCAATTTCATTTAAGTCTTCACTGATTTCTTTTAGCTAATTATTGTGAATATCCGACTCGTTGGCTGAATGGTCAGCGTACTGGCCTTCGGTTCAGAAGGTCTCGGGTTCGATTCCCGTCTGGGCCAGGGATTTTAACCTTCATTGGTTAATTCCAATGGCCCGGGGTTTGGGTGTTTGTGCTGTCCCCAACATCCCTGCAACTCACACACCACACATAACACTATCCTCCACCAATATAACACGCAGTTACCTACACATGGCCGATGCCGCCCACGGAGGGTCTGCCTTACAAGGGCTGCACCCGGTTAGAAATAGCCACACGAAATTTTTATTATTATTATTGTGAATTTTCATTGATACAAATATATCTTGAGGCAACCTCTAAGGCTAAAATCCTTAGATGGAATTTTGATATTAACTACGGTTCATCTCCCCATGATTAGCACGATGGAACAAACAGCTAACAAGGCTTCTAGCCCCAGGCCCTAGTAGACGTACTAGCTGTTGCTCAAACAATTTCTTATGAAGTGAGATTAGCACTAATTTTGTTGATATTTTTTTTTTTAGTAGATAATTATTGTCTAATAAGATTTATAAGTCTTCAAGGGTACGTGTGTTTTATATTTTTAACCTTTCCCCTTATATTGGATACTGGAGGACCAAGAACATCATGCAGGAATGTGTTGGAGCTTCCCAGTTTATTCTAAGTTTTGTATTCTAGAAAGAAAAAAAAAGAGATACAAATTAGAAGACCTTCTGAAGCAGTGCTGTCCAGGCAGTCTAACAATTTTAATGTTTCGATTGTGCTTCAGTCTAACAAGGAGAGCAGATCTGTCCTCACTGAAAGTTGGAGACAAAGCGAGTTGGCCACACAGCTCAGCTCACATAGCTGTTAGCTTGCATTCAGGAGATAGTGGGTCTGAACCACACAATCGGCAGCCCTGAAAATGGTTAACCATGGTTTCCCATTTTCACGCCAGATAAAACCTGGGACTGTATCTGAATAAATCCCCAGTTACTTCCTTCCCAATCCTAGTTCTTTCCTATCCCCACTGTCACCAAAAAACCTGTCTGAGTCAGAGCGGCATAAAACAATTATCAAAAAGTCGGAGAGATCTTCCATTTTGCCTCGCCTACGTCTGGCCAACTGTACACATGAATATGTACACCACCTAGCATACTAGAGACTAACATTCTCCTCTACAATTCCAAAAGATAACTGTAGCACACCAATGATCATTGTTACCACTTCACAAGATGCTGTGTTCTGCAACATATGTTTCCACTATTTTGATAACCACCTCTCTATAAATTAATGTGTGGTGTTTTTAGAAGAATGTGAAAGCAATGGCAGTAAAGGACACTGGCTTGTAACTGATATACTCATTTTTTCTGTAAGTTTATCTCAGCAGAATAGTCAACTGACATGATTCTGCAAGCCATGAGACAGAACCATGCTGATGTATTGCAAGAGATTAATATTCTCTCTTCTCTATGACTGAACTCACCTTATGCTTGTCTAGTTGAGCCTGGACTGGCTCCTTGCCTCCAGCCAGTGAATGTGATGCAAGCAGAGAGTCTGCCTCGTCCAGCCACTGGCTTATCTCCGCCTGCCCAGCCTCGAGCGACTCCTGCTGTACTAAGATCTGGTGGAACAGGTGGAGCTGCATGGGAATCAAGGCTCGAACTCGTACAAGGGCCTCTGCAACACCAGGCATGACATGAGAGTTAGAAAACAGCAAATGTATTTCAACACCTTCAAATCCTACCAGTTTGCGAGGGGGATCAAATCCACTGACTTCAACTCACCCCTTTCCCATCCTTCCATCGCCAAAAACCTTTGATGTGTTAGCATGACGTTCAACAAGTAGCAAAAAAATAAGAAAACAGAAAGAATTGTTCATGCATGTGTGTGTGTACTTTGGACATTTGTGCAAATTTTGATATTAAGAGCATTTTTAGTGTATATTCATTACTTCTTGTGGCAAATCATTTTTGAATTTTCTGGACTTCAGTCAAATACTTAACATTCAGCAGACCATATGTAATTGTAAGACTGTCATGCTGGCACAACCCAGGCAACACTATGCAAAGTGTACATAAAATCATATTTTCATAGTCTGTGCAACAGCATCAAGCAAACTTGAAACACATGGCATGGAGATTTCTGGAAGTTGAAGGGGGTCTTGATGCTTCTGTCAAAAGCGTGGATGCAACTAGTCCAAAATGTAACAATTATGTAAAGCAGAAAATCGCAAGCATCCTTGCAAAGAATGATGGACGTAAGAAGACAAAGAAAATAGGGAATTGCCCAGTTTAAAGTTTGTCCTTTCACTTTTTATGATGCTGAAAGTATATTTTCTGAACATATTTTTCCAGACAGAAGGAATAAACTGAAACCAGAAAATATGGAGAAAATTATAGTAGGCTACCTCAAATTTTTATAAAATTAGTTATAGTGGAAAATTAAGAAAGAGTAGGAATAATATGTTTGTGTAAGTAATAATGTGTTACGAATTATGATTAAAAATTTATTTCATCCTGCATTGTTAGTGTTTTATGTTTTCACACATCCTACACAACTGAAAATTTGCAGACTCTAAATTTTACGTACATATATGGGCATTTGTAGTGCATATTTGCATGCATATTTTTGTATTCTGTTATATCAACTGGAAAAGATAAAAATTCTCACCTTTCTCTTTCTTTAAGGTGTTCATCATACGATCCACTTCCTCACGTGACAGATCTTGGATCATGGACTGGAAAATCTTGCTCACATTCTTGAAAAGATCTTCAATTCCTTCTACTTCACTTTGAAGTTGCTATCAGAGAAACAAAATATTATCTGGTTTATAAAATAACACAACTTATGAACAAGAAACTACAATGTTCAAGAAACTTTCTTTAAAACGAACACCATGGTGGCTATTTTCAGATTTCCTGCTAGGGCGCAGTGGACACAGGTGTCCGCTTGCAGAGGGTTAAAAAAAAGTTTTGGCCCACACAGAAAAATGCCAAAATTGTTTTTCGCACCCAATGTGTTAAGATGCAAGGCGACATCCACTTCATTGCTATACAAAGATATACTGTTAAGACCAAGACATCAGCATAAGATAAGCTGCTTATTATATTTCCACTCAACTGAATCACTCTTTGCCATTTTACATTTTTTTAATTTTTTAATTTTTTTTTTTTTTTTTTTTACTGATGCTACCAGCTTGTATCTGAAACCAACCAGTCTGTAGTTTCAAAATAATTTTCTACGAAGCAAACATCTGTTATTCCGAACAATGTCAAACAAGGTCTGTAATATAAACCCATAAGCAGCTCCTTCCTAAAAGTGTGCTGGCTCAATATCATATTGTACATTTTTTGAATCAAATTATAATAAAGTTACTGCCTAGTCCCTGCAGAGCAACATGACAAGACTATAAGTTATTTTCTATCTGATGTACTCAATCACTGAAGTACCTGTAGTTGTTGTCCGTAGGCCTTAATACGCTCTGTATTACTGAGCTGCGTCGAAGACAACACAGACTCTGCATTACGAAGCCACTGTTGTAGTCTCTCCACACCTGCTCTGTAGTCCTTGCGGTTGCGGAGGATATCTCCTGCGTGCATGTACTGCTTCACGTGCTGCAAATAAAGAAAATATCTCATAAATGTTTTTTCTCTAAAATGTAGGAAACTTTACAAAAAACCATTCTTCAATAACAATAGTTAACTGACCTGGAAAAGGTCCTCCCATCGAGTTGAGACTCTTAAGTATCGTTCCTTGAGTTCATGGGCCACTTGGTCCTCACAGGTTGCTATCAGGAAACTTACAGTGTCACCCAGTAACTGATGTTTGTCCTTCCACACGCTCACATCCTGCAAACATACATCATTGGTTAGAGTTCACATGTATTGAACATGAATACATCATTATGTTAAAAATTTTAAAACATTGGCAACTGGTTCAAACAGGACTGAGAGGGATTCAAAACATATTTATTAATTCCAGTAGAAATAAAATATTGATTAATATTAACTGCTTCCACAAATAATTTGCCCTCATTAACATGTGCACCAAAACTGAACGGAATTTCCTTGAAGAAAACGTATCAGATAATAATAAACCAGTTACAGAGTTTTCCAAAGTACAGTGAAACCTCATTAGCATGCTCCTCATTAAGGGATGTTCTCACTTAGCATATCACAAATCTGAAGTCCTGATTTCCATCATATTAAATCTATATAAAAATACCTTGCTCATCAAGTCACAAATTTTTGCTTAGTATGATCACATTTTCTCCAACCTTGCAAAAGTTCTTTGCCATCCTTTGTGTATGAAATGTCTTCCCAAAACAGGTCAGAGCCCTTGCCACAGGAGGCAGGTTGAGGAAAGTTACGCAACAATGGCAAAGGGCCTTGAATTCCTGTACTTCACAGGGTAAATTACACCTTCCAGGAGCCTCAGAAACATTTAGTTTTGCTAGCTGGTTAGCAGTGATGTTGCCACATAACCCAGTGAACATATTAGTGCTTGTTTTTCTCATTCCAGTCAGAAAGTAGAAATTTTATTCTGTGTTGAGTTGTACAGTGAAGGTTAGAGTATATTTGTCCTGTGATATTCTACCTATGGTTTACTGTAGTAATGTAACTGTGAGAAGTTCAGTAGAGTGGTGCATACATTTGGTTTTGTGATTGCTTGGACATGGATACAGAAAAAGTCAAGAAATTGATTACAGATTTAGACAAAGGTAAAATCCTTCAGGAAGTGGAAAGACATCTGCATCTGAAGTGTGCAGCTTTGGCACGAATGTTAAAACTCGCACCTTTGACTCAAGTAGATCTGAACCAAGGCCGGATATTACCAAAGTAATGTCGCATTCAGGATGACAGCCAAAGTTGTTCCTTTGCACGTGGGCGAAGGTAACCTCTGAGTAATTCGTGGTCAAAGAGTGTGATCAGAAAATGTTGGTCCGAAACATAAGAAACTAACAGTTAAACACTACACATTTGTTCTAGAAAGAGAGCGACCTGCATTAATATATGCTGATACTTTTACAGGCCCCAGTGCAAATGTTTTCATATTTGTTCTTTTATGTTTTTCACACCTTTTAATAGTCTGTTGTTAATTTATATGACTTAGTGGAAATGGTTTTTATATTTGTTCCCTGGAATTTCTCACATCTTTTAATACTGTCCTCTCATCTTCAGAAAGCATAGACTCAGCTTTCACTGACATACATGATGTAACATACAAGCATGTCAAAAAAAAAACAAAAAAAAACAGTAGTATGAAGTGGTTCCAGATTTCTGTTGGGCAGTCTGCAACTGGGTGTTCAATAGTATATTTTCTCATTTAACATATTCTCTTTCCTTGTCCCCTACAGAAATGTCTTAATGAGGTTTTACTGTAACGAGGTTTTCTGTAAAGTAACATATTTTTCTGAATACAAGTTGATCCTGAATCTAAGATGAAATCCTATTTTGAAGGGATCTCCTGAGAATTTTCTTTATTCACTTGCTGATACTATTCTATGTCATTATCATCAACATCATCATCAGCATCCCTATATTCACTTATGCTTTCTTCAGAACATTCAGACTTATTTTACGCCCTTTGTGGTGACTGTCGCATTAGATGGCATGTCAAAATAGATGCCATCCAGTCACATTACCGATATGGTTGAGTAATTAGTCACATTAATTTCTCAATTTTACTTCATGATGTTAAAATACAACAAGTTCCTCAATACATGCTGTTATTTCTAGGCTGCAATGAAAGCCTGCTTTCTTCATTCTCAAGTAACAGCTTTCAACGCAACAACATAAACCTTGCTGTCTTCAACAGTCCGCACTCACTTTGAATGCCATGCCACCTTCTTATGGAAGTTACTGCTTCAACTCAAGCGTCTTCATTCCTTAATGTGTAATTTTAAGATGACCCCAGATTTTTGGATTTGAGAATTTGGGAAGAAAGGTAAATTTAGAACTCAAAATTATAAGGACCTCCTCCACACTCTAGAACAATTCTACATCCCTAACATGATTCTGAGCTTTATATGGATATGCTCTGACCTGGAAGTACTCCATTTTGTCTTCTTCGGGCAGGTCCAGCATTCCATATGCTTTGTCAAGCCAAGCCTCAAACTCGTCGGCAAGAGTGTTCCAACGCCTCCAGTAGGCTACGACCTCCTCCAGCATGCTCTGTACACAACGTAGCTCCATGGAAACATTCTTCCACCTCTCACCAGTCTCCCTCATGAACCGGTCAATACTTAGGCCTTCTCTCTGGTCTGAAAAAACATAAACATAACGTATGCTTAAAGTGTAGATCAAAAGGGTGAAGCTTTCACAGCTAAGCATTACATGTTATCTGTACATGGAAAACTTGCAAGATATGTCAAAACATCAATAAAATTAAATAATCTGCAAATTAAAGTTTTTTTCCTAGTGGATTCCTCAAAAATCTCTTCGAGTTAATGGTACGTTAAATCACTTTCTCTGGCAGTTTAACACTGAACTAACATAAAGGTTTCAGCAACAGAGGAATGTAGGAAAGGGAGCAGCTGCTCATGAATTAACTTACAGCCCTGGAATTTTCTTGGAGTGAAAATGGGAAACCACCAAAGGTGAAGTAAGTAATCAGTGAATGGGTAGGCAGAAAACTTTCCCTTAAATTTTTGTGTGGGATCAGATTACTGAGAATTCTAGTTACCTTACAGCCAAAATATTTTAATGTCTAAATTAGTTGTTCACCTCTTGGTTTTTGTATCATATTTCTATTCAAAACACCAAGAGATAATGGCTTACATTTTTAAAAGTTTAAAATGTTTGACAAGTTCCTGTGAGGACCTATTCCAATCATTATGGAGAGACACATTTCTTATAGAGGGTTGTTTTACACCATGACCGCAGTAAATGAGTCTCCAAATGAGTCTTTTATTTTTGAACTGTAATTAATTATGCTTATAGTCCGGCCCCGCGGTGTAGGGGCAACGCGTCCGCCTGTCGCCCGGCGGCCCTGGGTTCGATTCCTGGCCGGTTCAGGGGTTTTTAATTGTAAATGATTAATATCCCTGGCCTGGGTACTTGTGTTTGTGTCGTCATTAACGTTCCTTTCCTCACATTCAACACTCTACACTTCCGCAATTACACTTACACGCAGGTTCCTCTCATATGGTGAAAGTAGTGGCAAAAGATCTGCAGAGGTGGACGTCACAAACAAATATCATTTAGTTTTTAAAAAATTATGCTTATAATAGAGCCTCCGTGGCTCAGACGGCAGCGCATCGGCCTCTGACCGCTGGATACCATTGTTCAAATCCCAATCACTCCATGTGAGATTTGTGCTGGACAAAGCGGAGGCGGGACAGGTTTTTCTCCGGGTACTCCGGTTTTCCCTGTCATCTTTCATTCCAGCAACACTCTCCATCATTTCATAGCATTTATCAGTTATTAATAAATCACCCTGGGAGTGGCGACCCCATTGTACTAATAGCCTATATATGGTTCATTCATTACATCCCTGCAGGTTGTAGGTTTTCATTTTTCAATTAATTATGCTTATAATGATCTTTATTGTCAACAACAAAGGAGGCTCAGTGCATGTTCTAAAGGACACGAATTGAAACAAGAAAAAAGGCAGGCTTCAAATGTCTTAATACTTTGTGTGAAGTGCATACTGGTAAACTTTCCACTCTTCTGTTACCCCTGTTGAGGAGCCATGAATATTTACAGCTTTGGACGCAAAATGTTGCTTGCCTTTCCAGTGATTATATCGCCACTTAGATCCTGATCAGCATGCATAAGCCTGGCTGCACACCAAAGTGATAAGATCTATGTTATAAGTCAATCCTTCCAGTCAGTTTCAATAATGTTATCGAGTGAAGACAATATTGTCGTGATATATTGGTATTTAAAGAACTGAAGGTACAGTGAAACCTCGTTAGTGCCTTCCTCAGTAACATGTCTTCCCACTTAGCACATCGTAAATTCGAAGCTCCGATTTTCATCATATTAAATATATACAAAGATAACTCACTTATCGCGTCACAAATTTTCTCTATTACTGCTTAGTACAATCACATTTTCCTATCCATGAAACTGTTATTTGTGATCCCTTGTGAAAGAAACATGATTTTTAACTTGAGTAATAGTCGTTGCCACAGTTGCATGATAATGGGAAAAGGCCTTGAATTCCTGAAGTTCACAGGATAAGTTGCACTTTCGGGGAGCAAGCCGTTAGCCTCAGGAATGTTCAGTTTTGCTTGCAGGTTGCTCATAAACAGTGAGCCTGTCTGTGCTTGTATTTTGCCGTCCATTCAGAAGTTAGAAATCTATTTTGTGTTGAGTGGTACAATGAAGTGCAGCGAATATTTGTCACATGATATGGTAGCCTGTATCTGGATGAGGAACGTAATCATGTGAAACTGATTAGCATGATGCATATTTGTCTTGTGATAGCCTAGTTATAGGTACAGACAAAGTCATGAAATTCCTTACTAATGAACAGAAAATTAAAATCCATCAGAAAGTGTCCTGGCGTCTGCATTTTTAAGCATGCAGAGATCATGAATGTTGAACTCACATCTTCGAGTTTCATCTCGATCACTCAAGTTGAAGTTTTGTCGACTTCAAGTTGCTGGCCAAAGTCATTCTTCCTGGCCATACATGATCGAGTGTAACCTCCAATTCATTGTGCAAGAGTGTGACTGGAAAATAATGCTTAATAACCCCGTACTTTGAAATAAAAGGGTTCTACTAACATTTGTTTTAGAAAGAGTGTGATCTGCAATACTACTTCTGATATTTTTATTGGCCCCGGTGCACAGGTTTTCATATGTGTTGTCTGATGTTAATTACACCTTTCAGTACACTTGTTATTTTGTAAGCCCCAGCGGGAAAGGTTTTCATATTTGTTCCCTCATGTTTTCTCACACCTTTTAATACTTTCCTCTCATCTTTAGAAATTGTAAATATAATTTTCACTGTACCCGCAGATATCTATTGTTTCCATATCCCTGTTGGATAGTTTTTATTTGTATATTCAGTAGTATGTTTTCTCTCTTAACACATTCTTTTACCTTGTCCCCAGCAGAAATGTCCTAACGAGGTTTTACTGCATTGAGTCCATCCGCATAATGTAGTTAACATAATGAATTAATTTAAATTTAAGCTCATAAGTCTTTAGGCTTTTTTTAATCATGAAATTACCAGCATCTCACCCCAGTGCAGCAGCGGGCTGCAATAGTCTTCCGAGCCAAACCTGTAACCTCAGCTTTATTGTAATCTATGGGGTCGGGGATGAAGTGCGATGAATTTATAGCCAAATACCCTTCATGACGCCAAGCTCAGTCTTCCCAATGCACAGCCTGGCTCCATAGCCACAGCATGTTAACACCTCCAGCCACTCCGATCGTTGTTTTTCTACAATATTAATGAAAAAATGTACGAATGTTGTATCTTGAGCCTTGTTAGCACTCACTTTTACAAACGTTGTTTGCTTGAAATATCATACGATCCTGAGTGAATAGACTGGCAGAGCATATCGCGTAATAGCTTATCTTTTGACAGATGCCATTATTGTACTGGTGTACACCAGTTTAGTCATTTCAATATAGTTAGCACACACACAAGCGATGTCAATCTTATAAGATAATTATCATGTGTTTGCTTGCGACTTCAGATATATCGTACTGGTGTGCACCCGGCCTAATGGTGTTTGTCACCAACTAGTGGTTATTCAATGATGAATGCACATAAAAGAAAATTGCTACTGTATTTTGTAAGTTTAGTGTTGCAGCTTTTTCTGCCTGGTTGTTCGATGACTATGGTTCAAATGGCTCCACTTACATCTCTTCAATCAAGTGTAATATGAAACTAAAGAATGAAGTCTTTACAATACAAGGAATATGGATTATTGATTCCATTGTGATTATACCAGTTGTTTACAGTAATAACCCTATGTACCATACATCAGTTTTTATATCTGAAAAGCTGGCATGTGGTGTATGGGTAGCAAGCCTCTCTCTTACTCAAAGATCCCGGGTTCAGTTACTGGCCAGGCCAGGGCAGAGAGTTTTGTCTGGATGGTTGGTCCAAGGTCTACTCAGCTTACACGAGAATAAGTGAGAAACTATCTGACAGCAAGATAGCATCCCTGGTCCAGAAAATCTACAATAACAGCCAAGAAAATTCGTCATGCTGACCATATAACCATATAATCTGCAGGCCTTTGGTCTGAGCAGCAGTCGGTTGGTTGGCCACCACCCATCAGAGCTGTAGCATCATAGGCTTTCTTATTTTTATTTTGATGGTAAATATCAAATTTGTCATACTCTTACATACATTTTCAATATTTCATAATAAAATGCCTCAAAATATACTTCAGAATTACTACCCATCAATAGTTAAAAACAGTCTATGGCCTTCCATAACTGAAAGTATTTAGTTTATGTCTAGTCTTACCAATGTTTCCTTCTCTTTTGTATTCATCTACAACTTGCTGCATATCGATGTAGGCCTTGTTGAACTCTTGGAAGATACGATTACGAGAGACAAAATTACGGTACTGCTCCAGTAGCTGCTGAACCTTCTCTTCTCGACCATATTTCACAGTCCAGCCTCGCAGTTTAGTCTCGGTCAGGTGGAGGAAGGCAATGAGGCAGCACTGAAATAAGAAAAGTTACAATATTAAATATATATAACTCTTGGTTATAGAATATACAATAGAAATGGATAAGATGCCTATTGGCACACAAATTGTTTCACCATATGCTTGTATTGTTTTCTAAATGCATGAGATGGGAATATAACCTGAACATCATGATACTACCTTGTGCTAAAAGACCGACCATAGATTTCCTGACAAATATTGCAGAATCTAGTCTATTCTGAGTCATACCAATGTTTCAAAAAATTTTACTCTCCTAACAGTGTCCTCTCAGAAATCTACAACAGTGGTTCAAAAAAATAAGGTAACAAGCCCCCTCCTGGATGTACTATTCATTCCAGAGTTTGCATGCACTGCCAGGTCGAAGCATAGGGACAACAGCTGTGGTGCATGACCACTCCCTGGCACAGCATGCCAGGCATCTCCTGTCAGATCAGCTGTAGTCTGGCTGCGCTTATGAAGACATAGTCAAACATAGAAGTGTGAAATATGGTCCATTCTTTGCATCTAAAAGGCACTGCACCGACAGAAATTAATAGGAGATTCACTGAGTAACATGGTGCAGATGTGGTACAATGCTTTCGATAACAGCACGACAGTCTTGTATGATGAGCACTGTCTAGGCCAGCCAAGCATATCCTCCACTGATGACGTGATTCAGGACCAACAATGATGTGCAGCAAGCCATCCTGGATTGGTTTCTTCTATACGGGCTTTGATTCCTTGGTCAACCGGTGGAACAAGGGTTATCAGAGTTGTACAATGGTTGGTATGTATATGAGGATGTTGAATGCAGTGTTGCAATGAGGGGACTTGTTACCCTGTTTATCGGACTGTCCTCATATTAGCCCATCTCTTTCTTAGTTCTTAATCAGAGAATTGTAAAATAATTCCTTTGTTTTGTTAAATCCTAGTTTAACAAACGTATACTGTTTTAATCTCCATGGAGTTGTCAGTAACAGAACAGCCTAAATTTTTGAACATTTCTACTTGATCGAGATTGAAACCAAACACATTTATTTTTGTTAAAGCAAAATACTTAGTTTACTGAAAGAATATTAATATACACTCAGTGAGCAGACTATATGAATCCCTAATTGCTACATTTAAACTGATCACCACAAACTAGATATCGTAGACCCCTATAATGTATTATTTTAGGATGTAAAATGGATTTTTTTAGGTATGTGTTACTCAAGATCGTGATAAAGAATAATTAATTATTACCTTGTGCTCTAGGAACTTCAGTCTAATCCTACGTTGTGCTGCTCTAGGTCCGATAGTTTCAAGGCGTTGTGCCATGTTGTGAAGTTGTTCTGGGGGTACATTCTGTGCCAATGATGAACTGCGTGCTTGGTCAAACTTGGCTTTAATGGCAGGCAAATCTGCAAAGAAAACCTGCAAAATAAAACAAAACAGAAGGTTACTTACAGATGTACAAGACAAGACAATAAGTAGACAGATAGTATTTGGGTCACATTTTAAGTTATGTCAGGTTAAAATTCAAATTTTAAGAGTCTTAATACGGAAAGTGCAGCTTGCTTGATGAGTTCTTTTTTTCTGGTACTCATTATTCAGTGGCTATTAAATTATATCTTGGTACACATCAATCACCCTATTAAATGAACAATAATAGAAGTAAACCTAAGTCAAGTTACTGGAAGTCATAAGAACAGAGATTTAGAAATACAAACAATACAATCTCCATAATTCGACTATCCAGTAGTTTGGCACATCTAGTAATCCCGTCTTTTTCTTTTGCACCAGGTGTACCAAGTTGAAACATCTGGATTTGAATTGTGACTTATTTTAGTGTGATCATTTAAGATCAACCACTGCCTTCTTCATTGCCGTTCACATGGATTATTATTATGACAGATTTTGAACACTATGGTTCTTTGTTCCTTGTGCAGCTGCATATTTTTGTGTGTTTTTACATATCAAATGTGGTTTGAGTAATACTGAACTCAGAGAAACATTTTTGAAACTACTGATGTGGAACAGATGAGAGACAGACTATGAAGACAGAGGATAAACCAAAAGTTAAAGCATTCTAAATATGATTTCTTTAGGAACAGAGGAGGAATGCACCCATTAACGAAGATACTCTGGCAGGTTCTTCTACAAACAAAGTACAGGCAAAGATGACCATCTTCAAATACTGCAGGACTGAGTTGGGACTGAGTCTGTCAAGTTGGGCTCAAAAGGCTGTCTGAGTCACTCAGCCTGGCATCCATACCTTTCTAACATTGTCTTGTGTGTGCTAGAACAAGTTTGTTACTTTTAATGATCTGTTTCAGACTAGTAATACCATTCCTTATACAACCAATCATTGCAATGAATGTCGCTTGTAAAGTCTGCTAGTATTCGGATTTCAGTGGGCTTGGCAGACTATTATGTAACAGCATATTCTGGCTCAGTGAGGAAAGCAATGGGGAAAACACTTCACTTCTCATTTCCCTAGCATGCCTCTTCAGTTGTGCCTAAGGTGAGTATAATAGCTGATAGTGGAATGGTTGGAAATTTGATCAGCTTTCAAGCTGAGGAATCAACCTAACATACAAAGAAGAAAGTTTGGCTAAGCACAATCAATGGATAACAACAGCTACAGATGCTGTGTAAGAGAACAAATTTACTATTAACACAAATGGCAACTCCAATCTAGCATAAACAACACAATGTTACTGTTATTGTTGTTGCTTTTTTTTTTTTTGAGAAGAGACTTGGGAAATCAATGCATGAGTCTTATCCATTTCAGTTCAACTCAATTCTGGAAGATTCTTCACCATCTGAAGATTTAGGTCTGATTTTCGGTTTCAAAGCAAACTTTTCCCTCATTCTGGAGTTGTGATTTTCATTCCTGTACAATATTGTTTAGAGCTGGCTTAGCGAGTCAACATTAAATTACTGCATGATATCTGATGATATGTTTAATTTTATACATTAAAACAAGAAAATAAAACATAAACAGTGAATTATATGACTGGCCTCTGCACAGTTGCTGTCTCATTTTTTCACATTACAATGACTTCCTTCACTTACCATTCGCATTGGCTGTTGACCAGTGATGACTAGAAATCGGATTTGCATGCAAATGCATATCTGGTTTGCCGATATGCAGACCTCCAAAACTGACAAGAAAGTGCATTTAAAGGTGAAATTGGACAAATTATTAAGTTTAATCTATATATATAAAATAACTTGTCCTGACTGACTGACTGACTGACTGACTGACTGATTCATCATCGCCGAGCCAAAACTACTGGACATAAAGAAATGAAATTTTGGGGATATATTCATATTAAAATGTAGGTGCTCGCTAAGAGAGGATTTTTGGATATTCCGTCGCTAAGGGGGTGAAAAGGGGGGTGAAATTTTAAAATGAGTGTATCTATATCTCAAAACTTTAAAAGTTTACAGGTGTAAAAATTGGTATTTAGAATCTTCTTTAAAAAATAAGGAAACACGTATTTTTTTGTTTTCAGAAAATCAGAATAGGAGGGATGAAAAAGGGTGAAAATAGGGGAAAATGGGTTGAATGCCTTTAATCAGGATACCGGTACTTATATCTCAGAAACTGAAGATATTACAGACCTGAAAATTGGTACTTTGGATCTCTTTTAAAAATAAAGAAGCACGTATTTTTTTGTTTTTGTAAAATCCAATTAATGGGAGGGTGAAAAGGGGGTGAATTTTTAAAATGAGTGAATCTATATCTCCAAACTTTTAAAGTTTGCAGATGTAAAAATTGGTATTTAGAATCTTCATTAAAAATAAAGAAACACATATTTTTTTGTTTTCGGAAAATCGCAATAGGAGGAGTGAAAAGGGGTGAAAAAGGGGTTGAATGCCTTTAATGAGGCTACTTATATCTCAGAAACTGAAGATATTATAGACCTGAAAATTGGGGTTTCTGGATCTCCTTTAAAAATAAAGAAACACGTATTTTTTTGTTTCTGGAAAACCCAATTAAGGGGGGTGAAAAGGGGGTAATATTTTAAAATTATTGTATCTATATCTCAAAACGTTTAAAAGTTATAGATGTAAAAATTTGTATTTAGAATCTCCATTAAAAATAAAGAAACACGTATATTTCGCTTTCGGAAAATCGTAATAGGAAGGGTGGTAAAGGTTGAAAAAGGAGTCAAATGCATTTCATGAGTCTACTTATATTTCACAACCTGAAGATATTACAGACCTGAAAATTGGTGTTTGGGATCTCCTTTTAAAATAAAGAAACACGTATTTTTGTCTGTGGAAAATATAAATAATGGGGGGGGGTTGAAAAGGGGGTGATTTTTTAAAATGAGTGTATCTACTCAAAACTTTTTAAGTTTATACATGTAAAAATTGGTGTTTAGAATCTCCTTTAAAAATAAAAAAACACGTATTCTTTTGTTTTCGGAAAATCCCAATAGGAAGGGTTTAAAAGGGTGAATAATGGGTTGAATGCCTTTCATGAGGCTACTTATATTTCAGAACCTGAAGATATTACAGACCTGAAAATTGGTATTTTGGATCTACTTTAAAAGTAAAGAAACACGCATTTTTTCGTTTTTGGAAAATCCAAATATTGGGGGTGAAAAGAGGGGGTGAATTTTTTAAAATGAGTGTGTCTACATCTTAAAACTTTAAAATTTACAGATGTAAAAATTGGTAGTTAGAATCTCCTCTAAAAATAAAGGAACACGTATTTTTTTTGTTTCCCGTAAATCCTAATAGGAGGGGTGTAAAAGGGTGAAAAATGGGTTGAATGCCTTTAATGAGGATACACATATCTCATAAACGAAAGATATTACAGAACTGATAATTTGCATATGGGATCTCCTTTAAAAATAAAGAAACACGTATGTTTTAGTTTTTGGAAAAGCCAATTAATGGCGGTTAAACAGGAGTGACAAATTGGGGTGAATTTTTTGAAAGACTATCTACAGAATATCTTGGAAACGTAAAATGTTACAGGCGTAAAGAGTGGGTGTAAATCTCCTGTAAATGTAAAAAAATATAGGTGATTTGTTTTTGGAAACTCCACTTAAAGGGAACTCAAAAGGGGTGAAATTTTAAAATGAGAATTTTTACAGTATATCTAAAAAAACTTAGCATGTTACAGAAGAGAAAAATGGTATTTTTTTATCTCTATTAAACATAAAGAAACGTGTACTTTTAGTTTTCGGAAATACCACTTGGTTGGAGGGAGGGGGGGGGGGGGTAAAAGTGACTGAAAATGGTGATGAATTCTTTTAATTAGGCTACTAATATCTCAAAAATGAAGATGTTACAGATGTGAAATTTGATATTTGCAATCTGCTTTAAAAGTAAAGAAACACGTATTCTCGGAAAATCCAAAGAAGGGGGGGGGGGGGGGGGTGTGAAAGAATTGAAAAATTAATTGACTTAATTGTATGAGAATACATACATCTAATAAAAACTAAAGTTGTTACAGACGTGAAAATTCGTATTTGGACCTCCTTTAAAAACAAAGAAGGACGCGTTTTGGTGGGGAAACCATCTTGGAGGGCGGGAGTGTAAAGGAGTTGAATTCCTTTCATGAGGACACATAAATCAAAAACTGAAGAAGTCAGAGTCGTGATAATTGGTATTTAGAAGATCCTTTACTATTAAAGAAACAAGTACTTTTTGCGGGAAAATTCACTTAGGGAAGGGGGGGGGGGGGAATTAGTGTGAAAGGAAGTGAAAGAAATTGAATTATTTTTATGGGGATATTTACATCTCAAAACCGAAGGTAATAGACGTGAACATTGGTGTCTGGAATCTCCCTTAAACATAAAGAAACAAGCATTCTTTTAAATTTGTTGGTGGGGGGGGGGGGTGGCGGTAATTAAACTTAACGGCGGTGGGGGGTGGGGTGTAGAAGGAGGTGAGACCAATTGATTTTACTGTTATTAATGTACTTATCAGGATCCTCCGTTTCTCAGGCGGCAGCGCGCCGGCCTCTCACAGCTGGGTTCCGTGGTTCAAATCCCGGTCACTCCATGTGGCATTCGTGCTGGACAAAACGGAGGCGGGACAGGTTTTTCTCCGGATACTCCGGTTTTCCCTGTCATCAGCCATTCCAGCAACACATAATAATAATAATAATAATAATAATAATAATAATAATAATAATAATAATAATAATAATAATAATAATAATAATAATATTCCGGACCGTCGTCAAATGCGCGGACCGCGCTGGAAACGGCTCCTGGACGGGTAATGACTAAGAATGCAGTCCGGACGCGGGTTCAGTACCACCAAGGCACCCAATATGACACCACGCCGGATCTCCTGAAGGATTTTATCCATATTAAAAATATTATAGGAAAAGATGGCAAAGATTTACGAACCCAACTGACCGGGAGGAATACCTGAGTCTAGCCCGGGAAGTATGAAATCGATTGCTGGAAAGGAAGATTTAGAAATGGGAGGAAACATGCCGTAAAATCATAGAAAACCAGTCAGATCGGGAATTTTGGTGGATTCTCGCAGAAAACGAGTCAGATCGCGAATTTCGGCGGATTATATATCTAAAACAATAAGCATTCAATTATAAATTTCAGTATAATACCGTAGCGAAGCACGGGTATCTTGCTAGTAGTGCATATATATGCATATTTTCATATATTTCAGATTAGTGCAAGCATTTCAAGTTTATTGTGCATGTTTTAGACTATTATTATGCATTTTTTAACATCTTTACAAGAAGTCTTCAAGAAAATGTAAATAATGCCGTAAACTCTTTCGGCGATGAAACGATTCAAAGGAACTGGCAATTATCAAGATACACTTCCAAATCATATCATTTAGAATCAATCAAGAAGCTAGAAACACGTATGTTTGCATCTTGGTGATTCGCTGGACATTTTGGAGAATACAAAGAGTGAACTAGAAGGTATCCCAGGAAACCTCGGATTCCGTCTGCAAAACGAAATATCGTGATGTCTTTAAACAGAATCTACCTGAATGTTTAAATACCACCTAGACTCGATCCCAAATTCAAGTACTGTCCTGTTATATTGTAGATGTAGAGAAATCATTCTCCGCATTGAAGCTAGTTTTAACAGACAAATACCAAAGATTTATACCAGAAAACTTGGAGAAGGCTGTTGTGGTGTAATGCAAAACATATCATGGGCAGGAAAAGTAGGGTGTGCAGTGTAAAATGAAAGAGGAATGTGTACCCCTTTCAGACCGAGTACGCACAATTGTGCGGGTTCGTACTTTATTTATGTCTAAGCTTATTTGACGTTTTCTTGGAGCTAGACCGGACTGCAGTGCTTGTGCGGGACACGTAGCATGTACTTCAGCTGTTTTTATTTAGTACTTGACCACCAGGGGGCAGGAAGAAGAGTTCAAAAATACAGTTCATTAGGAATATGGCGGGAAGCAGTAATGCCTAAAGTATTATAAGTATTTATTTATTGCATTCATATTAATCTAGAAGCTTTACTGAATATTAGAATATAATCAATGGAGTGCGTAGATTGTGTAGCAAACGTAAATTGTGAACTTACAACATCGTACGTAATACCATGAGGTTTTGAATGTTGATACGCACAAATGTGCGAGCTAGGTTTCCTTACAGCCAATGCATGCAAGAGTGCTGGGTGCTGTCACAAAAAGGACCGAGAAAGAAAAACTTGTACTCTTCATGAGAAATGTAATGTATAAGATTTTAATTGTTTAAAATCGTTCCACACTGTAAAATAGAACATTTGATCATGTACATGTGCATATTCACATGTACTGAGTTGAATTTTTTTAATTTTTTATTTTTTGCAAGTAGTGAATGAAGTCCTGACACGCACAATTGTGTGGGTTCCGTTTTTCAGCCGATAGTTCTTATTTTGTAAAATAAACTGTAAAAACATGTATTTAAGAGCATTTTAGTAAGTTTTTGACGTTTAGACACCTCCAGATTTCCTTCAGGTCTGACGACAAGCTGCTGCTGCCAAAAGGGCAGTAATAGCAAAACTCCTCCTCAATGCGGAAAATGTAACGTTTACTTGTGTTTGAACGAAGATTTAATTGTTTTAAATTATTCCCCACTGTAAAATAGAACATTCGATCATGTACATATGTATATTCACATGCATTGAGCTAATTTTTCTTTTTTGTAAGTAGTGAACTAAGTCCTGACACGCACAATTGTGCAGGTGCTTTTTTTTCCAGATGTTATTTTTTATTTTGTAGAATAAACTAAAAATATATGTATTTAAGAGCATTTTAGTCAGTTTTTGATGTAAAACAAAAATTCACACCGCCAGTTTTCTTTCAGGTCTGAAAGGGATAAGGAAGCATGTTTCTTCACATTTCTGTTTTTTACACGGTTTTCTTACAATTTTACTAATTGATTTATCTTGTTCATTAATTAACACTATGAGCGTGATTTAAACTGTCAGAAAAAATCACAGTTTTGTCAGTTTTTGCAGTATAAATAAATTTATATACATATTCTAGAAAAAGTGGACTATCATATGAAATCAATTCAAAAATGCATACCTTCAGCATTGGAAATAAAATCAGGCTACAATATTGGTACAATCTGTTATCCCTGTTCACACAATTGAATTTCTAATTCACTCAGAAAAGTTTGATAGTTTTCAGTCACTGAACAATAGAATTACAAATTATTATTCCCAATACCTAGCTTTGGTATAGTAACATTCAAAACATTCTCCTATCCAAAGACCTACGTCATATTTACAGCATTTTCTTCACAGCACGGCCGGTGTTGCATTTGGACTTGTCATAGCAAACCTTGCATGTATGCTGCAAGGGTCCTTCCTTCCTCGCGCCCACTGCGGTTATTCTGTGTGAAAAATAATCTCTACCTACTAGCCTTCCTGCAGATGGTGCTCATGATTCTTCAGTAATTTCAGCAGCAACACTACTCACCAAATCATCTGCCAAACATTCACAAAATTTTGATACGGGAAGAAAAAAACAGGCATGTTCAAAGGAGCAATATCTTGTTTCCATTGTGTTCCTGTGCTTCTCACCTCCCTTCGTCTTTTTGCAACTGGTTCTTCTGGTGATGAGGGGCTCGCAGATTTTAATTTTCTTCTTCACAATCAATTTCATACAGATCAGAATCCGAATTGTTTAAAAGTTCCGTAATAATCTGTTCACTTATTCGTGGGCTGTATGCACGCCTAGGATTTCCTTTACTTGTACTAGGTCTGTGATCCATATCCCAATATACAGTAAAAATCGACTGCTTGAGACATGATTGCAGACTGCTGACTCACTAGACTTCCATTCTAAATCTGTGAAGTCATATAATCCATCATTAGAACACGTGCACATAAATTTGAACTTATCAAACCAGAGCGTGTGAGGAGTACGTATGTCAGCAATTAGGTAAGGTCTAGCTGAGCGCACATGGCTATGGAATTTTGTCCCAAGGTTGCACCACCAATCACTATCGGTCGATAACAACACCCATCAATTGTAAAGGAAATCGACAATACATTAAAACAAAAACGAATTCGAGAGCATGAATAGCTTTCAAGTGACTGAATTTCAAATTTCATGGTAGTAGGATTACCATCAGTGGCACTCAGGCGCATTCTGCATGGTAGTAATATTACTACCGCCAGCCGCATAGTGTTAACACGCTGTGTCTTATGTAGGAGAAGTGTGCATATTGCCTTAACAGTGACCACTGATAGATTGATACGTCTCACAAACTATGCACGGATTGTTTGTACTAGTGGAACAGTCACAGCTGTAAGTAGTGTGATTTTGATTTTCATTTAGCTTGTTTATACTTGATCATGAATTTATGTATTGGTGTGCGTGAATCACATGAATCTAGTAAACGAATGTTACGTTTGCATTTCATACAAATCTTTAATAGCATGAAAATAAGTGCATACTTAAATCCATATTTTAACACTCCTTGCATCATAGTTGCACGCTTAGATTGGTGATTTATACAGCATATAAATCCAATGTCTAGTGATGACTATTTATTTCATAGATAAACTGTCACTCTGAAAAGCTGAGCTTGCTTTATTGGCCATATACAAATCGAGTCTTACCTTGTGCTCCTCAAGCTTGCGGCTGATGATACTAGCTGTCTCTTCATTCATGGCGGTGGGGATATCATCACTCACAATGAGAGCTTCAGCTCGACCTAACCATTCGCCCACCTCACCCAAGGCACCAGGTAGTCGGGAATCTAACAACCACAGCCAGTGACGAAGCTGAAACACGTGCACAAATACACCATTAAACATTAATCATTCTCATAGGGTTGCCAACTTGCGAATTTTACTATGGCAAAATATTAATTTCATCAGTACTTGGCAAGAATCGTGTGGCATTCAAACTCTCTGGAAACTGCATTAACCTTTCTCTATTTACTAAATATAGGAGCAATAATTTGAAACTCATCAAAAAGATGTACTTGAAAATTAAATATCTAGAACTGAGAACTCTTCAATGGCTCAATTACTGTCATTACTAAAAAGCAAATGTCAAAAACTGAAAGCCTTCTTACTGTTAGTGTTTATTGGATTATAGAAATAGTTATTTTGATAAAGTTGACAACAATGTAGGACTATAGTTTATCAGCAGTTTTTATCTTATTTTTTCCTGTAATCTTATATTCATCTGACTAAGAGATGGACCATTGGCAATTTAAACACGTGTGTGTGTGTGTGTGTGTGGGGGGGTCAGAATATTTTCTTATTTGGTTAGTTATTCTTCATTTGTTTACTTTACTGTATTTGGAGACGATTCAGGATATTTACTATAGCCATGCAAAGCTAGGAATTACAAGCTTTGAAGTGAATATCATGTCAGCACCAGTACTGACCTGTGCTTCCAGCTTGGTCCAGAGCCCATCAATCTCTCGCCAAGACTCCAGGGTAATACTGATCATGTTCTGAGATTCGACAAGTCTCCTTAGCTTCTCATATACTTGTACTTTACTGTCAACTTCATTCTTGAATGTCATATATTCCTAGAAAAAGAGAAAGAAGAAAATCAGTATACCTTATTATGAGACTTATGCAAAGTACAACCCATCCAAGCATAAATTTAAAAATAGAAAGCCTCACTTACAGAATAATTGTTGGGGAGAGAGTTAGTCTGTTGTAGGTGCTCCAGATACTGCGTCTTCTGAAGCAACCAGGAGATAAATTCGTTGTATTCTGCTTCAATAGCTGCAAGGGTACTTGAACCATCAGCAGTCTGTAATTGAAACCATGAATAGTGCTATGTTACAGAATTAAAATTTAATGCTATTAATATAGATGGTAAATAATCCATGTTGAATAATAATAATAATAATAATAATAATAATAATAATAATAATAATAATAATAATAATAATAATAATAATAATAATAATAATAATAATAATAATAATAATAATACAAAGAGGTAATTTGAAATATATAAAAATAATCATATACCAACAACAAAGTATCAGTATAAAGCTGTTGCTTCAAATCCAATGATTATAATTATTTTCAACATTAGTAACTCATTAACCTCTCTGAATAGCAATGCCGATGCTGGAGATACTCAGTAGGTCGGGGATCAGCAGTAATGTCCCAATTTCAGAGACAAGGTTCTTTGCTTCTGAGCAGCATGGTCCAAACATTTCAACATCAAATGCAATGAAAATATAATTACTGATAATGGATCAATATTTATTTCTCTTTAAAAGAATGGCTGCCTCTGCTGCTGACTCAGCTACTTTAGAAGTGGTTGGTAAATGTGTAGCTGCAATCCATGCAAGTGGCACCCCACATTAACGATTTTCCTTTCTTCCGAGGTGGGATTGTTAGCCCATCAGGACGTTTACCAGCGGATCGACTGGTTACTATAGGTTCCAAAATAGTTGAAATGCCCGCGGATGTCAAGGTTCCTTTGATTCGATCATTCAAGGAGAAATGTCTGGAAAACCTTCCTGAGCTCATAGGGCAACTTAACCATGGTGTCCTAGTTGATCCACAATGGCACTGCAGATGCAGATATGCTGTTGATATATTTTACAACCCATGCACAAGGCTACTGCAATCCAGAAAGATGAGTTATCCATAAAAGTTCCTATACTGATAGAAGAAATTGCTGTAAGCCAAATGCTAGCCTCCTTTTCTTGGACTGCACAAAATCTTGCTTGATCTACAGCTGTATCATGGGACAAAACCAGTGTTTTATGGACCCGTGCAATGCTGATCATAATCCATTTTTTTCTGGACTTCTAGATGTGATGAAGGTAACTGAGATAATAATATTACTGTATTGATTTCACATCCCATTAACTACGTTTTTATGGTTTTCAGAGATGCTAAGATGCCAGAATTTTGTTCTGCAGGAGTTGTTTTACATGCCAGTAAATCTACCCACACAGGGCTGACATATTTGAGCACTTTCAAATATAACCGGATGAGCCAAAATCAAATTCAGAAGGCCAGCACTTTACTGCCTGAGCTACTCAGCCCGGCTATCCTTGTTCATATTAGGATTTACTAGTACCCTAAGTATGTAGACCCCATAAAAGTAGCAAAGTCAAAAAAGATATTAGGGTGTACTGTACTAGTTATTTGCCTTCCTTTTAAATATCCTCATATCCTCCTGTTATAAGAGGCTACTAAAAGGGGCCCCAGAGGCTCTAAACTTGGGAGCATGGGTTGGTGAACAATGGACCCTTCCACTTACTTGTGCCAGGCTCCTCACTTTCATCTAACCTATCCAAACCTCACTTGGTCAATTCTTGTTCTTTTCTGACCCCTACGGTATTAGGTTGCAAGGCCTAGGGAGTCTGTCATTTTTGTCTTTCTTTGGGGGATGGGACACCCCTTCCATTTTTCCCTCTGATTTGTGTTGCCTAATTGTACTTCCTCTTAAAACAATAATCACCGCCACCACCACTCCCTTTAAATAAGGGCTAAATATTCTCCATTAAGGAAGAGAATATCTGTTTTTAAAATGTAGTATGAGACCATGAAAGGCTTAAATATGACCCACACCTGAATTTAAGGAGCAATATTTCTGTAAAAACTGTGCAGGTGGTATTCAGGATTATATGGTCTCTATTTAAGAAATCTGTTTTCATCTTTTTGTATGAAAATATCATGGTTCAGTTAGTCCTCTAAACAGAGAGCATATTTTTTAGCCTTTGGTGCCCAACAGAACTATCTGATTGCAAGAGTAGGTGGGGGGAGCAATTAAAGAAGTATTTTTTTGTAAATTGCTGCTGTCGACTATTTTAAGAATATGCCTCTCACTGACAGGTTAGTAATTCTTCACCCTCAAACATTGCTGGTTGAGGAACACCATCCATTGCATATTCCGCATGCCATATCTCATTTCCTTGTTGCTAGGTACAGACTGTTACACAATTAATTGTTGAAAGGAGAACTGGAATTTGTTGGTAAATCTTTTTTGCTCAAATCAATATGGATAATGAGCAAAAGAAAAACTGATGACCGTGATGCAACACTGGGGTGAAAGGCTGGTGGTTTGAAAATGTTAAAGAGCTTGAATATAATATTCATAATTATCATAGAATATTCAGTTCACAGACTGGTCTGTTGTCACAAAATGATGCCAGGCTGTGCGGTTGTCTGCAACATTGCTAGATAGTTTCCCACTCTGGTAACTTCCTGGATTTGATTGAGATATGTATATCTTGGTCTTTCTTGAGGCTGATTTCTGTTAATGAATCCTCCCACAATAATTGTCATCAGCTGAGAATGGCGTAAGGGGTGGCTCCACCAAGAAAGACCTCGTTTGGGAATCAGTTATATCAAAGAACTCTTCTAATTTACTCCATGCAGTACCTTGGTATTTGTCACCCTTTCTATCCATGAAGCTTTAATGATCCTATGGAAACACCACATTTCAAAGACCTCAAGATTCTTTACACAGCTCTGTTTATTGTCCATGTTTCTGAGGCGAACAATAGAGCAGTCCAAACAAATGCATGTATGATCATTATAGAAGGGGGTAGACTGAGTTCGTTGCTACACAGTAACTTCTTTTTTTGTGTGCATAAAAGTGATCTTAGCCTGAGCAACACTGCTCTTTATCTCTGTCATACTCCTTCCATTCTCAGTTATTTTCTGGCTGAGATAGGTAATTCGTAATTAGTGAAATTAAATTATGGTTCCCTTCTAGGAACTTAGTTTCTGTTACAAAAGCCAAAGACAGACATTTACAGCAAGTGGCTGCAGGCTACACAGTGCACAGTGACTGTATGTGCTTCGAAGGAGGCTTCCAGTGATGTCTTAATGGCTCACTAGTCACCAGAATCATGGAGACGTTGCCAATCCAAACTGATGAGCCCAATGCCATAGTACATTTTCCTTTCAGGTACAGAAGTTGAAAAGTATCAAATGATATTTCAAGAAAGTGTTACAGAAATTACAGAATGTTTTCTAACCCCCCTGAGATACCCAAGAATCTTGGCATGAAAGAGTAACATGCTGTTATATAACTACTGTACTCACCCTAGGTTCAGGATATTTGTGCAGAAACTGAGCTACATAGGTCATGATACTCTTCTCGTCAGGTCTTGCCACATCCACATCTTCTGGATCAAGAAGGCGAGCAATGCCCAACTCTGATTCGGCCACATGGAATGCTGTCTCAAGACGAGTACGATTGTTGGCCTGTCGAAGAGCCGCCAAGTTGATGAGGTTAGCCTTGATGGCGTCAATGATGCCAAGGAAGGCAATACCATCACGCCAACTGCTGCCAAAGTCTTTCACCTCCACACCCAGATCTGGAGGTAGAGTGTTGGTTACCCACTGAAGCAGTGCTCGCTTCGCACCGGTCTTGCGTTTGTCGTCTGTTGCTTTGCGTTTTTCATCGGCCGAACGTGCTCCCATGCTCTCCAAGCTGGATGCACTCCCACCAAAGGTATGTCCCAAAGATTCAAGTGCTCTTGTATTTTCTTCAATCTGAAAAATACATACAATATTTATTTACCATCAAGGACCTGAGAGCAACAGTACTTGTACCTGACATTTCTGCCAGCATACACAAGAGTAACACAAACACAGCACTAAATTTGGAGAACAATATATTTAAAACTAGAAAAAGAAATTTTCTACAGAGACACACATCACGCTGAATTGTGATAGCATAACAGAACAATGATTACATTTGCTGATTAGTGGTTAAATTTAAGAAAATATAAGTTATTAATGGGAATTATTAATTCTACAGGATGTCACTTATTTGAAGCCATAGAAGCTTGCCCTTATTGTCTTATTATGGGCAGGTCAAAATCCCGTTTTTTTATGTACCAGTAAAACACAAACAACTAAATTATTTTATCTCCATATTTTATTCATTTCAATTGCTAGGATGTAGTGTCCTATGTAGAAACATCACTTTTGAACACAAAGAAAAATAAGAAAGTACGACATTATTCAGTATTGCAGGTTATAAACTTCATTTTCCTTGTCCATATTGAAGATCTACTTGTGATACAATTCCTTTAGTTTTGCCAATTGCCACCTTTTCAATACAATAAACGTATATTACAAACTTACATATTTATTATGATGTTTACATGGTACATGTTTCGCTCCTTTTCGTGAGCATCATCAGCCAAACTATCATTAATCTAAGATTGTGTAAGATCATAAAACAATTCTTTTGGTTCAAGATTACTCCTATAAAACTAATTGACAATCTTATAACATTTTAAAAGTCACAAAACAATAAAATTATGTCTTAAGTTAACACTTTTTGTCTAAAATCTTCTTCAGTCCAAACATTTTATCGCCGAAACTCATCCAGTGAACATCTTTTAAAATTGTTTAAAATTAAGAATAAAATAAAGAACTTTGAAATCTGGCTAGTTGTGTTGATTCCCGTTGCTGAACTTGTATAATTGTCATTAAAACTTCATAACACTATTGAATATTTTCTGCAGTTGATAATTGTCATTATGGTCGATAGACTTGTTCTCGTTGCTGGAGTAACATTTATAAAATGTATTGGTATTAATTTATATTATCAATGGGGTAAAATTGTTCATGAACAAACTTGTTGATGAAAACTTTTTGATGTGATATTGGATTTAAAATGTTCTCGAACGTTCCATAATGGCTCGTTGGTGTATCTGTAATGAAAAATAAAAATTATATGTTTATGGTTTTGATTGTATTTCTGTATAACATCTTATTGGAAGAATTGTCACTTACTTTCCTTTCTGCTGCATAATTGTTTGGTGTTACTCCTAGCTTCTTGAGAAATACTTGTTATCCTGTTTTCACTTCTTGTGTTGTATGAGTGAGTGTGGATGAGTTTACGTTTTGGTGGGGAGGGGGAAGGGGAAGTTAAGGTAGGCGGTACATTGGTAGCTGCAGTAGACTGTGGAGGGGATAGTCTAGGGGAAGTGAGGGGAGGAGTTGAGTTTGTTTGTTTGTGTCAATAAGCTATTAACTTTTATCGGATTAAAATGTTTATAGAATTTATTCATATCTGATTTGAGTATTTGTATTAGTTCCAGTAATTGTAATAAGATGGGATTCTTTATTTCTATTTCGTCATTTAGGTTTTTATTTTTATTTTATTGTTGATCTAAATGAATATATATGTTTTCCAATTCCGTCATTTCTTTTCCTTTTTCTACTCTTCTTAAGATTTTTAAATCCCTTTCAATAGTTGTAAAACTGTGTCCAGTTTCTTGCATGTGTGTACTCATTGCAGAATGTTTCCTGTGTTTGGCTGCATTTACATGTTCAAGATATCTTATTATAAAGCTTCAGCCAGTCTGGCCAACGTATGAAAAATTGCACTCTGCGCACGTGAACCTATATATTCCAGATCCTTGATATTGATTACTATTTGTATTAACTTTATTGTGGTTGAAGAAAACGTTTCGGTTCATGTTTTGGGTCTTGAAGGCAATGTTAATATTTTGTTTTTTGATGGTATTAGTGATTTGGTATATAGGTGGGTTAGTAAATGTGAAAGTTGCAAATTTTTATTTTTTATTTTTATCTGGTACAAGATTAGTGGCCAATTTTATTTTCACCTTATTAATGATTTTGTTAATCATTTCTATTTTTTAACCGTTATTGAGTGCTAGATCTTTTATAAAATCAAGTTCTTTCTTTAAATTTTTGTTTGTTAGTGGAATTTTTAGGGCTCTGTAAACCAAACTCAAAAATGCTGCCTATTTATGAGAGTTGGGGTGGAGTGACTCATTTTTGATCATTACTGGAGTAAACGTCGGTTTTCTATAAATCTGGAAGTCAAATTTGTTTCCTGCTCTCTTTACATTTATATCTAGGAAACTTAATGAATTGTTCCTTTCATCTTCCTTAGTGAATTTTATATTATTGTCTAATTTATTTAAGAAATCCAAAATATTATCACTATTGTTCAGTTTACGGTCTATTATAACAAACGTGTCATCCACGTATCTCAGCCAAAGGTTTAGTCCATCTATGTTATTTAAAATTTTAACGTGTTCTAAATGATCCATATAAATGTTAGCTAGTATACCTGATGCAGGGTCACCCATTCCTAAGCACATTTGCTGATATATCTTTTGATTAAATGTGAAGTAATTATTATTTAAAGTAAATCTTAATACATTTATGAATTCTTCTATTTCACACTTACTTAATTTACTATGATTGAATAAATTTATTTTGATTATATTAATGGTTTTGTTGATCGGTATGCAAGGGTACATGTTAGTTATATCATATGAACACATTTTATGATGTGGTTGCAGTTCGAATTTATTTAGTTTATCACAGAATTCTATTGAATTATTAATTGTAGAATTATTGTAAAATTTATAGTGCTTTTTCAAAAAATGATGTATAAATTTAGAGGTTTATATGTTGGGCTATTCATGCAGTTAATTATAGGTCGTATAGGTATGTTAGCTTTATGGATTTTAGGCATGGCTCTGGCTGTTGGTATTTTGGGATTCATATTTATCAGCTTCTGACATTCTAGATCGTTAAAAAGAAAAGACGAATTTTTAAGTAATTTCTTTAGGTTTCATTGAATTTTGATTGTAGGATCTTTCTGTATTATTGAATAGGCTCCATTTGAGAAAAATCTTCTGTTTTCTTAATGTAATCTTGCTTATTTAAAATAAACGTAAACTCATCCACACTCACTCATACAACACAAGAAGTGCAAACAGGATAACAAGTAGTTCTCAAGAAGCTAGGAGTAACACCAAACAATCATGCAGCAGAAAGGAAAGTAAGTGACAATTCTTCCAATAAGATGTTATACAGAAATACAATCAAAACCATAAACATATAATTTTTATCTTTCATTACAGATACACCAACGAGCCATTATGGAACGTTCGAGAACATTTTAAATCCAATATCACATCAAAAAGTTTTCATCAACAAGTTTGTTCATGAACAATTTTACCCCATTGATAATATAAATTAATACCAATACATTTTATAAATGTTACTCCAGCAACGAGAACAAGTCTATCGACCATAATGACAATTATCAACTGCAGAAAATATTCAATAGTGTTATGAAGTTTTAATGACAATTATACAAGTTCAGCAACGGGAATCAACACAACTAGCCAGATTTCAAAGTTCTTTATTTTATTCTTAATTTTAAACAATTTTAAAAGATGTTCACCGGATGAGTTTCGGCGATAAAATGTTTGGACTGAAGAAGATTTTAGACAAAAAGTGTTAACTTAAGACATAATTTTATTGTTTTGTGACTTTTAAAATGTTATAAGATTGTCAATTAGTTTTATAGGAGTAATCTTGAACAAAAAGAATTGTTTTATGATCTTACACAAACTTAGATTAATGATAGTTTGACTGATGATGCTCACGAAAAGGAGCGAAACATGTACCATGTAAACATCATAATAAATATGTAAGTTTGTAATATACGTTTATTGTATTGAAAAGGTGGCAATTGGCAAAACTAAAGGAATTGTATCATTATTCAGCATGTCATCATACACGGCCTTCATTCTCTGAATACTTGGCAAGTTTCATTCACCTATGCTTGTGTCTGTACAATGAAGGAGAAAATATATAACCACATATAGATCTATGTTAACAATACAAAGAAATTAAACTATCAAAAATGAGAATGAATTTGAATTCTCATATTTTCATAAGGGTTGTTACTCTGTTCACTAGCTGATTCCAACAGTCAACTACAGTGTTTATTAAGACACAGAGATGGTAGTGTTTATAAATTAAAGTGACGCAGTAGGCCTACTTTAGTTGAGGGAGGGGCCATCCTCTGAAAGAATTCAATTTTCAATTCTGTTTTATTGTTGATGCAAAAATTGTGTCTCTCAAGTATTTTTACACACTAAAGCATTGAAAATAAGTGATTACCCTTTGCTTAAATCAAGGGTATTTAGAGAAATAGGAAAATATTTATTCTTGGCTCGTAGCCATAGCATACTATTTCTATAAAGCTAAATGAATAGTTGTAACAGAAAATTTTATATTGTTAACAGAGAAGTGACAAGTCACAACCTTTAGTCTAGTTTGTAATGTGCGGTTTTTGTTGTGTCAGTCGGAGATTTTTCCTGTCATCTTTGATTTGGGATCGTGAGGTGAGAGCCAAACATGTCCCATATTCTACAGGATGTGCCATATTTGAAGTCATAGAAACTTGCCCCTTATAGACTTATTACAGGAAGGTCAAAATCCCATATTAAAAGCTTGGCAACCATACAAGGATGGAGGGTAGAATCACACGCAAGGAAGAACAGGCTAAGGAACAGAAAAAGAGACAAACAAACATAAAAATGCTTAAGGAACAAGGACAAACTCCGTATCGCCACACACTGCTATCTTCATAAACGAGGTCTCCTCTAATAATTCCAGTTCCAAGTCTAATTAATCTCAGTTAATTTCTTCATCCTAACTTCACCAGGATGAGATCATTCCCCAGAATAATTCTCTCGTGATCCCAGCCTCTACAAACCACTCTTATCCCTAGAATGCCACCTAATCCGAGCTGCTCTCTGTCTTCTCTCCACTTACCACACAGCAGACCTTTATGACATCTTCCCATTCTCCAAACTCAATACCTACATATCCCTCCTTGTTGAAGTTCTTTCTGATGCATTCTTGGCTGCCAGAACCCAACCTCCTCCAATCCCCTCGGTATATCATTACATAGAGTTTATGCTGCCTAGTTCCTTTGTATAATAACTGACTCATACCTAATATGGGAACAACATATAAAGAGTATAAAAAAGAAAGTATCACCTTTCTTTGTGTATTTAGGAGGATACATCCCTACCTTCCACACGAATTAAGGAGAAAAGTATATTATGCAATGGTCAATAACCATATACAGTATTTACAGGTTGTTTGGTCATTCTGCAAAATATCATTATTTACAAAGTTGGAAATACTTCAGAACAGAACTGTCAGAGCATATCTTCTAACATCTTGATATAGAATGTACTTAACTTTTCACATTCCACCCCTGAAATACCAGTCTCAATATCATGTTGCCACCCTTGACCACTGAGTAACTAACAACCTAATGCACGCACTTACTACTGTACACCAAAATAAGCAAGTGAATCACTACTGTACAAGATCTAGCCCAGATGTCCATATTACAAGCATGATATGGTATATGTGGTGCACTATATCAGTCAATCTCCTTTTACAATAGTTTATCACGCAGTATCAAAGCCCCTTTCGATCCCATTTGAAGAAGTACACGTGGTCATTGTTCCATATAAATAACTGCTGTCATCTGCTAAAACAGAATTGTATAGCTCCCTAACAGAGCCCCAGGCTCTCAAGAGCATTCTCTATGCAATGAAATAAAAAATATGTATCAAGCCACTACCATCTAATAAAATTTAAAAACATTTAAACAAAAACCACCTTTTAGAACCCTTCAAAAACACACAACTCTAAACCAACCAACCAACCAACCAACCAACAAATCCACCCACCCACCCACCACTGATCTGCAATTAAGGGAGTCATCCAGGTGACAGATTCCATATCAGTTTTTTTACCAAGCCTTTTCTTAAATAATTTCAAAGAATTTTGAAATTTATCGAAGAACATCTCCCTTTGTAAATGATTCCAGTGCCTAACTTCTCTTCCTGTAAAGGAATACTTGCCCCAATTTGTCCTAAATTCCAATTCATCTTCATACTGTGATCTTTCCTACTTTTAAAAACACCACTCAAACTTAAAAGTCTACTAATATAATTCCATATCATCTCACCACAGCTCACAACATACCGCTTAGTTGAGCAGCTTGTCTTCCCAACCCAAACTCTGCAACAGTTTTGTAATGCTACTCTTTTGACAGAAATCACCCAGAACAAATCCAGCTGATTTTCTTTGGATATTTTCCAGTTTTCTAATCAAATAATCCTGGTGAGGGTGAGGGTCCCACACACTGGATCCATGCTCTATCTGTGGTCTTACCAGAGACTTACATGATCTCTCCTTTACATCCTTACTACAACACCTAAATACCCTCATAACCACACAAAGAGATCTGTAACCTTAATCAACCCTCATGAACATATGGTCTTCACTTAACCAGAGAGAATGCATTATCCATCAGGTGGCATGAAATAAAAGCATTACCACCTCAAATCTTAACATGGGCAGAATGCCTGACATATACAAGAAAAGGAAGAGACAAAATTAAAGAAGATAAAAACAAGTGGTAGAAGTATAGGAATACATGACAAACACAAAAGTACAAAAAGAACAGAACAACTAATGTAAATGGAATAAATAAGTGTCTGAGATAGGACCACACTAAAGGATAAATACCTTTCTACCCCAAATGTGTGCCTATCCTCGTATTGTGTGGTCTTATCTGTGATGACAGACAAAAAGAGAATACATGCTTTTGAAATATGGTGTTAGAGAAGAATGTGAGATGGGTAGATTGGATCACAGATGAAGACATATTGAATTGAGCTGGTGAAAGCAGAACAATTTGGCAAAATTTGACCAGAAGAGGAGAGAGATTCATAGGGCACATTTAGAGACATCCATGATGTGTGCAATTAGTTTTTGAGGGGAGTGTAAGGCATAAGAATGGTAGGGGTGGACCAAGGCATGAATAAAGAGTAGAACAGATGTAACATCTAACAGTTACATACAAATAAAAACCTTAGCACAGGAAAGGGAGACATGGAAGGGCTACATCAAATCAGTCCGAGAACTAATGACTCAAACAACACAACATCTGGGATGACTTATAATCAGACACTAGTTTGTACCATTTTCATTGGTTGTAAGTAAAGAATGTGTATCATTATTGGAGGATGTTTTTATCTTTGTATGCAGTGCGAAGAGCACAAATATGTGGAGAAGGAAACAACAGACACAGAATTTCAACAAACCTAAGCCTGACAGATGGTTTAAGTCTTGTAAATACATGCAGTAAAACATTTAGTTTTGTATTCTCAACATGGAGAGACATAATGAGTGTTTCCACATTGCAACTGAAAAGCAGTGAATAGCACAATTCAAGCATAGCTAATAAGAAACATAGAAAACATAAGAACAGGTATGTCTCATTTAGAGGATGTTGCAGTGGTGGTCATATCTCAGCTGCTCCTCTCTCTGCAAGTGCTGGAATTTTACTGCATATACTTGTGATTTGTCCCTGCAACTCTTTAATCCAAACTCTGCTCACTCTGCATTTTCCTGTACCTATTTTATTCACTGTACTCATCATCAACAGGTTAGTTTTTTTTTTACATTTGCAGAAAACTTATCGTCGTAGGAACTTTAGCAGTACTGTCATCTAGCCAAGATGATTACAGTATTGTGTGTCTCCATAACCTTCCTAATTGCTAGTAGTTTAACATAGCACTAAGGTATTTGGACCGAGCTCGATAGTTGCAGTCGCTTAAGTGCGGCCAGTATCCAGTAATCGGGAGATAGTGAGTTCGAGCCCCACTGTCGGCAGCCCTGAAGATGGTTTTCCATGGTTTCCCATTTTCACACCAGGCAAATGCTGGGGCTGTACCTTAATTAAGGCCACCGCCGCTTCCTTCCAATTCCTAGGCCTTTCCTATTGCATTGTCGCCATAAGACCTATCTGTGTCGATGCAACGTAAAGAAAATAGCACCAAAAAAAAAAAAAGGTATTTGGCTAAAAATAATTTGATTATCCCATCATCCAAAGTCTCAGGCTTTGTGCAAAGTGATACTCTCTTTGAAAATGATAATAACAATAAGGATTTGAAGATGTGGTTTTTATCATAACCTGAAATTTTCTACAAGACAAGGATTTTGATACTTGTGTCCCACTATGAAAATATCTTAACAATGGTGGAAATGATGTACTAAATGAGTGTAGGATATAAAGAACCCAGTAGTCATGAAAAAATTAGAAAATATTTCCATTCCTTCCCAAAAACTATCAAAACTTACTATCTGGCTGTGTCTCATATTTCTACACTTCAAAATTTCAATAATTTGAATTTTCTTATACAGTAGCTTATAGCAGAGACCTCAACCCTTTTTGTAAGTGGACAGCATTGGGTAAGTGGGAAGAGGCAGAGGGCTGCATGAAAAGAAATGAACCCAAAGGAAGCGTGTATCTGCAGGTTTTATTAAGAAAAGAAATATTCACAAGTATTATGTTTGAACAACATTCAAGGATTTGAAATCTGATGTGACACTTGAAACTGCTTGTTGGACATACTGTTTTGAAAATTTTGTTGCACGATCTTATGCATTTCATTCAACATTTTTTAAAAAAAGGGAAGAAGAACAAAAGTTGATCCTTTGAAATGCATCTTCCATCTGATGTAATTACTTTCTTTCTATTATCTGCAACTAAATATACCATAGCTATAATATTGAATTTTTGTCATGAGAACCCTGAAGTATGGGAAGTACCGGTAAAGCAGCAGTACTACAAGTTCCATAATCACACTGAGAGTGAAACTCATTGCAAAGCACAAAACACACATTTTTGCTCTTATAAAAAAGCATTAACAGTCTTGATACAACATTTGTAATGATGCAAGCAAATAAAATAGCAGTCAAGGAAGACATGACATGCATAGTTAAGCTATTCACTCACCCATTTGATATCCTTGTAGCGGAGCTTGGAGTAGGAAGACAAAGCTTTTTATTTATGGCAAGTGCAAATAGCAGTCTAGTCTACTAGGTTTAAGTTTACTTTAGCATACAGTGTTACCAATGGGAATCAGTAATTCAAACTGTTCACTACAGCACCCTATATCATATTCCATGATATTCCTCAAGAAGTATCCTATGGGCTAGGGAACATACAAGGCATTGCCAATACAAAGGGCGAACTCAAGAAATGCCCATTTTGAAAAAAAAAAAAATAAATAAATAAATCTGAAATTATTTCATTAACAAAAGGAAGTCTTAAATTATCATGTAGTTTTTCAGATAAACACATTTATTCAGAAAATGTACAACCCAGTTATTTTCTGTATTCTACATTTTTTTTTTTTCATACCTCCTACCCAGATAGGTGTTGCAGTGATGACAGGACAAGAAAGGGCTAGAAGTGGGAAGGAACTGCTCATGGCCTTGATTAAGGTACAGCCCCCAACAATTGCCTGCTATGAAAATGGGAAACTGCAGAAAACCATCTGCAGGGCTGCCAACAGTTTGGTTTGAACCACTGTCTTCTGAATGCAAACTGACAGCTACATGATCCAAACCCTGCAGCCACTCGCTTGGCTGAATATCTCTAGTGAACAAATTAGGAAGCTTGAACATAGGTTTTCCCCAACCAAATCATCTATTACAAAAGGTCAATTATGACATTTATTCCTAGTCAAGCATGTCATCGTCACTGTTGTCATTCTCTTGTTCCTATGTTACCCAAGTTTGGGCATTGGAGATGTCGACAAAATAAATAGCTCCACAGTAAAGGAACATGTGGTAATAATTCACACATGTCCTTTAGTTTTTCAGGAGGTATAGTGACTGGACAGCTGTAACAATTACACAGATAATTTTCATTTGCAAGACAGTATTTTTCAGGGTCTTAATTTTATCAGTATATTATTAGTGAGTAGCTGAACAAGGTACACATTGGTTTGAGCAGCCAAATAGGAAGAGTTGTATGCACTTGGAAACATACTGACACTTACTTAAATTTTTAAAAAAGGAGGAGAGCTATTGAGTTCGCCCTTCATATCCACAGTCACATCGCTCAAAGTCTTTGCTTAGTTTTCTTCAATGTTTATTGTCAAAAAGAAAGAAGTCTAAATTCAATAAAAATTCACTCACTGTCCAACATGGCTCACAATTTCAAAAAAAAATGAAATTAGAACATATTTATCTCATGCTGAGTTCCTTCTAATAATAATAACTTCGTGTGGCTATTTCTAGCCGAGTGCAGCCCTTTTAAGGCAGACTCTCCGATGAGGGTGGGCGGCATCTGCCAGGTGTAGATAACTGAGTGTTATTGTGGTAAAGGATAGTGTTATGTGTGGTGTGTGAGTTGCAGGAATGTTGGGGACAGAACAAACACCCAGCCCCCGAGCCAATGGAATTAACCAACGAAGGTTAAAATCCCTGACCCGGCCGGGAATCGAACCTGGGACCCTCTGAACCGAAGGTCAGTTCACTGACCATTCAGCCAACGAGTTGGACAGTTCCTCCTTACTTACACAAATATTTCAACTAGTGAAAGGAAGTTTTTCCACATTTGTTTTCTGTTCCCTCATTTTCACCCTCACATTTATCGTAACTATTTTTTTGTCTGACTCATCGGCTGAATGGTCAGCGTTGAGGCCTTCGGTTCAGAGGGTCCCGGGTTCGATTCCCGGCCAGGTCGGGGATTTTAATCACCTCTGATTAATTCTTCTGGCCCAGGGACTGGGTGTTTGTGTTTGTCCCAACACTTTCCTCTTCATATTCAGACAACACACTACACTACCAACCACCACAGAAACACGCAATAGTGATTACATCCCTCCATATAGGGTTGGCATCAGGAAGGGCATTCAGCCATAAAACAGGGCCAAATCCACATGAATGACACAGTTTGCACCCGCAACCCAACGGGTGTGGGAAAAGTGGTAGAAAAATAATAATAAGAAGATTCATCATAACTATTTTGATATTCATATAAAATAGCATTATGTGATTCTTTTTTTTAACCCTGGTGGTACTGATTTCCTGTGACACAGGAAATTTAAAAACAAAATTTGACCTTTTTTGGTTTGGTATTAAGATTAATATGGAGTAACTCTGACTTAACTAGAAAACTCCATGTAAAGAACTAAACGTACTTGATTATGTTACATTATCGCATAGACTTCACATGGGTTAATACAGCAACAGTGTGCTGTTCTACATAGCGTAATGCCAATTTAATATATAGTTTTATGTCTTTTTTGATAATATGAACAGACTGCATCCCCAATTCTTTTCAGATTTTCAGGGTTCTAGTGAACAATGAACTTAGGATCTCAAACTGTAAGTAATATTATTGTCGCAGTTAAAATAATAGCTATAAAATAACATAAATAAAATTAAAGTAGCAGTTATAGAAAATAGTAGTTTAATGATTGTAAGTAACATGACCATTATGTATTTAACCACACATGAACCCAAGTTATACTTATCTTTCAAACGTTTGGAACCAGGGTTTCCAGACATCCCGGATTTTGACAGTACCGTATTCATGTTAAATGTCCCGCGTCCTGGACAGTTCCTGTCTGGAACGGCAATTCTCCCATATTTTGAACCTTGAGAGAAATACGCCAGTGTTTCCACCCCTGATAAGTACCAAGAGCTTTTATCTTTCTTTCGAAGAGGATAGATTTCTTCACTCCTTGGTTTCTTTATTTGGTGTGAGTTCGTAGATTTTTAAAATAATTTTTTATTTTAATTTTTGCAATTTTTGGGTTGTCCATTCTGGCGAATAATGTGCGTATTAGCGGACAGCTACCTAAGGTAGTCCGAGTCCACCCCACTTGTTCGTGTAAAACTGTCAGGTGTGAAAAATATTATGCTCTGTTGACTTGATTAGGTCTGAGCTGTTCATTTCTGTAAAATTTTCTTCAGTGTCATGCAGAGATTTTTATGAAATTGCTAAAAAAAACCAAACCCCATGGCACTACAGCCCTTGAAGGGCCTTGGCCTCCCAAGCAACCGCTGCTCAGCCCGAAGGCCTGCAGATTACGAGGTGTCATGTGGTCAGCACGACGAATCCTCTCGGCTGTTATTCTTGGCTTTCTAGACCGGGGCCGCCATCTCACCGTCAGATAGCTCCTCAATTCTAATCACGTAGGCTGAGTGGACCTCGAACCAGCCCTCAGGTCCAGGTAAAAATCCCTGACCTGGCCGGGAATCGAACCCGGAGCCTCCGGGTAAGAGGCAGGCACGCTACCCCTACACCATGGGGCCGGCATGAAATTGCTAACAGTGACAAAAAAAAAAACCCTGTTAACAGCACTTCATGAAAATCAGAAATATATTGAAAATGAAAGAAGTGGTATGAATAATTAAATAAATTAAGTTTTTTCCTATTTGTTTTATGTCGTACCAACAGAGGCAGGTCTTACAGTGATGATGGGAGAGGAAAGGGCTAGGATTGGAATTGACCATGGCCTTAAAATAGGCTACAGCCCCAGCATTTGCCTGGTATAAAAATAGGAAACCAGAGAAAACCATCTTCAGGGTTGCCGACAATGGGGTTCGAACCCATCGACTCCCGAATACAAGCTTATAGCTACATGACCCAAACTGCGCGGGCAACTTGCTTGGTATTGTAAGTTTCAGTCTGTGCATGAATGTTAAGGCTTGCATTAATAAACTGCACTATGATGTCAACATAATAATAAGCGTATAATTTTGAAGCGATGTTTATAACTTGTAGAATACAAGCCCTTTGATTTCCTTGATCGCACATCTGTCCCGTATTTTGGTTTCATGTAACTACAGACCCTGTTTGGAACCAAAAGGTTGCTACAGTGGATACCTTTGCTTTACCGACATGTTACAGGAAGAATATCATGAAATGCAAATAATATCAATGATACAAACGTCTGATGAGGACATCCATCACAAGTAGTTGATACTCTCTTAAAAAATGTAACACTGTATGTAGGAGCAATGAATGAAAATTTAATTGCAGTGTTTTAAGTTCAGAAATGATCCAGGAAGATTTTCCTTGAATTCTGTGTCTCTCAATCAAAGGACTATCTTTTATCCGATAAATTTGTTATTGGTTTTACATCGCAATGACAGATAATCTTATGGTGATTATGGTATATGGCAGGGCTAGGATTAGAAAGGAAGTGACAGTGATTTTAATGAAGGTGCAGCCTAAGGATTTACCTGTTGTGAAAATAGGAAACCATGCAAATGAACAGCTACGCGGCTCAAACCTCACAGCCAATACACTCAGTATATCTGATCATTTATTACAGCGGCACTTATCAGGTTGTAGTTTAATAAACAATAATACTACTTCTAAACAATGCATACAACCAAAAGGATTGACACACTCTCATACATTTAATGAATACCGTATAAATAATTTCTGGTCATACTGCTGTATTCATATTGCAATATTTTTACCATATGACTAATTTACAATCAGAATACCTATTCTGCAAGAAAACTGAAAAACAAACTTCTGAACTTAAAACTCTGGCCTTTTAAGTTAGTTTACTGCAAAATTAGGTGCAAAGGAGCAAGCAGCACCTACATTTTACCTCATGAGCAAACACTTGCATTCTTCTGTTAGAGAAAATCTTCCCATGAAAGAGAATTTAATTTCTGTAAAAACCTTCTATCTAATCTTATGTACTCCATGCATTAAGATATAACTAAATATCAGTTTAAGTAATGGAAATGAAAAAAAAAGTGACAAATCAAGTTATATAGATCAAGAACTTGATATGTTGAAATATTAGTTTAGTAAAGAAAGTATCAATAAGATGAAGATAATCTCCACATTGACTGATGATGAAAATAATGATGCAGGAACATCTCCTT
Organism: Anabrus simplex; assembly: GCF_040414725.1. Lineage (NCBI taxonomy): Eukaryota > Metazoa > Arthropoda > Insecta > Orthoptera > Tettigoniidae > Anabrus > Anabrus simplex. Next base: position 21,530,089 of record NC_090273.1, on the reverse strand, counting down.
ACCATTCAAAGATTTAAAAGTAAAAGATTTTGTAAATTTTCTCAACAAGATCATTGTAAAATATACAGTATAACTTGGTTAATTTTAATGTTTTAAATTTAAATTAGTGAATATACAACATAAAGTTAAAAAGTTTAATATTATATTGTTTAATTTGGAATAATGGATGGAGTATGGCCTCCGATGAAGCCTGGCTGCAGATCTTTCCAGTTGATGCCTACAGGCAACCTGTGTGTCATGAGAATGAGGCCCTACCTAAGAAAAATGATGAATTCTAATAATGAAAACAGCACAAACACCCAGCCCCCAAGCCAGAGAAGCCACCGAAGGTTAAAATTCATGACCTGGCCAGGAATTGAATGATGATCCCTTGAACAAAAGATCAGCATGCTAATCATTTAGGTAGGGAGCCAGACAATTTGAACTGAAAATACCACAATAAAATATTATTATTATTATTATTATTATTATTATTATTATTATTATTATTATTATTATTATTGTTGTTGTCTTTAAAAAAAATGATGTTCAAAGATGTTTGAACCCTGCATGGAAGGTAGAGGAGAGTAGTGTAGAATTATGCTGGTGCTGGGAACTAAACTGAAGTTGTTGCAGAACTAAGAAAAGGTTCAAGCTCTTGTTCACCGGAGTGTATGTTCTTTGAATAGTCTTCTAGCAAGTAAACTTTCAGTTTTGGTAACTGGGAAAATCTGCTCACTGAGCCTAAACCATTAACTCCATGTGGAGTTACTGACAGCTGTCAGCAAATGAAATAAGACATATGACTGGTTACTGAAGGTTTGAAAGACGGAATATGTTTGTTGCAAATGGATGAAGCAATTTGAGATTTGGGTAAGTTCGTATGTGACATTGTTTAATTTGAATTTGTGATTAATTAGAATTTTTCTGGATCCTTCAGGTTTGAATTATCCAAGTTCTACTGTAATAATACTTGTGAGTGAGTTTTCTTTCCTATCGACCACTGAGGATTATGCTATGATACAGTAGGTTTCAAAGATTGCATTATTTAAAAAAAAAAGGTGAATGGAGAAAATATATTTCTTCAGAAAAATGATTTCACAATATCCACTAAACTATTGTGATCATCGCAGTAACTACCAGAACCTATGTACTCTTTAAGTGAAGTTAGAATAATGTGATTACTACTTGAATCAGGTTCACTGACAGTGTATATGGAAGGCAGGTCAGAATGTACAATTTAATTTCTCAACTGGTAAGCTGTTGTAGTATTAAATGCTACGTCAATGATCTAAGAGACTCATATTATTTGGACTCTTCCTTGAACTGATGAACTGAAGTACCTATACATTTCATTGAGTGCAACTGAATGCTCTGAGAGGTACGCAAAAATTCTGAGTCTCACCTGGAAATAGAGGATGATTGTCCATATGAGTCCTAATACAACTGGAGGACGCCCATCCACCAGGTCTGATGAGTTGATGTTCACTAGTTTAATCTGTGGAAAAAAAAGAAAAATTAATCAATTTCAACATCATCTCCTTCAAATATTAGCAATCAAAATAGTAGTTACCTATTTTATATGCAAAAAAAAAAAAAGTAGTACATGATTAAATGTGGTCCACCTTCAACAATTCCTAAGAAAATCTAGCAGTAAAATTGTTTACCCTGCATGGTTTTCACTTATGCAGGAAAATTTACTTCCATAACATTGAGGAACATGCATTTTTTCTTTTGAATACTGACTTTCAGAAGTGTTTAATTTCTGAATATTTTTAATCAGTTCACCTCTAAATTAAGTTACAGTAATTCATTTGAACATTCTGGGTGCTGAAGTAGCCTTCTCTTCTCAGAATTGATTTAAATTCACCTCAATTGTATTCAATAGCAATACTAAAAGATAAAAGGTTAAAAAATTAAGTTCCCATGAAGAAACCAATCAATGAGAATGTCATTATCAAAGAATACAGTCTTCTCAGTTTAAAAGTATTTTGCCATTTGCCTGGCTTTATATTTCGAGTTTCCTCTTCTCATTAGATCCCCTCCATGATCATCCTTTTTTTTTTAATCCATTAAGCTTTATACCAATACAGGCCCATTAATCATTACTTCTTATCTCTCTTATTGTAATTTTATTACCAACTTCTAAAGGTTTATAGGCCCACTTTGTCATATGCTTCAATTTTCATATCTCCATTCCAGCAATCATCTAGTCTTACATAGCATTTCCTTTCACTTTGCAGTTTTACGAGACTGTTGATATTGTGATCATAGCGACAGGACCTCCAGATTTACCTAGAATCTGAACCACCCTCCAATCCTATAGCACAACAGTCCTAAAGGGTCATGTACTACCAAATGACTGCTGCTCAGCCTGAAGGCCTGTAGATTACAAGGTGTTGTGTGGTCGGCACAATGAATACTCTATAGCCGTTATTCTTGGCCTTCTAGACTGCGGCTGCTATCTCGCGTTCAGATAGCTCCTCAACCGAGTGGACCTTGAACCAGCCTTTAGATCAAAGTAGAAATTCCTGGCCTGGCCGGGAATCGAATCCAGCATCCGGGTAAGAGACAGGCATGCTACCCGTACACCATGGGGTTGGCGTGAATGTAAACTTCAATGACATGATTTTTCATTTCAATAATCCTATGTGCATTGGACAGGGTTCAAACTGTGGCCACCTCTGTGGAAAGTAGTGTCAGTGCAACACAGCTATCATAGCCCCTTCCCACCAAGGGTCAGATTGTTCTGTAACATTTCCCTAGTTTCCTCTGATCAATAGCAGCCGATGACCTTGATGTTAGGCCTCTTTAAATAACAAGCATCATCATCATCACCACCTCTGATCAATCTCAACCAAAAAATTATTTTTAGCTATATTTTCAGATATAGTTCTGTAACATTTTTTTAGATTCCTCTGATCAACCTCAACCAAACATCATTATATTTAGCTATATTTTGAGATATAGTTTTGTAGCATTTTTCTAGATTCCTCTGATCAATCTCAATCAAAATATTGTTGTTTTTAGCTATATTTTCAGATATAGTTCTGTAACATTTTTTCTAGATTCCTCTGATCAATCTCAATCAAAATATTACGGTGTTTAAGCTATATTTTCAGATATAGTTCTGTAATATTTCCATCTCAATCAAAACATTATTATTTTTTTGCTATATTTTCAGATATAATCATTACTTTATCATTAGCTGTGTGTTCCAGAAACACTACTATTATTGTAATGAACCTGTTGAACCTATGTACCGGTATATACAGTACATCAAATGTCTTCTTCAGTCTTGTCTAGGCCTATTTCTGCCTGCTAGGTACCGGTAGCTTTGAAGATACACTCAGCCAAATGTCATCCAAGCAGTACAGTATATCAAAACTGAAAATTGTAAATTGGCTGCCTTCTGAATGTTCCTCAAAAACAGGTATTCTTAAAACTAGATGAACTTTTAATTTTATTTCCCATTATTTCATGCAGAAAAAATCTTTCACACTTGCCGACACATTCAAGCTTTCTGGTACTGGTACATTTTAATCTTTGCTAACAGCCAGGACTTTGCTTTGTATTTAGCAGCTACTGTACTGTATTTGTATTAACAAAATCAGTGGGAATATTTTGTAAGGAAACAAAGCAGACATTGTGAAGATATAAGATGTAAATAATACAGTTTGAATTTAATATCATTATGGGACTTTTTTGTTTCTGAATTTGGCCATCTATGGACTGCATACAACTGAAGGCTTCTTGGTCTTCTCTTCTCTCCTCTTCCCAGAACCTCTTCATTCTTTCGCTTCTCATCTTTCTCTCCTCTTCGGAAGTGATCCATTCGGGCTCCGTTTTAATGGTTTCTCTTCAAATGATTTTAGACTGTTGACTCTTCTTCTGAACAATAAAATAAGGGACCTTGATAATTCTAACCATTTATAACCATTCAAAACAAGTGTTTTAACAATGTGACTTGTATTAATCATCTTTAAAATATAACTTCAAGGCTGTGTAGAAAGTAATTCAGTAAAGGAATATCCTGACAAGAACCTGAAGGTTGCTAATTCTATATGCTTCTAAGGCTAAAGAGTTAGAGCAACTAATGTTCAAGGTTCAGTGGGGCATAATATCTAAGTCTTTATCTCCCAAGAGAATAAGTGACAGCATGGACTCTTATAAAAACTAAGGATACTTACTAGAGAATCCAAGTTGAATGGTTATGAACGGTCAATGGTGAAACAAATTTAGAGGGAAGGAAACCAGTAGCAATGGGAGAGAACAAGATGGGATATCAAACAGAAAAGAGGTCAGCCTCATGGATAACACAGATATGCAGGGCAGTGGCTACCAAGGCTATCGGTGAAGCCCAAACATCAATTATTAAGAACGATGGAAGTATAAAGCACATTATAATGTAAGCTTCTGGCACATTGTTCCATTTTCAAAACTTGAGAGCAGTGAGAAAAAACATTGCACGTATTTCTGAGACTGATATTGCAGCCCAGACTCTCTTCCCTCTCCCCTCTACTCACCCATAGTGGCTTGCTGCTGTATTACATGTAACCAATGTCATCACAATCACAATATTGTAAGCATATTGCTGCTGTATATCGCCATTGCTATCAACCTATCAACTCATTCTCTTTGCTATCAACCATGCGTTACTCATTGTATATACTTCCTCATCTCATACTTCTGAATTGATCATATAAATAACAGAGTGATGGTATTTCACTCCTGTTTCCTTCTACATCTTTGTAGGAAGACACTGCAAGGCTGCTGTTATAGGAGCAATATAGTTTTATTTTTATAGGTGCAACTGCTAAAATGAAATGCAGTCTTTCAGGTTCTCTTCTGTTGGTTGGAATCGAACCCATGATCATGGGTCAAACACCACCACTGATCTCCTGAGGAAGCTAATAAACCAGTGAACGATGGGTATGACTGCTGTAAAATTCAGCATTTGTATTTAATAATAATAATAATAATAATAATAATAATAATAATAATAATAATAATAATAATAATAATGGTGCATGGCAACAGTATAGGCTTGGTGGTGACCTAATGAGGATAAAATGAATGGCAAAGATGTCATAAGCATCCAGTCCCCAAGCCAGGGGAATTAACAGTATGAGGAGGTTGATTCTGAAAATTGATCCTGGGCCATCGGACCAAAAGCAAGCATTCTATCCATTTAGCCACAAAGCCGGACTTTAATTTGCTAAACCTTAGGCTACCATATCCACTGATCAGGGATTGAGCATTGGCAGCAGCAGAGGCCAGGGCAGTAGCTTGTGAAGCAGATTTCACAACACAACAGGCTTCTCCGTTGGCTATTGGCTGCAGTTCAAAACGCTGAAGGCTTGACGTTCACTAAACCAACCATCGAAAAGGAGTAACCTAAGTCTAGAGGTAGTCCACGTCTTGATCCCAGCATACACCACTGATGCAGGGTACAAAAATATGAATAAAGAGAGATAAACCCTTCAAAACCCAACAAGAATGGAGTTGGAATATACTGTATCATGAGTAGCTATATGGGAAGGATATAATGTGAAAGTAGAAAAATCGTAAGCCTGTATCAATATTCATACCATACTTCTGGTCTTATAATTCAGGGATTTATAATTCAGAGTACGAATGTTAACAATATGAAATTAGGATTTGGAAGGTAGCTGATGATACCTACGATAAGGAATGTACCACTTCAAAATTTGATTCTCCTGTTTGACAAATGCTCACTGTAATCATATCATTAAAGAAAACCTGAGAACTGATAAATGCACACTTACCTTCTTAGACTGCAGAAACTGCAGTGCTGTGTTGGCATTACTAAGGAAATGTGGTCTTTTCAGGTTCCGACCTCGCTCCACAGGCTAGAACAAAAACAGAACGGTCAGTGGTAGTATAGGCCTACTCACAACTGTGAAACTGCACTGCATCAGATTAAATCACATATATCATCTTACTTCTTTTCACTTTAACTTGGCTGAATGCTCAGTGGTCGGTTCTGAGGGCTCCTGTTCGATTTACGATCGAGTTGGGGATTTTAATCTTAAATGGTTAATTTATTTGGCTCAGGGAGTGGATGTTTATGCTGTCCCCAATATTCTTGCAGTCTTCAAAATATATTATGGTATTTTTCAAAAAATTACAATTATTTTTAATTTTGTGTGGCTATTACTAGCCTGGTTGCAGTCCTTGTAAGGCACGCCCTCCGATGAGGATTGGCCACATGTTATTGTCGTGGAGGATGGTGTTTTACAGATTTTATTGTGCAACGGTAAGCTGTATGGCATTCAAAATGTCTTCATTGATATTAACTCCACTGTTTTTAATTAACGGTATGTTCCTGAATTAAAGTCTTCAAATTTTAGATTCCTTTCTTGTATTAAATCTCCAATGGTCAGAAAGGAAAACATTCACAATACTGGTACTACAATCCTCAGTCATTATTATTATTATTATTATTATTATTATGATTATGATTATTATTATTATTATTATTATTATTATTATTATTATTATTATTGTAAGCGAAAATATGTCCGCCCCCGCGGTCTGGAGGCAACGCGTCCGCCTGTCACCCGGCGGCCCCTGGTTCGATTCCCGGCCGGGTCAGGGGCTTTTAATAGTAAATGATTAATAACCCTGGCCTGGGGACTGGGTGTTTCTTCCGCCATTTCCAAATACACGCAGATTCACGACATATTGTGCAAAGTAGCACTGCCTTCGTAATGTCATCAGTGTCATCACGAATGACATCACAAAGGCAGTGAAAGTAGGGACAAAAGATCTTCTTAGGTCGACGCCCCGAATAGATAGCATTTAAAAAAGAAGCGAAAAGATGACGAGAAATGTAATCATCCCTCCTTAGGTTACCAGTACTATCCTCAAACCATTCCATACCGTCAAAAATACGTCCATTGTAATGGTGTCAACAGGTGTAGACTCCAGTTCCTTGGCAACGTCGATAAGAGCATAGTTTCCGTCTTTGTCATAATTTCCATGGCATTGATGGAAGATAGGATAAAAATGGCTGACACTTAGGACAATGCAAACATAGTAAATAATTATTGTTGTTTGAGTCATCAGTCCATAGACTGGTTTGATGCAGCTCTCCATGCCACCCTATCCTGTGCTAACCTTTTCATTTCTACGTAACTATTGCATCCTACATCTGCTCTAATCTGCTTGTCATATTCATACCTTGGTCTACCCCTACCGTTCTTACCACCTACACTTCCTTCAAAAACCAACTGAACAAGTCCTAGGTGTCTTAAGATGTGTCCTATCATTCTATCTCTTCTTCTCGTCAAATTTAGCCAAATCGATCTCCTCTCACCAATTCGATTCAGTATCTCTTCATTCGTGATTCGATCTATCCATCTCACCTTCAGCATTCTTCTGTAACACCACATTTCTTTCTTTCTGAGCTAGTTATCGTCCATGTTTCACTTCCATACAATGCCACGCTCCACACGAAAGTAATCAAAAACATCTTTCTAATGCCGATATCAATGTTTGAAGTGAGAAAATTTCTTTTTTTTAAGAAAGCTCTTCCTTGCTTGTGCTAATCTGCATTTTATGTCCTCCTTACTTCTGCCATCGTTAGTTATTTTACTACCCAAGTAACAATATTCATCTACTTCCTTTAAGACTTCATTTCCTAATCTAATATTTCCTGCATCACCTGCCTTCGTTCGACTGCATTCCATTACTTTTGTTTTGGACTTATTTATTTTCATCTTGTACTCCTTACCCAAGACTTCATCCATACCATTCAGCAACTTCTCGAGATCTTCTGCAGTCTCAGATAAAATAACAATATCATCGGCAAATCTCAAGGTTTTGATTTCTTCTCCTTAGACTGTGATTCCCTTTCCAAATTTCTCTTTGATTTCCTTTACTGCCTGTTCTATGTAAACATTGAAAAGGAGAGGGGACAAACTGCAGCCTTGCCTCACTCCTTTCTGGATTGCTGCTTCTTTTTCAAAGCCGTCAATTCTTATCACTGCAGACTGATTTTTATACAGATTGTAGATAATTCTTCGTTCTCGGTATCAGATCCTTATCATCTTCAGAATCATAAATAGCTTGGTCCAATCAACATTATCGAATGCCTTTTCTAGATCTACGAATGCCATGAACAAGGGGAGTGTGTATGTGAGGATCTTCAAAAGGCAGAAGTATTCAGTCAGCAGTATGTAAAGATTGTTGGTTACAAGGATAATGTCGAGATAGAGGAAAAGACTAAGGCCAAAGAAGTAATAAAATTTACATATGATAACAATGACATTTACAATAAGATACAAAAGTTGAAAACTAGAAAAGCGGCTGGAATTGATCAGATTTCTGGGGATATACTAAAGACAATGGGTTGGGATATAATACCATATCTGAAGTACTTATTTGATTATTGTTTGACCGAAGGAGCTATACCAGATGAATGGAGAGTTGCTATAGTAGCTCCTGTGTATAAAGGAAAGGGTGATAGACATAAAGCTGAAAATTACAGGCCAGTAAGTTTGACATGCATTGTATGTAAGCTTTGGGAAGGCATTCTTTCTGATTATATTAGACATGTTTGTGAAATTAATAACTGGTTCGATAGAAGGCAATTCGGTTTTAGGAAAGGTTATTCCACTGAAGCTCAACTTGTAGGATTCCAGCAAGATATAGCAGATATCTTGGATTCTGGAGGTCAAATGGACTGTATCGCGATTGACATGTCTAAAGCATTTGATAGGGTGGATCATGGGAGACTACTGGCAAAAATGAGTGCAATTGGACTAGACAAAAGAGTGACTGAATGGGTTGCTATATTTCTAGAAAATAGATCTCAGAGAGTTAGAGTAGGTGAAGCTTTGTCTGACCCTGTAATAGTTGAGAGGGAAGTTCCTCAGGGCAGTGTTATCGGACCTTTATGTTTTCTTATATATATAAATGATATGAGTAAAGGAGTGGAATCGGAGGTAAGGCTTTTTGCGGATGATGTTATTCTCTATAGAGTGATAAATAAGTTACAAGATTGTCAGCAACTGCAACGTGACCTCGAAAATATTGTGAGATGGACAGCAGGCAATGGTATGTTGATAAACGGGGCTAAAAGTCAGGTTGTGAGTTTCACAAATAGGAAAAGTTCTCTCAGTTTTAATTACTGCGTTGATGGGGTGAAAGTTCCTTTTGGGGATCATTGTAAGTATCTAGGTGTTAATATAAGGAAAGATCTTCACTGGGGTAATCACATAAATGGGATTGTAAATAAAGGGTACCGATCTCTGCACATGGTTATGAGGGTGTTTAGGGGTTGTAGTAAGGATGTAAAGGAGAGTGCATATAAGTCTCTGGTAAGACCCCAACTAGAGTATGGTTCCAGTGTATGGGACCCTCACCAGGATTACCTGATTCAAGAACTGGAAAAAATCCAAAGAAAAGCAGCTCGATTTGTTCTGGGCGATTTCCGACAAAAGAGTAGCGTTACAAAAATGTTGCAATGTTTGGGTTGGGAAGAATTGAGAGAAAGAAGAAGAGCTGCTCGACTAAGTGGTATGTTCCGAGCTGTCAGCGGAGACATGGCGTGGAATGACATTAGTAGACGAATAGGTTTGAATGGCGTCTATAAAAGTAGGAAAGATCACAATATGAAGATAAAGTTGGAATTCAAGAGGACAAACTGGGGCAAATATTCATTTATAGGAAGGGGAGTTAGGGATTGGAATAACTTACTAAGGGAGATGTTCAATACATTTCCAATTTCTTTGAAATCATTTCGGAAAAGGCTAGGAAAGCAACAGATAGGGAATCTGCCACCTGGGCGACTGCCCTAAATGCAGATCAGTATTGATTGATTGATTGAATGTACGTGGGCTTGTCCTTCTTGATTCGATCCTCTAAGATCAGGCGTAAAGTCAGGATTGCTTCACGTGTTCCTACATTTCTTCTGAAGCCAAATTGATGTTCTCCCAAGTCAGCTTCAACTTGTTTTTCCATCGAGTAATTTGTAACTTCTACTAATATACAGTATGTAAGTTTCTCTATGGCCATTGGCTGCAATAAACGTATTATTAATAAAGTTACCTAGTCCTAGAATATACTTAATCAGGGAATCGATAGCGCTGTAGAGATCTCAACATGTACTCATGTGCAGAGGTGGGCTTAACCGATATTGTAGAATATCGGTGACAGTCGTATCAGTGACTTTTATCTTAGATTCAGTCACAGGAAGCACGAGCATGTGATTATCGTCATGGGCGGCCAGTATGGAAATACTTCTAGTTGACATGATGACAAAGCCGGGAAGTATTTTTCGGAAGATTCAGGACATTAGAAGTGGGAAAAATAATGTTCACATTTATAATTTTAAGTTTGAATAATGCATAGGTTGTTAACATGAAACACAATAGACTAACAAGCGGAATGTGATTATCCGTGTCGTGTCTCCGGGATACCAATTATTTACAGGGTACTCAATGTAGGTTTAAAAATGAAAGTACTAAATATAATAAATTTATGAACTTAATACAAAGATTCCTCCCATATACAGGGCTACTCAAATAACTCGTGAACGGTTAATGATATTGGTATTTTGTTTTCACTTTCAGGAATGGTACCAAAGGGTTAATAATGTACTGTAAATACTGTGTCACGACGTTAATATTTTCTGGGATCATGACACTAACTTGACCCTTTTTTAAATGGTTAAACTATTTTGTACACACAGCCTTAAATCTACAAACATTACAAATTCAGCACCGTGATTATTTTGAAAATCGGACAAGTACTTCTCGAAAACATATTATGTATTCAAACATACCTCATTTGCCAGCTGAGGACTGTCCAGTTCACTCTACGTATGAAAAATGAGCGAGCTAGAGTTGCTAGATAGGTATTCTCTCTAAGGGGCTCATACATACACTATGATATAATGTATGATCTAACGCCTTTAATATAGCTGTAAGTGACTGGTAAATGAAAAACGGATATAGACCGGATAACATAGCTCTGTGAACGTGATCCAAGTACTCAGCTTAAACGACATTTTGTCACGGTTACTTCCGTGGCAGCGTGTCTGATATACCGGTGACAAAGTAATAGGCTGTGATTTATCGACCATTTCTAGTCATGTGCGACTCTGGCGAGCCTGTCAAAGGCCGCAGTGAAGTCCGGTAGCGGCGATTGGGAGTTAGAAGTGCGGGGGCAAAAAAGTTTACCAACTTAAGTGCGGTAATAATTGTTTTTTGAGAGTTTGGTTCAATACTCTACAATCAAACTTTCACCAAAGGAACAATATTACACATGTATTACAATTAAAAGGAAATACGGCGAGATTATACAATTAAAATCATTTAGTATTTGACCACACACTAAAAAACTAAGACACTAAAGGGACGGCCAGACTGACGAATGCGCGGCAAGCGGGTGAACCATACCTCAATGTCCATGACCTCAGCAAAAAATATATACCCCTGCTATCCTTCTTAAGGGGCTGCCTGGCCGAGGCGGTAAAGGCGTGCTCGGTTCGCCCGGAAGGGCGTGGGTTCGAATCCCTGTCAGGAAGTCGTAAGATTTAAGAAACGAGATTTCCACTTCCGGAGGTGCATATGCCCCTGAGGTTCACTCAGCCTACACCAAAAATGAGTACCAGGTTAATTCCTGTTGGCAAAGACGGCCGGGCGTAGAGCTAACCACTCTACCCCATCACGTGCCGAGGTTAACAATGGTAGAAGCCTTTACCTTCCACTCCTCCAAGGGCCTTCATGGCCTGTAAGGAGGTGACTTTGCTTTAAATTTACCCTTCTTCACAGCACAGGCGAAGTCTCCACTACTTGCTATGGCTCTATACAAATCGATTAGCCGGTACGAGCGACATTTTGTGCGTATTTCCGCTAATAATTTTGTTCATTAAGGAAAATAAAGGAAAGAATTAGCTGATAAGACAACAGAGCGTGTAAAAATTGCTTTTTTATAATAATTCCTATAATTCCTAGTTTCAGCCGGCTAAAATGAACTAAAATATAATATTTTCTCCACAAAGTGGAGGGGGACTGCCCCCCTCGTCCCCCTCCCCCCCCCTCGCCCAATCGCCGCTACTGATGAAGTCTGTCTTTATAAGTTCAACCTGGGTGTTTGCTCTTTCTGACTAGCATAAGATAAATCAATAGGAACAGTTAGTGAAATGCGTGTGACTTGCCGCTCAGCAATTAACGAGAACTATAGACGGTAAAAAAATCTTGAACAAAGTAAGGGAACACGAAAGAAGCATATAACAAATATAAATAATCAATTACCAGTAAAAATAATGTATAACGTTAAATGCAAAATCAAAACCTAGAGGCGGCCGAGGTGAAATTAGTGAGGTTAAGTAAGACGAGAAACAGAACGTCCACCTGAAGAAAAAACATTAGTGAATCACTCGGAGAAGAATCAAACGTATCGCCCATCTAAAGAGAAAACTTAGTGAACCACTCGGGGAAGAAAACTCATAAGTGTTTCGAGGGCAGTAGAAGTACGTAGTGAATCACACGGGGAAGAAACAGCATAAGTGCGTCGAAGGCGGAGGAAAGTTTGACCCACACCGGAAAGACAAAGTATAGATTCAGAAAGAGTAAACTGGTGCCAGAATACTCGCAAGGGAAAAGCTAACTACTACTACAAGCTCTGCGCAAAGACATTCAACAAACAAACGCGGAGAAACATACAAGGACACTAGATGGTCCACCCCAACTCTTAAGGGCCGGGAATGAAAACTTGAAAACAATACATACAACAATTCGCTATGCCAAACAAGGCCGATAACGACACATGTGAGGAATGCAACTCACAGCTGAGGGAAGAAGACAAGATATTCACATGCGACGGGAACTGCAAATCACGATACCACGTGGAATGCATGGACATATCTTTATCAGCCTTAATGTGCTGAAAACCAAGAAGAACAACTTTTTCTGGTTCTGCCCAAAATGTAGACACCAATTCGTTGCGGTACGTACCCGCAGAAGACGAAACAGGACTCGCTATCTTAGATAACAAGGGAACGTACCGAGAAATAAAGAGCGAGGTGACCGACTTAAAGACGACTATTGATTCACTCAGCGAAACCCTATTAAATGAACTAGCTCTCATGCTTGACGTACAAGTAAAATAATCAGAAATTCTGACAGATCAGATGAAACTCAGCACGAATAACCAAACTATCCAAAACCCAGAGGAACATCAACCATTGTATTCGGAGGTGACCCAAATCCGAACAAACAACGCAACACACCAACAATCCAGCTCATACAACCATCGTCATAATGATACCGATCAGGCCGTTACAACGTTAAGGAGAGCAACTAATACTCATGACACACGTACCGGACTCAAACGCCGACAACTTAAGAAAGGAACAGGCAAAGAAAGCAGTAACCTGAGAGCCGCAGAACAAATAGGAAGACTTGACAACGATATTACCGAATAAGACACAAGGAATCATCTGATAGAAGGTGGCATAGAGGACATACAAATACAAGAGATCACGCCCTTAAGTTCAACAGGACAGAACAAAGCCCTCAGAATCGCAGTCCCATTTACCAAAAAGGAAATGATAGACAACCCAAACTTCTGGCCCAGAGGGGTGACTTTTCGCCCCTACAAGTTCCACTAAGAAACCAAACAATCCCATTAACAGGAACTACGCCAGCACACCGCCTGCAAAACACGCAGAGTCCACGGCGGGAACTGACAACACCAACATAAAGACAACACTGAAAGCCATGCTTTGGAATGCGGAGGGCTTGAAATCACTACTATCCGCAGACACAAGTACCAGATGGGACACACACGACATCGTGATGCTCACAGAAACCTCCATCACCGAAGAAGTGGAATTGGACAAATTCTATGGTGCGCACATTTTAGCAGGGCAGGGAAAGAGAGGGCGACCTGGGGGATGGGTAAGCTGCTTCGTGAAGCCGCACCTACAACCAATGCGGACGGTCCTAAAAACACAGACCACAATGGCGATATCAACTCAACTCATCAATATAATTGTAGGCTACTTCAACCCAAACACATGTGCCGAAAATATAAACGACAGCCTGGGCGAAGCCTTCGAAGCATTCAATGACAACAAACCTTTAATGGTAGCCGGTGACTTAACTGCCGAGATGCACGACAGCGGACAGCGTAATAGATTTCCTAATAGACTACGGCCTGAGACTAGTCAACTAGGGATCAGAGTATACATACCGGTACATTGCGCATAACGGGAAGAGCACAAATGACCTGGTATTTATCAGCAACGAAGGGATCGAAGAACTGGAAGAAAGGGTTGGCTCCAACCCAGTCAAAAACATATGCCATTTCAAACCTATTTCCATCCCAATACGGAAAATCACATAGAACACCCAGAAACACAAATAAGACACTCAAGGAACATAGACGAGGAGCTCTGGAAGGCAACGAAGGAAGCAATACCTGAAATAAAGGAAAAATCGAATAAGGAAACCTAGACGAAGTCATGACTAAACTGCAAAACATTCTCTAGTCATCAACAACCAAACCACACAACCAAAGAACAACTAAAAGATGGTTGGACAGCGAATGCTACAAGGCAAGATAAATGACACTGAAATCTCTACAAGAAGTCAGATCCAGAAACAACCAACACTACCTCCAGAAATATGTAGAAATGAGAAGGAAATACAAAAGGCTAATACGGAACAAGAAAAAAGACTATAGCCAAAAGGAAGAGAGAAAGCTGATCGAAGAGGCAGAGGAAAAACCCTACAGAATACTGAAATCAAACAAAACCGCACCTAAAAATTTTGCAGTCAACCCGCAGCAACGAACGCAACACATCCAGGAACTATTCGGAAATGATAATAGCGGATTTTCTCCCCTTAGAACAACAATTATCAGTTTAATACCTTACTACTGTACATTAATGAAACAACACTTTCTTCAAGTTATTCCAAGTTTTTCTGGGGTCGCTATAGCCATCTTGACTTCTTTTCAGTGTTTGGTAGTATTTTAAGGCCTTTTACCTTTCCTGATATTTTGTAATTTTTTAAAGGTTAATTCCTACAAGGATTTCAACCTCGGTCGTATAGGTGAAAATCCAGCAGCGA